>NC_092334.1:511840625-512473750 GCF_046630445.1 Rutidosis leptorrhynchoides
TATGGTTGTTCCGAAATATATATAGATGTGTCGACATGATAGGTCGAAACATTGTATACGTGTCTATGGTATCTCAAGATTACATAATATACAATACAAGTTGATTAAGTTATGGTTGGAATAGATTTGTTACCAATTTTCACGTAGCTAAAATGAGAAAAATTATCCAATCTTGTTTTACCCATAACTTCTTCATTTTAAATCCATTTTGAGTGAATCAAATTGCTATGGTTTCATATTGAACTATATTTTATGAATCTAAACAGAAAAGTATAGGTTTATAGTCGGAAAAATAAGTTACAAGTTGTTTTTGTAAAGGTAGTCATTTCAGTCGAAAGAACGACGTCTAGATGACCATTTTAGAAAACATACTTCCACTTTGAGTTTAACCATAATTTTTGGATATAGTTTCATGTTCATAATAAAAATCATTTTCTCAGAATAACAACTTTTAAATCAAAGTTTATCATAGTTTTTAATTAACTAACCCAAAACAGCCCGCGGTGTTACTACGACGGCGTAAATCCGGTTTTACGGTGTTTTTTGTGTTTCCAGGTTTTAAATCATTAAGTTAGCATATCATATAGATATAGAACATGTGTTTAGTTGATTTTAAAAGTCAAGTTAGAAGGATTAACTTTTGTTTGCGAACAAGTTTAGAATTAACTAAACTATGTTCTAGTGATTACAAGTTTAAACCTTCGAATAAGATAGTTTTATATGTATGAATCGAATGATGTTATGAACATCATTACTACCTTAAGTTCCTTGGATAAACCTACTGGAAAAGAGAAAAATGGATCTAGCTTCAATGGATCCTTGGATGGCTCGAAGTTCTTGAAGCAAAATCATGACACGAAAACAAGTTCAAGTAAGATCATCACTTGAATTAAGATTGTTATAGTTATAGAAATTGAACCAAAGTTTGAATATGATTATTACCTTGTATTAGAATGATAACCTACTGTAAGAAACAAAGATTTCTTGAGGTTGGATGATCACCTTATAATATTGGAAGTGAGCTAGCAAACTTGAAAGTATTCTTGATTTTATGTAACTAGAACTTGTAGAATATATGAAGAACACTTAGAACTTGAAGATAGAACTTGAGAGAGATCAATTAGATGAAGAAAATTGAAGAATGAAAGTGTTTGTAGGTGTTTTTGGTCGTTGGTGTATGGATTAGATATAAAGGATATGTAATTTTGTTTTCATGTAAATAAGTCATGAATGATTACTCATATTTTTGTAATTTTATGAGATATTTCATGCTAGTTGCCAAATGATGGTTCTCACATGTGTTAGGTGACTCACATGGGCTGCTAAGAGCTGATCATTGGAGTGTATAGACCAATAGTACATACATCTAAAAGCTGTGTATTGTACGAGTACGAATACGGGTGCATACGAGTAGAATTGTTGATGAAACTGAACGAGGATGTAATTGTAAGCATTTTTGTTAAGTAGAAGTATTTTGATAAGTGTATTGAAGTCTTTCAAAAGTGTATAAATACATATTAAAACACTACATGTATATACATTTTAACTGAGTCGTTAAGTCATCGTTAGTCGTTACATGTAAGTGTTGTTTTGAAACCTTTAGGTTAACGATCTTGTTAAATGTTGTTAACCCAATGTTTATAATATCAAATGAGATTTTAAATTATTATATTATCATGATATTATCATGTATGAATATCTCTTAATATGATATATATACATTAAATGTCTTTACAACGATAATCGTTACATATATGTCTCGTTTAAAAATCATTAAGTTAATAGTCTTGTTTTTACATATGTAGTTCATTGTTAATATACTTAATGATATGTTTACTTATCATAATATCATGTTAACTATATATATATCCATATATATGTCATCATATAGTTTTTACAAGTTTTAACGTTCGTGAATCACCGGTCAACTTGGGTGGTCAATTGTCTATATGAAACCTATTTCAATTAATCAAGTCTTAACAAGTTTGATTGCTTAACATGTTGGAAACATTTAATCATGTAAATATTAACTCAATTAATATATATAAACATGGAAAAGTTCGGGTCACTACATAATCGCGCAGGTGAAGTTTAATGTTGAGTGATATATTCTCTCTCCCTACCCGATGTAGGTTTTCTATGAGCTTCACTATGCTTATTTATAGGTGGAAGTAGTTGTCCTTTACTTGCCATGTCAGAGGCAAAAAGGAGAGGGTACATAATAGTACAAGATGGTACTACTCTGTTGCATAAAGCCATGTACACACGTGGTCCCCCCATATCGTGTTTATTCTGCCACCTTCTGCTACTCGTACGATTTATGGAGATTCTGTCCTTTATTTATGTAGCGTATTTTGTCTTATTCAGCCCATCCTTCTCTTCGTGAGAAGATGTTGGCCATGCTGACGTCTATCTTCCTTTTGTTGCTTGTTAACATTAGCGCAGCTAGAACTGAGAACCGAAAAAAACTAGTAAATGTTAAGAACACTAAAGAAAAAGATATATTTAAACCTTTTAACTTCGTTGTCCCACGGATGGCGCCATTTGATCAAGCATAAAATAGTCCAAGGGTTCGGTCTATGCAAGATCAACAAATAAGGAGGATTTAAGGGTTCTTTGGATTTAACTCTCCAGTCCAGAGTATCGTGAATAACCCTAATTCGAGATGATGATCTCAGAAAGGGTCATTCGGGTTAGCCGGAGTTGATGGCTCGTGGACGGTGTTAGGATTTAATGTTCACGGAACGTTACCTGAGAACCGTGGGCTATATGCTCTAATCGCGTAGGTGAAGTTTGATGTTGAGTGATATATTCTCTCTCCCTACCCGATGTAGGTTTTCTATGAGCTTCACTATGGTTATCTAGGTGGAAGTAGTTGTCTTTTACTTGCCACGTCGGAGGCAAAAAGGAGAGGGGACATAATAGTATAAGATGGTACTACTCTGTTGCATAGGGCCATGTACACACGTGATCCCCCCATATCGTGTTTATTCTGCCACCTTCTGCTACTCGTACAATTTATGGAGATTCTGTCCTTTATTCGTGTACCGTCTTTTGTCTTATTCAGCCCATGTTTTTATTCCACGCCATTCTCTGGTTGCGCAGCATCAATGCGCGATATGTCAGTTACATTGTTGTAGGAGACATGCGCATAATGTTAGCGCATTTTATGTGCGCCATTACCGTGGTTCCACGGGTCATTTCATTAGTTGTGTTTATTTATTTACTAATTATATATGTGTATGCGTAAAGTATTTGTTACTATTTATTGATTTTGAACAAGTATGTGGTCACCGCGCGGTGCTGCGGGCTGGAAGGTTTTCGTTGTATTTAACAATATGTTTTCCAATTAATATATGTTACCGCTAATAAGCTTAACGTAACAAAAAACACAATAATCAACTTCAAAAGGCCAAACACACCTAATCTAAACTTCAATATTAAGCAATCAAAAAAACATAATTATGATCGTTTTGTTAGTCAATAGTAAATTGCGGTAAAAATTATAGAAAAAAATTTGTAAAGAAGGAAAAAAAAGTTGAAAAAAGATTGTAAAAAATGTTGATGAAATATCTATAACATAAAAAAGTAGATAGGTTAAAATGATAAATCAAATGGGTGGGAGAGTTAGAGGATTAAAAATGAGAAACAAAAAAAAAGAGGGGGCACTCGATCGAAGTAAGAATCGAGAACGTATGATGTTGGCTTTGGTTTTGAGACTAGATCGACAAACAAAATAGAAGCAGGAGCACTCGATTGAGGGAAGCTTGGTCGTGGGGTTGCTCGAACGAAGCAAGAAACAGTGGCAGGTGGTATTCAGTTGTGGTGGATCGACTAAAAAGTCGATGGTTTTGGTGGTGTCTCGGTCGAACAAAAGCAAGAGTGGATGGAGAGAAAATTTGTGAATTGTGAATGAGAAATTGTGAAGTCTTCGGGTGTTTATATAGTGAAGCAATTGGGTCATGGGAAGGGTTTCTAATCCTTTAAGGATTAATAAATTGGAAGTTGTAGAAGGCTAAGATTCTTTGTTTTAGGATAAAGTTTAAGGTTCATGATAGGTTTGGGATTCTAGCTAATTATTCATTTAATTATTTATAATTACTATTTATCTAAGCCTTATTTATTTTATTGTATTTATTAATTTATTTTAGCCGATGTTTTTTATTAAATTTATTTTTTTCCCGCATTTTTTTAAATTATTATATATTTATTTGATTTTTGTTGTTTTACCAAATGTACAACTTTAGTACTTGTACATATTAAGCGTATATATTTATTTGTTTTGATGATGATGATCCAAAGTTTATAAAGAGTTGGTAAATAAATTACCCAAGTCTCGTTGGTCTTCTTTAACCATGTGAGATTAAAGTTTGTTTTGGACGGCCTAGGACTCATCACCTAAGTTTTAAGTTTTGTTAAGTTCTTAACGATCGTTAGTAGAAACATCAAGGAAAAAGTCAGGTTGTTACAGAAACATTGTATGATACTATGTAGAAGATATAATTTTGTTATTTTGCCATGTTATGAAGTTTGACCTTAACTTAGGTTTTCGACTTTGGCATAGTATATACATGTTGTGTAGTGGTTAGTAGTGTCGTTCACTAGTTGGGTGAAAGCAAGTAGTGACATTACCGAACACTACTGTTTTACTAGTACTATTATGTTGTTAAACGCTACTACTATATTGTGAGTGTTGAGCATTGTTTGGTGATATTGACCTGAGTTGACTTATGAGTTCACTTTTGGTTTGGCGTTTGACTTTGACTTTTGAGTTGACTTTTTGTGTTGACTTTTTTTACTTTTGCGTGTCAGTCTCGAGCATTAGGATTGTGATACACTATAACCTAACCCATTGTGTTAGACATTATTTGATCCACTTATGCATATTTAAGTTGTCACTGTTGTGTGTTGTGAGTACTTGAACTCTCGCTGTTATCAAAACTTTTGTTGTGCAACTAAGGTGAGTTGTAGTCTCACGTTTACTTTACAAATTTTGAGATGAGAATACATACATTTTTCTTTTACGCAATAGAAGGTGCATAAATTAATTCTACAGTGAGTTTGATAAAAAAAAATCCCTTAGATTTGGTAACTAGTAATTATTGGTTTTTGAACTAGCAGACGCGGATATGTGCATATGGATCCATTGGGTTTGACTGTCACGACCCGAAAAATTTCGACTTATTTTTAAAATCATATCTCAATATCATTTGATATTTTCGACACGATAAACAAAGTCTATTATCCTGAGTCTCAAAAATTTTGAACTGTTTTCATATATGCAATTACCCTTTGACTAATTTCGACGATTCACGAATGACTGGTTGTAAATAGATATGTGTGTGTATATATATATATATATATATATATATATATATATATATATATATATATATATATATATATATATATATATATAATTATATATATATATAATATAACTTGAAATACATTAATAAAATATTATACAATTTAATTATTAAACTTAAAAGAGTTTATGAATTACAATAAAAACTTGTTAAGTAATAAATATATATAGTATTTTAGATTATATATATATATATATATATATATATAGTTATAAAACTTTGAATACATTATTTAGGAATACTTGTTTTACTTACTTAACAAAGTTACTGACGAATAATTATATAGTAACAATGGTAAATTAATATATGTAATATATGAGTATTGTAATATGAATAATTTATAAGTATTATATGTAGAAATTTATAATAATTATTTATATGATTACAAGTTAAAATATAGTTATTAACACTAAAATTATTATTACTACTTTCATTAATATTAATATCAATATTAGTATAATTAATATTATTATTATTATTATTGATATAGTTATAAATACTATTATAAGAATGATTAAAATTATAATTTAGATGTGATTTAAATATTATTAGTTATTATTATTATTATTATTATTATTATTGTTATTATCATCATTATTAATAAAACTATTATTTTTATTAAGAATATTAAAAATTATTATTAATTATTGTTATTATAATTAAGATACAACTTATTATCATTATCATTAATATTATTATTAATATTATTATTATATCTATTATTCTTATTTTGATATTAATAATAATAATAATAATATTAGTATTTTTATTATTAATAATATTAGCAGTATTTTAGTATTAATATATTTATATTTACTAATTATTAATATTAATTATATATATAAAATTAGATTAATAATTGAATCTGTTATAGATCCCTTTCAACTTTATATTTTTTTTTCTATACGATCGATCATATCATCACTTTCTGATTTTGTTTCTGTCTGAAAATTTGTTACATATCGCATTAGATGAATTATTCAATCCGTTTCATGTCTCTATCTATTTTATATTTTTCTTCCTCTTCTGCTCCTGTTTAAAAATCTGTCGACCACTTTCTTCGCTATAATACAATCAAGATCAAATCTTTGAAACTGTATAATCAATCCACTCACAGCTATAAAGTCACTACTTCAATTAGAGAATTAAAATCAGAAACTGGAGAGAAAACAGAAGCAGATACCTCTGTTCTTGAACTTTTTTTAGCAAAAGCTCGATTTCGAATAAAATTTCAAAATCTAATAATGTAGTTTTGTTAGGAATCTTTTACTCAAACTATATGCAAAATTTCACATTCCAATTCATTCTATTGATCACAAATTTTAGAGTCAAAGTTTCAATTTTAAAAGTCAACCGAAGTGTTCATCAAGAAATTCGAATTTGTTTTGATGTTTCTGGTTAAATTGATGATTCATAGAGTTTCTAGGAACGATTTAAAACTTATTTCATGTAGAAATCGTGGTCTATAACGGTCTCAAATTCATAATCGAAGTTGGAGTTCATGAGTGCCATTCGTGAACTGTTTCTTCTATTTATTTTTTTTCTTTCCTGTTAATCCAAGTTACACATATCTAATCATTTCTGTTTCAATTACACTTCCTAACTCAAACAAATAAACTCGTTATTATGTTTGGTTTTTGGGTTCTGGTCGATTCAAATTGTTGTGAAGAAGATGGAGAAATAAGAAACAAAATATACGGTTTAAATAAATCTGGCTCGTGATTTAAATCAGAGAAGCATCAGATAGAGGAGTGGTTAGTGTTGTGTTCGGGTTAGTGAGAGGTTGCGGGTTTGAGCCCGGGCTGAGGCAATTATTAATTTTTTTTAAAGCCTATTTCTATGAGGTAGTCATATATTATTAATATTATTATTATTATTATTATTATTATTATTATTATTATTATTATTATTATTATTATTGTTATTAATTAGTGTTGTTATTATGTTAATATTAATATTAATAATATGATTAATATTATTATCATTTTGTTGTTACTAAGTAAAATCATTAAGTATTATTATTATTATTATTATTATTATTATTATTATTATTATTATTATTATTATTATTATTATTATTATTATTATTACTATTATTATTATTATTATTATTATTATTATTAATATAGGTATTATTATTATAATTATCATTTTTATTATTATTATTATCATTATTAATAAAGTTATTATTATTATTATTATTATTATTATTATTATTATTATTATTATTATTATTATTATTAAAAGAATCAGTATTATCAAAATTATCATTTTTAATAGATAAATATTTTGTATTAAAAATATACTTATTACATGTACTATAAATATATTAATATTTCATATAACTATATATCAAATATATTAACATTTTTTTAAATACTTACATATAACAAACTAATGTTTTTTAAATATAATACTAATCATATATATATATATATATATATATATATATATATATATATATATATATATATATATATATATATATATATATATATATATATATATATATATATATAACTAAATGTATAGATATTAATCATTTTAAATATATATATACAAAATAAATATATATAACATATAATTTAAGATATAATATAAGTATATATTTTTAAATGAAATTTAGTATAAATTCTATATAACTACAAATATATAAATAATATATATTAATAAACGAAATTATGTGTATTCCATTATATGTTTTAATAGATATACAATTGATATAGGTTCGTGAATCCGAGGCCAACCCTGCATTGTTTAGTTCCGTCGTATGCATATTTTTACTACAAAATATCGTATTGTGAGTTCATGTGATCTCTTTTTACTTGCTTTTGAAATATATATATTTTTGGGCTGAGAATACATGAAATACTTTTATAAATGTTTGACGCGATAGACACAAGTAAAACATTCCTCTAATGAATTATTATACAGACGAGAAGTTCTGTAGGTTATTATATCGAATATTTCTGTGATGACCCGAAATTTTTTGACTTATTTAAAAAAATTCTCTATACGATTTATTATTTTAACACGTTAAACAAAGTCTGTTAGATTGAGTCTCAAAATTTTAGAACTGTTTCATATATACAATTACCTTTGACTACTCTCGACGATTCATGAACAATTATATGTATGTATATATATATGTACAAGTAAAAATGACTTTCCTACAGTAAAACCCTATTTGCTACAGTAAAAATTACTTTGCTACAGTAAAACACTATTTGCTACAGTAAAACACTATTTGATACAGTGAAACCGTATTTTGCTACAGTACTACAGTGAAAACGACTTGCTACAGTGATTTGCTACAATAAAACACTATTTGCTACAGTAACACACTATTTGGAACCAGTTGGGATCGACACTTACCGTTGGCAGAATTTTCATACAATAACAGCTATCATACGAGCATCAACGCAGCGCCATTTGAAGCACTTTACAGGAGAAAGTGCAGATCTCCTATCTGTTGGAGTGAAGTAGGAGAAAGACAACTTACTGGACCAGAAATTATTCACGAAACCACCGAAAAGATCATTCAAATACAACAGCGATTGAAAACGGCCATGAGTCGCCAAAAGAGTTATACTGATGTAAGAAGAAAACCGCTAGAATTTCAAGTGGGCGACAAAGTCATGTTGAAAGTGTCACCCTGGAAAGGCGTTGTACGATTTGGTAAACGAGGAAAGTTAAGTCCTAGGTACGTAGGACCCTTTGAAATCACCGAAAGAATTGGAGCAGTTGCTTATCGATTAAAGCTACCGCAAGAACTTAGTAGTGTTCACGACACATTTCACGTGTCAAATTTGAAGAAATGTTTAGCTGAAGAGGATGTCGTAATTCCTCTTGACGAAATACGAATTAATGATAAACTCCATTTTGTCGAAGAACCTGTTGAAATCATGGACCGTGAGGTCAAACAATTAAAACAAAGCAAAATACCGATAGTTAGGGTTCATTGGAACGCAAGACAAGGACCCGAGTTTACTTAGGAATGTGAAGATTAAATGAAGCAAAAGTATCCACATTTGTTCACTGATATCGCTCATGAAACAGGTACTACTCAAAATTTCGGGACGAAATTTTCTTTAACGGGGAGGTACTGTGATGACCCGAAAATTTTTGACTTATTTAAACCAATTCTCTATACGATTTATTATTTTAACACGTTAAACAAAGTTTGTTAGATTGAGTCTCAAAATTTTAGAACTGTTTCATATATACAATTACCTTTGACTATTCTCGACGATTCATGAACAATTATATGTATGTATATATATATGTACAAGTAAAAAACTACTTTCCTACAGTAAAACCCTATTTGCTACAGTAAAAATTACTTGCTACAGTAAAACACTATTTGCTACAGTAAAACACTATTTGCTACAGTGAAACCGTATTTTGCTACAGTGCTACAGTGAAAACGTCTTGCTACAATGATTTGCTACAGTAAAACACTATTTGCTACAGTAAAACCGTATTTTGCTACAGTAACACACTATTTGCTACAGTACACTATTGATACGGTAAACACTATTTGATGTCGACGGACTAGCAAACAAAAACAGAAAAGGCGGCCATGCGATCGCATGGCAAAAACACTGAAAACTCATGCGATCGCATGAGCTTCAGTAAATCGAAAAGTAATATAAATATGCCAGTTTTCTCGACGAACAACACACATCTTTTTTTTTCTTCTTCTGTAACATATTTATATTTATATTATAAATATAATTTTAATTTTAAATTTAAATTTAATAATAATAAGGTATATACGAGGGTGTTTTTAATTCGGGTTTCAAACCGCTTTAAGCTAAGGAAATATTGGGTATTATTCGGGGTATTGTTCTTGAATCCAAGGCCAACCATACAGTCGTCTACCATCATTACGTCTACGCAATTTGCCTACAATATTGAATCGCAATATTGAACTGTGAGTTTATAGTCTCCCTTTTTAAATACTTTAAATATTTTTGGGCAGAGAATACATGCAATTTATTTTAAACGCGATAAGACACAAGTACATACTAAATTCTACACTGAGTTAAACCGAAAATCCCTTAGCTTTGGTAACTAGTAGCTGCCAGTACATAGGATATGGACTGGTGGGCGTGAATAATTGTATATGGATCCATAGGGCTTGACATCCCCGTCTGAGCTAGAGCGATAGCCTTTTAACGGACGTATGTTATTTGAGTTTAAGACACGTTGGTTTACGTGTATTAAAACGAATGGGGTAATTATCACTATAGCGTTAAGTTTAGTTACCAGGGTGCTCTGTTACGTAGAATCTATTGATAAACTTTTGATGAAATCTTGTGGTCTATCTTTATATATGTTTATGACTCGAGCAATTAAACCTATAACTCACCAACATTCGTGTTGACTTTTTAGCATGTTTTATTCTCAGGTCCTTAGAATGCTTCCGCTGTGATGTGCTTGTTGCCTGCATGGAGTCTCTCATGCTTTGTACAAAGTTTATTGCATTCAAAATAAAACTGCGTTGTGTAATAAATAATTGGACTATGATGTCAACCTGTAAATTAAAGACTTATGTATTTCAGGGTTTTGCTTATACCTAAGCACTCGCCCACATGTTTATAACTTTCTATGTTTAGAAAGTCACTTATTTTAATGAATGCAATATTTTATCAAAATGTATCATATAGAGGTCAAAACCTCACTGTGGAATCAATGATTAACGTGCCGCGTCAATAGAGATTTTGACGGTTCGTTACAGTTGGTATCTGAGCTTGAGGTCATAGGGAACCAGAAATTACATTAGTGTGTTTAACTGGTAATTGTTAGGATGCAATAGTGAGTCTGGACTATGACCATATTTGTTTTTACAGATTTTTGCTTATCATTTGGTCAAAAACATTATATGTAATATATTTATATGCTAACGTAATTGTTGTTTCAATTATGTGATAGATGACTTCTTCTAATCCTATCATTTTGTACGACTCGGAATCGGACATTGAATCTATTCTATCCACAACTGAAAAGGGCGTTCCAATACCTATTAAAGAAGAAATTGTGTTAGCCGGAGAATCTCAACTCCCGGTAAACCCAGAGGAGGTTCCAGCTCCACCCAACTCTAGTTTTCTGGAGCCATAGTATCGTTGGCATGGACCCATGATCCCTGGAGTAAACGAGGATCGTCCATTTCTAAACAAATATGGACATTGGTCCAGATATACCACCGACGGGCGGGTTGTGCCGATTACGCCTGGCAGATTTCGGTTCATGACCACCGGTACATATTCTCGCAGTTCGTCATCATATTCTCCTACACATGACTCAGACAGTTCGTCATCAGACGAGATTAGTAAGGAGGAGGATTTCGCTAATGAAATAAAAGAGATCACTAAAGAGAAATTCCAACTTGCTATAGATAATAAAAATAACCACAATAATAAAAAGTCCTTAATTATTAAAAAGGAACAGGACCATTCGATCCGTAACCACCCTTATTGTATTAAACAAACTGAGGCAACGGGTACCTCAAAACCCCAACCAAAAATAAAATACACTGCCAGAATGTCTGTCGAACCATGTGCACATAAACAATTGGCAGAGAGAACCAAATGGGAAGAAGTTTCTGATAGTTCTGAATAAACGACCTCGCAACCATAAATCTTCCATGCGCTATCCTATTGCTTATGTGTGCTACTCTATCTTGTTATGTAGAATAATCATATGTAAAATATCGGTATTGTATGGTATTGTATTATTTTGGTTTATTAATAATAAATGCATGGAATGATTATTTGTATTATTAATACTTATTATTATTATTACATAATAACGTAGTAACTCGCTATAATTTTTCATAGTGGAATATTATTAGGATTTTAGTAGTTAATTCCTTGTACTAGCTATTATGTATGAATTTAACGGGTAGGTAATACCCTAGAAATAATTATAAAATGCTAATAAGAAGAAAAGGCTTTTATAATAATCGGTTCATATTATTAATATGCTACGATTAACTATTGACAACTCATTTTACCTATAATATTCTATATGATTAAATTATATCTGTTGTGTTTATTGAAGAAACATGTCTCAAATGTCGGATGCTGAGTTTGAGCAACTAGTCGAGAAATGTGTGAATGAAAGAATTGCTGCAGCCGAGGCAGCAAAAGCAACAGCCGAAGCAGCAGCCAAAGCAGCAGCCGTAAACACAAACTCACGAAACGGATGCTCATACAAAACTTTTCAAGGATGCAAACCACATACGTTTAGTGGAACCGAGGGACCAGTCGGTCTAACCCGATGGTTTGAAAAGATGGAGTCCGTTTTCAAAATCAGTAATTGTGCGAATGGAGACAAGTCAAAATATGCTTCGTGCACGTTGCAAGATGGTGCACTTACTTGGTGGAACAATTATGCTAAAGCAGAAGGAATAGATACGGCATATGATATCTCTTGGGAAGAACTGAAAAAGATGCTAATCGAGGAGTACTGTCCTCGAAACGAGATCAGAAAAATGGAATCTGAGTTACGTAATCTGAAGGTTATCGGCACGAATCTCAATAACTATGAAAAGCGTTTCATGGAACTAGCCTTGTTGTGACCCGAATTGGTGCCAAACGAGAAACGAAAGATAGAAATGTATATTGACGGTTTATCGATCAATATCAAAGGAAATGTTACATCGTCCAAACCGAATACGATGCAGGAAGCCATGACAATGGCACACCAACTCATGGACCAGATCACAGAGAGTTCGATTAAGGCACCAATTACCGAAGTCAAGATAACTGGAGGAAAGAGGAAATGGGAAGACTATAAGGGCAAAAGTACTCTCCTAAAGAAACAAGAAACTTTTAAAGGTAAACAAGATAGGGCAACTGCAAGTCCAAACTATAAGGGACCCCATCCGTTCTGCAAAAGATGTTACACACATCATGCAGACTATTGCCAAGTGGTCTGTGATAAGTGCAACAAGAAAGGACACTTGGCGAAAGATTGTTATGCCACCGTTTCTGAAGTAAAGACAAAATCGACCGATGTCAAGAAATGTTATGGATGCGGGAAGTCTGGTCACTTTATAAATCAATGCCCTGATAAGGAGAAGAACAAAGAACCCGCACGTGGGAGGGCATTTAATGTTAGTGCCAATAAAGCACGTGAGGATCCTAATCTTGTCACGGGTACGTTTACCGTTAATAATCAACTAGCTTCTATTATGTTTGATACGGGTGCTGATAGAAGTTATATGTGTAAAGACTTTAGTTCTAAACTAAAATGTGCATCATTACCTCTAGACGATAAATATACTATTGAATTAGCTAATGGTAAACTGATAAAAGCCGATAAAATTTGCCATGGTTGCGAAATGAATCTCGCTGGTGAAACCTTCAAAATCGATTTGATACCGTAGAATTAGGAAGTTTTGACGTAATCGTTGGCATGGACTGGATGTCCAAAACAAGAGCGGAAGTTGTTTGTGCTGAGAAAGCAATCCGCATCCCTTGTAAGGATGAAACGTCATTAATGATTTATGGGGAGAAGAGCAACTCAAAGCTGAACTTTATCAGCTGTATGAAGGCCCAGAAACTTATAAGAAAAGGTTGTTATGCTATTCTGGCACACATAAAGATGATCGATACTGAAGAAAGAAGCATTAATGACATGCCGGTTGTAAGAGAATATCCCGGAGTATTTCCAGAAGAATTACCGGGGCTACCTCCACACAGATGTGTAGAATTCCAGATTGATCTCATACCAGGAGCTGCACCTGTAGCCCGATCTCCATATAGACTTGCACCTTCAGAAATGCAAGAATTACAAGACTAGTTGCAAGAATTATCCGACCGTGGATTTATTCGTCCTAGTTTTTCACCTTGGGGTGCTCCTATTCTGTTCGTCAAGAAGAAGGATGGATCTATGAGAATGTGCATAGATTACCGAGAATTAAACAAATTAACGATCAAGAATCGGTACCCATTACCGAGGATTGATGATTTGTTTGATCAATTGCAAGGATCAAGTGTTTATTCTAAGATTGATCTACACTCCGGATATCATCAGCTGAGAGTGAAGGAAGAAGATGTTCCTAAAACTGCGTTCAGAACCCGTTACGGTCACTATGAGTTTCTAGTCATGCCTTTTGGATTAACTAATGCTCCAGCAGTATTCATGGATCTAATGAATCGCATCTGTAGACCGTATTTAGACAAATTTGTCATTGTTTTTATCGATGACATATTGATTTACTCGAAGAACAAGGAAGAACATGAGCAACACTTAAGACTGGTACTGGAGAAACTCAAGAAAGAAGAATTGTACGCAAAATTTTTGAAGTGTGATTTCTGGTTACAAGAAGTACAATTTTTGGGCCATGTTGTCAGTAAACATGGAATTAAAGTTGACCCCGCCAAGATCGAAGCCATTAGTAAATGGGAAACCCCGAAGACTCCAACACAAATTCGCCAATTCTTAGGTCTTGCTGGTTACTACCGAAGATTCATTCAAGATTTCTCTAGAATCGCCAAACCCTTAACTGCATTGACTCAAAAGGGAAAGAAGTATGATTGGTCCACGGAACAGGAATCCTCATTCCAGTTATTAAAGAAGAAGTTAACGTCTGCACCCATTTTGTCATTACCAGAAGGAAATGATGATTTCGTGATCTATTGTGATGCTTCGCGCCAAGGTTTAGGATATGTATTAATCCAACGCACAAAAGTTATCGCATATGCCTCACGACAACTAAAAATTCATGAAAAGAACTATACGACGCATGATTTAGAACTTGGAGCAGTAGTTTTTGCACTCAAAATATGGAGACACTATCTATATGGCACCAAGTGTACAGTGTACACTGATCATAAGAGTCTTCAGCATATTTTTGATCAAAAACAACTCAATATGAGGCAACGTCGCTGGGTAGAGTTGTTAAACGATTACGATTGTGAAATCTATTACCACCCCGGAAAGGCTAATGTTGTAGCTGATGCCTTAAGTCGAAAAGAAAGAGTAAAACCTCTTAGGGTCCGAGCTTTGAATATTACAATTCGTACTGATCTCACAAAGCAAATTCAAGCAGCGCAGTTAGAAGCTTTAAAAGAAGAAAACGAAAAAGGTGAAATGAGCAAAGGGTTAGAAAAATAACTTGAAGTAAAAGCCGATGGAACCCTGTATTTTGCTGGTAGGATATGGGTACCAAGACATGGTAACCTAAGGCAACTAGTACTAGATGAAGCACACAAAACGAGGTACTCAATTCACCCAAGAAATGGGAAAATGTACCACGATCTCAAGAAGTTCTATTGGTGGCCTAATACGAAGATAGAAATTGCTACTTATGTAAGCAAATGTTTGACGTGTGCAAAGGTTAAAGCTGAGCACCAAAAGCCGTCAGGATTACTGCAACAACCAGAAATTCCGCAGTGGAAATGGGAAAGAATAACCATGGATTTCATAACGAAATTGCCAAGGACTGCAAGTAGTCATGATACTATTTGGGTGATAGTTGATCGTATAACTAAATCAGCTCACTTCCTACCAATAAAGGAGACAGACAGTATGGAGAAATTAGCACGCCTATATTTAAAGGAAGTAGTTTCCAGGCATGGTGTACCCATCTCCATCATATCTGATCGCGACACCCGATTCACATCACGTTTTTGGCAATCATTACAAAAAGCATTGGGAACTCGATTAGATATGAGCACCGCTTATCACCCACAGACAGATGGTCAAAGTGAAAGAACAATACAAATATTGGAAGACATGTTACGGGCATGCGTGATTGACTTTGGAACCAGTTGGGATCGACACATACCGTTGGTAGAATTTTCATACAATAACAGCTATCATACGAGCATCAACGCAGCGCCATTTGATGCACTTTACGGTAGAAAGTGCAGATCTCCTATCTGTTGGAGTGAAGTAGGAGAAAGACAACTTACTGGACCAGAAATTATTCACGAAACCACCGAAAAGATCATTCAAATACAACAGCGATTGAAAACGGCCATGAGTCGCCAAAAGAGTTATGCTGATGTAAGAAGAAAACCACTAGAATTTCAAGTGGGCGACAAAGTCATGTTGAAAGTGTCACCCTGGAAAGGCGTTGTACGATTTGGTAAACGAGGAAAGTTAAGTCCTAGGTACGTAGGACCCTTTGAAATCACCGAAAGAATTGGAGCAGTTGCTTATCGATTAAAGCTACCGCAAGAACTTAGTAGTGTTCACGACACATTTCACGTGTCAAATTTGAAGAAATGTTTAGCTGAAGAGGATGTCGTAATTCCTCTTGACGAAATACAAATTAATGATAAACTCCATTTTGTCGAAGAACCTGTTGAAATCATGGACCGTGAGGTCAAACAATTAAAACAAAGCAAAATACCGATAGTTAGGGTTCATTGGAACGCAAGACGAGGACCCGAGTTTACTTGAGAACGTGAAGATCAAATGAAGCAAAAGTATCCACATTTGTTCACTGATATCGCTCATGAAACAGGTACTACTCAAAATTTCGGGACGAAATTTTCTTTAACGGGGAGGTACTGTGATGACCCGAAATTTTTTGACTTATTTAAACCAATTCTCTATACGATTTATTATTTTAACACGTTAAACAAAGTCTGTTAGATTGAGTCTCAAAATTTTAGAACTGTTTCATATATACAATTACCTTTGACTACTCTCGACGATTCATGAACAATTATATGTATGTATATATATATGTACAAGTAAAAATGACTTTCCTACAGTAAAACCCTATTTGCTACAGTAAAATTTACTTTGCTACAGTAAAACACTATTTGCTACAGTAAAACACTATTTGCTACAGTGAAACCTTATTTTGCTACAGTGCTACAATGAAAACGACTTGCTACAATGATTTGCTACAGTAAACACTATTTGCTACAATGAAACCGTATTTTGCTACAGTAAACACTATTTGCTACAGTAAACACTATTGCTACAGTAAACACTATTTGATGTCAACAAACTAGCAAACAAAAATAGAAAAGGCGGTCATGCGATCGCATGGCAAAAACACTGAAAACTCATGCGATCGCATGAGCTACAGTAAATCGAAAAGTAATATAAATATGCCAGTTTTCTCGACGAACAACACACATCTTTTTTTTTCTTCTTCTGTAACATATTTATATTTATATTATAAATATAATTTTAATTTTAAATTTAAGTTTAATAATAATAAGGTATATACGAGGGTGTTTTTAATTCGGGTTTTAAACCGCTTTAAGCTAACGAAATATTAGGTATTATTCGGGGTATTGTTCTTGAATCCAAGGGCAACCATACAGTCGTCTACCATCATTACGTCTACGCAATTTGCCTACAATATTGAATCGCAATATTGAACTGTGAGTTTATAGTCTCCCTTTTTAAATACTTTAAATATTTTTGGGCTGAGAATACATGCAATTTATTTTAAACGCGATAAGACACAAGTACATACTAAATTCTACACTGAGTTAAACCGAAAATCCCTTAGCTTTGGTAACTAGTAGCTGCCAGTACATAGGATATGGACTGGTGGGCACGAATAATTGTATATGGATCCATAGGGCTTGACATCCCCGTCCGAGCTAGAGCGCTAGCCTTTTAACGGACGTATGTTATTTGAGTTTAAGACACGTTGGTTTACGTGTATTAAAATGAATGGGGTAATTATCACTATAGCGTTAAGTTTAGTTACCAGGGTGCTCTGTTACGTAGAATCTATTGATAAACTTTTGATGAAATCTTGTGGTCTATCTTTATATATGTTTATGACTCGAGCAATTAAACCTATAACTCACCAACATTCGTGTTGACTTTTTAGCATGTTTTATTCTCAGGTCCTTAGAATGCTTCCGCTGTGATGTGCTTGTTGCCTGCATGGAGTCTCTCATGCTTTGTACAAAGTTTATTGCATTCAAAATAAAACTGCGTTGTGTAATAAATAATTGGACTGTGATGTCAACCTGTAAATTAAAGACTTATGTATTTCGGGGTTTTGCTTATACCTAAGCACTCGCCCACATGTTTATAACTTTATATGTTTAGAAAGTCACTTATTTTAATGAATGCAATATTTTATCAAAACATACCATATAGAGGTCAAAACCTCAATGTGGAATCAATGATTAATGTGCCGCATCAATAGCGATTTTGACGGTTCGTTACAATTTCCCCCTGATTATTATAGCTTGGTAACCTAAGAATTAGTTGGACGTTATAATTGCCACTAATTGACGCGAATCCTAAAGGTAGATCTACGGGAACTGACACCCCCCATCCGTGTTACGGATGCTTTAGTACTTCGAGGTTTATATTATTATACAGGAGTTACCTGTTTAAACAGACGAGATGTTCTGTATTTATCATACTGATTGCTTTATGCCTGTATGTTTTGGAGATATTCTTTATGCGCATTATATGTTAAGGTCGGTTACCAAGCAAGATTATATATAGAGAGAATTATTTTAGCAGATGGGTGTTCCTGCATATGTTTTTGTACACGAGATACGTGTATGGTTTATAAAGTTCACGAGGCAACCTACGGGGGCTAACTATTATGAAAAATGATTTCGTACACGAGATAAGTGTACTGCATTTAAAAGAAATCGTATGGACATTACAGGTGGGTATAGGATACGGACCCATTTGTACCAAGCATATTTAAAATCTTGTGGTCTATTAAAATTACTGAATTTTATTGTTTTTGATAAACCTATGAACTCACCAACCTTTTGGTTGACACTTTTAAACATGTTTATTCTCAGGTATGAAAGAAATCTTCCGTTGTGTATTTGCTCAATTTAAAGATATTACATGGAGTCGTTCATGGAATATTTAGGTCAGTACCTTGCAATGAGACCAAATGTTGAAGACTTCATCCAGGTGGATTAGGATGGGTCTTCACATTGACAAACCATGTCACGACCCTACTTTTTCCGTTATCTTTTTCCATTTATATTTAACGTCTGTTAATTGTTATTTGTGCCACGCCATTTTTATGACTTATATTATTATTTTAGTAATAATATATTCCTTATTATGTGTTATATGAATATTTGTATTCGTATTTAAAATTGTACGTTTCTACGTGTCGTGGATTTCTATCCGGTGAATAATTTCGGTTTTCAAACCAACGGTTGGACTTTTGAGATTTTTGAATCTAAATTATTTTAATTATGATAGTTTTATATCATATGATTATATAAAATATTTTTATACTTTATTTTTCGTGTGTGCGTAATTCCTCCGAAGATTTAATCGCGTAACGGCGTTTTTGCGTTTCGGGCTTCGTTCGGGCGTTCGGGCATTCGGGCTAACAGCTTTTAGACTTTGTATCAAGATGGCCCACTAAGGAGGCCCACCTTACAATTTTTGGCCGAAAATTTCAATGGGGAGGGTGTAGTGTGACAATTTTGCAAACTTGATTATCCTTTAACCTAAAATTCACACTACTCTTCATTTTAACCTAAACATTTATTTTTCTTTTCTCTCTTCTTTCTCCTCCCTCATTTTGACCAATTTCTTAGCATCATCATCATCAAATTCGGCCATCATCATCTAGCATACAATTGTTCATCATCAATCAAGATCATTTACATAATCGGACTCACCGTCTCGCGATCTTTAATCTCCTTCTTCTCAATCTTTAAAAATATATATATATATATATATATATGTATGTATGTATGTATGTATAGAAGATAGAAAACAGTAATGAATGCTTGATTGTTCTAGGTGATCGAATGGTGGTCTAGTGGTGTTGTTGGATGGCTATAATGGTTGTACATGGTGGTGGTTATAGGTATGATGGCGGCTGTGATGATAGTTGGGCGATGATCAAAGTTGATTGGAGAAGAAAATGGTAGTGTGAGGTTAGAGGTGACGGTTGGAGTAATAGAAAGTGGTGGTTGTTGGTGGCCGATTGATGGGAGGTGATTATGGCTGCTTGGTTGATAGAATCAAAGAGGAAAGGATTGGTGATTCACCGTTGAGGTTGATCAAGCACATGTATATATTGATATATGTATGCTAATATGTATATATATAATAATCACAAGTGGTAATAATAATCAAAGAGATACAGTGACCAAATAGTAACAAATAGTGTAGCAGCCGTAATATTTGTATTACTCTACCGACAGTTTTCACGGGGTGTGTCCATTGCTAAACAGTTACGGATAATTTAATTCAGAAAAATCTCATATTTTAAAATTAAGTCCATTTATTTATTTCAGTCATTACCTGTTTGAAACCTGATAAAAAAGATTCGATAATTATTTACTTTCTGTTCCAATTTATATGTACGGAGTACAAAAACTTATTTTGAAAAGGTAAAAAAAATATTTGTCAAAACTATTATCTTTTTAATCAAATTTTGGACCAATTTTTATTTTAAAACTTCATATATATATATATATATATATATATATATATATATATATATATATATATATATATATATATATATATATATATATATATATATATATATATATATATATATATATATATATATATATATATATATATATATATATATATATATTAGATCTATTTTAAAAATAATTAAACGTCAACCGAAAGTTACAGACATTTACCATTTAAGCTCAAAATTAATTATATTTAATATACACTATGTATATATATGAATAGTTTTAAATAATAAAATTTACTAAGCAAATAAATATATGTTAAATAATTAAATTAAATATAACAATACATACAAGAAATATACATATATTATATATAAAATAATAGTTTTTATTACAATGTATTTACATATTTATTTATAACAATAAATGTATATAATAGTTTATTAATATTCATGTTATTATATATATTATACTGATATTTATATATACACATATTTATATATATATACCTATTTACAAGCAATGGTTCGTGAATCATCGAGAGCAGTCGAAGGTCAATTGAATATATGAACATCGTTCCAAAATTATCTTGACTCAACATTACATACTTTGCTTATCGTATCGAAATCATATAAAGATTAAGTTTAAATTTGGTCGAAAATTTCCGGGTCGTCACAGTACCTACCTATTAAAGAAATTTCGTCCCGAAATTTGAGTGAGGTCGTCATGGCTAACAATAAGAATGTTTTCATGAAAAATATGAGCTGATAAATAGAGTTTTATCATCAGTGAGTAATATGGATAAAACAATTCGTTTACTCGAAGTGTATGGTTGAAGCTATTATAACAGAGTGAAATGAGGGAATAGGAATTCGTCTTAATCGGTGACGTAGTCACGGTTGGTTTTAGAAAATAAGGTGCGTCTTAACTTTTGACGTTGTCTTTGTTGAATTCCAGAATTCAAGGGATTCAAAGAAAGTCTTCGAAATCTAAAAGATTTGATTCTTCGGCGAATAAGGAAATTAAGATCTCTATAATTAAATACGGTGATCTGCCTCGATTACTCTGTATGATATTTTTCTTATAAATTAGACTCTTCCATTCCATTATTCTCACCATTCCTATACTTTCCTTCTTAGTTCATACATCCAAAGATTGTGAAAATGCTTAATCCAATTCTAATCCTTGATATTTTCCTAGTTATCATTTCTGTCATTCTTCTTTTCAATCTTCCACCAGAAAAATCTGTTTACTTCTACTATTACCTTGGGTGATACTATTCTTGATTATACCGTGCCTTTATATTACTATTTGTATTAATATCCACAGTTTGTAACCTCCGTGTTGTTATTGGGCTTTATATTTTCTTTTATATTTTGAAGCTCTTTGCCTGTTTATCATCTTCTCGATCTTTAGTAAAGCGAATAACGGTCCAGAATTCGTAGGTATGAAGTTTTGAACGAACACGACTAATGTTCTAAGAAAGTAATTGAAATAGCACGGTCTTGATTTGTCAAATTACCAGAATATCCGGAAAAGACTAAATCATCAACAAAATATTTTCTTGATATTTTAGAGGTTAAATAGAATACAAGAGTCGTGTAATATATCACATGATGACGGTATGGTCTATGAATCGTCATGTACTATTAGAAACTCAGCATGACTTACTGTAATATAATTACGTTGATCAAGTGTCATTATATTATACTAACTCATGCATCAATTTCCAACACTACTTCAAAAGCATTCTTATTTTAAACTCGAATGTTTACAGAATATAGAAACTAAGACAGTTTCCTTTTATGATATATCGCAGATAGCGCGGAGAGATAATTTATATCGGACGAGAATATTTATGAAGATATCTTCAGAAATATTGAGGATATTAATAATGAAAGATACGATAATATCTTAGAATTTTTGAATCAAATTGTGATGAAGAAATTCATTCACGATGATTTAGAGCGATTAAGGGACAAGGTATTCGTTAAAGATTTCATCAGAAACAGAATCATCAGGATTCTTTTATGTACAAGTTTAGTCCTTGTTCAGAGTCTCTTTCATGATTTGCCCAATTCATTTTTCAGTATCAAAATCTTTGAGCTTTTCCAACACCCCATTCTTTATCATCAAACTTTTGACTGTTAAGGCAGTCTTCAGTTTTCACTGCTTCATCAGCTTTTTCAAAACTCATGAAAGTGATTCATAAGCTAAAGCACTTTTCAGAAATTCAGAATTGAAATTCGTAAATCCAGGAGATATAAGTTATATATATATATATATATATATATATATATATATATATATATATATATATATATATATATATATATATATATATATATATATATATATATATATATATATATATATATATATATATATATATATATATATATAAATTGTTGTCGTAGAATCGCTGAGAATTTCGAGATTATCGATTGATGCCTTTCGGTACTTGGCATGGTAATTATCGTTACAAGATACCGATGAGTTCATGATAAGACTTCAATAGATAAATATATTGATTTGTCGTAGAGATTTAAACCAAGGAGCAACGAGGTTGCTGGTACGTCTGCTGGTAATATTGTGGAATATAAAAGATTCCCCGATAACAATAAAAGAGCACGCTTATATATCAAGGTTATAATAAGGTTGTTTCGAACGAAAATTCGAAGTTGACTTGCCAGAGCTGTGACAAAACTTGCTATCTCGATCAGGAGTTGCAAAGTTATTTTCGGTAGTAATAACACTAAAGAAATTAGCACAGCTATGTGTTAAACGTTTACTCAGGTTCCGAGTAGTTTCAGGTGCATAACTATATGCATCAATCTTTTCTTCCGTAGATGAAGTGCGGTTGGTTCATCTTCTCGATTGAGGTGTTTTCAAGAATCATGAAAGGTTCAAACGCAGTTTGTAATCGTCAAGATACAAATGAGGTTTAAGATGAAATCAAGTGGCAAACTTGAAGAAATATTTAGTTTCATATGTTATAATCCATATTTTAATTCATTTTAATTGTCCAATGTCATTAGTCCATAGTTAAGAGTCCACAATTAGTAGTTCAACAATTCATATATATTTTAATATATAATATTCGAATTAATTAATACGTGTCGTGACCCGTTATATACATGTCTCAGACTCGATCACAACTCAAAGTATATATATTATTTGATAATCAACCTCAACCCTGTATAGCTAACTCAAACATTACTGCATATAGAGTGCCTATGGTTATTCTAAATAATATATATATATGCGTCGATATGATATGTCAAAACCTTGTATACGTGTCCCGATATTTAAAATGCATAAATAACAGTATTTAAATGACGATAAATAAAGTGCGTAAAATAAGTAACAGAAATTAAATGACGATAAATAAAATTGCGTGAATATAAATTGCGATAAATAAACTGCGATAAATAAATTGCGATAATAAAATGTAATAAGGAATTAACAGTTAGCTAGGAACAGTTAGCTAGGATTTTGTTAGCGTGGATTCTTAACAAAATTTTCTCATGGTTAATTTTTTTGTTTCTAACAAATTTTATTTTTGTCCAATGTTTTCTTCATTATGCCACTTGTTGGATTCTAATAGATCAAAATTCATATATGAAATTGAATGAAAAGGGTTATTCTGTGGTGAACGGATACGTATATCGGTGGTTGTAAATAGGATAGTAAGTGAACGTTGAATCAGATTCGAAGAATGTACAGTGTAACTTATTAATGTGAAATCTAAATATTCCTCGGGTATTACCTACCCGTTAAAATATTTTCACCATTAACAGTTTGTACAAAAGAATTTTTAATTACAATCTTTATGAAAATATACATACCTATATATATTTTCTTCAGATGTAATCATGGATTTAATGAGTTTATATGATATTAATCTCATTTGCTTTCTGGTTTGAGCTAAAATAAATACTCTCTAAGACTTTAGAGATTACATAATTGCCGCCTAATAGTTCTCCAATTTAGTTATGAATCAATACTTCATCGTTGATTCTTATTAGTACTCCTTGGTATATATGGTAAGTACGATGTTGATGCTCGAGGTACAGATTGTGACATCGAGGTGTGGGATGCGGATGTTGCTGTTGGTGTTACTGTTGCTGCCGGTGCTGTTGCTGGTGCTTGTAACCTTTGCACCATATTCTTCAAAGCCACTACCCGAGCGCAAAGTTCGTTGACTTCTTCTATTACACCGGGGTGATTGTCGGTTCGGACGAGTGAATAAATAAAATCTAGAATTTGGTATAGTATATAATGGTGACGAGGTACTCTGGAAATGAGAGAGAAAATAGTGTTGCGGACAGGTTCGCCGGTAAGTGCTTGAGGTTCTTCGCCAAGAGGACAATGTGGTGGATGGAAAGGATCACCTTCTTCTTGTCCCCAATGATTGAGGAGACTACGAACCTATCCCCAATTCATCCAGAATAGATGATGACTGATTGGTTGATCCATTCCGGTCACACTGCTTTCGGAGCTTGAGTGGGATTCCATTTCGGAATCCGAGGGACTTGAACTAACGACGAATTCCATTTCGTACGATTGAATAAAGAATTTTTCGATTTGAAATGATTTTCCAGCTATCGGATGGTATTCTAATCACATAGAATATCTATATATATAGAGCAAAAGATTTCGTAGATTACGGAGGAATTTACGGAATATGTCAGGTAAAGTTTACAGTAACAGATACGCTAAGATATGAATTTTGTCTATACACTATTTATGCAATCAATTCAGTAAGATGTGTCTAGACTTAAGAATGATAAGCATGTAATTTCCTACCAGAAATGATAAGCAAAACTTTTTGACATGCAGCTAGGGTCGAAGTCTAGACTCACTAATGCATCCTAACGACTTATCTGTTAGACACACTAATGCAGACCTGGTTCGCTAAGACCACCACTCTGAAACCACATGAAGCGACCCATCCTAATCTATAAGGACGAATACAATAACATATGATTATATCGCGAGGTATTTGACCTCTATATGATACATTTTACAAACATTGCATTCGTGTTAAAAGATAAACTTTCATTTCATCTAACGTTGACAGGCATGCATACCATTTCATAATATTCAAACTTTAAATGACCTAATCTGTCATTTACTTTAATTATAATCTTTATTGAACTCAACGACTTGAATGCAACGTCTTTTGAAATATGCCATGAATGACTCCAAGTAATATCTTTAAAATGAGCTAATGTACAGCGGGAGATTTCTTTCATACCTGAGCATAAACATGCTTTAAAGTGTCAACCAAAAGGTTGGTGAGTTCATAAGTTTATCATAATCGATCATTTTCATCATTTTAATAGACCACAAGATGTTCATTTCCATTTCTCATAAATATACGTCCCATGCATAGAGACAAAAATCATTCATATGGATTGAACACCTGGTAACCGACATTAACATCATGCATATAGAATATCCCCAAAACAGAAATCCATCTGTCTAATATAAACTCGAAGTACTAAAGCATACCATTTTCCAGTATGGGGGGAGTTAGTACCCGTAGATCTACCTTTAGGATTCGCGTCAATTAGGGTGTATGTTCCCTAATTCTTAGGTTACCAAGCTAAAAGGGTGATATTCGATTTCGATAATCCAAACATAGAATGTAGTTTCGATTACTTGTGTCTATTCTGTAAAACATTTATAAAAGCAGCGCATGTATTCTCAGTCCCAAAAATATATATTGCAAAAGCATTTAAAAAGGGAGCAAATGAAACTCACGATACGATATTTTGTAGTAAAAATATGCATACGACGGAACTGAATAATGCAGGGTTGGCCTTGGATTCACGAACCTATATTATTCGTATATATATTAAAATATATACTTGTAATCGAACAAATATATATATTATTATTAGTGATGTAATTTATATATTTGATAATTTATAAGTTTTATTATTTATTTATATATTTTCATTTTATATATATAAATGTTAATATAGTTAAGTTATGTGTACTAAATATATTTATGTATATATATATTCTTTATTTTTATACTTATAATCTTAATGACATCATTGAAACTTTTATTTTAGTAATCATAATTATTTTAATAATGATATAGATAATACTGATAATAACAATAATAATAGTTTAAACGATAGTAAAATAACAATGTTATATTAAAAAAAATGATAATAATGATAACAATTTTTAATAATTACATTACTAATACTAATAAATATAATAACAATAATAATAATAATAGTAAAAACAGTAGTAGTAATAATAAAAGTGATAATAATTATAATATTAATATAATTGTACAAATGATAAAATTATAAATTTAGTAATAATTATAATAAATTTCAATAATAAAAGATGTGTTATACATATACAATCCTTAAACTTATTTAGATTTCATACGTATTCATAATTGTTAATACTAATAATTTTTATCTCTATTTATATCATACCTATCGTACTTATGTTCATAGCAGTGTTGTAAAAGACGGCCGAAACGGGCGTCGAAACGGACGCCGCAACGGATTTGCCTTAGTTTCATTTCAACCGCCCTTGAAACGGCAAAAAAGACGGTCAACGCTTAAAAAACGGTCAACAACGCTAAAAAACGGGAAAAAACGGTCAAAGACGGGAAAAAACGGTCAAAGACGGAAAAAAACGGAAAAACGGTCAAAGACGGAAAAAAACGGTCAACTTTATATTTAATATATATATATATATATATATATATATATATATATATATATATATATATATATATATATAAATATATATATTTTTATATATTTATATATAAGTCAACGTTAGTCAACATCCGTTTCGACCCCGTTTTTTCCGTTGCGACGTTTTGAGGTCGTTAACGTTTCGGCCCCGTCTCACGTCTTTTTCAACCTTGGTAATAATAATATAATGATATTGATATTAATAATACGTCATTTTAAGTCATTACTCAATTATATGTGTCATCATCTTTATAATCGTTTTTTGTATTTATAGTCTGTATACATATATAATTATAGCCTTAACTAATAATTTTACTTATTTATAACCTTAATCATGATCATAGTAATAATAATAATAATATTTGTCATAACAATAACAATAATAATAATAATAATAATAATAATAATAATAATAATAATAATAATAATTATAATAATAATAATAATAATAATAATAATAATAATAATAATAATAATAATAATAATAATAATAATAATTAGTATTAACAAATATAATCGTAATAATAATAATTATTATTATTATAATAATAATGAAAATGGGAATAAAGGTATACCCTCTAAAAAGAAATGCTCCATACGGGACTCGAACCCGCGACCTCCAACTAAGTTGACATCTCCCCTAACCACTCCTCTGTTCTTGCTTATCTTATCATCGTACGTTGTTTAAAAAATATATATCATTTGCTGCGGTTTTTAATGACCTGGCCTAACTCATCGATCCAACAACAATTTAATCGGCCCAACCTCTTAAACATAACTTGGTCCATCAGGTTTAACATATCGGCCAACAATGCAGCAGCCCAACAAAAGGGGATTTTATAGGATTCGGGAAAAAAGAAATAAAACATGAAAAAGGCAAATTGTATACGACCACTTCCATCATTCCCTTTTTAAACCCTCATCATTAATATTAAATCGTTATCATCATTCGCCAACATGAGCTTCAATCAGTAGAACATAGATATCAGTTTACATGGGTCTGATCGAACTACACGGCAAGCGAAACAGTAGGATAACTTTGTCTTCTTCATTCGTAAAACAAAACAACGAAACAAAGAAAATATATAACAGAAGGTATTCGTTGGACTTGCTTCTAGGTGTGTGGGTTTAAAAAAAAAATATACGACTGGCAATAGCAGCGAGAGTAGAGCCGTAGCAGCAATCAACAACACACGGGGGTATATGTTGGTGTTTTCAATGACTGTAGCAGCATCAAAAGATGAGAGAATCGAGTGATGTTGTGGTAGTTTTTGTTGAACTAAACAAAAAAGAAAGTATTAACGATGGTATCCTTGGTGGTTTGATCAAATAAGAAAAGAAGAAGAAGAAAGAGGAGGAGGAGGCTTGGTGGTTCAATGATATTGTAGTGGTGGTGGGAGGCTGAGGGCGATGATGGTGACGGTTTTTAAAAGAAAGCAGGAATCGATATCTGCAGCAATAGTGGTGGCTTCTAACGATGGTTTGGTGGTGAAACAGAAACAAACAGCAGTTCATAAAAGCAGAGATGGCATGTCCTTTGTTGTGGAGCTGTTCGAAGAAAAAAAATATATATATATATATACTAGTGAAATGACCCGTGAAATCACGGGTTTGTTTAAACGAAACAGTCTAATAATATGTTTTAAATACTAAATGAATTTAAATGATAATGCCATTTAGTTTAATGACCCGTGGAACCACATATTTTGACTAAGAAACTTCTCGTTGTTTTTACAAACATATTGATGTAATTGCAGTTAAAAAAATGTTCAATCTTTATATCATGCCTTTCACCATTTATACCTTTGTGATTGGCGAGGTTATATTGCAACGTTTAGAATCACAAATTCTCCTCCCATATCATTTCCTCATTATGATTCATCATATTTCCATTCATGTTGTATGAACTACATTTTTCAACCATATCCACAATAAGAATACTATTTTGAGCACTAATATGCAAATTAATAAATTTAATTACATGCATATCACATGGTACACCTAAAAGAATAATTTCACACATTACGCATAATGAAACAATTAGAAGCAAAAGAAAAAAATAAGAAAAATAAATCATTAGAAATATAAATGATTACTCGAAGCGAGCTCTAGATAGAAAGCATGAACAAAGCTTGAAGGGCTTGTGAACATGCAAGTGTCAAAATGGGCTGACCAATCTTCAAACATTTGGTGCCCCATTTTCCACTTTTAAATAGTATTGTGATTAGGAAAACATGGTTATAATTCTACCTACATTTGAACATGCCCATTTTTCAAAATTCAAACACATTAGAAATATGGAAAATATTATTACTCTATATCTGAATGTGTACATGAATAAGGTTACTATTAGCCAAGTTTTCCATTATCAGTAAGAATACATAATCATGCCACGATCATGTAACCTACATCCAGTTTGACCCACATACCTAAACCAAATTCTCTGCCCATTTTCCACCTGCAATTTTTAGTTAACACCACGTAACTTTCAATCTACAATAAAGCCTAACATGTTCGTTTGATCAATTTACAAAGTCCAGCTACCAAATTCAATACCTGGGGTTAGACTCAACTTCTAAAATACGACAATAATCGCTTCGAAATTTAATCATCAGCTGCTTTTGTCTCTCCTCTGTTTAGAACCCTTAAATCCACAAATATAAATGATTGCTTCAGAACGGACCAAACGACACCCAAAAAGAAATAAAAACAGTAATGTATAGCATCAAGTCAACTTAATTGATTATAGACACCCTTAAAACGATATATTATGAATTCTATGGAGTTTTTTAAAAGTAAAACACTAAAAAAAGATTGCAGGTAAAGCCCAAACTAAAAAGCTCCATAATATATAGAAAAGCTAACTGATTAGACATGATAATTAGTGTTCATCTTACCCATATATGTATGCACTCGCTCATGCTACTTCTGCTTAAGCTTCCTATTATCCTCATCTATGTAGCTGGAAAACAGCGATATAAATCGGACAGTGAAGCTTAAAGAGTGACATAAAACTTGTATGGAGTATGCATAAATGCTAAAAAGCAACTGAAATCTTATCATTAAATGGTCAATAGCACGCAAAATCTATAATACACCGTAAATGGGTCAAATCCATTACATGCTCAAATCCATTAATGGGTCAACAGATAGCAAAATTTAAATATTATTTGTGAAAAGCATTTAACTTACAATATATATTGTTTCTGGCACACAAAATATGGCTTGTGCAGAAGAGTGATTCACAATAAACTTCACAGCATATGGGCCTGCAAGATTCGGTAAAAACTATTTAGCACTTTTGCAAAGTAAAGAAAATGAAATAAACACTTTAATAAAATAATGAACAGTATACCAAGGGATTTTAACAAACAAAATAAGCATAGATCACTTGATTTCTAACACCACCAACACATCTTGATTTCAGTTCCCTGTTTGTAAATTTGAATTAGTTTTACCCAACGAAAAGATCGGCAGCATAAATCAATCAATCATTAAATGAAACAAATAAATTAATACCTTTTCGGATGTGAATCGAACGGATTTAGGATCAACGGAAAGATCGGCAGCATTGAGGACAATGAATTTAGTATCGGCGACAATGTCGAGAGTAAGCCGCGTTTGGGATCTGAACTGTTCGTACTTTTCGCCATGATTTTGATTTAATCAATCGATGAATGAATGTGTTCTGATATTTGCGTGATATAGTAATATAGAACGGAGTATTACTCTGATTTTAATTTAATTTTAGGGTTACACTATTAGTACGGGTGTTTTTTTTAATTTAATTAATTAGTGTTAATGACATCATCAAAGTGGCTTAGATTTTTTCTTTTTCTTTTTTAATTTTTTTTAATAGAGAGAAAAGGTTATTTATGATGTCATCATTTTAGAGATATAATAGAAACTATAGATATATATATATATATATATATATATATATATATATATATATATATATATATATATATATATATATATATATATATATATATATTAGATCTATTTTAAAAATAATTAAACGCCAACCGAAAGTTACAGACATTTACCATTTAAGCTCAAAATTAATTATATTTAATATACACTATGTATATATATGAATAGTTTTAAATAACAAAATTTACTACGCAAATAAATATATATTAATTAATTAAATTAAATATAACAATATATATATAGAAATATACATATATTATATATAAAATAATAGTTTTTATTATAATGTATTTACATATTTATTTATAACAATAAATGTATATAATAGTTTATTAATATTCATGTTATTATATATATTATACAGATATTTATATATACACATATTTATATATATCCACCTATTTACAAGCAATGGTTCGTGAATCATCGAGAGCAGTTGAAGGTCAATTGAATATATGAACATCGTTTCAAAATTTTCTTGACTCAACATTACATACTTTGCTTATCGTATCGAAATCATATAAAGATTAAGTTTAAATTTGGTCGGAAATTTCCGGGTCGTCACAATACCTACCCGTTAAAGAAATTTCGTCCTGAAATTTGAGTGAGGTCGTCATGGCTAACAATAAGAATGTTTTCATGAAAAATATGAGCTGATAAATAGAGTTTTATCATCAGTGAGTAATATGGATAAAACAATTCGTTTACTTAAAGTGTATGGTTGAAGCTATTATAACAGAGTGAAATAAGGGAATAGGAATTCGTCTTAATCGGTGACGTAGTCACGATTGGTTTTAGAAAATAAGGTGCGTCTTAACTTTTGACGTTGTCGTTGTTGAATTCCGGAATTCAAGGGATTCAAAGAAAGTCTTCGAAATCTAAAAGATTTGATTCTTCGGCGAATAAGGAAATTAAGATCTCTATAATTAAATACGGTGATCTGCCTCGATTACTCTGTCAGATATTTTCCTTATAAATTAGACTCTTCCATCTAATGCCCCGTCCTAATCCATCTAGTCGAATACATTACATTTGGTTACATCGCGAGGTACTTGACCTCTATATGATACATTTTACAAATATTGCATTCGTTTTTAAAAGACAAACTTTCATTACATCGAAAATTGACGGTATGCATACCATTTCATAGTATATCCAACTATAATTAACTTAATAATAATCTTGATGAAATCAATGACTCGAATGCAACGTCTTTTGAAATATGTCATGAATGACTCCAAGTAATATCTCTAAATGTGCAAATGCACAGTGGAAGATTTCTTTCAAACCTGAGAATAAACATGCTTTCAAGTGTCAACCAAAAGGTTGGTGAGTTCATTAGTTTATCATAAACATTTATTTTCATCATTTTAATAGACCACAATATTTTCATTTCTCATAAATACACATCTTGTATCAGGCATTTCGCAAACTGCATAGAGATAAAAATCATTCATATGGATTGAACACCTGGTAACCGACCTTAACAAGATGCATATAGAATATCCCCCAGTATACAGCGCGCAGCTAATATATAAAATAATACCTCGAAGTACTAAAGCATCCATACCCTGGATGGGGCTCGTTGGGCCCGATAGATCTACATTTAGGATTCGCGTCAATTAGGGGCCATTTCCCTAATTCTTAGGTTACCAGACTTGAAGGGGCGATATTCGGTTTAATAATCCAACCATAGAATGTAGTTTTAAGTACTTGTGTTTATTTCGTCAAACATTTATAAAAGCAGCGCATGTATTCTCAGTCCCAAAAATATATATTGCAAAAGCATTTAAAAAGGGAGCAAATGAAACTCACAATACTGTATTTTCTAGTAAAAATACATATGACGACATTGAACAATGCAGGGTTGGCCTCGGATTCACGAACCTATATCATTTGTATATATTTATTAAAACATATACTTATAATCGAACAAATATATATATTATTATTAGTGATATAATTTTTATATTATTAATTTATATATTTCATTATTACTATATAAAAATATAACTTTTGTTACGTTATATGTATTAAATATTTTATATGTATATATTTCATTTATTTGTTAAAATAGTAATTATATTAATACAAAAATAATATTAGGAGTGATTAAAATAATGATAATGATAATACTAGTGTTAATAATAATGATAATAATATTAATGATTTTATTAATAATAGTATTAATGATAGTTTTAATGATAAATCGTATAATAATGATAATAATAGTAGTTTTTAATAAAATAAAAAATTTAGTATTGATGGTAATGAAAATAATCATTTTGATAATAACACTTAATATTTAATAATCATCTTATTACTAATGATAAACTTAATAATAATACTCTTGTTAATACTAATAAGTCTAAAATTGATACTAATACTAATAATAACGTTATTAATACTTAATGGTGTTACTTATTAACAAAATGATAATAATATTAGTCATAGTACTTATGTTTACATAATAATAATGGCAATACATATATTAGTCGCTAATAATAATAATAATAATAATAATAATAATAATAATAATAATAATAATAATAATAATAATAATAATAATAATAATAATAATAATAACAATATTCCTAATTATAACTATAATCATACTAATATTAGTGATAATATCAATAATACTTGATAATGTTAATAAAAGATAACTTTTATTAATACACCTATATTAGTAATAATAATAATAGTAGTAGTAATAATAATAACAATACTAGTTGTATTAACAATAATAAGAATTCTTTTTTTAATATTACAAGTAACAATAATTAATGTTATCAATAACAATAATAATAATAATAATAATAATAATAATAATAATAATAATAATAATAATAATAATAATAATAATAATAATAATAATAATAAAAATAATAATAATAATAATAATAATAATAATAATAATAATAATAATAATAATAATAATAATAATAATAATAAATATGAAAGAAAAGGTATACCCTTATGAAAACTCTTCTAAAAAGAATAGCCCTGGACCGGGCTCGAACCCGAGACCTATCGTTAACCCGACCACCCATCAAACCATCCGTCCATTTCTATTTATCTGATATTATTCCTCTCTTATTTTAGTTAACTCATTATTCTGTTGCCCCTTGTTTCTTCTTCTTCCCAGACTAATTCGACCAGGGATCACAACCAGGTTGAAACAATTAAATTCATTAACTTTAGAATATAAATCGATACAGAAACGATTTAGAGAACTATTAGTTTAATTAAAAACAAAAATGAAACTAAAAAAAAAGCTGTTACAGCTCGATTAAACTCAGAATCCAAATTCAGATTTGCAGGACGTATTAGTTTAAACTTATAACATGAATAGGATTTTAAATCACCATTAGAAACTTTCTGAAGCTTTAATTTAACTTGAAACATACAATTGAACTCGAATTTTTACCAATAACAGATGTATTGACTTTTGAAATTAAAGTTTGACTCGTAAAATTTAAATTCGATAAGAGAAATTGGAATTTGAAACTATGCAGATAGTTTGAATAAAAGATTTCTAATCTAACTGCATTAATAGATTTTTAAAATTTATACGAAATCGAGGTATTGTGATTCTTGGTTAAGAACAGAGGAAACGGGTGAGTTTTTAGTATTTTTGTTTTAATTCCCATTATTATGAACTAACAGCAGTTATGTAAACGATTAAGATTAGGTTAATCCTACAATTGCAGCAGTATACTTGATTGGTATCTAGTGATAATGGTCGACATAAATATTTGATCCAGTACATAATTATATATAAAAAAAATTAAAAGAGGAATTCGATAGCTAGCAGTTTTTGGATATATATGTAACTGAATTTGTTTCTTATGTTTGACACTCAATCTTACTGGTAATCGTATGGGAGACAGGAGATCAAATTACTACAGCTTAAAAGTGATATACAAAAGATTACATATTCTTTAATTTCCTGTATATACAATTTCGTATATATATTTTATTTATATATCTATATCTGGTTATATATGAATCTGATTATATCTATATTACATAAATCTGATTACATCTGTATATGTATTTATATATGTAGTTATATATAATTTAAATCTAGTTAATATTAATAATTATCAATATATTAATGATAATAATATTATTTATAATAATAAGATTACTAATATCAATGATAATAATAAAATAATAATAATAATATCATTACTAAATATGATAGGTTATATATTTCAAGTAGGAATACAATTAATAATTTTTAATAACACTGATATAATAATAATAATAATAATAATAATATTAATTATAATAATACTAATGATCATAATCATATTTGTAATAATAATACTATAACAGTAAAATTTATAGTTATAGATTATATACCTTTTTAAATTAGTATTTATGCTAAGAATTCTAAAATAGTTTGTACAAAACAAATTTCATATTTGTATCATAATTGTATTAATATTGATATTTATTTTGATAATAATGAAAGTAATATCTATTAATATAATAACTATATTTTAACTTGTAATTACATTTAATATATTAACATGTAATATTCATATAACATGTTCGAATATTTAATACAATATACATAGTATATTAATTTTTGTACATAAATCATATATATATATATATTTATATATATATATATATATATATATATATATATATATATATATATATATATATATATATACCTAGATTCATTATAATAAGAGCTTAATTATTTGGTATCATACTTTACATATTTGATTCTATTGTTTCAATTATATTTTATTATTTCCAATTATTATATATATACCTACATTTATATATGTATACACCTGTATAAATTTATTTACTAATAATTGTTCGTGAATCATCGGGAATGGTCAAAGGTTCACTAAATCCATATAAATAGTTCAAAAGTCAAATGTATGCATGAACACAGTTCAAAGTTTATAAGATTTCAATATTACAGACTTAGTTTATCGTGTCGGAAACATATAAAGATCAAGTTTAATTTGGTCGGAAATTTCTGGGTCATCACAGTGCCTACCCGTTAAAGAAATTTCGTCCTCGAAATTGGATAGAGGTCGTCATGACTAACAATGAGGATGTTATTATGATGATTATAAGCTGATACATAGAGTTTTATCATGATTTAGAAATACAGAATAAATAATTCGATTTCTCGAAGCGTATGAGTGAAGCTATCTTAAAAGAGTGATATGAGAAAATGGAGATTTTCCTTATCTTTTGACGTCATCACGGTTGATCTCCGGTTTAAAGAAAATCTTTGTAATCTATATAGGATTTGATTCTTCGGTGATTAAGGAGATTATGATCCTCTTCGATTTAATGCGATGATCCATCTCGATCTCTCTGTCGGATATCTCACTATAAATACACCTCTTTCATTTCCTTTTAATTTACACCCTCTATTCTTTCTCCCTCAACTCGTATTTTAAAGTATTCATCAATATGCTTCATCCAGTTCTGCTTCTTGATATACTCCTCACTTTCATATCTGTCATTCTCCTTTTTCATCTGCCACCGGAAGAATCTATTTACTTCTACTATACTCTTAGTTTTATAGTGTTTTTAGTTCTCCCGCGTCTTTATATTGCTATATGCATCGATATATACGGTTTGTAATTTCTGGTTTGTTGTTGGATTTTATATCTTCCCTTATACTTCGATGTCCCTACTACTGTCTCCCATAATCATTGTCATCCACAGTTAATGCTCTCTCCTATTTTCTGCGATTTATGCTCAAATTTTTATTTTGGAGCTTCATGCTCTTTTTTCTCTTCTATCCATTAAGCACAGCAAGTAATGGTCCAGAATTTGTAGATATGAATTTCAGAATGAACATAGTTAATGTTCTAAGAAGAAAATCGTATTGGCACGATCTTAATTTGTCAAATTACCAGAATACCCAGAAAAGACCGAATCATCAAGAAAATACTTTCTTGATATTTTTAGAGATTAAGTATAATACGAGAGTCGTGTAAAATGGCACATGATAATGTTATGATCTGTGAATCATCATGTTTCATTTAGAAACTCAGAATGACTTACTGTAATATAATCATGTTGATCAAGTGTCATTATATTATACTAACTCATGCTTCAGCTCCCAACACTTCTTCAAAGACATTCAAAGTTTAAACTTGAAAGTTTACAGAAATATAGAAACTAGTAGTTTCTTATATGATGTAACACTGTTAGCGCGAAGAGAATAATGATTTCAGATAAGAATAGTTATGAAATTATCTTCAGAAATATCAAGGATATTTATAATGAAAGATACGATGATATCTTAGAATTTCTAATATCGAAGGATGATGAATAAGATTTTCCCGTAAAGGTCTAGAGTCAGGAACAAGGTATTCGTTAATGACTTTAGCAGATACTGAATCATTTGGATTTTTTGAAGGCAGGTTTAGTCTTTGTGATTTGTCCATAGCCTCCTTCATGGTCTGCTCAATCTGTTTCCAGTTCCAACATTTATGAGCTTTGCCAACATACAATTTTTTATCATCAAACTTTTGGCTGTTAAGGTCGTTTACAGTTTTTGTTGCTTCCTTCAGCTTTTCAAAATTCAGAGTATTAATTCGCAGACTAGGTGTTTTTTAGAATTTTAGAATGGAAGATTTATAATTCTAAGAGATAATGTTATATGTATACATTTAACTGTTGCTGTAGACATGCTGCGAGATTCGAAATACTGATTGCTGATTCTCAGTAATTGGTATGGCAATTCTAGTAACAAGATGTGGATGAGTATATGATAGGGTTTTAATGAACAATTATAATGGTTCTTCGGAGAGATTTAAGTCAGCGAGTAATGAAGTTGCTGATAAGTTTACTGCTACTACGATGAAATATAAATGGTTCCCCGATAACGATAACAGAAGGAAACTTATATATCACGGTTATAATAGAGTTTATTCGAATGAAAAGTCAAAGTTGATTTGATAGAGCTGTGACAAAATTGGCTAATTTGGAGAGGGATTGCAAAGTTATTTTCGGTAATAACAACGCCAAATGAGCTAGCACAGATACGTGTTAAACGTTTACTCAGGTTCTGAGTGTGTTCAGGTGCATAACTATTTGCATCAAACTTTTCTTCCGTAGATGAAGTGCGGTTGGTTCATCCTCTCGATTGAGGTGTTTTCAAGAATTATGAAAGGTTTGAACGTAGATTATAATCATCAAGATACAAATGAGGTTTAAGATGATATCAAGTGGCAACTTGAAGAATTGTTTAGTTTCATATGTTATAATCAATATTTTAATTCATTTTAATTATCCAATGTTATTAGTCCACAGTCGATAGTCCACAGTTAACAGTCCAATAATTCATATATAGTTTAATATATAATATTCGAATTAATTAATACGTGTCGTGACCCGTTATATACATGTCTCAGACTCGATCACAACTCAAAGTATATATATTATTGTAGAATCAACCTCAACTCTGTATAGTTAACTCAAGCATTACTGCATATAATATGTCTATGGTTATTTCAAATAATATATATATATATATATATATATATATATATATATATATATATATATATATATATATATATATATATATATATATATATATATATATATATGCGTCGATATGATATGTCAAAACCTTGTATACGTGTCCCGATATTTAAAGTGCGTAAAATAAATAACAGAAATTAAATGACGATAAATAAAATTGCGAGAATTAAAATTGCGATAATTAAATGTAATACGTTAGCTAGGAACAGTTAGCTAGGAACAGTTAGCGTGGATTCTTAACAAAATTCTTCTCATAGTTAAATTGTTTGTTTCTAACAAATTTTATTTTGTCCAATATTTTCTTCATTATGCCACTTGTTGGATTCTGATAGGTTAAAATCCAAACATGAAATTGAATGAAAATGGTTATTCTGTGGTGAACAGATTCGTATATCTGTGGATGTAAGTAGGATAGTAAATGATCGTTGAATCAGATTCGAAGAATATACAGTGTAGCTTGTTAATGTGAAATCTAAATATTCCTCGGGTATTACCTACCCGTTAAAATATTTTTACCATTAACAGTTCGTACAAAAGAATTTTTAATTACAATCTTTATGAAAACATATATTTTCATATATATAATTTCTTCAGATGTAATCATGGATTTAATGAGTTAATATGATATTAAACTCATTTGCTTTTCAGTTTAAGGTAGAATAAATAATCTCTAAGACTAGAGATTACATAATCGCTATGTAGAACGAAGGTAAATGATGTAGAATGATACCTAGGACGATGATTATACTCGAGATACAGAATGAGATGTTGAGGCATGTGGTGTTGAAATTTGGTTTGTTGGTGGTACTGGTGTTGATGTTGCTGGTACTGTTGGTGCTGGTGATGTTGCTGAAGCTGGTACTTTTTGCATCATATTTTCCAAAGCCACTACCCGAGCGCGAAGCTCGTTGACTTCTTCTATTACACCGGGGTGATTGTCGGTTCGGACGAGCGGATAAATATGATCTAGAATTTGGTATAGTATATAATCGTGACGAGATACTCTGGAAATGAGAGAGAAAATGGTGTTTCGGACAGGTTCGCCGGTAAGTGCTTCAGGTTCTTCGCCAAGAGGGTAATGTGGTGGATGAAAAGGATCACCTTCTTCTTGTCTCCAATGATTGAGGAGGCTACGAATCCAGCCCCAATTCATCCAGAATAGATGATGGCTAATCGGTTGATCCATTCCGATTACACTGCTTTCGGAGCTCGAGTGAAAATCCATATCGGAATAGTTATCGGAATCCGACGAACTTCAACTGGTTGCGGAATTCATCTTGCACGGTTAGGTAAAAGATTTTATGAAATGATTTTCAGATATCGGATGATATTCCAATTACATAGAATATCTATGTATAGTACAGAAGATTCCGTAGATTACAGAGGAAATTAAGGAAACGTGTCAGACAAAGTCTACAGTAACAGATACGCTAAGATATGAATTTTATCTCTACACTATTCAAGCAATCAATGCAATAAGAAGTGTCTAGACTAAGAATGATAAGCAGGTAATTTCCTAAGGATGATAAGTAGATGATTTTTGACACGAAATGATAAGCAAAACTTTTGACATGCAGACACAGTCGAAGTCCAGACTCACTAATGCATCTAAACAACTATCAGTTAGACACACTAATGCAAGACCTGGTTCGCTAAGACCACCGCTCTGATACCAACTCTAATGCCCCGTCCTAATCCATCTGGACGAATACATTACATTTGGTTACATCGCGAGGTACTTGACCTCTATATGATACATTTTACAAACATTGCATTCGTTTTTAAAAGACAAACTTTCATTACATCGAAAATTGACGGCATGCATACCATTTCATAATATATCCAACTATAATTAACTAAATAATAATCTTGATGAAATCAACGACTCGAATGCAACGTCTTTTGAAATATGTCATGAATGACTCCAAGTAATATCTCTAAATGAGCAAATGCACAACGGAATATTTCTTTCAAACCTGAGAATAAAAATGCTTTTAAGTGTCAACCAAAAGATTGGTGAGTTCATTAGTTTATCATAAACATTCATTTTCATCATTTTAATAGACCACAAGATTTTCATTTCTCATAAATACACATCTCGTATCAGGCATTTCGCAAACTGCATAGAGATAAAAATCATTCATATGGATTGAACACCTGGTAACCGACCTTAACAAGATGCATATAGAATATCCCCCAGTATACAGCGCGCATCTAATATACTAAATAATACCTCGAAGTACTAAAGCATCCATACCCTGGATGGGGCTCGTTGGGCCCGATAGATCTACATTTAGGATTCGCATCAATTAGGGGTCATTTCCCTAATTCTTAGGTTACCAGACTTGAAGGGGCGATATTCGGTTTAAGAATCCAACCATAGAATGTAGTTTTAAGTACTTGTGTCTATTTCGTCAAACATTTATAAAAGCAGCGCATGTATTCTCAGTTCCAAAAATATATATTGCAAAAGCATTTAAAAATGGAGCAAATGAAACTCACAATACTGTATTTTGTAGTAAAAATACATATGACGACATTGAACAATGCAGGGTTGGCCTCGGATTCACGAACCTATATCATTTGTATATATTTATTAAAACATATACTTATAATCGAACAAATATATATATTATTATTAGTGATATAATTTTTATATTATTAATTTATATATTTCATTATTACTATATAAAAATATAACTTTTGTTACGTTATATGTATCAAATATTTTATATGTATATATTTCATTTGTTTGTTAAAATAGTAATTATATTAATACAAAAATAATATTATGAGAGATTAAAATAATGATAATGATAATACTAGTGTTAATAATAATGATAATAATATTAATGATTTTATTAATAATAGTATTAATGATAGTTTTAATGATAAATCTTATAATAATGATAATAACAGTAGTTTTTAATAAAATGAAAAATTTAGTATTGATGGTAATGAAAATAATCATTTTGATAATAACACTTAATATTTAATAATCATCTTATTACTAATGATAAACTTAATAATAATACTCTTGTTAATACTAATAAGTCTAAAATTGATACTAATACTAATAATAACGTTATTAATACTTAATGGTGTTACTTATTAACAAAATGATAATAATATTAGTCATATACTTATGTTTACATAATAATAATAATGGCAATACATATATTTGTCGCTAATAATAATAATAATAATAATAATTAATAATAATAATAATAATAATAATAATAATAATAATAATAATAATAATAATAATAATAATAATAATAATAATAATAATAATAATAATAATAACAATAACAATGTTCCTAATTATAACTATAATCATACTAATATTAGTGATAATATCAATAATACTTGATAATGTTAATAAATGATAACTTTTATTAATACACCTATATTAGTAATAATAATAATAATAATAATAATAATAATAATAATAATAATAATAATAATAATAATAATAATAATAATAATAATAATAATAATAATAATAATAACAATACTAGTTGTATTAACAATAATAAGAATTCTTTTTCTAATATTACAAGTAACAATAATTAATGATATCAATAATAATAATAATAATAATAATAATAATAATAATAATAATAATAATAATAATAATAATAATAATAATAATAATAATAATAATAACAATACTAGTTGTATTAACAATAATAAGAATTCTTTTTCTAATATTACAAGTAACAATAATTAATGATATCAATAATAATAATAATAATAATAATAATAATAATAATAATAATAATAATAATAATAATAATAATAATAATAATAATAATAATAATAATAATAATAATAATAATAATAATAATAAATATGAAAGAAAAGGTATACCCTTATGAAAACTCTTCTAAAAAGAATAGCCCTGGACCGGGCTCGAACCCGAGACCTCTCATTAACCCGACCACCTATCAAACCATCCGTCCATTTCTATTTATCTGATATTATTCCTATCTTATTTTAGTTAACTTGTTATTCTGTTGCCCATGTTTCTTCTTCTTCCCAGACTAATTCGACCAGGTATCACAACCAGGTTAAAACAATTAAATTCATTAACTTTAGAATATAAATCGATACATAAACGATTTAGAGAACTATTAGTTTAATTAAAAACAAAAATGAAACTAAAAAAACAAAAGAAGCTGTTACAGCTCGATTAAACTCAGAATCCAAATTCAGATTTGCAGGACGTATTAGTTTAAACTTATAACATGAAAAGGATTTTAAATCACCATTAGAAACTTTCTGAAGCTTTAATTTAACTTGAAACATACAATTGAACTCGAATTTTTACCAAGAACAGATGTATTGACTTTTGAAATTAAAGTTTGACTAGTAAAATTTGAATTCGATAAGAGAAATTGGAATTTGAAACTATGCAGATAGTTTGAATAAAAGATTTCTAATCTAACTGCATTACTAGATTTTTAAAATTTATACGAAATCGAGGTATTGTGATTCTTGGTTAAGAACAGAGGAAACGGGTGAGTTTTTAGTATTTTTATTTTAATTCCCATTATTATGAACTAACAGCAGTTATGTAAACGATTAAGATTAGGTTGATCCTACAATTGCAGCAGTATACTTGATTGGTATCTAGTGATAATGGTCGACATAAATATTTGATCCAGTACATAATTATATATAAAAAAAATTAAAAGAGGAATTTGATAGCTAGCAGTTTTTGGATATATATGTAACTGAATTTGTTTCTTATGTTTGACACTCAATCCTACTGGTAATCGTATGGGAGAGAGGAGATCAAATTACTACAGCTTGAAAGTGATATACAACAGATTACATATTCTTTAATTTCCTGTATATACAATTTTGTATATATATTTTATTTATATATCTATATCTGGTTATATATGAATCTGATTATATCTATATTACATAAATCTGATTACATATGTATATGTATTTATATATGTAGTTATATATAATTTAAATCTAGTTAATATTAATAATTATCAATATATTAATGATTCTAATATTATTTATAATAATAAGATTGCTAATATCAATGATAATAATAAAATAATAATAATAATATCATTACTAAATATGATAGGTTATATATTTCAAGTAGGAATACAATTAATAATTTTTAATAACACTGATATAATAATAATAATAAAAATAATTATAATAATTATAATTATAATAATACTAATGATCATAATCATATTTGTAATAATAATACTATAACAGTAAAATTTATAGTTATAGATTATATACCTTTTTAAATTAGTATTTATGCTAAGAATTCTAAAATAGTTTGTACAAAACAAATTTCATATTTGTATCATAATTGTATTAATATTGATATTTATTTTGATAATAATGAAAGTAATATCTATTAATATAATAACTATATTTTAACTTGTAATTACATTTAATATATTAACATGTAATATTCATATAACATGTTCGAATATTTAATACAATATACATAGTATATTAATTTTTGTATATATATATATATATATATATATATATATATATATATATATATATATATATATATATATATATATATATATATATATATATATATATATATATATATATCTATATATATATATCTATAATTATAATAAGAGCATAATTATTTGGTATCATGCTTTACATATTTGATTCTATTATTTCAATTATATTTTATTATTTTCGATTATTATATATATACCTACATTTATATATGTATACACTTGTATATATTTATTTACTAATAATTGTTCATGAATCGTCGGGAATGGCCAAAGGTTCACTAAATCCATACAAATAGTTCAAAGGTCAAATGTATGCATGAACACAGTTCAAAGTTTATGTGATTTCAATATTACAGACTTTGCTTATCGTGTCAGAAATATATAAAGATCAAGTTTAAATTTGGTCGAAAATTTCCAGGTCGTCACATTCCATTCCATTATTCTCACCATTCCTATACTTTCCTTCTTAGTTCATACATCCAAAGATTGTGAAAATGCTTAATCCAAATCTAATCCTTGATATTTTCCTAGTTATCATTTCTGTCATTCTTCTTTTCAATCTTCCACCAGAAAAATCTGTTTACTTCTACTATTACCTTGGGTGATACTATTCTTAATTATACCGTGTCTTTATATTACTATTCGTATTAATATCCACAGTTTGTAACCTCCGTGTTGTTATTGGGCTTTATATTTTCTCTTCTATTTTGAAGCTCTTTGCATGTTTATCATCTTCTCGATCTTTAGTAAAGCGAGTAACGGTCCAGATTTCGTAGGTATGAAGTTTTGAATGAACACGACTAACGTTCTAAGAAAGAAATTGAAATAGCACGGTCTTGATTTGTCAAATTACCAGAATATCCGGAAAAGACTGAATCATCAAGAAAATATTTTCTTGATATTTTAGAGGTTAAATAGAATACAAAAGTCATGTAACATGGCACATGATGACGGTATGGTCTGTGAATCGTCATGTACTATTAGAAACTCAGCATGACCTACTGTAATATAATCACATTGATCAAGTATAATTATATTATACTAACTCATGCATCAATTTCCAACACTACTTCAAAAGCATTCTTATTTTAAACTCGAAGGTTACAGAATATAGAAACTAAGACAGTTTCCTTTTATGATATATCACAGATAGCGCAGAGAGATAATTTATATCGGATGAGAATATTTATGAAGATATCTTCAGAAATATTGAGGATATTAATAATGAAAGATACGATAATATCTTAGAATTTTTGAATCAAATTGTGATAAAGAAATTCATTCACGATGATTTAGAGCGATTAAGGAACAAGGTATTCGTTAAAGATTTCATCAGAAATAGAATCATCAGGATTCTTTTATGTACAAGTTTAGTCCTTGTTCAGAGTCTCTTTCATGATTTGCCCAATTCATTTTTCAGTATCAAAATCTTTGAGCTTTTCCAACATTCCATTCTTTATCATCAAACTTTTGACTGTTAAGGCAGTCTTCAGTTTTCACTGCTTCATCAGCTTTTTCAAAACTCAGGAAACTGATTCATAAGCTAAAGCGCTTTTCAGGAATTCAGAATTGAAATTCGTAAATCCAGGAGATAGAAGTTATATATATATATATATATATATATATATATATATATATATATATATATATATATATATATATATATATATATATATTTGTTGTCATAGAATCGCTGAGAATTTCGAGATTATTGATTGATGCCTTCTGGTACTTGGTATGGTAATTATCGTTACAAGATACCGATGAGTTCATGATAAGACTTCAATAGATAAATATATTGATTTGTCGTATAGATTTAAACCAAGGAGCAACGAGGTTGCTGGTACGTCTGCTGGTAATATAGTGGAATATAAAAGATTCCCTGGTAACAATAAAAGAGCACGCATATATATCAAGGTTATAATAAGGTTGTTTCGAACGAAAAGTTGAAGTTGACTTGCTGGAGCTGTGACAAAACTGGCTATTTCAATCAGGAGTTGCAAAGTTATTTTCGGTAATAATAACACTAAAGGAATCGGCACAGCTATGTGTTAAACGTTTACTCAGGTTCCGAGTAGTTTCAGGTGCATAACTATATGCATCAATCTTTTCTTCCGTAGATGAAGTGCGGTTGGTTCATCTTCTTGATTGAGGTGTTTTCAAGAATCATGAAAGGTTCGAACGCAGTTTGTAATCGTCAAGATACAAATGAGGTTTAAGATGAAATCAAGTGGCAAACTTGAAGAAATGTTTAGCTTCATATGTTATAATCCATATTTTAATTCATTTTAATTGTCCAATGTCATTAGTCCATAGTTAGGAGTCCACAATTAGTAGTTCAACAATTCATATATATTTTAATATATAATATTCGAATTAATTAATACGTGTCGTGACCCGTTATATACAGGTCTCAGACTTGATCACAACTCAAAGTATATATATTATTTGAGAGTCAACCTCAACCCTGTATAGCTAACTTGAACATTATTGCATATAGAGTGTCTATGGTTATTCCAAATAATATATATAGATGCGTCGATATGATATGTCAAAACCTTGTATACGTGTCTCGATATTTAAAATGCGTAAATAACAGTATTTAAATGACGATAAATAAAGTGCGTAAAATAAATAACAGAAATTAAATGACGATAAATAAAATTGCGAGAATATAAATTGCGATAAATAAACTGCAATAAATAAATTGCGATAATAAAATGTAATAAGGAATTAACAGTTAGCAATGAACAGTTAGCTAGGATTTTGTTAGCGTGGATTCTTAACAAAATTTTCTCATGGTTAATTTTTTTGTTTCTAACAAATTTTATTTTTGTCCAATGTTTTATTCATTATGCCACTTGTTGGATTCTAATAGATCAAAATCCATGTATGAAATTGAATGAAAAGGGTTATTCTGTGGTGAACGGATACGTATATCGGTGGTTGTAAATAGGATAGTAAGTGAACGTTGAATCAGATTCGAAGAATGTACAGTGTAACTTATTAATGTGAAATCTAAATATTCCTCGGGTATTACCTACCCGTTAAAATATTTTCACCATTAACAGTTTGTACAAAAGAATTTTTAATTACAATCTTTATGAAAATATACATACCTATATATATTTTCTTCAGATGTAATCATGGATTTAATGAGTTTATATGATATTAATCTCATTTGCTTTTTGGTTTGAGCTAAAATAAATACTCTCTAAGACTTTAGAGATTACATAATCGCCGCCTAATAGTTCTCCAATGAAGTTATGAATCAATACTGCATCGTTGATTCTTATTAGTACTCCTTGGTATCTATGGTAAGTACGATGTTGATACTCGAGGTACAGATTGTGATGTCGAGGTGTGGGATGCGGATGTTGCTGTTGGTGGTACTGTTGCTGCCGGTGCTGTTGCTGGTGATTGTCGGTTCGGATGAGCGGATAAATAAAATCTAGAATTTGGTATAGTATATAATCGTGACGAGATACTCTGGAAATGAGAGAGAAAATGGTGTTTCGGACAGGTTCATCGGTAAGTGCTTCAGGTTCTTCGCCAAGAGGACAATGTGGTGGATGGAAGGGATCACCTTCTTCTTGTCTCCAATGATTGAGGAGGCTACGAACCCATCCCCAATTCATCCAGAATAGATGATGACTGATTGGTTGATCCATTCCGGTTACATTGCTTTCGGAGCTTGAGTGGGATTCCATTTTGGAATCCGAGGGACTTGAACTAACGACGAATTCCATTTCGTACGACTGAATAAAGGATTTTTCAATTTGAAATGATTTTCTAGCTATCGGATGGTATTCTAATCACATAGAATATCTATATATATAGAGCAAAAGATTTCGTAGATTACGGAGGAATTTACGGAATATGTTAGGTAAAGTTGACAGTAACAGATACGCTAAGATATGAATTTTGTCTATACACTATTCATGCAATCAATGCAGTAATATATGTCTAGACTTAAGAATGATAAGCATGTAATTTCCGACAAGAAATGATAAGCAAAACTTTTTGACATGCAGCTAGGGTCGAAGTCTAGACTCACTAATGCATCCTAACGACTTATCAGTTAGACACACTAATGCAGACCTGGTTCGCTAAGACCACCGCTCTGATACCACATGAAGCGACCCGTCCTAATCTATAAGGACGAATACAATAACATATGATTACATCATGAGGTATTTGACCTCTATATGATACATTTTACAAACATTGCATTCGTTTTAAAAGATAAACTTTCATTTCATCGAACGTTGACAGGCATGCATACCATTTCATAATATCCAAACTTTAAATGACCTAATCTGTCATTTACTTTAATTATAATCTTTATTGAACTCAACGACTTGAATGCAACATCTTTTGAAATATGCCATGAATGACTCCAAGTAATATCTTTAAAATGAGCTAATGCACAGCGGAAGATTTCTTTCATACCTGAGAATAAACATGCTTTAAAGTGTCAACCAAAAGGTTGGTGAGTTTATTAGTTTATCATAATCGATCATTTTCATCATTTTAATAGACCACAAGATTTTCATTTCCATTTCTCATAAATATACGTCCCATGCATAGAGACAAAAATCATTCATATGGATTGAACATCTGGTAACCGACATTAACATCATGCATATAGAATATCCCTAAAACAGAAATCCATCTGTATAATATAAACTCGAAGTACTAAAGCATACCATTTTCCAGTATGGGGGGAGTTAGTGCCCGTAGATCTACCTTTAGGATTCGCGTCAATTAGGGTGTCTGTTCCCTAATTCTTAGGTTACCAAGCTAAAAGGGTGATATTCGATTTCGATAATCCAACCATAGAATGTAGTTTCGATTACTTATGTCTATTTCGTAAAACATTTATAAAAGCAGCGCATGTATTCTCAGTCCCAAAAATATATTTTGCAAAAGCATTTAAAAAAGGAGCAAATGAAACTCACGATACGATATTTTGTAGTAAAAATATGCATACGACGGAACTGAACAATGCAGGGTTGGCCTTGGATTCACGAACCTATATTATTCATATATATATATTAAAACATATACTTGTAATCGAACAAATATATATATTATTATTAGTGATGTAATTTATATATTTGATAATTTATAAGTTTTATTATTTATTTATATATTTTCATTTTATATATATAAATGTTAACATAGTTAAGTTATGTGTACTAAATATATTTATGTATATATATATTTTTTATTTTTATTTTTATAATCTTAATGACATCATTGAAACTTTTATTTTTAGTAGTCATAATTATTTTAATAATAATATAGATAATACTGATAATAACAATAATAATAGTTTAAACGATAGTAAAATAACAATGTTATATATATAAAAAATGATAATAATGATAACAATTTTTAATAATAACATTACTAATACTAATAAATATAATAACAATAATAATAATAATAGTAATAATAGTAGTAGTAATAATAAAAGTGATAATAATTATAATATTAATATAATTGTACAAATGATAAAATCATAAATTTAGTAATAATTATAATAAAGTTTCAATAATAAAAGATGTGTTATACATATACAATCCATAAACTTATTTAGATTTCATACGTATTCATAATTGTTAATACTAATAATTTTTATCTCTATTTATATCATACCTATCGTACTTATGTTCATAGTAATAATAATATAATGATATTGATAATAATAATACTTCATTTTAAGTCATTACTCAATTATATGTGTCATCATCTTTATAATCGTTTTTTGTATTTATAGTCTGTATACATATATAATTATAGCCTTAACTAATAATTTTACTTCTTTATAACCTTAATCATGATCATAGTAATAATAATAATACTTGTCATAACAATAACAATAATAATAATAATAATAATAATAATAATAATAATAATAATAATAATAATAATAATAATAATAATAATTAGTATTAACAAATATAATAGTAATAATAATAATAATAATAATAATAATAATAATAATAATAATAATAATAATAATAATAATAATAATGAAAATGGGAATAAAGGTATACCCTCTAAAAAGAAATGCTCCAGACGAGACTCGAACCCGCGACCTCCCACTAAGTTGACATCTCCCCTAACCACTCCTCTGTTCTTGCTTATCTTATCATCGTACTTTGTTTAAAAAATATATATCATTTGCTGTGGTTTTTAATGACCTGGCCCAACTCATCGAACCAATAACAATTTAATCGGCCCAACCTCTTAAACATAAGTTGGTCCATCAGGTTTAACATATCGGCCCACAATGCAGCAGCCCAACAAAAGGGGATTTTATAGGATTCGGTAAAAAAGAAATAAAACAGGAAAAAGGCAAATTGTATGCGACCACTTCCATCATTCCTTTTTTAAACCCTCATCATTAATATTAAATCGTTATCATCATTCGCCAACAGGAGCTTCAATCAGTAGAACATAGATGTCGGTTTACATGGGTCTGATCGAACTACACAGCAAGCGAAATAGTAGGATAACTATAACAACCCTCATATTTTTATACCTGAATTGACTAATTTGACTATAGGGTTGTTATCCATACATAATCTATAATTAAATTTGACATTGATCAAATATTTATTTTTAGTCGACACTTTTTGTTAACAAAAGTTTACACTAATTATATAAAATAACTTTAGTTAATATTAATATTAATGCGTATTATATTTAAAACTATATGAAACATAATTATTAATTAAATGATAAATTATTTTAATCATTATATATATATTTTTAGCTTATAAAAAAAAGAGATTTTTTTATAAATTAAATAATGAGCCCATGAATTTTGACTAAATATTTTCAAAAACAAAAACTTATTAAAAACATTTTTAACATGTTTTTATTTTTTTGTCAAAATTGGCACCTTTATTTTATTGATATTTTTTTTTCACCAACCATTTTTTTTCTATAAATACCCACTTCTATTTCATAAAAACTTGTATCAAATCTTTGGAAAAACTCTCTCACAAACTTGGGAAAGTACTTGAGGTATTTTCTAAATTTTTATCGAATTGCTTTTATTTTTTTGTATATTCTTTAAAAATTCAAATTTAATATATATAAATTATTTGTACATGTTATAATTAGTATTATAAGTATTATGATGTATAAACATAATTTTGATAATTTATGGAATATTATTTATAATTAAATACGAATTATGTAGTATTTAAACATAAAAAAAATATAAAATTCATAATAAAATATTAAACAGTAATAAAAATAATTATAAATTTTTTTTGAGATTATTATACTTTTATAAACATGAAAAAATTATAAAAATTAAATAAATGGGATTATTAGTATTTAAAAATAATTTACTTTTGCATTATTCTAAATCGAGAGAAATAATAAAGAAAATACAAAATAAATACAAACATGTATTAAATATTTTTATAAAATTTTTATATGATTAGTAGCATTACTAGATACTTTAAAAAATATAAAATTTAATTTTAAATTATTTTTTCTATTTATTTAATTATAGGCCGATTACAATGGTTAAATAATTAGAAAACATTAAATAAATAATATTTTGATATAAAATTTGATATAATAATTTTTATAACATTTTTACATAATATAGAACCTGTAAAAAATATAAAATTATTTATTTAGGTCGATTTAATATTTATTACCTAATTAAATTTGATTAATATAAACCGAGTATATATATAAAGAAAAGTGGGAAATAAATACAAAATGTTGATAAAATTATTTTTATAAAATATCCTACTAAATTATATAATTAACTAAGTTTATAAAAATTATAAATATAATATTTAATGAATTAATATTCGAATTAACATATATTAGTATGATTTTCGATTAACATAAGTATATTACATATACTAAATTAATATTATTATTATAACTTACGGTTAATAACTAAGTATACTATATAATAAAGTATAATGTAAGTTAATAACAATACATTATTAATAAACACTTATTTTATAACTATACTAATTTAATAATAATAACTTATAGTATATAATATAAGATAATCAAATTGTTAATACATTAATAAATATAATATAACATATATAATAATATATAAACCTAAAGTGAAGGTTAATCAAAGATAATGTACAATTCATGTGAACTTCATCGCTACTCACGGTCGTAAGTGAATAATGTCTAGGTTGCCATTTATGGGTAAGCTTGTGGATCTCGAATGTCATGACTTAGATTCTGGTCAAGAGTCCTGGGCCCCCGGTTACATCTGGTCATTCCTGACTTATTTGATAGCAACGAAGTTTGAGTAAAGTTATACAATGTATTGCTAAAGATTAACCCGAACTTTCTAAAATTGGAAAATTACTATAAGTGGAAACTTTCCATACATAGTAACCTTTCGAAAATGGTAATTCTTTAGTGAACCATTACTATCAATATAGTACTATATACTATTGTCTATTAGGCAATGTCTGATCATACGTTCTATCTCTAGGTTGAGATCTTGGTCACGTCCTTCCGTTCAATTCTTTCGTGGAATACTCTTTTGTGCTACTAAGGTGATTTTCATAGCCCCACTTTTACTATTTACTTAACTATTTATAAATTTTGGGGTGAGACACATGCTTGCTTTATAACTGTTTTACACTTAGACACAAGTACTAAATTGTTAACTATGCTGTCATGCTTTGATTCATGCTAAATCCCTACCGTAATATCGTCAATTGCTACGTTTAAATGCAAACTTAATTATTGTGAGTAGGCCTATTGAGAGTAACGTCTCTAACCATTCGACCGTTGGTCTTTGGTTATATAATAATGATTCCACGACACTGACAGTACAAGGTGTCATAGGGTAAACTTGTTGATGTTATAGCTAAGGGGTATAAAATACTATTAAATTTTACAAGGAAATACTATTAAATACGATACAATTTTACACAAGATATTTATTTATTTATAGAATGGATATACTTAAACCTTGCTACAACACTTATAGGCAGTGTACCTAATCGTACAGTAGTGTAGTTTTTAGTAAGTTCGGTTCGTTCCACAGGGAAAATCTTTAAACAAAGCTTAACGCTATATTAGTTTACTTTTATAAAAATACAAATATATATATAAGTAATATTATTATTATAAAGGGGGATTTTTACCGTTTAATGACCGGTTTGTCGATTTTAAAACTTTAGTCGCAGTTAAAACCAAATGTAAAATAATAAATAAATACAAGACTTAATTTAAAGCGTAAAGTAAATAACGATAATGAAATTGCGAATAGTAAAAGTGCGATAAAATAAACTTGCGATAATTAAAAAGTATAATAATTAAAAGTGCAATTAAATACAATAACAATAAAAATGCGATAATTAGAAGTGCAATTAAATATAAAATAAAGGAAATTAAATATGAAATAAAAGAATTATGCTTATTTAAACTTCCGTAATCATGATGTTTGACGTGTTGATTTTAGTTTTATGCCCATGGGTTAATTGTCCTTTGTCCTGGATTATTTAATATGTCCGTCTAGTTTTTGTCCATAACAGTCCATCAGTCATAAATATAAAGTGCGAGTGTCCTCGTCAAATTATCCTTATACCCGAAGTTAAATATTCCAACTAATTGGGGACTTAAACTGTAACAAAATTTTAATACTTTGTTTAATAATTACACTAGGATGTCGACTGAGTGTAACCCAAGGTTTTAATACTTTGTTAACAATTATGCCAAGTGTCCTTGTACATAATTTCACTCCTGTTTTAATAATTCTAGTAGCTATTAATCCATTCCCGTGTCCGGTTAAATGAACGATTATTCGTACATATAAATATCCCGCCCATCGTGTCCGATCGAATGTATATGGTTATTTATAGGGACGTCCAATTGTAAATCTTTATATTAAAATTAACAAACTATCATTTAGTTAAACAAATATAAAGCCCATTAATAGCCTATAGTCTAATTTCCACAAGTGTCGTTCTTTTGTCCAAACCCCAATTATGGTACAAAGCCCAATTACCCAATTTTAATATTTTTAGCCCAACATCATGATTACTTCGGATTAAATAAGCATAATAATAACTTAGCTACGAGACATTAAATTAAAAAGGTTGAACATAACTTACAATGATTAAAAATAGCGTAGCGTTACACGGACAGAATTTCGACTTACACCCTTACAACATTCGCTAACACACCCTTATTATTAGAAATTAAAATTAAAATTAAAATATATATATATATATATATACTTTACGTATGATGAAGAGAAGAAAAGATGTGTTTATTTTGGCCAAAACGCGTTGAATTTATAGGACCTGGGCTGGATTTCAGGCCATGCGATCGCATGGCCAACTGGGAGAAGTCACATATCTTTGTTTTCTTTCTTGCCGACGTTTATAAATAATAATATAATATATAAATAATTATAAGAATTATTTAAATATTATATTTTATTTATGTGCATAGTTAACTTGTAATTTTTAGTCCGTTGTGTCGAGCGTTGAGAGTTGACTCTGGTCCCGGTTCCGGATTTTCGAACGTCCTTGCGTACAATTTAATATCTTGTACTTTGCGTTTTGAATAATTACTCTTGTAATTTTGAGACGTTTCTTATCAATAATTGGAACCTCATTGATTGTATTTTGTACTTTTGAGATTTTTGGTCGTTTGCGTCTTCAATTCGTCGAATCTGTCTTTTGTCTTCACCTTTTATTATTTAAACGAATATCACTTGTAAATAGAACAGTTTGTAACTAAAAGCTTGTCTTTCTTGAAGAATAATGCTATGAAATATATATTCGTTTTTAGCATTATCAAATATTCCCACACTTGAGCGTTGCTTGTCCTCAAGCAATATAGTCTTGAAATATAAGAATCACTTCTTTATTCTTCACACTTTGTACATCAGTGATTTTAATACGGCGGTATAAACAATGGTAGTACCGATGTGGTTTACAGTCCAACATGACTATAAAATTTAGATCCATTAAGGAAATTGGATCTTTATGAAAACATTTGATCTTTTGAAAATTAAATCTAGTTTTTACCCTAGATAAGTTTTCCGGAATAACCCTTCACCGGTGTTTGCAAAATATTTTTGTGGGCTTGGTGGGTTTCAGATTTGAAAATTTTAGCTCAAAACTTGTAGTTTTGTGTCACCCACTTGCTAACCTTGTATTAGGAAAGCAACACATCCAGTATACTTGCTCCGTATACTACCTTTCGGTAAACTACCTTCCGGTTATAAAGGAAAGCGTTGAACAAGCAACTGTTAAGGCAATGTCCCCTGACATGCTTTTAATTATGGTCTATAACGTGTCGGATGCAATTACTATCCTTTGTAGGAGCAATAGTAAAGCTCACCCTTATGATTTTTCGGTCTGGCACAAGGTCCTGTCTTCGACCATGCTATGCAACCACCGTTCTTACGGTTGACACCCGATTTGGTTCAGATGACCTAATGAATTCCAGGTGAATTCCTAGGATTTTACGTTCAATGGTAATGAACGCATTGAAAATGGGTTTTCAGAAAACAAATCGGTTTATAATTTGATCAAAATATTTTCTCATTCAAGCTCGAGTTTAGATATCATTGAATTCCATGAGTTTGAATTCTCAATCTGTAAGGTCAATCTCTAGGATTGAGTAATATCAGTCTTAAAAGCTGATTTTTAATCTTTAAAGAGATTATCCTTTCTGGGGATCTGATTCATTAGTCTTATCCAGCTAATTTGCATGGTGCCCCCCATTGTACGAGATACATCCTTCTCATGGTTAGGATAAATCTGACCACTTGGCGACCCTGTTTAATGCTGAGGTCCGTGGATTTCATGCTGATTTTAGTGATGACTTTTCTAGGTTTTTCGTCAACCTACAGCTGGTCTGGACGACAACTTCATGACCTAAATCAAGAAGCGCGTTTCTTTTTCGGAAGACTTTACTTCCTTTTAATGATGGAATTGATTCATCGTGTAGATCCATCTCTTCTTTTCTTTCATCGGGTAAAATAGTTTAGTTTAGTCCAAAGCAAAAGTATTTTCAGTTATTTGTTACAGAAATATGTGACATATGTTTAAGATAACTTGGTAATTTTTCCCACACTTGGCTTTTATTTTCTTTTTTATTGTCCTCTATTCCATTTTAAATGAATTTTAACATTTTGATTTGTTTCTCAATTTATGTCCTTTCTGAGGTAACAATAATTTCGGTGTTAACACCTAGTTTTATCGTTCATAAATATGTATAAACTTGATTTTGAGTTCATTTAATTGAAAATTTTTACTAGAATTGGGTAGTCAGTATATAAGACTAGGGCTGTTCTTTATCATCAGAGAGCACTAGATTCTAATACAACTACTACGTTACTAGTATTTTTAATGGTAACCAAGTGTTTAAGATAAAAATTTTAAAAATCCGAAAGAATTTAACCCCTTCCCACACTTAAGATCTTGCAATGCCCTCATTTGCAAGAAATCAGTAACAATTTAAATTATTGAGGGTGATTAGCGTAAAAATGATTAAATTTTACCAAAGTTTCCAAACATATTGGCGTTTGGTTGCTGAATGATAAATGGTGCATATCATTTGTTCATTTCGTCTGTTGTTACATCACATTTATTTGTCATCTTGTCGTCAAAATTAGTAGCTTTTGCTGAACTTAATGCCTGTCTTTGAAAATGCGCTGTTTTACCCTGTTTTGTACAATTTACAATATACATACATACAAATATAAACATGCATGGCAATTTGAAATGGGACTTAATATCCCACTTTCAAATTCTAAATGTGAAATATTAGTACACAATAATAATAAAAATGATAAAGATTACATAAGTATATTCAATAACATAAGTTTAAACATGAATAAGTAAAAAGATAAAAACATAAAAATCATATAAATAACCAAATGGAACTAAATCAGTCTGGATATGGGTTCCAGTTCATCTCGTCAGGTGGGTTCCATTGTTGGTTATAGGTGTTCTGATAGGCTTGGTTATAGTCATACCGGTTAAAGGGTGGTCGGATATCGGGGCTATGTGGCGGAAAATGAGCAGGTCGAGTAGGTACATAGTTATTTGGTACCTGATATGATAGCTGGCTCATGATTTGGTGCTGATGAACTAACCAGCTATCGTGTTGGCGTCGCCTATAATCCTCGTATACTCGTTCGGAGTTCCACTGCTCATACATACTATGTCTGGCCGCGTTCGTCATTGCTTCCTCATCTATACGAACGTGGACGTCAAGAATAGCATCTCGAAAGACATCCCTAATGTCTTCCGCCTCCTCCATTTCCTCATCTGAGCCTCTCTCTACCTGAGGATGAGATCCCTCATAGGGTACTGCCTGGTTACGTCTACTTTTCAATACCTTAGCACCCACATAAACTTTCAATCCTAAGGGCTCAACCTGTTCTCTACAAAGCTGTAATGGACCCCCTTGGTTCCTATCAACACCTAAATACTCTCCAATGAGAGTAACAAAAATACCTCCTCCTATTATACTCCCGTCCTGCATTCCCTCTACCATTTTAGATAAATAAAAAGCAACACAGTAAGGTATATTGACAAAGCTTCTAGGATCCCGAATACACTTTAGGTAGAATAAATCATGTAAGGTAATTTTTTCTTTATTATGACCTCTCTGTGTAATCGAGTTAGCCAAAAATCTATGAATAATACGAAGCTCGGCTCTGTCAATATTTGTATAGGAGTGTCCTCCTGCTCGTGTAAAAACATCAAAATGTGACATACGCCTCCAAATGGCGTCAGCGCCAAAGTTACTATCTACCCATTCACCATAATGAATCAAATTTGTACAATCGGGTAATAGCAACTCACCAGGAGTATATATCTGTAAGGCCCTGGCCATGTCCAGCATGGACATTCTGTACATCCTACCGCCAAGGATAAACCTAAGAAATCTTCTATCATCTATTCTAACTATATTTGTATCAAGTGATACAGTACTCATCAACTCAACACACCATTCCTTATATACAGGTCTACGAATGGTGAAAAGACGTTCCCAATCTGTAAAAGAAGATCTGCCATACCTTTGAACTAAAAGCTGTCTAACACGGTCAGCTAGATGGACCGTTTCCAAAGGGGCCAAATCGATTACCCTTGGCACCTCTACATTTTTTGTTACCAATTTGAATTTGTTCCTTTGATATGTCTCGTAATCTCTCCATCTCCTATCAAATCTCAGATTAGGATGCAGAGTGTGCTCAGGAATCGTTGGGAATTCTACTGGTGGTCTCATTGGGAATACTATGAATTCATTAACAAACTGTACCAGATCATAATAAGGTATGTGCTGATCAGGCTGTTGTTGTGGTTCTTGTTCGTGTTGCATTTCTGGTTCTGGTTCTGGTGCTGGTGCTGGTCGTCTAGATGATGATGCTCCTGAACCTCCAGTATCGGCTTTCTGCAAAACACATTAAACACAACATTTATGCAACCAAATATGCATTAGTGTTAGCAAAATAACGACTTAAAACAATCACTATAACATGTTAAATCAAAATTAAACTTATACACATTTTCACAATTTTTCACAATTCTACACTTTTCAAATAAGCACATATTAAAATGTATACAAAGTTCATAAGCATTTAACTCAAATAACATGTCAAAATAGTCATTACTAATAATTAAACAAGTCTCAAATGGCAATTACAACAAATTAATCAAGTTCATGAATTTTGGACTTAAAAAGTCCACTTTAATCTCCAAAAATCATGTTTAGGTTCAATGTTTGGATCATTTAACTATCTAAACATGTTACACTACTCAATTTAGCAATAATTCATGACAAAAATCGGTCATAACCTGTTTATATCAAAAAGCCCCAAATTGCTCAAGAACACAAACCCTAGATTTCTAAAATTTTTGAAGTTTTTGGCTTCAAATCATGTTAAATAGCATCAATCTAGGTTATACATGCATAAAATACTAACAATTTAACACTAATTACACTAGAAATTAACAAAATTGCATTAGGTAAAAAATTGGTAATTATCACAAAAACTAGGAATTTATAGAGTTTAGGGGTGTAATTTTTACCAATTTGCTGAAGAATGAGAATCTAGGCATGATTAGAGCAAGAAAAATGACGAATTACGGTGAAAAATGGCGAATTTTAGAGGTGATTTGGGAGTATTTTCGTATGTTTTGTGTGTGTTGGTGTGAGGCAGAACAGATAGGCTGTATGTATCAGGCCTGCATTTGGTCCTCATGCGATCGTATGGGTTCCAAGTGCAAACCCCATGCGATCGCATGGGGTGCCGGCTACAGTACTTTCAGTTTTATTTTTTTTATTTTTTTTATAAAACCTTATACTTTATAAAACTTATAATTAATTAAATTTTAAAAATTTTGTTTTCCTTTAGGAGCGAGAGCGTTTCGGATCGTTGTCCTAGTCTGTCCCTCGACAAAATTTTAAAATTTGTCAAATCAAAGCGCGGTTTTTTAAAAGTAAAGATTTTTGGGTTTTTTAATGTTTTTGACATACTTTAATTCAATAAGATTAAAAATAATGATAATAAAAGTTCTCGTCCCTCCCTCGGGTAAAGCAATTTCGGTTCAAAGACCTAGTCTTCAACTTACGATGAATTTTAAAAATCATATTTTTAACTTAATGAGATAAAGTAAATTTTTGTTTTTAAATTCACACCAAACTTAAAAAATACATAAAATTCAAAATTAATATTAAAAATTCACACCAAACTTAAAAAATACATAAAATTCAAAATTTTTGTTTTTAGCGTTGCGCTTCCGGCTTTTAAGCTAGACGGTCCCCGGCAGCGGCGCCAAAAATACTTGATGTTATAGCTAAGGGGTATAAAATACTATTAAATTTTACAAGGAAATACTATTAAATACGATACAATTTTACACAAGATATTTATTTATTTATAGAATGGATATACTTAAACCTTGCTACAACACTTATAGGCAGTGTACCTAATCGTACAGTAGTGTAGTTTTTAGTAAGTCCGGTTCGTTTCACAGGGAAAATCTTTAAACAAAGCTTAACGCTATATTAGTTTACTTTTATAAAAATACAAATATATATATATATATATATATATATATATATATATATATATATATATATATATATATATATATAAGTAATATTATTATTATAAAGGGGGATTTTTACCGTTTAATGACCGGTTTGTCGATTTTAAAACTTTAGTCGCAGTTAAAACCAAATGTAAAATAATAAATAAATACAAGACTTAATTTAAAGCGTAAAGTAAATAACGATAATGAAATTCCGAATAATAAAAGTGCGATAAAATAAACTTGCGATAATTAAAAAGTATGATAATTAAAAGTGCAATTAAATACAATAACAATAAAAATGCGATAATTAGAAGTGCAATTAAATATAAAATAAAGGAAATTAAATATGAAATAAAAGAATTATGCTTATTTAAACTTCCGTAATCATGATGTTTGACGTGTTGATTTTAGTTTTATGCCCATGGGTTAATTGTCCTTTGTCCTGGATTATTTAATATGTCCGTCTGGTTTTTGTCCATAATAGTCCATCAGTCATAAATATAAAGTGCGAGTGTCCTCGTCAAATTATCCTTATACCCGAAGTTAAATATTCCAACTAATTGGGGACTTAAACTGTAACAAGATTTTAATACTTTGTTTAATAATTACACCAGGATGTCGACTGAGTGTAACCCAAGGTTTTAATACTTTGTTAACAATTATGCCAAGTGTCCTTGTACATAATTTCACTCCTGTTTTAATAATTCTAGTGGCTATTAATCCATTCCCGTGTCCGGTTAAATGAACGATTATTCGTACATATAAATATCCCGCCCATCGTGTCCGATCGAATGTATATGGTTATTTATAGGGACGTCCAATTGTAAATCTTTATATTAAAATTAACAAACTATCATTTAGTTAAACAAATATAAAGCCCATTAATAGCCCATAGTCTAATTTCCACAAGTGTCGTTCTTTTGTCCAAACCCCAATTATGGTACAAAGCCCAATTACCCAATTTTAATATTTTTAGCCCAACATCATGATTACTTCGGATTAAATAAGCATAATAATAACTTAGCTATGAGACATTAAATTAAAAAGGTTGAACATAACTTACAATGATTAAAAATAGCGTAGCGTTACACGGACAGAATTTCGACTTACACCCTTACAACATTCGCTAACACACCCTTATTATTAGAAATTAAAATTAAAATTAAAATTAAAATTAAAATATATATATATATATATATATATATATATATATATATATATATATATATATATATATATATATATATATATATATATATATATATATATATATACTTTACGTATGATGAAGAGAAGAAAAGATGTGTTTATTTTGGCCAAAACGCGTTGAATTTATAGGACCTGGGCTGGATGTCAGAGCCATGCGATCGCATGGCTTTTGTGCCTCCAGGCCATGCGATCGCATGGCCAGCTGGGAGAAGTCACATATCTTTGTTTTCTTTCTTGCCGACGTTTATAAATAATAATATAATATATAAATAATTATAAGAATTATTTAAATATTATATTTTATTTATGTGCATAGTTAACTTGTAATTTTTAGTCCGTTGCGTCGAGCGTTGAGAGTTGACTCTGGTCCTGGTTCCGGATTTTCGAACGTCCTTGCGTACAATTTAATATCTTGAACTTTGCGTTTTGAATCTTGTACTCTTGTAATTTTGAGACGTTTCTTATCAATAATTGGAACCTCATTGATTGTATTTTGTACTTTTGAGATTTTTGGTCGTTTGCGTCTTCAATTCGTTGAATCTGTCTTTTGTCTTCACCTTTTATTATTTAAACGAATATCACTTGTAAATAGAACAGTTTGCAACTAAAAGCTTGTCTTTCTTGAGGAATAATGCTATGAAATATATGTTCGTTTTTAGCATTATCACTTGTTTAGTAGCGATATTACAAAATGCGGCAACACTTTTAGATTGATATTTCTATATCAATCAACTTTAAACTAAATCTTGTGGTCTAAAACTTTGGATATTATTTATAAACCTGTGAATTTCACTCAACCTTTTTGGTTGACACTTTAAGCATGTTTTGTCTCGGGTGATGATTGAGCTAGCTATTTGCAACTTTGTGATGATAGATTTGATGCTTGCATGGAGTCCACATCGCATATTATATTTTAGTTCATAAACATTTATTTTACGTTTTAATAATAATGTAAACATGTATTACTGCTTCCGCTGTTTTATTAACAAAGGTTTTATATAAAAAGTCTCATATAGAGTCGTTCTCGTTTATAGAACTGTGTTATGATATGATTGGTCACAATTACCCCTGGTCCATTTTGGGGGGTGTGACAGATTGGTATCAGAGCAGGCTGTTGTAGAGAACCAGGATTGCATTTTAAGTGTGCCTTATACAATTAGGTACCTTAGCAATGTAGGACTACAACTTCCTTTGACTATAGTGCCTTTAATTGTTGCATTTAACTGTTAAATGCTACACTATACTTTAGAAACTTTACTTATCTTAGAATGTCGAGCCAATCTAAGAACTCTGCTCATTCTCCTAAGTACTATTCAATTCCGTCACCACATTTAAATGCGACACCGTTCTCGACATTCCTATGTCATCTATCATGGTTTTGTGTATTACATATGTATTACATGAAATATTATCCATGATTTTTGAAACTCTAATATTTGTTACTATTCATACTCAAACGTATATAACCTCCTTGTTATACCACGTACCTATATGCTTTATGCCTTTATGCATCGGTTTGCGAACCGGAAAATGTCATTGAGTTATCGAGAATCTCAAAGATATTATAATGTCATCACTACTCATATTCGTTACTTTTAAATCTTTGTTTTTCGTTATTTTTGATCATTGAATTTTCTTGACGGATGGCGTCTACGAAACTCTAGAATTGAAGGGTTTGGTTTACAAATTTAAAGGATCCTATAGCTCAAGCCCTAGACCTGAATAGGCCATTACGAATTGAAAGTCTTTAATCATTATCTGATTACATACTTATCATTTTTAATCTAGACACGTCATACTGCAATTATTGCATAAATGGAGTATAGACAAATCATATCTTATCATATCTATCCCAATAGACTTTGTCTAACACTTTTCCTAAATTTCCTCCGTAAATTACGGAAATCTTTTTCTATATATACGTATTCAAGGAGACGAATATATCATTCAATATTCAACACCCATTTCATATCAAACCTTATTCCAAACACATAATATGGATTTCTCACCTGATTCCTCAAGTTCCTCTAGCTCCAAAGATAGCGTGATGGGAGCACACCCACCGATCAATTACCGAGATTTCTTCAGAAAATGGGGATGGGTTCGCGAAATACTCACCCTATGGAGAAATGAAGAAGGTACTCCTTATCACAAGCCAAACTTACCACCAAACGTCGGAGTACTCGATCCGCTTACCGGCGAACCTGTTCGCAATACCACTTTCACTATTTTCGCAAGGATTTTCCGCCTCGAAGGTCGACTCGATGTAGCCCAAGACAGTATTCGTCCTCTACTCCCGAATTCTAACCAGATAGGGTTATTAGAAGAAGTTAGAAGACTTCGAACTAAATATCAAGAATTGACAAACCTTACGAAGGAATGGGTAGAACAAATCCATAGACTCGAGCAAAAAGTAGAAACCCTGAAGAAAACAGTGCACGATTTGGAAGCTATGCTCACACCTACTACCCAAGTACCACAAGCAACACCATCAACATAACTAGCACCACTAGTACCAACAATACCACCAACATCACCAACACCACAAGCATTGTAAGCACCATCAGCATCACCACCAACAGCATCAGCATCACCAACAACAATATCTGCATTTCACGCCTCAACATCACACTCGGTACCTCGGATATCAACATCATACGCCCCATAGATACCAAGGAATATTAGTAATAATGAGTTAAGATGTATTGACTCATTCTTCCTGAAGAATTATATATGTATACTTTATATATATATGGTTTGAAACAATAATAAATCTTTTCGTACTAACCTATTACGTGTAAATCTTAACTAGTACGTACTAATTGGTTAATTCATATCACTAATATGCTATAATGTACATCCTTCGTTAATGACTTAATGATCGTTAATCACTGCTTCAGCACAATAAACTCCATTTCATAATAAATCAAGTGTATTATTCAAATACATGTCTGATTTTACACTTCCATTTTCGATGTACTCGAAACTTTTTAGAAAACATTATTCGTGTCTTGTGAATTTCACAAGAATTCCACGAGCACCAACATCATATACCGAGGTATATCAATAACAATGAACGATGAAGTATTGATTCATAACTCCATTAAAGAAATATTCCGCGACGATTATGTAATCTCTCAAGTTTTGAAGATTATTTATTCTTGTTCCAACAGCAAATCAAATGATTTTAATATTATATTAACTCATTAAATCTATATTATATTTGAAGAATGCATATATGAACGTATATCTCCATAAAGATTGTAATTAAAGTTCTTTTGTACAAACTGTTAATTGTGAAAATATTTTAACGGATAGGTAATACCCGAGAAATATTTATATCTCACATTAATATGTTGCATTGTATATTCTTCAATTCTGATTCAATAATCAGTAAATATACTACTTACGTTCACAAGATATATGTATCCGTTCACTAAAGAACAACCATTTTCGTACAAATTCAATTACATATTCTAATTTTGACATATCAGAATCCAAGTAAAGCTTTAGCAGGTGTTATCTTCCTAAAGATTACTAAATTCATATATATATTCATTCGTATTTTGTGATGAATTATCACATCAAACCACCAAAATTAGAACCATTGATGGTTACATCCTACGCTTAAACACTTCAAATTCAAAATTCTTGAAAACACCCCGGATTGATAATCAATGATTCAGATTCGTTAACCTTGAGAATGCTGACGAAGCAGCAAAAGCTATAGGTGGTCTTAATGGCTAAAAGTTTGATGATAAAGAATTACATATTGAAAAAGCTCAGATTTAGAACTAAAAAATGGATTGAGCTAACCATGAAGGAGACCATGGACAAATCACAAGGACTAAACCTGTAATCAAAGAATATAGATGATTCGAATTCTGATGAAAACCACAAAAGATCTCCTTACGCATTCTAAATCCTTACAGAAGAATTTTTCTCATTATCATTGGATCTTAGAAAATTCTAAGATATCATCGTATCTTTCGTTATAAATATCCTCTATATTTCTGAAGATACCTTCATAACTATTCTTGTCCGAAATTATTTATCACTTCACACTATCTGTGTTACATAATAAAGAAAACTGTTTTAGTTTTTATATTTCTATAACATACAAGTTTAAATTTTGAATGATTTGAGGTAGTGTTGGGAATTGAAGCATGAGTTAGTATAATATAATGACGTCAGGCCAACGTGATTATATTACAGTAAGTCATGCTAAATTTTTAATGGAAGATGATGATTCATAGACTTTATAATCATCATTTGCCATGTTACATGACTTTTACATTCTACTTAACCTCTGAACATATCAAGAACATATATTCTTGATAGTTCTATCCTTAGTAATTCTAGTAATTTGACAAATCAAATTGTGCTATTACCTTTCCTTCTGCTTTGTATATTATGATCATTCGAAACTCCATACCTACGAATTCTAGACCATTATTCGCTTGACTTGAAGTCGGGAAGGAAAAACAAGAGCATAGAGCTCCGACATATAAGGTAAAATATAAATCCCGATAACAATACGAAAATTACAAACCGTGTATATCAATGTGTATAGCAACATAAAGACACAGGAGAATTAAAAACACTATAATCCCAAGGTAATTGTAGAAGTAAACAGATTCCTCTGGGTGTAAATGAAAAAGAAGAATGACAGAAACGATAGTCAGAAAAATATCCAGGATAAGAACTGGATGGAGCATTTTCACAATCTTTGGAAGTATGAATCGAGAAAGAAAGTATAGAAGTGGTGAAGATAATGAAACAGAAGAAGCTAATTTATAGCAAAATTCTAGACACAACAATCAAGGCAATTTTAATTTCCTTAATTACCAGAGAATCAAATCTTATACAGATTATAAAGATTTCCTTTAAATCCCTTGAATTCCGAAAATCACCTTTAATTATGTCAAAAGTTAAGGCAAACTGATATTTCCTTATTTCAAACTTTTAAGATAACTTCATTTATACTCTTCCTATAATCGAATCGTTTTATCCATATTACCCAATGTTGATAAAACAATATTTTCAACTCATATTCATCATTCTTGTTGTAAAGAATGACAATCTCTATCAAATTTCACGACTATGATTTTCATGAACTCCTCTCTATTTTGTCTACCCTAGCGTGGAGGCATAAACGCTCAAGGTTTAAATGAGCTCGATATTATTCATAACACATTTTATATATCTAATTTACTGAAATGACTTGTATAACATCATCATTTTGAATGATCTCCTCATTAATAATAAAATGCACTTCGTAGCAGAACTTGTAGAAATTATGGTTTGTATGATTTTAATTCTTGAAACAGAACAATATTCTATCCGTTGGAATTCACGCAAGGCCCCGAGCATACCTGGGAACGTGAAAACCAAATAAAACATAAATATCCTCATCTATGTACGAATAACACCGATTAATGGCAACAACTAAATTTCGGGACGAAATTTCTTTTAACGGGTAGGTACCATAACAACCCTCATATTTCCATACCTGAATTGACTAATTTGACTATAGGGTTGTTATCCATACGTAATATATAATTAAATTTGACATTGATCAAATATTTATTTTTAGTCGACACTTTTTGTTAACTAAAGTTTACACTAATTATATAAAATAACTTTAGTTAATATTAATATTAATGCGTATTATATTTAAAACTATATGAAACATAATTATTAATTAAATGATAAGTTATTTTAATCATTATATATATATATATATATATATATATATATATATATATATATATATATATATATATATATATATATATATATATATATATATATATATATATATATATATATATATATATATATATATATATATATATATATATATATATATATATATATATATATTTAGCTTATAAAAAAAGAGATTTTTTTTTATAAATTTAATAATGAGCCCATTAATTTTCACTAAATATTTTCAAAAACAAAAACTTATTAAAAACATTTTTAACATGTTTTTATTTTTTGTCAAAATTGGCACCTTTATTTTATTTATATTTTTTCTTTTCACCAACTATTTTTTTTCTATAAATACCCACTTCCATTTCATAAAAACTTGTATCAAATCTTTGGAAAAACTCTCTCACAAACTTGGGAAAGTACTTGAGGTATTTTCTATATTTTTTATCGAATTGCTTTTATTTTTTTGTATATTCTTTAAAAATTCGAATTTAATATATATAAATTATTTTTACATGTTATAATTAGTATTATAAGTATTATGATGTATAAAAATAATTTTGATAATTTATGGAATATTATTTATAATTAAATATGAATTATGTAGTATTTAAAAATAAAAACATTATAAAATTCGTAATAAAATATTAAACAGTAAGAAAAAATAATTATAAATTTTTTTTAAGATTATTATACTTTTATAAACAAGTGAAAATTATAAAAATTAAATAAATGGGAGAATTAGTATTTAAAAAGAATTTACTTTTGCATTATTCTAAACCGAGAGAAATAATAAATAAAATAAATAATAAATATAAACGTGTATTAAATATTTTTATAAAATTTTTATATGATTAGTAGCATCACTAGATACTTTAAAAAAAATATAAAAATTAATTTTAAATTATTTTTCATATTTATTTAATTATAGGCCGATTACAATGGTTAAATAATTAGAAAATATTAAATAAATAATATTTTGATATAAAATTTGATTTAATAATTTTTATAACATTTTTACATAATATAGAACCTGTAACAAATATAAAATTATTTATTTAGGTCGATTTAATATTTATTACCTAATTAAATTTGATTAATATAAACCGAGTATATATATATATAAAGAAAAGTGGGAAATAAATACAAAAACTTGATAAAATTATTTTTATAAAATATCTTACTGAATTGTATAATTAACTACGTTTATAAAAATTATAAATATAATATTTAATGAATTAGTATTCGAATTAACATATATTAGTATGATTTTCGATTAACATAAGTATATTACATATACTAAATTAATATTATTATTATAACTTACGGTTAATAACTAAGTATACTATATAATAAAGTATAATGCTTATAATGTAAGTTAATAACAATACATTATTAATAAACACTTATTTTATAACTATACTAATTTAATAATAATAACTTATAGTATATAATATAAGATAATCAAATTGTTAATATATTAATAAATACAATATAACATATATAATAACATATAAACCTAAAGTGAAGGTTAATCAAAGATAATGTACAATTCATGTGAACTTCATCGCTACTCACGGTCGTAAGTGAATGATGTCTAGGTTGCCATTTATTGGTAAGCTTGTGGATCTCGAATGCCATGACTTAGATTCTGGTCAAGAGTCCTGGGCCCCCGGTTACATCTGGTCATTCCTAACTTATTTGATAGCAACAAAGTTTGAGTAAAGTTATACAACGTCTTGCTAAAGATTAACCCGAACTTTCTAAAATTGGAAAATTACTATAAGTGGAAACTTTCCATAAATAGTAACCTTCCGAAAATGGAAATTCTTTAGTGAACCATTACTATCAATATAGTACTATATACTATTGTCTGTTAGGCAATGTCTGATCATACGTTCTATCTCTAGGTTGAGATCTCAGTCACGTCCTTCCGTTCAATTCTTTCGTGAAATACTCTTTTGTGCTACTAAGGTGATTTTCATAGCTCCACTTTTACTGTTTACTTAACTATTTATAACTTTTTGGGTGAGACACATGCTTGCTTTATAATTGTTTTACACTTAGACACAAGTACTAAATTGTTAACTATGCTGTCATGCTTTGATTCATGCTAAATCCCTACCGTAATATCGTCAATTGCTACGTTTAAATGCAAACTTAATTATTGTGAGTAGGCCTATTGAGAGTAACGTCTCTAACCATTCGACCGCTGGTCTTTGGTTACATAATAATGATTCCACGACACTGACAGTACAAGGTGTCATAGGGTAAACTTGTTTAGTAGCGATATTACAAAATGTAGCAACACTTTTAGATTGATATTTCTATAGCAATCAACTTTAAACTAAATCTTGTGGTCTAAAACTTTGGATATTATTTATAAACCTGTGAATTTCACTCAACCTTTTTGGTTGACACTTTAAGCATGTTTTGTCTCAGGTGATGATTGAGCTAGCTGTTTGCAACTTTGTGATGATAGATTTGATGCTTGCATGGACTCCACATCGCATATTATATTTTAGTTCATAAACATTTATTTTACGTTTTAATAATAATGTAAACATGTATTACTGCTTCCGCTATTTTATTAACAACGTTTTATTTAAAAAGTCTCATATAGAGTCGTTCTCGTTTATACAACTGTGTTATGATATGATTGGTCACAATTACCCCTGGTCCATTTTGGGGGGTGTGATAATAACTTTGTCTTCTTCATTCGTAAAACAAAACAACGAAACAAAAAAAAATATAACAGAAGGTATTCGTTGGACTTGCTTCTAGGTGTGTGGGTTTAAAAAAAATATACGACTGGCAATAGCAGCGAGAGTAAAGCCGTAGCAGCAATCAACAACACACGGTGGTCTATGTTGGTGTTTTCAATGACTGTAGCAGCATCAAAAGATGAGAGAATCGAGTGATGTTGTGGTGGTTTTTGTTGAACTGAACAGAAAGAAAGTATTAACGATGGTATCCTTGGTGGTTTGATCAAATAAGAATAGAAGAAGAAGAAAGAAGAGGAGGAGGCTTGGTGGTTCAATGATATTGTAGTGGTGGTGGGAGGCTTAGGGTGATGAGGGTGACGGTTTTTAAAAGAAAGTAGGAATCAATATCTGCAGCAATAGTGGTGGCTTCTAGCGATGGTTTGGTGGTGAAACAGAAACAAATAGCAGTTCATAAAAGCAGAGATGGCATGTCCTTTGTTGTGGAGCTGTTCGAAGAAAAAGAAAAAGAAAATATATATATATATATATATATATATATATATATATATATATATATATATATATATATATATAGAGAGAGAGAAGATAGGAAACATTAATGAATGCTTGATTATTCTAGGTGATCGAATGGTGGTCTAGTGGTGTTGTTGGATGGCTATAATGGTTGTACATGGTGGTGGTTACAGGTATGATGGCGGATGTGATGATAGTTGGGCGATGATAAAAGTTGATAGGAGAAGAAGATGGTAGTGTGAGGTTAGAGGTGACGGTTGGAGTAATAGAAAGTGGTGGTTGTTGGTGGCCGATTGATGGGAGGTGATTATGGCTGCTTGGTTGATAGAATCAAAGAGGAAAGGATTGGTGATTCACCGTTGAGGTTGATCAAGCACATGTATATATTGATATATGTATGCTAATATGTATATATATAATAATCACAAGTGGTAATAATAATCAAAGAGATACAGTGACCAAATAGTAACAAATAGTGTAGCAGCCTTAATATTTGTATTACTCTACCGACAGTTTTCACGCGATGTGTCCATTGCTAAACAGTTACGGATAATTTAATTCAGAAAAATCCCATATTTTAAAATTAAGTCCATTTATTTATTTCAGTCATTACCTGTTTGAAATCTGATCAAAAAGATTCGATAATTATTTATTTTATGTTCCAATTTATATGTACGGAGTACAAAAACTTATTTTGAAAAGGTAAAAAAATATTTATCAAAACTATTATCTTTTTAATCAAATTTTGGACCAATTTTTATTTTAAAACTTCATATATATATATTAGATCTATTTTAAAAATAATTAAACGTCAACCAAAAGTTACAGACATTTACCATTTAAGTTCAAAATTAATTATATTTAATAGACACTATGTATATATATGAATAGTTTTAAATAACAAAATTTACTACACAAATAAATATATATTAAATAATTAAATTAAATATAACAATATATATATAAAAGAAATATACATATATTTTATATAAAATAATAGTTTTTATTACAATGTATTTACATATTTATTTATAACAATAAATGTATATAATAGTTTATTAATATTCTTGTTATTATATATATTATACAGATATTCATATATACACATATTTATATATATCCACCTATTTACAAGTAATGGTTCGTGAATCATCGAGAGCAGTCGAAGGTCAATTGAATATCTAAACATCGTTCCAAAATTTTCTTGACTCAACATTACATACTTTGCTTATCGTATCGAAATCATATAAAGATTAAGTTTAAATTTGGTCGCAAATTTTCGGGTTGTCACATTCTTCACGACCCATGAACTGATATTATGGTGTTCTTGAGTGTACTAATGTTTCGGGTTGGTTGGTTAGATGAGGATAAATATAAAATTCGTCAAAAACCGACACCCGAGGCTCAAGTTATGACCCGGCGAACTTTTAATTAAACTTATGGTTATAAAATTTAAACTTAGGTTATGAATAATGATTTGCATTATAATTGAATTACTTATGATATAAAAGTAATTATTTTTAATTAAGACTTATGATATATATTTATTATATCATTTAATAATTATATTATGATTTAATTATTCTTATAATTAAACTTATGATTAATAATACATTTATTATTAATGGAAATACTTATGATAAGTATTTAACTTATGTTATGAGATTATTATATCAAGACTTATAATAAAGATAAATTATTTATTTATTTATTATAAGACTTAGTTATTATTTAATTATAATACAATTTAATTATTAAATACTTATGGTATAATTATATTAAAATACTTATGATATGATTAATAATTCATTATTAATTAACAATACTAATGATATGATTAAAATTTCATTATTAATTAATAATACTTATGTTATGATTAATATTTAATTAATTAATTAAATACTTGTGTTATATTAATTATATCATTTAAACTTATGTTAATTTTATAATTCAATTTAATTCAATTAAACTTATGATATGACATGATTATACAAGTATGACTTTAAATAACATTATAACTTATATTATTAATATAATTTTCAATTTAAATTTCAATGCTGACTAAGTTTGACCAAAGTTGACTTTTTAGTTGACTTTCGGTTGACTTTGACTTTCAGTTGACTTTTGTTGACTTTTTAATTAAGGAAAATTTTCAAAAATAGAAAGTTTTCAAAAATAGAAACTTTCTAAAAATAAAAACTTTCCAAAAATAGAAACTTTTCAAAAATAGAAACTTTCCAAAAATAGAAATTTTCCAAAAATGGAAACCTGCTAAAAATAGAAACTTTCTAAAAATAGAAAGTACGTGTTATACGCTGTACTGATCATTCCGAATCATACCGAGTGATGTTCTATGCTTATTTGCAACAAGTACTATAGCTATCATACTAAGACTTGACCTAAGTTAGTTATTTATATCGACATGCTTTATTTATAGGTTGGCGTTGTGGTCATTCTTGATCACTTTATCTTTTGTTGTTTGCATTACTGTGTTGTTGCTTCATTTACATTAAGGTGAGTTATAGTCCTCTTTTTCTATTTTAAATCTTTTGGGATGAGAATACATGCATTTTATTTTACGTATTGGACACAAGTGAAAGTTGGTTTAAATTATTCATTGTGAGTCGAACAAAAATATTCCCTAATTTGGTAATTGTAATTACTGGCTTCTACTGGTGAACGCGAATCCTATGGATAGATCTATCGGGCCTGACAGCCCCATTTCGTGCTAGTCGCGCTAGCAGTTTATAAGCGGAATGTATTAGTACTTCGTATTTTCGAAGATACACCTGTTTAGTGTATATCGTTATATTGGTTTTTGTTAAGGGTAAGGAGTTGTTAAGTGATTATCAGGTGGCTCACGGGTTAATAGAATAATATGTTTATATGTTTTCGAGCATATAATTTTGTGGTCCAAAATGAGTCTTTATGTTTTCAAACATAAATTTTTATGGTTTAAATTAATTATTGTTTGCAATATTAAACCTATAATTCACTCAACATTTTTGTTGACAGTTTACTCGCATGTTTTATTCTTAGTTCATGATTGATTGCTTCCGTTGTGTTTAGAGAGTCTGCATTGTCTGTCGCAGATTTTGATTTAAACATTAAACATTGCATTCTACTTTTGGGTTTAATACTTTGTGGGCATTTTGTTGACTTGGTTTTTGGTCAACTTTTGATATTTACATATGATGGGTTTTTTCTAAACTTACACATTTTGGTAGATTTCCTTTATAGGAAATCATTTTTAAATAAAGAATGCAATGTTATTTATTAAATTCATATAGAGTTACGATCAAGCTGTAGGACCAAGTGACGGAGATGTTAAGGGTACCTGACGGGCGATCACAGTTGGTATCAGAGCCTTGGTTGTAGGGAATTAGGCTGCATTGATGTTGTTACCCCGAGTCAATAGGGTGCATTAGTGAGTCTAGTCTACAGCCCGGCCTATAATATATTATTATATGTGATTATTTGTATCGTATTGGTATGTATATTATTTTCATATACGTACATCTCCTTCTTATGTTCTGAATATGGGAGGAACTCCCATTCCGATTTAAATGTATCCTCTCATGCATGAGAGTTTATCTTTTATAAGAACACCTCAGTTAGTGAAACCGAGAGATGTCTTTCTTGACTTCTGGAATTCTCGACATTTCTATGTCATCTATTATGGTTATGTATATACCGTTTGAGTTATATTATGCGAGATGTCATTCTTGACTTCTAAATGCTCGGCATTTCAATCTCATCTATTATGTTTATGTATATGTATATAACATTCTTGTTATATTACGTGCCTTTGCGTCGTTGTGCCTTTGTGCTGTGGGTTGCGAACCGAAAACATCATTCTTGACATTTAAAGATTCTTGATACTTCAAAGACATTTTTATGTCATCGTTACTCTTATTCATTACTTTTGATGTTTTTGTCTCTTTGTGCTATCCTTAGCACATTGTTTCAGAAATCATTCTTGAGAAAATTGTGTTGAAATTCGAGGTTGACCACGTGTCATGACCTTACGTAGTGCTATTGGAATGTAACTATGAATTAGTGAAATATAATGACGTCTAGCCAACGGGATTATATTACGGTAATTCATATAGAAACTCCAATATTGCGACATGAAGAATAGAAAGCGAGTCAAAGAAAATTTTTACACCAGTCATTCAGAAATTCCAATGTTATTACATGAGTAAGGAAAATACACATTTTCTTATTTGTTGATATACGAGAAACTCGTTTTAACCGAACTACCTACCTCATGCTTTATCCTTCATACCCCACTTGTTAGAAACAGCTTCGCACGTGAACAGTTTTGGCCCAAGGACTTATGTCCTGATAATAGTCAAAACGACATTAAATTCGTTGGTTTTCATGACCTCGTAACATTTGTTGGTCAATGTTGCACGACGATCCAAGTCCTCCACTCGATCTTCTACGATCTTACTTCAACTCGTAACCTCTGAAATACGAATACTTTATTTATCATCAGGATTTTTACACATTTGTTTAATTGTACGGTTCCCATGAGATTTATGGACGAATAGAAGTAATAAGATTTTATGTCACGTATGCAATTTGTAAAATTATATATGTACGTATAAAATCAAATAAATAAATTTACCTTAACTTATTTTGGTTAGTACATACTAAATTATACCTTCAAAATTATTTTAAAACTACTCCTTTATTGAGTTGTTTAACTGAGTCAAATTGTTTTATATAAAATGGTACACGTTGTACATACTTCTAAATTTACTAAGAACTTCGTTCCGTTTATGTTGTCACATCAAACGTTTAGAGCTTTTACAAAACTTCATTAATTGATTATATTAAAATTTTCGCAATTACTCTACAATGTGTTTGGGTCATAGTTCTTCTTGTCCTGTGTTTAAGGATGAAACTTACCATTAAGTCCATTGATAAAAACACTTACGCCACTTTGGATGGTGGTTTTATAAAATTTGTTGGAAAGTCTTTGCGCTCATAACATTTTCCCTCTTATGGTTGGACATGGTCGAAACGCGAACCGATAAATCAATTTTCTGAGGTACACTCGGTGGTCGCCCTATGGTAGGAAAGGCACTGGGTGGGTTTCTACCCTAATTGTTGTTATAGTTGGTATCATGGATATATAATTTACGGCTAACCGCAACACCCTCGTAAATATCAATCCTATAATTCAACACTTTGAGGTGCATGAAATCATTTTTGGAGATTCATCTCACCTGGATTCGGCCATTCTTTATAACCCATGGTTCACGTTTCTTTTCATCCGCACATAAATTTAAGAATAAGGATGAATCCTAGATTGACTCGCTCATTGTGCGAGGAAGTTCACTCTCATTGAAAGATCACACCTTTCGTACGTCCTCCTTTCGAAAATGTAATGAAAAATTACTTTGAAATCAATGATCCTCGTTATCCTCTTTGAAGGAAATGCCTTAAACTTCTATACCACTGATATGACTACTCTATATATTTCTTATTTCGTTGATTGCAACTATATCTCATTCGTCCTAGTTCGTCCCCTTGGGGAGCTCCTGTTTTGTTTGTTAAGAAGAAAGATGGTTCGTTCCGATTGTGTATTGATTATCACGAGTTGAACAAGCTTACTGTTAAGAACTGTTACCCTCTTCCGAGAATTGACGATCTGTTCGATCAACCTCAAGGTTCATCAGTTTATTCTAAGATTGATCTTGGTTCTGATTATCACCAATTACGCGTTAAAGAAACTGATATTCCAAAAACCGCCTTCCGAACCAGTTATGGTCACTACTAATTTCTGGTTTATGCCGTTCGGATTGACTAACGCACCTGCAGTGTTCATGGACCTCATGAACCGTGTGTGTAGTCCTTGTCTGGACAAATTCATTATCGTTTTCATCGATGATATTCTTATCTATTCCAAGAGTGATCAAGAGCACGAAGAGCATTTGAGATTAGTGCTCGATTTGTTAAGAAAAGAAGAGATGTATGCTAAATTTTTGAGGTGTGCATTCTGGTTGAAAGAAGTTCAATTCCTTCGGCACGTTGTTAGTAAACAGGGAATTCAAGTTGATTCTGTCGAGATTGAGGCAACTGAAAAGTAGGAAATTCCTAAGACTCCTACTCAAGTTCGTCAGTTCCTAGGTTTGGCAGGTTATTATAGAAGGTTCATTCAAGATTTTTCATGAGTAGCGAAACCTCTGACTGCTTTAACGCATAAGGGGAAGAAGTATGAGTGGAAGAGTGAACAAGAGTCTGCTTTCCAAACTCTGAAGAAGAAGTTAACTTCTGCACCGATATTACCACTACCTGAGGGTAATGATGATTTTGTTATCTATTGTGACACTTCGCGTTAGGGGTTTGGTTGTGTTTTGATGCAGCGAAAGAAAGTCAATACTTACGCGTCACGTCAATTGAAGATTCATGAACAGAATTATACGACCCATGATTTAGAATTGGGAGCTGTTGTGTTCGCACTCAAGATTTAGAGATATTACTTATATAGGGTCAAATGTACAGTGTACACTGATCACAAAAGTCTTCAACATATCTTTGATCAAAAAAATTTTTTGAATATGAGACAGCGAAGATGGGTTGAGTTGTTGAACGATATGATTGTGAACTCCTTTATCATCCGGGAAAAGCCAATGTTGTGGCTGATGCTTTGAGTCGAAAAGAGAGAATTGAACCTCGTAGGTTTAGAGCATTGAGTATGACAATTCGAACTAACCTCGCAAGGTAGATTCTTGAGGCACAACAAGAAGCCTTGAAGGAGGAGAATTTCATAAACGAAAAGGTCAGACGCTTGAGTAAACAATTTGAGGTACGAACCAATGGTACACGGTATTTTGCGGGACGTCTTTGGGTTCTAAAATTTGGTGACTTGCGACAACTTGTTTTATATGAAGCTCATAAGTCAAGATACTCTATTCATCCTGGTTCAGGAAAGATGTATCATGATCTTAAGGAACTATATTGGTGGCCTAATTTGAAAAACTGATGTGGCTACTTATGTGGCTAAGTGTTTGACTTGTGCCAAAGTTAAAGCTGAACATCAGAAACCGTCCGGACTTTTGGTGCAACCTGAAATTCCCGAGTGGAAGTGGGAAGGTATTACAATGGATTTTATTACGAAATTACCAAGAGTTGTGGGTGGTTATTATACCATTTGGGTTATTGTTGATCGGCTCACAAAGTCAGCTCATTTCTTGCCAATTAAAGAAATCGATTCGATGGAGAAGCTTACCCGTTTATATTTGAAAAAATTGTTTCCAGACAAAGTGTTCCCGTATCTATTATTTCAGACCGAGACAGTCGATTTACATCGAGGTTTTGGCAGTCCTTAAGGAAGCTTTGGGAACAAAATTGGATATGAGCACTACTTATCATCCACAAACGGATGGTCAGAGTGAAAGGACCGTTCAAACTTTAGAAGACATGTTGTGAGCATGCGTTATTGATTTTGGTAATGGTTGGGATAGATACTTGCCACTGACTGAATTTTCTTATAATAACAGTTATCATGCAAGTATTAAAGCCGCGCCATTTGAGGCACTGTATGGTAGAAAGTGTAGGTCCCCTATCTGTTAGAATGAGGTTGGGGATGCGCAACTCACAGGCCCAGAGATTATTCATGAGACTACCGAGAAGATCGTTCGGATTAAAGAAAGATTGAGAACCACCAGGAGTCTGTAAAAGAGTTCCTATAAAATGTAGATTGGCAGGGACACCTTAACCCTGTGTTGCCTTTGGCAACCTACCACCCCCACCCCAAAAGGGAGTAATACCTGTAAAACACCTCCCCCTGATACCCCATGTGTGGCAAGCACGAACCTACCCGCAAGCGGGATACTCCGACGGCCATGTAAGTATCGGACGTACAATGAGGACGTACGTAAGAGGACTAACCCCACGAGTCAACCCAAGGGGTCAACGATAAATACATGTTGCCGCTGGGATTCGAACTTACGCCATTTGTTCCTAATGCTTCCACAACATGGGGCCCATGGATCTAAAGTGGTGGGTACCGTTGAAGCACTGAGTCGGCAAAAGAGTTATGCCGATGTTAGAAGGAAGGAAAGATTTAGAATTCATACACCAACACTGGTTGTTGACGGTTGTTAGCGAGGTACGAGCAGGAGAGCAGGTACCTACCTAGTGTCGGTCGCACATTCAACATAGCGTTCGGACGCATGTCACTCGGTCGAGTGTGTCACTCAACCGGTCGATCGTCTACACAGTCATGTTGAAGGTATCACCTTGAAAAGGTGTGGTACATTTTGGTAAGAGAGGAAAGTTGAATCCTCGATTTGTTGGACCGTTTGAGATGACTGAAAGAATTGGACCCATGGCTTATTATAACACCCCAGAATTTTTTTTTTAATACAGCGGAAGGCCAATTTACAGATTCATAATATATATATATATATATATATATATATATATATATATATATATATATATATAATCCCATTAATAATAAACACGCTAATAAATAAATGACCGAGTGTTATATTAAACATATATAAAACATAAATAAATGACTGGGTGTTATATTAAACATTTAAACAACTTTTAATATAAAGGATATGACATCAGAGTTTCCGGCTTTGTCAAACATATTTTCCAACAATCAGTCTCCCTAGAATCTATCAAATATGCAATAGTCAACCTGCAGGGAAGAGGAGAGGGGTTATGAAAGGTTTTAAGGGGGTGTTTGGGATTGCGTTTTGAATTGGATTCTTTGATTATCACGTTTTGTAATCGCAAATAATTTATTGTTAGTGTTTGGCAAAAAGATAATAAGAATTGATTATTCACGTTATTTGAGGTTGAAAATGTGGAAATCAAAAAGTAACTAGGGGCCTACTGTGAGGGAAACGCGATTATGAAATGAATATGAAACCCCTTTAAATTACTTTTATATCCTTAAAATAGGCAAAAATGTACATTCGTACCTAGTATGTGGATACCCTATTAGTAGTTGTGACGACCCGAAAATTTTCGACCAAATTTAAACTTAATCTTTATATGATTTCGACACGATAAGCAAAGTCTGTAATGTTGAGTCTCAAAAATTTCTGAACTGTTTCATATATTCAATTGACCATCGACCGTTCCCGACAATTCACGAACAACTATTTGTGAGTAGATATGTATATAAATATAAATAAATATATGTACATAATAAATGTTATTAATCGTTGTATGAAATTAATATTATATATGAATAGGTAAAATAATATACAACTTAATTGTTAGAAATATGTATGAAAAATGATGTAATGAATAATAAAATATATTGTTAAAATAAATCTATATACATAAAGTGTGTATATATATATATATATATATATATATATATATATATATATATATATATATATATATATATATATATATATATATATATTTGGTTTCGAATTCATTTAGTAAACGATAGTAGCACTCGTTCATCATTCGATGGATATTACACAAGTTAAATTCAAACTTATATTATTTTAAAATAAACGGTTAGCCGAAAATGAGTTTTACAAATTATAAGCTTATTAAAAATGTATTTAGGAACTATTTGTTGATTTTAAAATTTTTTATATTTTACTTGGAATTGTGAGTGAATAATTAATGTCATTTTTATTTAATAGTTAATGAGCAAATTTTATACCATAATGACCTAAATAAATAAAGATAACTAATTTAAAACTTTGGGATTTTTCCGAAGACTTTTTATCTGCTACTGATTAACAACGGAGTACGATATTTCAGTTCGTGAAAACTGTCAGCAGATATCTTTCAAATTAGGATGACAGCCTTTTAATCAAACGTGTTAATTGATTATTTAAATGTTGCTACAGTCGTTACTTTTAACTTTACCACGTATATCATTAACCCATCATATCTTTTCTCTGCTTGTTTATATTTCTTTCATAATCACATTCTTATACATGTACAGAATCAATATATTTTTCTTTCATTTTTTTTTTTGTGAACCATACAACTGCCATCATGATCAAACTTAGCATCATTTTTTTTAGACACCTCAAAACCAACCACCACCCTTTCATTTTTGGTAAAGCATCCAAATAACCACTCTACCACCACACAACCCACCCATCATAGCCGGCTACGATCGCTAAACGGGACACCATCATCAAACCCACAATGATCATCGGATAAAACTCCACCACTTCACCCTCTAGTCACCCGTTAACTACCTTCCACAATCAAAACCCACTCGCTACCTATCAAACGTTCTTGTTCACAGGTTTCTCCACTCATTTACACAAAAACCACATGTTTAATTGTAATAATTATGCAACTTTAATTTAAACACACATGAACACTACTCTTATAAATAAGCTCACATAAAAACATGGACACTCGTTCACATTTTCATTACTACGGAGTATTTCAATCATTACAACTAACAACCATCCAACCCCTTGCATTTTGTTCTTGTGAAACCCATACGTAAATGATCAAACCACTAGCTTCTAACCACCACTCAACACCCTACATGTACAACCGGGAACCACCCGTCATCTCCTAACTTCACAATGAATACCAACAAACCACCTTCACCATTTTCATCAAAATCCATGATCACCACAATCACCATTTGACAACAATCATCAAAACCTACACCAAAAACTGCATGGACAATCATCACCAATATCGTTGTGTTTTCTTTTTTATTTTTCTTTCTGTGATCGAGCAAACAAAACAAAAAGCCACCACCACCCTACAGTCCACTAGCGACTGCTGCAAACCAGAATTTTAGAGTGCTGCTACTATTTTCGCTACAGCCTGAGGAGAACCATCACGAAGCTCCTGTTGTTGTTTACATTTTTCTCTCTTTTCCAATCGGTTAAACCACCACTACAACTATCATCACCACCACTATTATTTGTATCTTTGATGCTACTGCCAGCCTTCGTTAGACGCCACTATGGTGGTAGCTGTTAGTGAACAAAAACCAAAATCAACCATAAATCATTGAAAATACCCATGTGAAAATTATCAATACTTTGTTGGAAACCAAGATTAACGAGTATAATATTTATACACTTCGACAAGTTGATTGTGACAAGGGTACGTAGACAATATAGGAGATATATATAATTTACTCAAAAGAAAATTTGCACAACTTGTTGATCATACAAAGCCCCACAATGAGCTGTACAAAGTGAAGTGTAAATTTAAAATGCAAGTGCTCTTTTAATGGATAAAGGGGTCTACGTAATTAGAAGAAGATGTTAGCAGCGTAATATTTTGGCCGAAATTGGTGATGAACTAAAAGATTTGAGGGTTCTAATTGCTGGATCCTAAATTGTCATTGGGTTGTAATGCGTTTTTGGCTATTAGGCTAACTAATTAATGTATCATTTAATCCTTTAATGATTCTACAAACTTGGGCCGAATTCTTTTTAGTTTATGTATTGGGCTGTCATAAAATTCTTGTTGGGCCGAACTACACAAAGGCTTGTGGATTGTAAGCAGAAAAATAACGGGTTATATAGAAGTAGGTTACGATTTAAAACAGAAAAGGAGAAGTAGAGCAGTTGGTTAAGGTGGGTTATTGGGTTAGCGGGAGGTCGTGGGTTCAAACCTGGACTTGGTCATTTTTTTAGGGATACTTCTTTGAGGTAGTATTCATACTACCATTATTATTATTATTATTATTATTATTATTATTATTATTATTATTATTATTATTATTATTATTATTATTATTATTATTATTATTATTATTATTATTATTATTATTATTATTATTATTATTATTATTATTATTATTGTTATTATTATTATTATTATTATTATTATTATTATTATTATTATTATTATTATTATTATCATTATTTTTACTATTATCATAAGTACTAGTATTTTTATTAGTAGTATTATTATCATTATAGATATTAAAATAAATATTAGTATTATTATTATTTGTAAAATCATTATTTTTATAGTTATTATTTTTAGTAGTATTATCATTATAATCAAAAACAACTTTTATTACTATTATTGATATTATGTTACCAAATAAACATTTCGTATATAAAAATATACTTTTAGTAATATTACATATAAGTAAGTATTAATCACATTAACATTTTTATATAGATATTCATATATAACAAATTAAGTATTTTAATATAATATTAACCAAATATATATTAATATAACTATATAAATATTAGTCATTATAAATATATATATACAAATTAAATATATATAATATATAAAATAAGTTATAATATATGAAATTGTTCAATCACGATTATAGGTATTAATATATATATATATATATATATATATATATATATATATATATATATATATATATATATATATATATATATATATATATATATAAATGATATAGGTTCGAGAATCCGAGGCCAACCCTGCATTGTTCAGTTTCGTCATATGCATTTTTACTACAAAATACAATATTGTGAGTTCATTTACTCCCTTTTTACTCATTACATTTTTGGGCTGAGAATACATGCAAATGCTTTATTAACTGTTTTACAATATTTATATGCGTGAGTTCATTTACTCCCTTTTTACTCATTACATTTTTGGGCTGAGAATACATGCAAATGCTTTATTAACTGTTTTACAATATTTATATGCGTGAGTTCATTTACTCTCTTTTTACTCATTACATTTTTGGGCTGAGAATACATGCAAATGCTTTATTAACTGTTTTACAATATTTGTATGCGTGAGTTCATTTGATTCCCTTTTACTCTTTACATTTTTGGGACTGAGAATACATGCGATGTTTTTACAACTACTTTATTAAATGCTTTTGAAATATATTGTTGAACTGCGAATACATGAAGTAATTTTATAACGGTTTTATGAAATAGACACGAGTAATCGAAACTACATTCTATGGTTGAATTATCGAAATCGAATGTGCCCTTTTTATCATGTCCGAAGTTTTCCCGGAATGATGGTGAATTTATCATGTCCGAAGTTTTCCCGGAATGATGGCGAATTTATCATGTCCGAAGTTTTCCCGGAATGATGGCGAATTTATCATGTCCGAAGTTTTTCTAGAATGATGGCGAATTTATCATGTCCGAACTTTTCCCGGAATGATGGCAAATTTATCATGTCCGAAGTTGTCCCGGAATGATGAGGATATTCTATATGCAATTTGTTAAGGTCTATTACTAGGTGTTCAATCCATATGAATGAATTTTATGCATAATGATTATAGGAAATGGGAATATTAAATCTGGTGGTCTATTAAAATGATGAATTTTATTGTTTACGATAAACCTATGAACTCACCAACCTTTTGGTTGACACTGTAAAGCATGTTTATTCTCAGGTATTAAATAAATCTTCCGCTGTGCATTAGTTCATCTTAAGGATATTACTTGGAGTCATTCATGGCATATTTTGAAAGACGTTGCATTCGAGTCGTTGAGTTCATTAAGATTATTATTAAGTCAATTATAGTTGGATGTATTATGAAATGGTATGCATGCCGTCAACTTTCAATGTAAAGAAAGTTTGTCTTTTAAAAACGAACGCAATGTTTGTAAAATGTATCATATAGAGGTCAATTACCTCACGATGTGACCAAATGTTGATGATTTCGTCCAGATAGATTAGGATGAGGTACGATAGTTGGTATCAGAGCGGTGGTCTTAGCGAACCAGGTCTTGCATTAGTGTGTCTAACTGATAGTTGCTTAGATGCATTAGTGAGTCTGGACTTCGACCGTGTCTGCATGTCAAAAGTTTTGCTTATCATTTCTTGTCGGAAATTACCTGCTTATCATTCTTAATCTAGACACATTTTACTGCATTGACTGCATGAATAGTGTATAGACAAAAATTCATATCTAAGCGTATCTGATAATTCATATCTTAGCGTATCTGTTACTGTAGACCTTGCCTGACAGCTTCCGTAGATTCCTCCGTAACTTATGGGATTTTAGTATTATACATGCATATGTAAATTATGTATTGCAGGATACTAATCTACATCCTATAATCTAATTCATATAGAAAATCCTCCATCTAATCGTACGAGATGGATCCCTCAACCAGTTCGAATTCCTCAGATTCCGACAGCTATTCCGATATGGATATCCACCTGAGCTCTGAAAGCATGCGTCACTAGAATGAATTAACCAATCATTCATCCCCAATTCATCTGATGGAATTCGTAGTCGACTTAATCAATGGAGACGAGAAGAAGGCGATCCTTTCCACCAACCGAATTCACCTCTTGGCAAAGAATCTGAAGCACTTACCGGAGAACCAGTCCAAAACACCATTTTCACCCTCATTGCCAGGATGTCTCGCAACGATTACAAAATATTTACAATTCAAAACCTTATTCATCCGCTTGTTTCAACCGCCAATCCTTTCGGCGTAATAGAAGAAGTCAACGAACTTCGTGCTTGAGTAATCAATTTGGAGAATATGGTGCAAAATTTACCAGCTTCAGCAACATCACCGGCACCAATAGTACCATCAATAACAGCACCAGTACCATCAACAATCCATGCCTCAACATCTCATTTTGTACCTCGAGTATAATCATCGTTCTACATGACATCTACATCATTTACCTTCGTTCGACATGGCGATTATGTAATCTCTAATGTTTTAGAGATTATATATTCTGTTCTAATGGTAAATCAAATGAGTTTAATATCATACTGACTCATTAAATCCATAATTATATCTGAAGAAAATATATATGTATATATGTTTTCATAAAGATTGTAATTAAAAATTCTTTTGTACAAACTGTTAATGGTGAAAATATTTTAACGGGTAGGTAATACCCGAGAAATATTTAGATTTCACATTAATAAGTTACACTGTACATTCTTCGAATCTGATTCGACAGTCATTTACTATCCTACTTACATCTACAGATATACGTATCCGTTCACCTCAGAATAACCATTTTCATTCAATTTCATATTTGGATTTTGATCTATCAGAATCCAACAAGTGGCATAATGAAGAAAACATTGGACAAAAATAAAATTTGTTAGAAACAAACAAATCAACTATGAGAAAAATTTTGTTAAGAATCCACGCTAACTGTTCCTAGCTAACTGTTCCTAGCTAACTTATCGCAATTTATTTATCACAATTTATATTCTTGCAATTTTATTTATCGTCATTTAATTTCTGTTATTTATTTTACGCACTTTAAATATCGGGACACGTATGCAAGGTTTTGACATATCATATCGACGCATCTATATATATTATTTGGAATAACCATAGACACTCTATATGATGTAATGCTCGAGTTCGCTATATAGGGTTGAGGTTGATTCTTAAATAATATATATACTTTGAGTTGTGATTGAGTCTGAGTCATGTATATAATGGGTCACGACACGTATTAAATAATTCGAATATTATATATTAAACTATATATGAATTGTTGAACTACTAATTCTGGACTCCTAACTATGGACTAATAACATTGGACAATTAAAAATGAATTAAAATATTGATTATAACATATGAAACTAAACAATTCTTCAAGTTGCCACTTGATATCATCTTAAACCTCATTTGTATCTTGACGATTACAATTTGCGTTCAAACCTTTCATGATTCTTGAAAACATCTCAATCGAGAGGATGAACCAACCGCACTTCATCTACGGAAGAAAAGATTGATGCATATAGTCATGCACCTGAAAACACTTAGAACCTGAGTAAACGTTTAACACCTATCTGTGCTAGCTCCTTTGGAGTTGTTATTACCGAAAATAACCGGCAATTCCTTTTCAAATTAGCCAATTTTGTCACAGCTCCAGCAAGTCAACTTCGACTTTTCATTCGGATTAGCCTTATTATAACCATGGTATATAAATTTTCCTTTCATCATCGTTACCGGAGAACCGTTTATGTTCCACCACATTAGCAGTAAACTTACCAGTAACCTTATTGAACTTTGACTTTCCAAAAAATCATTATGTTTATCGAAACCCCATCATATATTCATATGCGTCTTGTAATGAGAATTGTCATACCAATTACCAGAAATCAGCAATCAGTATTTTGAAATCTCACAGCATGTCTACATCAACAGTTATATGTATACATATAACATTCATCTCTTAGAAGTATGATCTTTCATTCTGAAATCTTGAAAAGCACCCAGTCTACGAATCAACTCTCTGAGTTCTGAAAAAGCTGAATGAAGCAGCAAAAACTGTAGACAACCGTTAATGACCTTAACCGTCGGAAGTTTGATGATAAAGAATAATGTGTTGGCAAAGCTCAGAAAAAGAGGAGGTTTGGAATTGGAAAACGAATTGAGCAAACCATGAAGGAGACTGTGGTCAAATTATAAAGAATAAACCTGCCTTCAAAGAATCCAAATGATTCAGTATCTGCTGAAATTATTAATGAATACCTTGCTCCTGACTTCACACTTTTACGGACAATCTTCATCATCATCCATCGACGTTAGAAATTCTAAGATATCATCATATATTTCATTATAAATATCCTCGATAGTTCTGAAGATAATTTCATAACTATTCTTAGCTGAAATCATTTATCTCTTCGCGTTATCAGTGTTACATCAGAAAGGAAACTGTTCTAGTTTCTACATTCTGAAAAATTCGAATTTGAATTATGAATGTTTTGAAGTAGTGTTGGAAATTGATGCATGAGTTAGTATAATATAATGACACTTGATCAACGTGATTATATTACAGTAAGTCATGCTGAGTTTCTAATGAAACATGATGATTCACAGACTATAACGTCATCATGTACCATTTTACACGACTCTTACATTCTATCTAATATATAATCATATCGAGAATATATCTTCCCGATAGTTCTATCTTTTCTCTTGAATTCTGTAAATTTAACCAACCGAGATCATGATATTACAATCTCTCTCTTAGAACATTAACTATGTTCATTCCGAAATTCATATCTACGAATTCTGGACCTTTATTTGCTTGAATTAAAGTCGAGAAGAGAAAACAAAAGGATGGAACTCCATAATATAAAGGAAATAAAGAGGGTGGATTTATAGTGAAATATCCGTCAGAACAATCAAAACAGATTATCGCATTTAACCAAAGATGATCCTAATTTCCTTAACTATCGAAGAACCAAATCTTATTACGAAGATTTCCTCTAAATTCCTTGATTTCTAGAATTCAGCAGTGACCACGTCAATAGTTAAGACGAATCTTTATTTCCTCATTTCACTATTTCGTGATAGCTTCACTCGGACGCTTCAAATAATGGAATTGTCTTATTTATATTACTCACTGATGATAAAACTCTATTTATCAACTCATATGTGTGATGAAAACATACTTATTGTCATCCATGACCATCCCAATCAAATTTCGGAGCGAAATTTCTTTAACGGGTAGGTACTGTGACGACCCGGAAATTTCCGACCAAATTTAAACTTAACTTTTATATGATTTCGACATGATAAGCAAAGTCTGTAATGTTGAGTCTCAAAAATTTCTGAACTGTTTCATATATTCAATTGACCTTCGACCGTTCCCGACGATTCACGAACAACTATTTGTGAGTAGATATGTATATAAATATAAATAAATATATGTACATAATAAATGTTATTAATCGTTGTATGAAATTAATATTATATATGAATAGGTAAAATAATATACAACTTAATTGTTAGAAATAATTATGAAAAATGATGTAATGAATAATAAAATATATTGTTAAAATAAATCTATATACATAAAGTATATTGAATATATATATATATATATATATATATATATATATATATATATATATATATATATATATATATATATTTGGTTTCGAATTCATTATATATATATTTGGTTTTGAATTCATTTAGTAAATGATAGTAGCACTCGTTCATCATTCGATGGATATTACACAAGTTAAATTCAAACTTATATTATTTTAAAATAAATGGTTAGCCGAAAATGAGTTTTACAAATTATAAGCATATTAAAAATGTATTTAGGAACTATTTGTTGATTTTAAATTTTTTTATATTTTACTTGGGATTGGGAGTGAATAATTAATGTAATTTTTATTTAATAGTTAATGAGCAAATTTTATACCATAATGACCTAAATGAGCAAATTTTATACCATAATGACCTAAATAAATAAAGATAATTAATTTAAAAGTTTGGGATTTTTTCGAAGACTTTTTATCCGCTACTGATTAACAACGGAGTACGATATTTCAGTTCGCGAAAACTGTCAGCAGATATTTTTCAAATTAGGATGACAGCCTTTTAATCAAACATGTTAATTGATTATTTAAATGTTGCTACAGTCGTTACTTTTAACTTTACCACGTACATCATTATCCCATCATATCTTTTCTCTGCTTGTTTATATTTCTTTCATAATCACATTCATATACATGTACAGGATCAATATATATTTCTTTCATTTTTTTTTTGTGAACCATACAACTGCCATCATGATCAAACTTAGCATCATTTTTTTAGACACCTCAAAACCAACCACCACCCTTTCATTTTTGGTAAAGCATCCAAATAACCACTCTACCACCACACAACCCACCCATCATAGTCAGCTACGATCTCTAAATGGGACACCATCATCAAACCCACAATGATCACCGGATAAAACTCCACCACTTCACCCTCTAGTCACCCGTTAACTACCTTCCACAATCGAAACCCACTCGCTACCTATCAAACGTTCTTGTTCACAGGTTTCTCTACTCATTTACACAAAAACCACATGTTTAATTGTAATAATTATGCAACTTTAATTTAAACACACATGAACACTACTCTTGTAAATAAGCTCACATAAAAACATGGACACTCGTTCACATTTTCATTACTACAGAGTATTTCAATCATTACAACTAACAACCATCCAACCTCTTGCATTTTGTTCTTTTGAAACCCATACGCAAATGATCAAACCACTAGCTTCTAACCACCACTCAACACCCTACATGTACAACCGGGAACCACCCGTCATCTCTTAACTTCACAATGAATACCAACGAACCACTGATAATGCTAAAAACGAACATATATTTCATAGCATTATTCCTCAAGAAAGACAAGCTTTTAGTTGCAATTGTTCTATTTACAAGTGATATTCGTTTAAATAATAAAAGGTGAAGACAAAAGACAGATTCGACGAATTGAAGACGCAAACGACCAAAAAGCTCAAAAGTACAAAAGACAATAAAAAAGGTTCCAATTATTGATAAGAAACGTCTCGAAATCACAAGAGTACAAGATTCAAAACGCAAAGTACAAGATATTAAATTGTACGCGAGGACGTTCGAAAATCCGGAACCGGGACCAGAGTCAACTCTTAACGCTCGACGCAACGGACTAAAAATTACAAGTTAACTATGTATATAAATATAATATAATATATAATTAATTATATTAATTATATATATATTATATTTATATATAAAAAACCGTCGGCAGAGAAAACTCCAAGGACTGAGCTGTAAATACTATCTCCGCGACTCGCGGAGTTTGAAGGGGATTTTGCCGCGAGTCGCGGAGCCCCAAAATTCAACTCTGGCTATAAAGCAAACCGAATTCTGATCAAAATTCAATATTCTATTTCTCTCTTCTCTCATATATACGATATATATATATATATAATTTATATTTTAATTTTAATTTTAATTATAATTCTAATAATAAGGGTATGTTAGCGAATGTTGTAAGGGTGTAAGTCGAAATTCTGTCCGTGTAACGCTACGCTATTTTTAATCATTGTAAGTTATGTTCAACCTTTTTATATTAATGTCTCGTAGCTAAGTTATTATTATGCTTATTTAAAACGAAGTAATCATGATGTTGGGCTAATTACTAAAATTGGGTAATTGGGCTTTGTACCATAATTGGGGTTTGGACAAAAGAACGACACTTGTGGAAATTAGACTATGGGCTATTAATGGGCTTTATATTTGTTTAACTAAATGAAAGTTTGTTAATGTTAATATAAAGATTTACAATTGGGCGTCCCTATAAATTACCATATACACTCGATCGGACACGATGGGCGGGGTATTTATATGTACGAATAATCGTTCATTTAACCGGACACGGGAATGGATTAATAGCCACTAGAATAATTAAAACAGGGGTGAAATTACATTCAAGGGTAATTGGTGTAATTGTTAACAAAGTAGTAAAACCTTGGTTTACACGCAGTCGATAACCTGGTGTATTCATTAAACAAAGTATTAAAACCTTGTTACAATTCGAATCCCCAATTAGTTGGAATATTTAACTTCGGGTATAATAATAATTTGACGAGGACACTTGCAATTTATATTTATGACTGATGGACTGTTATGGACAAAAACCAGACGGACATATTGAATAATCCAGGACAAAGGACAATTAACCCATGGGCATAAAACTAAAATCAACACGTCAAACATCATGATTACGGAAGTTTAAATAATCATAATTCTTTTATTTCATATTTAATTTCCTTTATTTTATATTTAATTGCACTTCTAATTATCGCACTTTTATTTATTGTTATTTAATCGCACTTTTAATTATCGTACTTTTTAATTATCGCAAGTTTATTTTATCGCACTTTTATTATTCGCAATTTCATTATCGTTATTTACTTTACGCTTTAATTTAAGTCTTTTATTTATTTAATATTTTACATTAGGTTTTAACTGCGACTAAAGTCTTAAAATCGACAAACCGGTCATTAAACGGTAAAAACCCCCCTTTATAATAATAATATTACTTATATATATGTTTGTATTTTTATAAAAGTAAACTAATATAGCGTTGAGCTTTGTTTAAAGATTTCCCTGTGGAACGAACCGGACTTACTAAAAACTACACTACTGTACGATTAGGTACACTGCCTATAAGTGTTGTAGTAAGGTTTAAGTATATCCATTCTATAAATAAATAAATATCTTGTGTAAAATTGTATCGTATTTAATAGTTTTTCCTAGTAAAATATAAACTATTTTGTATACACCTCGTACGACATCAAGTATTTTTGGCGCCGCTGCCGGGGACCACTCTTAAACGCCGGAAGCGCAACGCTAATATAAAAAAAAAAAAAAAGATTTTTTGTTTACTTTTATTAAAATTCGCTTTTGTAAAAATACGTTTTAAATATTCGAAAAATATAAAAAGAAAAAACAAAAATATATGTATTTTTAAGATTTTGGTAAATATTTAAGTTTTATAAGTTTCTTTATTTTTATTTTAGTTTATAAAAATATAAGTTTTATTTTAAAATCTTTTATTTATTTAAAAACAGAAAACAGAAAATAAATAAAAAAATAAAATAAAATAAAAACGCGTAAAAATTCAAATCTGTCAACTGAATTTCTGAACCCCGCGAGTCGCGGGGTTTGAAGCCTTGAATACCGCAAGTCGCGGAGCCTTTCTGACACGCGCACAGAAACCCTAATCCTGCATTAATTACGATTTTTAATTAATTATTATTATTTAAGCCTAATTATTATTATTATTATTATTATTAGTTTTAGTTTTATTTTTACTTTTACTTTTTATTTATATATTTTAGTTAAATTAGTTTTATTAAATTATAAAATTAGTAGTTTTATTAAATAAATAATATAAAAATAATATTTTTATAAAAATTGTACTTTTTACAACTTTTTATATATTTTTATATTTTGTCCCTTTTTAATCGTTGTAGCATAACTTTTGTATTTTTAGCTCATATTTAATTTTAAACTTAGTTTTTGCTATAGTTATTTTTACTCCTAGATTTTTAGACTTTGCCGTAGAATTCTTTAAGTGCTTTTTCTTTAGACTAAGATTTAGGTGCTTTAGAATTTTGCGACGCCTTTTTAAGTTTTAGTTTCTTTTTAAGTTATTTCCATTTGGGATTTAGTTTTTCCTGTAAGCTTTAATATTTTTAGACCTTTTACTATGTACCAATTATCATTCCAATTAGTAATTTCAATTTGCGATTATAATTTTAAGTTAGTTGTAGTAATAAGGTTAGGTTAGTTAAGTATTTTTAAGTTTTTATAAGTTTCTTTTATTTTTCCGTCACCTTTTATTTTTCAACCATTTTTTTTCTTTTTCGACCTTTTGCGACGAACTCTTTTTCTCTCTTATTTCTCGCTATTCTAGTTTTTAGGACTTAGAATTTTTTCTACTTCTTATCTAAATTTCTTAAAATTACGAAAATTTATTTTGAGTGGTTAAATTGATAGACATCAAAATTTTCTGGTTCGTAGTAATAGTTGGATTTGTACGTGGACCGGGTTATTGGAGCCAAACAGTCCTCAATTATATTGAGACCAAACGAATCCTGCCCCTCTGCTGCATCTTTTGGCTATTCGAAACGTGGGCAAAATCAGAAAAGTCTATTGATTGGATAACTTATTATAATTTTTCTTTCCTTTTAAAAACTAATAGGATATTCAGTGAATGCACCGAGCAAGACGTTCATCACCTTTTGTACGTTCACCACCTGTAACTCGATCAAGACATCGTTTAACAAATATAACCGCCGTTGATTTTTCTTTAGAATCGTCATCCAGTCGACCAAGTACTTCAGTTCAAATTTCCGATAATCCATTTTTTGAACCCAACCTCACAATTGAGAATCCAGAGAATATTCAGGAACGGTTCGTAGATCCTGAACCACTAAACTTTCCTCCGGAACCACCAATCATTCAAACAGAGATTGTTGAGGAACGAACCATTAAATCAGAATCATCTAGTGATACCGATTCAACAAATTCAATTATGGAGAATCTGGAACCTTTAAGTATGGAAGACCGAATGAGAGCTAAACGCACTGGCCAAGGTCACGCAATTACTCATCCAGACATTAATGCGCCAGATTATGAAATCAAAGGACAAATTCTACACATGGTGACTAATCAATGCCAATTTAGTGGTGCGCCGAAGGAAGATCCAAATGAACATCTACGTACCTTTAATAGGATCTGCACACTATTTAAAATCCGAGAAGTGGAGGATGAACAGATATATCTCATGTTATTTCCCTGGACTTTAAAGGGAGAAGCCAAAGATTGGTTGGAATCGTTACCTGAAGGGGCGATTGATACATGGGACGTTTTAATTGACAAATTTCTTAAACAATTCTTTCCTGCATCTAAAGCCGTAAGACTTCAAGCAGAAATTGTTACGTTCACACAGAAACCAAATGAAACTCTATATGAGGCGTGGACAAGATATGGAAAGTTGTTAAGAGGATGTCCGCAACATGGTTTAGACACCTGTCAAATAGTACAAATATTCTACCGAGGATGCGACATCACTACAAGAAAAGACATAGATATAGCAGCTGGTGGTTCTATTATGAAGAAAACCGAAACTGATGCTTACAAAATTATTGATAATACTGCTTCCCACTCACATGAGTGGCACCAAGAAAAAGATATCATTAGATCATCTAAAGCAGCTAGAGCCGATTCTAGCCATGACTTAGATTCCATTTCCGCAAAGATAGATGCTTTCGAGAGACGAATGGAAAAGATGACTAAGGATATTCACTCAATACGAATTAGTTGTGAGCAGTGTGGAGGACCACATTTGACAAAAGATTGTCTCAGTATTGAATTAACAATGGAACAAAGAGAGAATATTTCATACATAAACCAAAGGCCTGGAAATAATTATCAGAATAATTATCAACCGCCAAGACCAATTTACAATCAAAACCAGAATTATAACCGAAATATTCCATACAACAACCAACAAGGTCCTAGCAATCAACAAGTATCCAATAATACTTACAATCAGCAAAGACCGAATTTCCAAAACAAACCACCACAACAAACCGATGATAAAAAGCCGAATTTAGAAGATATGATGACGAAGCTAGTTGAAACTCAAACGCAGTTTTTCACATCTCAAAAACAAACAAATGAACAAAATGCTCAAGCATTTAGAAATCAACAAGCTTCTATTCAAAATCTGGAACAAGAAGTAAGTAACCTAGCAAGGTTAATAGGTGAAAGAAAACCGGGAAGTCTACCTAGTGATACAAATGCTAACCCCCGGAATGAAACAGCTAAAGCTATTACCACAAGAAGTGGTACAACACTTAAACCACCTGAAATACCTGTAACTTCTGATGAAACTATTCCTACTCCACAAGAACCACAACCTGATCAAGATAAGGAAAAAGAACCGGTAGTTGAAAAGGTTAATGAAAATAACACAGTTAAGGATAAACCTTATGTTAAACCATACCAACCACCACTTCCTTACCCGAGTAAAATGAAGAAAGAAAAACTTGAAGCCGAGCAATCCAAATTCTTGGATATGTTTAAACAGATAAATGTAAATCTTCCTTTCATTGATGTGATTTCAGGAATGCCAAGATATGCTAAATTCTTGAAAGATCTAATCTCAAATAGAAAGAAAATGGAAGAACTCTCGGCTGTTACTATGAATGCTAATTGTTCAGCAGTGCTGTTGAATAAGATACCAGAAAAACTATCTGATCCAGGAAGTTTCACAATTCCATGTTTTCTGGGTAGTCTTAGTTCAATAGAAGCATTGGCAGACTTAGGTGCTAGTATAAATCTAATGCCGTATTCACTATACGCTAAACTAGACCTTGGAGAATTAAAACCAACCAGAATAAGCATACAACTAGCCGATAGATCAATAATATATCCTAGAGGGATAATGGAGAACATGCTAGTTAAAGTTGGTAATTTAGTATTTCCTGTAGATTTTGTTGTTTTGGACATGGAAGAAGATTCTCAAGTTCCTCTCATATTAGGAAGACCATTCTTAAACACGGCTAAAGCAATGATAGACGTGTTCGGTAAGAAACTGACCCTAAGTATAGAGGATGAGAGTGTTACCTTTTCAGTTGATAGAGCAATGCAACAACCACAATCTGCAGATGATACATGTTATTATATTCAAACTATAGATGCACATGCGGAATTATTAGAAGAATTTCCAGAATTACAAGGAACAGGAGAATGTTCTTTAGGAGAAGGTAATGAACCAATTGATGAAGCTGAAATGTTAGCTACACTTATAGCTAATGGATATGAACCAACAACAGAAGAAATTCAAATGCTAAAAGAAGAAGACAGATATCGATATAAATCATCGATAGAAGAACCTCCGAAATTAGAGTTAAAGCCACTTCCAAACCATTTGGAATACGCTTATTTACATGGTGAATCTGAATTACCTGTAATAATATCGTCTTCTCTTACTGAAAATGAGAAATCACAACTCATTTCTGTGTTGAAAGCTCATAAACCAGCCATTGCATGGAAGATTCATGATATTAAAGGAATAAGTCCTTCGTATTGCACACATAAAATCCTTATGGAAGAAGGTCATAAAACGTATGTGCAACGCCAACGAAGACTAAATCCTAATATGCAAGATGTAGTTAAGAAAGAGATTATTAAACTGCTAGATGCAGGTTTGATATATCCAATCTCTGATAGTCCATGGGTAAGCCCAGTTCAATGCGTGCCTAAGAAGGGTGGCATGACTGTCATTACAAATGAGAAAAATGAGCTTATTCCTACTAGGACTGTAACAGGATGGCGTGTATGTATTGATTATAGAAAATTAAATGACGCCACCAGAAAAGATCACTTTCCCTTACCTTTCATAGATCAAATGTTGGAAAGATTAGCCGGAAATAGTTACTATTGTTTTCTAGATGGATTTTCCGGATATTTTCAAATTCCAATAGCACCCGAGGACCAAGAGAAAACCACATTCACGTGCCCTTATGGTACTTTTGCTTACAAAAGAATGCCATTTGGACTTTGCAACGCCCCTGCAACCTTTCAAAGGTGTATGATGGCGTTTTTTCATGACATGATAGAAGAATGCATGGAAGTATTCATGGATGACTTTTCAGTCTTCGGTGATACATTTAAATCATGTCTAGTTAATCTGGAACGAATGCTAATTAGATGCGAAAAATCAAATCTAGTACTTAATTAGGAGAAATGCCATTTCATGGTTAAAGAAGGCATCGTTCTTGGACATAAAATTTCAAAAGAAGGAATTGAAGTGGATAGAGCTAAAGTAGATGTAATTGCTAAACTTCCACATCCCACCAATGTTAGAGGAGTTAGGAGTTTTCTAGGGCATGCCGGTTTTTACCGACGTCTTATAAAAGATTTTTCTAAAATTGCCACTCCTATGAATAAACTCCTAGAAAAGGATGCGCCATTCATCTTTTCAGATGAGTGTATCAAATCTTTTAATATTCTTAAAGAAAAACTCACTAATGCGCCGATCATGATAACACCAAATTGGAATCTACCATTTGAACTAATGTGCGATGCAAGTGATTTTGCAATGGGAGCCGTTTTAGGACAAAGGATTGAAAAACGATTTCAACCTATATATTATGCTAGTAAGACATTACAAGGAGCACAAACGAACTATACAACTACTGAAAAAGAACTCCTTGCTATTGTCTTTGCTTTTGACAAATTTCGATCATATCTCGTTCTAGCAAAAACGGTGGTCTATACCGACCATTCTGCTCTTAGATACCTATTTTCAAAACAAGATGCTAAACCAAGATTAATCCGTTGGATCTTACTCTTACAAGAGTTTGATATTGAAATCCGAGATAAAAGAGGAGCAGAAAATCTCGCCGCTGATCATCTTTCTCGTCTTGAAAATCCCGAATTAGAAATTCTAAATGAATCGGCCATACAAGACAACTTTCCTGATGAATATCTATTGAAGATAGATTATAATGAAATCCCATGGTTTGCAGACTATGCAAACTACTTAGTTTGTAGATTCCTTGAAAAAGGATTATCGTACCAAAGACGAAAGAAATTCTTCAGTGATATAAAACACTATTTCTGGGAAGATCCACATCTGTTTAAAAGTTGTCCTGATGGAATAATACGCCGATGTGTATTTGGAGATGAAGCTAGTAAAATTTTAAACCATTGTCACACAGGACCAACAGGAGGGCATTATGGGCCTCAACTAACAGCAAGAAAAGTTTATGAAGCTGGATTCTATTGGCCTACAATTTACAAAGACGCACACCTTCTTTGCAAATCTTGTGATGCATGTCAAAGGGCCGGAAAAATAAGTCAACGTGATGAAATGCCACAAAATGTCATCCAAGTATGTGAAGTATTTGACATTTGGGGTATTGACTTTATGGGTCCATTTCCAAAATCTCATAATAATCTATATATACTCGTAGCCATTGATTATGTATCTAAATGGGCGGAAGCACAAGCTCTCCCAACTAACGATGCACGAGTTGTAGTCAACTTTTTAAAACGTCTTTTTGCAAGGTTTGGAACACCGAAAGCTTTAATAAGTGATCGGGGTACTCATTTCTGTAATAATCAACTTGAGAAAGTTCTTAAAAGATATGGAGTAACTCATAAAATCTCCACCGCATATCATCCACAAACAAGTGGACAAGTTGAAAATACCAACCGAGCTTTAAAACGTATTCTAGAGAAAACCGTAGGATCAAATCCGAAGGAATGGTCTATTAAATTGGAGGATGCACTCTGGGCTTTTAGAACAGCCTACAAAACTCCAATTGGAACCACACCTTTTAGACTTGTTTATGGAAAAGCATGTCATCTTCCAGTAGAAATTGAACACAAAGCATTTTGGGCTTTGAAGACATGTAATCTTGATTTACATGAAGCCGGACGTCTACGATTAAGTCAACTAAATGAATTAGAAGAATTAAGACATGAAGCATACGAAAATTCGTTAATCTATAAAGAAAGAACGAAGAAATGGCATGATAAAAGAATCAGAAGTTCAAAAGAATTTAAAGAAGGAGACAGAGTTCTTCTTTTCAATTCACGATTCAAGCTATTTCCTGGAAAATTGAAATCAAGATGGTCTGGACCATTCATAGTCAAAAGAGTTTTCCCATACGGAACGATAGAATTAATAAATTCAAATGGGATTGAATTTAAAGTTAATGGTCACGGAGTTAAACATTACATACATGGTCCGATGGAAGTCGACAACGAAGTTAATCACAGTTTCGACACCACAGCTAACTAAGTATGGGGAGAATCAAGTCTTTAAAGGATAATATATATTTCTGTTAGAGTTAGATTGTCTGTTTTCGTGTAGTTCTCGAAAATGGAACACGTATGGTCTTTCCCTAGCAGACCCTAAAGAACTAGTCTTCTCTCCCCATTCTGAATTTTTATTTTTTTTAGGTTTTTACGAAATGAAGACTGCCTGTGAACTAAACCATGGTCTAATGCTACACGCTTTGATCACTAAACGTAATAATGACATACTACCGAGCGAATTAGTATCAGTAATCAGAGAAAGAATGGACGGAGTTAGAAAAGAATCCAGATGCGAAGATAATAAGTTACAATTTGGTAAAGGAAAATCAAAATCCGCAGCAAAAAGAAGAGCACGACACCTAGAACGATGTCACAAATGCGGAAAATGGTCACATGGAGGTAAATGTTCAAATAATCAAACCTATTCAAATACCGAATTTGTTACTTTATGCAGAGACGGACCGTTCATATGTTTAGAAGAAAAGACACTGAATGCTCGAGGTTACGCCTATGTAGCCATGGAAAATCAATTAAACCGACTATCTTATGAATGGAATAGATCATATAACTAAGAAATCTATTCCACAGGTATGTCTGTACAGTTTTTATTTTTATTTTTATTTTTAACCTTTTGATAATAAACGCTAATTTGTTCGCTAAAAAGTATTAAATTGGTATTAAATAAAATTAGGTTTGGCGACCGAAATTATTGATATCATTCAAAAATTTATTACATCACTGCGAAATTTAACGTTTATTCTTAAGGTATAAATATCTTTAATCAATCAACCCAAAATATTTCAAAAATTCGTCATGAGTTAAATTAGGTCTTGGAATCGAAATTACTTTACCGAAAAGAGGGGCGCATATTTTTGATAATATTTGATTGATTAAAGTGGGATAAAAAGACAAAAAGATTTTTAAATTTATTTTTACCATGTTTTTAAAATTAATATTTAAATCTTAAATTAATATTGTAAACTTTGTAAAAACAATATATTTAAAATTGTAAAAATTTGAAAAATTAATATAAGTTTAGTGTGAATTTATAATATGAATTTTTAAATTAAGTTTGGTGTGAATTTTTAATTTTTAAAATATAAATTTTTAATTTTATGCATTTCAAATTTTAAGTTTGGTGTGAATTTTTAATAATAATTTTGAATTTTATATTTAAGTTGTGTGAATTTAAAAACAAAAATTTACTTTATCTCATTAAGTTAAGAATATGATTTTTAAAATTCGTCGTAAGTTGAAGACTAGGTCTTTGAACCGAAATTGCTTTACCCGAGGGAGGGACGAGAACTTTTATTATCATTATTTTTAATCTTATTGAATTAGAGTATGCCAAAAACATTGAAAAAACCCAAAAATCTTAGCTTTTAAAACAATCGCTACAAAAAGACAAATTTTAAAATTTTGTCGAAGGACGGACTAGGACATCGATCCGAAACGACCTCGTCCTAAATAACAAGGGAAACAAAATTTTAAAATTAAATACTTAATTGTTTTATAAGTTAAAGATTATATAAAAAAAAAAAAAAGAGCAAACTCCGCGACTCGCGGAGTTTGAAGTACAAAACCTCCGCGACTCGCGGAGGGACCAAAACCCAGAAAAAAAATAAAAAGAGCTGCACGATCAGTTCACTTCCCCCACACAAAAACACCCAAAAACACTGCGAAAAGAGGTGCGAAAAAACCCGAAAAACACCCCCAAAAATCCCAATTTTTAACCGTTAATCACCAAATTTTTTTGCTAAAATCATGTTGAGAAGGATGCTATCTAAGAATTACTCAAGAAAAACGGTAAATTTCTACACCTAAACACCATTTAATTCGAAATTAGATGTTCTTGAGCTATTTTTTCCCCAATTTGATTTTGATGCTTTTTAGTGTAATTAGACTTAAATTGTTTATGTATTATGCTTGTATAACCTAGATTGATGCTGTTTAACATGATTAGAAGCCTTAAACTTCAAATTTTGAATAATCTAGGGTTTGTGTTCTTGAGCAATTTGGGGCTTTTTGATATAAACAGGTTATGGCCGATTTTTGTCATGAATTGTTGCTAAATTGAGTAGTGTAACATGTCTAGGTAGTTAAATGATCCAAACTTTGAGCCTAAACATGATTTTGAGAATTAAAGTGGACTTTTTCAAGTCTAAAATTCATGAACTTGATTTTTGAAAGATAATGCCATTTGAGACTTGTTTAATTGCTAGTAATGATTATTTTGACATGTTATTTGAGTTGAATGCTTATGAACTTGGCGAACATTTTCGTATATGCTTATTTGAAAAAGTGTAGATTTGATAAAAATGTGAAAATGAGCTTAAGTTTGATATAAATTGATAATGTCATTGTAATTATTTTGATTGATGATTTTGCTGACACTAATGCATATTTGGATGCACAAAAATTGTGTTTGATGTGTTTTGCAGAATGAAAGGGGTGAATCTTCATCCCAAGCCCGCAATGCTCCTGCTGAGAATTTGGAACAACAGGAGGTAGATAACTACTACAAGCAGGATGTACCTCATCCAGTCATGACCTTTTCCGATATGCATTTGGAAGAGTTGCACCCGAACCTGAGATTTGACAGACTTTGGATAGATTATCCAAAATATCAACGGGGTTTGCATACTCTTCATTCCAAGGTTGTTGAGGTACCGAGGGTCATAGAATGGGGACCCTTAGAAGCTGTAGAATTGGCCGGGCCAATTAGGGAATTACTGGTACAGAGGTATGGTAATTCTTCTTTTAATGACTGGATATGTTTATTCACCATACGCAGACCTGTATATAAAGTATGGTGTGAAGAGTTGTTATGTAGTATAGAGTTGAATGATCGGGTAGCTAGTTTAACCGATCGTTCTTTTATTAGATTTTTGTTAGGCGGTTCGATGCGACACATGTCTTTACTGGACATGGCTCAGGCTTTACGTATATATACGCCTGAAGAGTTAGCGTCTGCCGATTGTAGAGGATTGATACTAAACGGTAGAAAGATAGATGAGAATTTTGATACACACGGTGTGTGGAGTCAAATGACAAGCCATCACCGTTTCCAAGGGGGAAACTACTCTTATTTGGATATAGATAGAGCCGAATTAAGAGTGATACATAGGTTTTTAGCTAATTCGATTACACAAAGGGGTAAGAACAAAGAAAAAGTAAATGAACAAGATTTGTTTTACCATATGTGTATTCGAGACCCACAAAGCGCTGTAAGTATACCATATTGTGTGGGTTATTATTTATCAGCTATGGTTCGGGGGATGCGACCACATAGCATAATAGGAGGTGGTATTTTTATTACTTTGATTGGTGAATATCTCGGTGTGGATATAAGTCGGGGGGGATTATTACTAGAAGAGCCGGAACCCCGCGATACTATAGGTTTAAATGTATACCATGGTGCGAAAGTTTTGAAGAGGCGAAATAACGCCGCAGTACGATACCATGGTAGACATCCACAGGTGGAGAGAAACCAGCAACAAGGTAATGTAGGAGGGGGGAATGAGATGCAAGAAATGCATAGGTTTATAGCTTCTCAGGAATACGAAAATGCTAGACAGAGAGCATTTGAAGATTGGCAAGTTCATCAGAACCAGATCATAGCGCATTGCCAACATATAGGTAGAAACTATATTCCTACACCGAAACCCGTCTTCCCTCCTTGGTCTATAGAGATGCAGCCACCATATCCTACGTATGACCCTGCCGAAGCATTCTATAGCACTTATGGTTATGCCTGGAACCCCTATTGGTACCAATATCATCCTTAGTTTACTTATTATTTTTTATTATTTTGTAATTTGTAATTATTGATACATTTAATATTTTTGTTAATATTGTAATCATTTTTATAATTATCTAACTTTTATTCTTAGATTTTAATAATTTTTGAACGTGGGGTAATATACCAAACTTCAAAAATATGTATATATGTTTGCAGTTTATCTTATGTACACAACAGGGTAAAACAACGCATTTTCAAAGACTGGCATTAAGTTCAGCAAAAGCAACTAATTTTGACGACAAGATGCAAAATATATGTGAAATAACAACAAGACGGAATGAACAAATGATGTGCACCATTTATCATTCAGCAAACAAACGCCAATATATTTGGAAACTTTGGTAAAAATTTAATCATTTTCACACTAATCACCCTCAATAATTTAAATTGTTACTGATTTCTTGCAAATGAGGGCATTGCAAGATCTTAAGTGTGGGAAGGGGTTAAATTCTTTCGGATTTTAAAAATTTTTACTTTATACACTTGGTTACCATTAAAAATACTAGTAAAGCAGTAGTTGTATTAGAATCTAGTGCTCTCTGATAAAAAAGAACAGCCCTAGTCTTATATACTGACTACCCAATTCTAGTAAAAAATTTTCAATTAAATGAATTCAAATCATGTTTATACATATTTATGAACGATAAAACTAGGTTTTAACACCGAAATTATTGTTACCTCGGAAAGGACATAAATTGAGAAACAAACTAAAATGTTAAAATTCATTTAAAATGGAATAGAGGACGATAAAAAGAAAAATAAAAAGCCAAGTGTGGGAAAATTTACCAAGTTATTTTAAACATATGTCACATATATCTGTAACAAATAACTGAAAATATTTTTGCTTTGGACTAAACTAAACTGTTTTACCCGATGAAAGAAAAGAAGAGATGGATCTACACGATGAATCAATTCCATCATTAAAAGGAAGTAAAGTCTTCCGAAAAAGAAACGCGCTTCTTGATTTAGGTCATGAAGTTGTCGTCCAGACCAGCTGTAGGTTGACGAAAAATCTAGAAAAGTCATCACTAAAATCAGCAGGAAATCCACGGACCTCAGCATTAAACAGGGTCGCCAAGTGGTCAGATTTATCCTAACCATGAGAAGGATTTATCTCGTACAATGGGGGGGCACCGTGCAAATTAGCTGGATAAGACTAATGAATCAGATCCCCAGAAAGGATAATCTCCTTAAAGATTAAAAATCAGCTTTTAAGACTGATATTACTCAATCCTAGAGATTGACCTTAAAGATTGAGAATTACAAACTCATGGAATTCAATGATATCTAAACTCGAGCTTGAACGAGAAAATATTTTGATCAAAATTATAAACCGATTTGTTTTCTGAAAACCCTATTTTCAATGCGTTCATTACCATTAAACGTAAAATCCTAGGAATTCACCTGGAATTCATTAGGTCACCTGAACTAAATCGGGTGTCAACCGTAAGAACGGTGGTTGCATAACATGGTCAAAGACAGGACTTTGTGCCAAACCGACAAATTATAAGGGTGAGCTTTACTATTGCTCCTACCAAGGATAGTAATTGCGTCCGACACGTTATAGACCATAATCAAAAGCATGTCACGGGACATTGCCTTAACAGTTGCTTGTTCAACGCTTTCCTTTACAACCGGACGGTAGTTTACCGAAAGGTAATATACGGCACAAGTAAACTGGACGTGTTGCTTTCCAAATACAAGGTTAGCAAGTGGGTGACACAAAACCGCAAGTTTTGAGCTAAAATTTTCAAATCTGAAACCCACCAAACCCACAAAAATATTTTGCAAACACCGGTAAAGGGTTATTCCGGAAAACTTATCTAGGGTAAAAACTAGATTTAATTTTCAAAAGATCAAATGTTTTCATAAAGATCCAATTTCCTTAATGGATCTAAATTTTTATAGTCATGTGGGACTGTAAACCATATCGTTACTACCATTGTTTATACCGCCGTATAGAAATCACTGATGTACAAAGTGTGAAGAATAAAGAAGTGATTCTAGTATTTCAAGACGATATTGCTTGAGGACAAGCAACGCTCAAGTGTGGGAATATTTGATAATGCTAAAAACGAACATATATTTCATAGCATTATTCCTCAAGAAAGACAAGCTTTTAGTTGCAATTGTTCTATTTACAAGTGATATTCGTTTAAATAATAAAAGGTGAAGACAAAAGACAGATTCGACGAATTGAAGACGCAAACGACCAAAAAGCTCAAAAGTACAAAAGACAATAAAAAAGGTTCCAATTATTGATAAGAAACGTCTCGAAATCACAAGAGTACAAGATTCAAAACGCAAAGTACAAGATATTAAATTGTACGCGAGGACGTTCGAAAATCCAGAACCGGGACCAGAGTCAACTCTTAACGCTCGACGCAACGGACTAAAAATTACAAGTTAACTATGTATATAAATATAATATAATATATAATTAATTATATTAATTATATATATATTATATTTATATATAAAAAACCGTCGACAGAGAAAACTCCAAGGACTGAGCTGTAAATACTATCTCCGCGACTCGCGGAGTTTGAAGGGGATTTTGCCGCGAGTCGCGGAGCCCCAAAATTCAACTCTGGCTATAAAGCAAACCGAATTCTGATCAAAATTCAATATTCTATTTCTCTCTTCTCTCATATATACGATATATATATATATATAATTTATATTTTAATTTTAATTTTAATTATAATTCTAATAATAAGGGTATGTTAGCGAATGTTGTAAGGGTGTAAGTCGAAATTCTGTCCGTGTAACGCTACGCTATTTTTAATCATTGTAAGTTATGTTCAACCTTTTTATATTAATGTCTCGTAGCTAAGTTATTATTATGCTTATTTAAAACGAAGTAATCATGATGTTGGGATAATTACTAAAATTGGGTAATTGGGCTTTGTACCATAATTGGGGTTTGGACAAAAGAACGACACTTGTGGAAATTAGACTATGGGCTATTAATGGGCTTTATATTTGTTTAACTAAATGAAAGTTTGTTAATGTTAATATAAAGATTTACAATTGGGCGTCCCTATAAATTACCATATACACTCGATCGGACACGATGAGCGGGGTATTTATATGTACGAATAATCGTTCATTTAACCGGACACGGGAATGGATTAATAGCCACTAGAATAATTAAAACAGGGGTGAAATTACATTCAAGGGTAATTGGTGTAATTGTTAACAAAGTAGTAAAACCTTGGTTTACACGCAGTCGATAACCTGGTGTATTCATTAAACAAAGTATTAAAACCTTGTTACAATTCGAATCCCCAATTAGTTGGAATATTTAACTTCGGGTATAATAATAATTTGACGAGGACACTTGCAATTTATATTTATGACTGATGGACTGTTATGGACAAAAACCAGACGGACATATTGAATAATCCAGGACAAAGGACAATTAACCCATGGGCATAAAACTAAAATCAACACGTCAAACATCATGATTACGGAAGTTTAAATAAGCATAATTCTTTTATTTCATATTTAATTTCCTTTATTTTATATTTAATTGCACTTCTAATTATCGCACTTTTATTTATTGTTATTTAATCGCACTTTTAATTATCGTACTTTTTAATTATCGCAAGTTTATTTTATCGCACTTTTATTATTCGCAATTTCATTATCGTTATTTACTTTACGCTTTAATTTAAGTCTTTTATTTATTTAATATTTTACATTAGGTTTTAACTGCGACTAAAGTCTTAAAATCGACAAACCGGTCATTAAACGGTAAAAACCCCCCTTTATAATAATAATATTACTTATATATATGTTTGTATTTTTATAAAAGTAAACTAATATAGCGTTGAGCTTTGTTTAAAGATTTCCCTGTGGAACGAACCGGACTTACTAAAAACTACACTACTATACGATTAGGTACACTGCCTATAAGTGTTGTAGCAAGGTTTAAGTATATCCATTCTATAAATAAATAAATATCTTGTGTAAAATTGTATCGTATTTAATAGTTTTTCCTAGTAAAATATAAACTATTTTGTATACACCTCGTACGACATCAACCACCTTCACCATTTTCATCAAAATCCACGATCACCACAATCACCATTTGACCACAATCATCAAAACCGACACCCAAAACCGCATGGACAATCATCACCAATATCGTTGTGTTTTCTTTTTTATTTTTCTTTCTGTGATCGAGCAAACAAAACAAAAAGCCACCACCACCCTACAGTCCACTAGCGACTGCTGCAAACCAGAATTTTTGAGTGCTGCTACTATTATCGATGCAGCCTGAGGAGAACCATCACGAAGCTCCTGTTTCTGTTTACATTTTTCTCTCTTTTCCAATTGGTTAAACCACCAATATAACTATCATCACCACCACTATTATTTGCATCTTTGCTGCTACTGCCAGCCTTAGTTAGACGCCACTATGGTGGTAGCTGTTAGTGAACAAAAACCAAAATCAACCATAAATCATTGAAAATACCCATGTGAAAATTATCAATACTTTGTTGGAAACCAAGATTAACGAGTATAATATTTATACACTTCGACAAGTTGATTGTGATAAGGGTACGTGGACAATATAGGGGATATATATAATTACTCAAAAGAAAATTTGCACAACTTGTTGATCATACAAAGCCCCACAATGAGCTGTACAAAGTAAAGTGAAAATTTAAAATGCAAGTGCTCTTTTAATGGATAAAGGGGTCCACGTAATTAGAAGAAGATGTTAGCAGCGTAATATTTTGGCCGAAATTGTTGGTGAACTAGAAGACTCGAGGGTTCTAATTGTTGGATCCTAAATTGTCGTTGGGTTGTAATGCGTTTTTGGCTATTGGGCTAACCAATTAATGGATCATTTAATTCTTTAATGATTCTACAAACTTGGGCCGAATTCTTTTTAGTTTATGTATTGGGCTGTCATAAAATTATTGTTGGGCCGAACTACACAAAGGCTTGTGGATTGTAAGCAGACAAATAACGGGTTATATAGAAGTAGGTTACAATTTGAAATAGAAAAGGAGAAGTAGAGCAGTTGGTTAAGGTGTGTTATTGGGTTAGCGGGAGGTCGTGGGTTCAAACCTGGACTTGGGCATTTTTTTAGGGATACTTCTTTGAGGTAGTATTCATACTACCATTATTATTATTATTATTATTATTATTATTATTATTATTATTATTATTATTATTATTATTATTATTATTATTATTATTATTATTATTATCATTATTATTTTTAGTATTATCATAAGTACTAGTATTATTATTAGTAGTATTATTATCATTATAGATATTAAAATAAATATTAGTATTATTATTATTTGTAAAATCATTATTTTTATAGTTATTATTATTAGTAGTGTTATCATTATAATCAAAAACAACTTTTATTACTATTATTGATATTATGTTACCAAATAAACATTTCGTATATAAAAATATACTTTTAGTAATATTACATATAAGTAAGTATTAATCACATTAACATTTTTATATAGATATTCATATATAACAAATTAAGTATTTTAATATAATATTAACCAAATATATATTAATATAACTATATTAATATTAGTCATTATAAATATATATATACAAATTAAATATATATAATATATGAAATTGTTCAATTAAGATTATAGGTATATATATATATATATATATATATATATATATATATATATATATATATATATATATATATATATATATATATATATATAGGTTCGTGAATCCGAGGCCAACCCTGCATTGTTCAATTTCGTCATATGTATTTTTACTACAAAATACAATATTGTGAGTTCATTTACTCCCTTTTTACTCATTACATTTTGGGCTGAGAATACATGCAAATGCTTTATTAACTGTTTTACAATATTTATATGCGTGAGTTCATTTACTCCATTTTTACTCATTATATTTTTGGGCTGAGAATATATGAAAATGCTTTATTAACTGTTTCACAATATTTATATGCGTGAGTTCATTTGATTCCCTTTTACTCTTTACATTTTTGGGACTGAGAATACATGCGCTGTTTTTACAACTGCTTTATTAAATGTTTTTGAAATATATTGTTGAACTGCGAATACATGAAATACTTTTATAACTGTTTTACAAAATAGACACAAGTAATCGAAACTACATTCTATGGTTGAATTATCGAAATTGAATGTGCCCTTTTTATCATGTCCGAAGTTTTCCCGGAATGATGGTGAATTTATCATGTCCGAAGTTTTCCCGGAATGATGGCGAATTTATCATGTCCGAAGTTTTCCCGGAATGATGGCGAATTTATCATGTCCGAAGTTTTCCCGGAATGATGGCAAATTTATCATGTCCGAAGTTGTCCCGAAATGATGAAGATATTCTATATGCAATTTGTTAAGGTCGACTACCAGGTGTTCAATCCATATGAATGAATTTTATGCATAATGGTTATGGGAAATGGGAATATTAAATCTGGTGGTCTATTAAAATGATGAATTTTATTGTTTACGATAAACCTATGAACTCGCCAACCTTTTGGTTGACACTTTAAAGCATGTTTATTCTCAAGTATTAAAGAAATCTTCCGCTGTGCATTAGTTCATCTTAAGGATATTACTTGGAGTCATTCATGGCATATTTTGAAAGACGTTGCATTCAAGTCATTGAGTTCATCAAAATTATTATTAAGTCAATTATAGTTGGATGTATTATGAAATGGTATGCATGCCGTCAACTTTCAATGTAAAGAAAGTTTGTCTTTTAAAAACGAATGCAATGTTTGTAAAATGTATCATATAGAGGTCAATTACCTCGTGATGTGACCAAATGTTGATGACTTCGTCCAGATGGATTAGGACGGGGTACGACAGTAGCATGCCATATTGCCATGGTCACCTAATGTACATGTAAACATTATACAGTACTTCGTATTGTCTCTATCATCTCGACCTTTATGTTTTATACATCATCTAGTGGATACATTTTTCACACATCGACAAAAGTATATGTTAATACTATACTGAATATAATATATATTTAATAATACTTTATTGCTCATATAATTCATACAAGAATTATTATTATTATTACATATTAAACTAATATACTTTATTTTTGAAAATATTGTCCTTTCTCGTAATTTTACATGTTAAACTATTGTGATATCAAACAGCATAATTAAATCCAAACACCATTCATCAAAATTACATTTTGATACAGCTGATTATCTGATTCTGATTATTTAAAATGCATAATCAATTTTCAAAACGCAAATCCAAACACCCCCTAAGTCCACGTGAGTCATCGGCTAGGTCAAATTTTTGTTTAGTCATAAGTTCAGATTTAACATGTTCATCTTCCAAAGCAACGGCTTGAACAGTTTTCAATTGGTCAATCAAATCTGAAGTTATACTCAAACGCGGGAATTTAACATTCTCACTAGACTTTTTGCGACTTAAAGCATCTGCAACGACGTTTGCTTTACCCGGATGGTATTTAATTTCACAATCATAATCTTTAATCAACTCTTGCCACCGTCTTTGACGTATATTCATTTCTTTCTGTGAGAAAATATATTGCAAACTCTTGTGATCTGTACATTAACACAATGGGTTCCATACAAATAGTGTCTCCATAGTTTCAAAGCAAACACTACTGCAGCCATTTCAAGATCATGTACAGGGTAGTTCTTCTCATGAATTTTCAACTGACGCGAGGGGTAGGCAATTACTCTCTCGCTCTCTGCATCAATACACAACCCAACCCGGCAAATGAAGCATCACAATATACCACAAAATCATCTGAACCCTCTGGTAAAGCTAACACTGGTGCCTGACACAACAACTGTTTCATCGTCTGAAAAGCCTTTTCTTGTTCATCATTCCATCTAAAGGCCACACCTTTTCGAGTCAACTTAGTCAACGGACCCGCTATTTTCGAAAAGTCCTTGATAAACCTACGATAATAACCGGCTAATCCCAGAAAACTCTTAATCTCAGTAGGAGTCCTTGGAGAATTCCAATTCATTACCGCTTCTATTTTAGATGGATCCACTTTGATACCCTCAGCACATATAACATGACCCAAAAACTAAACCTCTCGTAACCAGAACTCACACTTTGAAAACTAAGCAAACAGTTGTTCTCGTTTCAACAGATTCAAAACCTGTCTCAAATGCTCAGCATGCTCAACCTCTTTTTTCGAATACACCAATATGTCATCAAAAAACACAATCACAAACTTGTCTAAAAAAGGACGGCACACTCTATTCATCAAATCCATGAAAATTGCCGGCGCATTCGTCAACCCAAACGGCATGACCAGAAACTCGTAATGACCATACCTTATTCTAAACGCTGTTTTCGGTATATCTGATTCTGCAACACGAACCTGATGATACCCTGACCTTAAGTCTATCTTTGAAAAGTATGAAGCACCCTACAACTGATCGAATAAATCATCTATTCGAGGTAAAGGATACTTATTCTTCACTGTTCTTTTGTTCAACTCGTGATAATCGATACACATACGCATTGAACCATCTTTCTTTTTCACTAACAATACAGGAGCACCCCACGGAGACGAACTCGGTCAAATAAACCCACGATCTAATAGTTCTTGAATTTGAGACATCATCTCGCGAATCTCAGATGGAGCTAATCGGTATGGATCTTTCGCAACTGGAGTAGTTCCTGGCATTAACTCAATCTTATATTCCACTTCCCTTACTGGAGGCAGACCTGGTAACTCGTCTGGAAACACCTATGGGAATTCAGAAACCACTAGAATATCGGAGACCGTTTTCTTCTCTTTCTTGGCATCAATCACATACACAAGAAATGATTCACAACCCTTAGTAAGTAACTTCTTCGCCTTCATCATTGAAATCATCGGAAAACTGAAACCGTCTTACCATCAACTACCTCTACTCTAACGGGCACAGGGAGCACAGTACCAGGTAACCCTAGCTTAGTAAAGAAATCTAAAGACATAAATGTCCTATTCGAGCCAGAATCAAACAATACTCTAGCAGGTATTGAGTTGATTAAGAACATACCGGTGATCACATCGTCAGTTGCAGTAGCTGTCTCAACTGACATCTGAAAAGCCCTGGCCTCTGCTGATGGAGGGTTCTTCCTCTTCTGCCCACTCGAGGCAGTAGACCCTCCGGCTGATGCCAAACGCACACCTGACCCTGCTCCGGAACTAACACTCTTGGACAGACAACTTGATGTACGATGCCCAGATTGATGACAATTCCAGCACACACTACTTGGGAATGAGCAAGCTTGTGAATCGTGCCCAATTACACCACATCTTATACACCGCCTAGTCGCATCTGAACACTGACCATTATGTGAAGATTTACAATTACGGCACAATCCCCTCTACCAGATCCAGACCCAGAACTACGCTGACCACTTTTACCCTTTGATTGAAACCTACCTGATTTCTTGGACTTAGATCCCGACTGACTAGACGCCTGTCCACCCTGATTCACCACGTTACCAAACATCCTTCTTCTAGCTGCCTTAACATCACTTTCCACCATCTTGGCTAGCACAATAGCCTGAGATAATGATGTAGATGTTCTCACACAAGGTTTTGTATTCCGGTAAAATCACATTCACAAAATGCTGAATACGAGATGATTCATCAGGCACCCACTGTTGCACAAATCTTAGCTTATCCATATACTTTTCCACCACCTCATCAATCGTCATTTGAGGTGTCATCTTCATTTCTATAAATTCATTTTTGATGCGATTCATATCAAAAGGATTGCAGTACTGTTCACAAACTTTCCCATAAAATTGATCCCACGTGATCAAACTTACTTGTTCCCTTGGTATGCTTGATATCAAGGAATCCCACCAGACCATTGCCCGAACTTTCAACATCCTACTAGCATATATAACTCGTAGCTCGGGTTCACACTGATAAGCTTCGAATACCTACTCAATTTCTCACAACCAATTAAGAGTTTCTGTCGGATCTGTACTTCCTGAAAACTCTGGGGGTTTGCAATTGTAACATCCCACCATTTTCCATCTACTTTCCATTTTATTATTTTAAAGTCAGTTATATAATTATAACATCTTCCATTAATACGCGTATTTAAAAATATTTCTTTTAGGTAATTCACGCACCCGCTTTTAAACTCGAGGGACTAAACTCGCCAAAGAGCCAAACTAGTTGACTAGGTCAACTAGTCAAGCTCCATCTCCTCCATTTATTTCACCTCCTCACTTTAATACTTACACCCTTTTTCTCTCAACACCCAATTCAAAGAATCATCATCCATTTTTGATCTAGCAAGCCAACATCAAAACAAATTACATATTCTGAATCCTTGCATCTTCCTCTTCGAATCCATAACATCATCTCATTTGGGTAACTTTCTAAAAATACTAGATTTTATGTTCTTGATGTTTTTGACTTATAAAAGTGTTAGTTAGTGTCTATGGCTCGAGTCTAACATGAATATATGATTTGTATGCTCGATCTTGTTGTTTTAGTGTAACTAGCTTGAACTTGCAAAGTGTGTATTTAATCTAGAATTTTGGATGATTAAATGTTGTTGTTATGATAAAGTTCATGCATTAAATGTGTTACTAGCATCACTAGCTTCATTTTGATGTGTAGGTTGATTAAGAAAACTTCATTAACATGATTATTGAATTTGTGATTTTGGGTTAGGGTTTGATAGACTTAAATATGAACTTTCGATGCATTGAATGCTATGATATGTTATTGGTAAGTGTTTAGTTGTATTGTATACGTAATTACCTACGAAACGGCGTACTATATGTGTGCATTTATTTCCCGAATCATCAATGTGCATTTATGATCTTGAATGCAATAAATGATGAGCATTTAATGCGATTTTGGTTGTTGTAAATGTTAGATTGATTGATGAAATGTGCTTAGTTGCATTCCTTGTTAAAATACATTTCCAACAATGTATGGTATGCGTTTTGAATGTTTTCAGATCATAAAATGTGTTTGATTAAAGTTTGGTTCGTGCACTTGTGAAAATTCAGCAACTGCAACTGATCAGGTGTTTGGATGCCATCCCAATCCTTGGACGCCGTCCAGGCCTTCTTTGCTGGACGCCGTCTGTAGTGACCCAAACTTTTCCATGTTTATATATATTAATTGAGATTGATATTTACATGACTAAATGTTTCCAACGTGTTAAGCAATCAAACTTGTTAAGACTTGATTAAATGAAATAAGTTTCATATAGACAATTGATCACCCAAGTTGACCGGCGATTCACGAATGTTACAAAATTGTAAAAACTACATGTTGTGGTATATATAGACATATATATATGGTTGACATGAGATTATGATGAGTAAGTATCTCACTAAGTATATTAACAATGTGTGATATACATAAGAAATGGGATTACTAAGTTAAGAAACTCGAAATGACATATATAACGATTATCGTTATGATAATGTCTACTAAATATATATTTATCATATTAAGATATTGATACACTATATTTAACATGGTAAAATGATATTTAAATATATCATTAAGTGTGTTAACAATGAACTACATATGTAAAAACAAGACTACTAACTCAAGAATTACGAAACGAGACTTATATGTAACGATTATCGTTGTAACGATATTTTAATGTATATATCATATTAAGAGATATTCATACATCATAATATCATGATAATATAATAATTTAACATCTCATTTGATATAATAAACATTGGGTTAACAACATTAATTGAGATCGTTAACTTAAAGGTTTCAAAACAACACTTACATGTAACGACTAACGAAGACTTAACGACTCCATTAGAATGTATATACATGTTGTGTTTTGATATGTATTCTTACACTTTTGAAAGACTTCAAGAAACATATCAAAGTACTTCTACTTAACAAAAATGCTTACAATTACATCCTCGTTCAGTTTCATCAACAATTCTACTCGTATGCACCCGTATTCGTACTCGTACAATACACAGCTTTTAGATGTATGTACTATTGGTATATACACTCCAATGATCAGCTCTTAGTAGCCCATGTGAGTCACCTAACACATGTGGGAACCATCATTTGGCAACTAGCATGAAATATCTCATAAAATTACAAAAATATTAGTAATCATTCATGACTTATTTACATGAAAACAAAATTACATATCCTTTATATCTAATCCATATACCAACGACCAAAAACACCTATAAACACTTTCATTCTTCAATTTTCTTCATCTAATTGATCTCTCTCAAGTTTCATCTTCAAGTTCTAAGTGTTCTTCATAAATTCCATAAGTATAGTTTCATAAAAATCAAGAATACTTCCAAGTTTGCAAGTCTACTTCCAAGCTTTCTAATCCATTCCAAGTAATCATCTAAGATCAAGGAACCTTTGTTATTTATAGTAGGTTATCTTTCTAATTCAAGGTAATATTCATATTCAAACTTTGATTCAATTTCTACAACTATAACAATCTTATTTCGAGTGAAAATCTTACTTGAACTATTTTCGTGTCATGATTCTGCTTCAAGAACTTTCAAGCCATCCAAGGATCCTTTAAAGCTAGATCCATTTTTCTCATTTCCAGTAGTTTTATCCAGAAAACTTGAGGTAGTAATGATGTTCATAACATCATTTGATTCATACATATAAAGCTATCTTATTCGAAGGTTTAAACTTGTAATCACTAGAACATAGTTTAGTTAATTCTAAACTTGTTCGTGAACAAACGTTAATCCTTCAAACTTAACTTTTAAAATAAACTAAACACATGTTCTATATCTATATGATATGCTAACTTAATGATTTAAAACCTGGAAACACGATGAACACCATAAAATCGGATATACGCCGTCGTAGTGAAACCGGGGGCTGTTTTGGTTTGGATAATTAAAAACTATGATAAACTTTGATTTAAAAGTTGTTCTACTGGAAAAATGATTTTTCATATGAACATGAAACTATATCCAAAAATCTTGGTTAAACTCAAAGTGAAAGTATGTTTTTCAAAATGGTCATCAAGATGTCGTTCTTTCGACGGAAATGACTACCTCTTTAGTAATTGACATGTAACTTAAATTTCTGACTATAAACCTATACTTTTTCTGTTTGGATTCTTAAATTAGAGTTCAATATGAAACCATAGTAATTTGATTCACTCAAAACGGATTTAAAATGAAGAAGTTATGGGTAAAACATGATTGGATATTTTTGATCTTTTTAGCTACGGGAAATGTTTAACAAATCTATACAAATCATATCCTAGCTAACTTATATTGTATTATACATGTATTCTAATATATTATGAAATCTTGAGATACCATAGACACGTATGCAAATGTTTTGACATATCATATCGACCCATGTATATATATTATTTGGAACAACCATAGACACTCTATATGCAGTAATGTTAGAGTTAGCTATATAGGGTTGATGTTGATTCCAAAAATATATATACTTTGAGTTGTGATTTAGCCTGAGACGTGTATACACTGGGTCATGGATTGATTCAAGATAATATATATATCGATTTATTTATGTACATCTAACTGTGGACAACTAGTTGTAGGTTACTAACGAGGACAGCTGACTTAATACACTCAAATCTTTAAAACATAATAAAAATGGTTGTAATTATATTTTGATCATACTTTGATATATATGTACATATTTGTATAGGTTCGTGAATTGATCCGTGGCCAAGTCTTATTTCCGAGGAAGGAAATATCTGTGAAAGTGAGTTATAGTCCTACTTTATTGGAAACTATATATTATTAACATGTAAATATTATGTGATATATTAATCTCTTAACATGTTTGATATTGTGTGATAGATGTCTACCTCTAGCACAAATCCCATTGACTCACCTAATAATAACGAAGAGTCGAATATATATTGGCAAGATTCACAAGTTCCCGAAGAACCGGAAGAAGAGGAAACGGAACAGGAAGAAGAGGAACTGGAAGAAGAGGAACCAGAAGAAGAGGAACTGGAAGAAGAAGAGGTTCCAGAGGGGGGAATAGTAGGAACCACATAAAACCGGTCAAATAAAAGAAAATCCTCAACCAATGGACCAAAGTTAATAATGGTCAATCGTATTTCCGCTAAGGAAGCAAAATATTGGGAAAATTACCAATTTTCCGATGAATCGGATCCTGATGAGGATTCCGATGATGTTATAGAAATTACCCCGACCCAATTTAATGATGCAAAAGAAAATAATATGGGAAAAGGCATCAAAATAGAGAAATCTGATTCCAACCTCGATGAACTTTATATGTACCGTCAACACCCGTATTTTCAATATCGTGACAATAACCTGGGAACCTCTAAACCACCAGGTTTTTCTAAACCAATGTGGAAAACGACGACTCGTATTAGAGGAACATCATATATCCCTAGAAGATTAGGAAAAAGAACCAAGTCCGAAGAAGAAGAAACCAGTGATTCAGATTAGAGGGGTGTGAGCATGTTGTGTAATAAATGTATTGTAGTGTGCTTGTACTTTTATGTTCTATGTAAAAATTGCTTGTATTGTTTGTTATTACGAATCTAATCCTTGTCTATTTTACAGTATAAAAAAATGGACGTTAAGGGTAGATAACCGAATATTTTAGAAGACCTACTAGAGGATATGATTGAGGAAATCTTGTCTAGAGTCGGTCAGAATTCATCAGCACATTTAGTTATGGCGAAATTAACTTGTCAAACATTTGAAAGACTTTTCAGAAATGCCTTAGTTTATACAAGGCTTTCCTTTGATAGGTGGGGTATATCACATTGGGGAGACTTTAAATTATGCCGTGTTTTCTTTAAAGCGTTAAATGCGGGGAACCCAAATGCAATTTTACGCTACGGGTTAAGAACCTATTTTGACTCAACATATCCCAACATAGGATTTCGTGAATTAGAAAGAGCTTCTAACATGCAACATAAAGAAGCATGTTATGCTTACGGGTTAGTGATGTTCACTTCTTACCAAAGTGAGAAAAAGAACATCGGATTGCAGCTTTTAAATAAAACTTTCTCACAAGTGACGGATTCAGTAGTTGGGATGAGAAACAAGGTTTTTAGATTATTACGGGGCTGTTGGATATTACGAAACCCTCGTCCTTTTGACGACATTACAACATGCTGCCTAGCCAATGGTCATAAAGGTTATTTTCCACAAGACCAAGGATGGAAAGTCGTCTTAGTAAAACCATAATGCATGACTTGTTTCTGGACTTATGAATTACGTGTCTTTATTTCCTTTGCTGAACAACTTGCGTGTTAACTAGATTTATCTTTAAAACTGTCATGTATCATAGTGTACTATATTTCATGTTATATGTAATATAGCGAAGTTGTAAGTTTGAAGAATATTTGTATGTGATATATTATTATAATCAGTTTTTCATATGGAATTGTAGTAGTTGAATTGTATATTAGCTACTAAGTATGAACTTAACGGGTAGGTAGTACCCGAATTTAAACTTATAAAATGCTAATATGAAGAAAAAGCTTTTATAAATGAGTTCATACTATGCTACGAGATACTATTGACTACTCTTAATATTCTGTATGATTAACTTGTTTCATTTGACTATTTTGAAGGAAATGGTACCGACTACTCGACACACCTTGAATATGAGCGAAGAGGAATTTCGTGCCTTTCTTGCTTCAAACATAGCTGCAGTACAGGCCGCGCTACATACCAACAATAACTCTGAATCTAGCAATACAGCTAACGGCGCAAGAAATCGTGTGGGATGCTCCTACAAGGAATTCACTGCCTGCAAACCTTCAGAATTTGATGGGACCGAAGGACCAATCGGATTGAAACGGTGGACCGAGAAAGTTGAATCGGTGTTTGCCATAAGTAAGTGTGCTGAAGGAGACAAAGTGAAGTACGCTATGCATACCTTCACAGGTATTGCGTTAACATGGTGGAATACCTATCTAGAGCAAGTGGGACAAGATGCTGCTTACGCGCTACCGTGGTTAGCATTCAAGCACCTGATGAACGAGAAGTACCGTCCCAGAACCGAGGTCAATAAGCTCAAGTCAGAACTTAGAGGGTTACGAACACAGGGATTCGATATTACTTCGTACAAAAGATGATTCACAGAATTGTGCCTATTGTGTCCGAGAGCGTTCGAAGATGAGGAAGAGAAGATCGACGCGTTTGTGAAAGGGTTACCAGAGAGAATCCAAGAAGATATAAGTTCACACGAGCCTGCCTCCATACAAAAGGCATGTAGAATGGCTCACAAACTAGTGAACCAGATTGAGGGAAGAATTAAAGAACAGGCGGCCGAAGAGACCAACGTGAAGCTAGTCAAAAGAAAGTGGGAGAAAAACGGTGATAAGAGTCACCAAAACAACAACAACTATCCCAACAATCGCAACATCAATCGCAACTACAACAAACGGCACAACAACAACAACAACAACAACAACAACAATCATCCCAACAACAATAACAACTGCAACAACAACAACAATTAGAAGCAGCTATGCCAAAGGTGTGAAAAGTATCACTCGGGGTTCTGCACCAAATTTTGCAACAAGTGTAAAAGAAATGGTCATAGCGCGGCGAAGTGTGAGGTCTACGGACCAGGGGTTAACAGAACGAAAGGAACAAATGGTGTCGGAACGAGTAATGGCAGAGCAAGTAGTGTCGAAGCAAGTTATGCCAATGTAGTTTGTTATAAATGTGGAAAACTGGGCCACATTATTAGAAATTGCCCGAACCAGGAGAACACGAATGGACAAGGCCGCAGAAGAGTTTTCAATATTAATGCGGCAGAGGCACAGGAAGACCCGGAGCTTGTTACGGGTACGTTTCTTATTAACAAAAAATATGCTTACGTTTTATTTGATTCGGGTGCGGATAGAAGCTATATGAGTAGAGATTTTTGTGCTAAATTAAGTTATCCATTGATGCCGTTGGATAGTAAATTTTTACTTGAATTAGCAAATGGTAAATTAATTTCAGCAGATTATATATGCCGGAATCGAGAAATTAAACTGGGTAGCGAAATATTTAAGATTGATTTGATACCAGTAGAGTTAGGGAGTTTTGATGTAATAGTTGGCATGGACTGGCTGAAGGAGATGAAAGCAGAGATCGTATGTTACAAAAATGCAATTCACATTGTACGAGAAGAAGGAGAACCCTTAATGGTGTACGGAGAAAAGGGCAACACGAAGCTACATCTTATTAGTAATTTGAAGGAACAAAAACTAATAAGAAAAGGTTGCTATGCTGTTCTAGCACACGTCGAGAAAGTACAAACTGAAGAAAAGAGCATCAATGATGTTCCCATTGCAAAAGAATTTCCCGATGTATTTTCAAAAGAATTATCGGGACTACTTCCACATCGATCTGTTGAATTTCAAATAGATCTTGTACCAGGAGCTGCACCAATAGCTCGTGCTCCTTACAGACTCGCACCCAGCAAGATGAAAGAACTGCAAAGCCAACTACAAGAACTATTAGAATGTGGTTTCATTCGACCAAGCACATCACCATGGGGAGCTCCTGTTTTGTTTGTCAAGAAGAAGGATGGTACATTTAGGTTGTGTATTGACTACAGAGAGTTGAATAAACTTACCATCAAAAACCGTTATCCATTGTCGAGAATTGACGACTTATTTGATCAACTACAAGGCTCATCGATTTATTCGAAAATCGATTTACGTTCTGGATATCATCAAATGCGAGTAAAGGAGGATGAAATTCCAAAAACTGCTTTTAGGACGCGTTATGGTCATTACGAGTTGATGGTTATGCCGTTTGGATTGACTAACGCACCAGCTGTGTTCATGGACCTTATGAACCGAGTGTGTGGGCCATATCTTGACAAGTTTATCATTGTTTTTATCAATGACATACTTATTTACTCAAAGAATGATCAAGAGCACGAAGAACATTTGAGAAAAGTGCTAGAAGTATTGAGGAAAGAAAAACTGTATGCTAAGTTTTCAAAGTGTGCATTTTGGTTGGAAGAAGTTCAATTTCTCAGTCACATAGTGAACAAAGAAGGTATCCAGGTGGACCCGGCAAAGATCGAAACCGTTGAAAAGTGGGAAACCCCAAAAAATCCGAAGCATATACGTCAATTTTTAGGATTGGCTGGTTACTACAGAAGATTCATCCAAGATTTCTCCAAAATAGTAAAACCCTTGACTGCATTAACGCATAAAGGGAAGAAATTTGAATGGAAGGATGAACAAGAGAAGGCGTTTCAGTTATTGAAGAAAAAGCTAACTACGCACCTATATTGTCATTGCCTGAAGGGAATGATGATTTTGTGATTTATTGTGACGCATCAAAGCAAGGTCTCGGTTGTGTATTAATGAAACGAATGAAGGTGATTGCTTATGCGTCTAGACAATTGAAGATTCACGAGCAAAATTATACAACTCACAATTTGGAATGGGGTGCTGTTGTTTTTGCATTAAAGACTTGGAGGCATTATTTATATGGAGTCAAAAGTATTATATATACCGACCACAAAAGTCTCCAGCATATATTTAATTAGAAGCAATTGAATATGAGACAACGCAGGTGGATTGAACGGTTGAATGATTATAATTTTGAGATTCGATACCACCCGGGGAAGGTGAATGTGGTAGCCGACGCTTTGAGTAGAAAGGACAGAGAACCTATACGGGTAAAAGCTATGAATATAATTATTCGTACTAACCTTACTACTCAAATAAAGGAGGCGCAACAGGGGGTTGTAAAAGAAGGAAAGTTGAAGAATGAGATACCTAAAGGATCAGAGAAACATCTTAATATTCGGGAAGACGGAACCCGATATAGGGGGCTGATAGAATTTGGGTACCAAGGTTTGGAGATGTGAGGGAAATGGTACTTAAAGAAGCACATAAAACCAGATATTCAATACATCCCGGAGCGGGTAAGATGTATAAAGATCTCAAGAAACACTTTTGGTGGCCGGGTATGAAAGCCGATATTGCTAAATATGTAGGAGAATGTTTGACATGTTCTAAGGTCAAAGCAGAACATCAGAAACCATCAGGTCTACTACAACAACCTGAAATCCCGGAATGGAAATGGGAAAACATTACCATGGATTTCATTACTAAATTGCCAAGGACTGCAAGTGGTTATGATACTATTTGGGTAATAGTTGATCGTCTCACCAAGTCAGCACACTTCCTGCCAATGAAAGAAGATGACAAAATGGAGAAGTTGGCGCGATTGTATTTGAAGGAGGTTGTCTCCAGACATGGAATACCCGTCTCTATTATCTCTGATAGGGATGGTAGATTTGTTTCAAGGTTCTGGCAGACGTTGCAACAAGCATTGAGGACTCGTCTAGACATGAGTACTGCCTATCATCCACAAACTGATGGGCAGAGCGAAAGGATGATACAAATGCTTGAAGACATGCTACGAGCATGTGTTATTGATTTCGGAAACAGTTGGGATCGACATCTACCGTTAGCAGAATTTTCCTACAACAACAGTTATCATTCTAGTATTGAGATGGCACCGTTTGAGGCACTTTATGGTAGAAAGTGCAGGTCTCCAATTTGTTGGAATGAAGTGGGGGATAGACAGATTACGGGTCCGGAGATAATACAAGAAACTACGGAGAAAATTATCCAAATTCAACAACGATTGAAAACCGCCCAGAGTCGACAAAAGAGCTACGCGGACAGTAAAAGAAAAGATATAGAGTTTGAAATTGGAGAAATGGTCATGCTTAAGGTTTCACCTTGGAAAGGCGTTGTTCGATTTGGTAAATGGGGAAAACTAAATCCAAGGTACATTGGACCATTCAAGATTATAGATCGTGTCGGACCAGTAGCTTACCAACTGGAGCTACCTCAACCACTCGCGGCTGTACATAACACTTTCCACGTCTCGAATTTGAAGAAATGTTTTGCTAAAGAAGATCTCACTATTCCGTTAGACGAAATCCAAATCAATGAAAAACTTCAATTCATTGAAGAACCCGTCGAAATAATGGATCGTGAGGTTAAGAGACTTAAGCAAAACAAGATACCGATTGTTAAGGTTTGATGGAATGCTCGTAGAGGACCCGAGTTCTCCTTGGAGCATGAAGATCAGATGAAGAAGAAATACCCGCATCTATTTCCAGAAGATTCGTCAACACCTTCAACAGCTTAAAATTTCGGGACGAAATTTATTTAACGGGTAGGTACTGTAGTGACCCGAACTTTTCCATGTTTATATATATTAATTGAGATTGTAAATAGATTGATATTTACATGACTAAATGTTTCCAATGTGTTAAGCAATCAAATTTGTTAAGACTTGATTAAATGAAATAAGTTTCATATAGACAATTGATCACCCAAGTTGACCGGCGATTCACGAATGTTACAAAATTGTAAAAACTACATGTTGTGGTATATATAGACATATATATATATGGTTGACATGAGATTATGATGAGTAAGTATCTCACTAAGTATATTAACAATGTGTGATATACATAAGAAATGAGATTACTAAGTTAAGAAACTCGAAATGATATATATAACGATTATCGTTATGATAATGACTACTAAATATATATGTATCATATTAAGATATTGATACACTATATTTAACATGATAAAATTATATTTAAATATATCATTAAGTGTGTTAATAATGAACTACATATGTAAAAACAAGACTACTAACTCAAGAATTACGAAACGAGACTTATATGTAACGATTATCGTTGTAACGATATTTTAATGTATATATCATATTAAGAGATATTCATACATCATAATATCATGATAATATAATAATTTAACATCTCATTTGATATAATAAACATTGGGTTAACAACATTAATTGAGATCGTTAACTTAAAGGTTTCAAAACAACACTTACATGTAACGACTAACGAAGACTTAACGACTCCATTAGAATGTATATACATGTTGTGTTTTGATATGTATTCTTACACTTTTTAAAGACTTCAAGACACATATCAAAGTACTTCTACTTAACAAAAATGCTTACAATTACATCCTCGTTCAGTTTCATCAACAATTCTACTCGTATGCACCCGTATTCGTACTCGTACAATACACAGCTTTTAGATGTATGTACTATTGGTATATACACTCCAATGATCAGCTCTTAGCAGCCCATGTGAGTCACCTAACACATGTGGGAACCATCATTTGGCAACTAGCATGAAATATCTCATAAAATTACAAAAATATTAGTAATCATTCATGACTTATTTACATGAAAACAAAATTACATATCCTTTATATCTAATCCATATACCAAAGACCAAAAACACCTAAAAACACTTTCATTCTTCAATTTTCTTCATCTAATTGATCTCTCTCAAGTTTTATCTTCAAGTTCTAAGTGTTCTTGATAAATTCCATAAGTATAGTTTCATAAAAATCAAGAATACTTCCAAGTTTGCAAGTATACTTCCAAGCTTTCTAATCCATTCCAAGTAATCATCTAAGATCAAGGAACCTTTGTTATTTACAGTAGGTTATCTTTCTAATTCAAGGTAATATTTATATTCAAACTTTGATTCAATTTCTACAACTATAACAATCTTATTTCGAGTGAAAATCTTACTTGAACTGTTTTCGTGTCATGATTCTGCTTCAAGAACTTTCAAGCCATCCAAGGATCCTTTGAAGCTAGATCCATTTTTCTCATTTCCAGTAGTTTTATCCAGAAAACTTGAGGTAGTAATGATGTTCATAACATCATTCGATTCATACATATAAAGCTATCTTATTCGAAGGTTTAAACTTGTAATCACTAGAACATAGTTTAGTTAATTCTAAACTTGTTCGAAAACAAAAGTTAATCCTTCTAACTTGAATTTTAAAATCAAATAAACACATGTTCTATATCTATATGTTATGCTAACTTAATGATTTAAAACCTGGAAACACGATGAACACCATAAAATCGGATATACGCCGTCGTAGTGAAACCAGGGGCTGTTTTGGTTTGGATAATTAAAAACTATGATAAATTTTGATTTAAAATTTGTTCTACTGGGAAAATGATTTTTCATATGAACATGAAACTATATCCAAAAATCTTGGTTAAACTCAAAGTGAAAGTATGTTTTTCAAAATGGTCATCAAGATGTCGTTCTTTCGACGAAAATGACTACCTCTTTAGTAATTGACATGTAACTTAAATTTCTGACTATAAACCTATACTTTCTCTGTTTGGTTTTCTCTGTTTGGTTTCTTAAATTAGAGTTCAATATAAAACCATAGCAATTTGATTCACTCAAAACGGATTTAAAATGAAGAAGTTATGGGTAAAACAAGATTGGATATTTTTGATCTTTTTAGCTACGGGAAATGTTTAACAAATCTATACAAATCATATCATAGCTAACTTATATTGTATTATACATGTATTCTAATATATTATGTAATCTTGGGATACCATAGACACGTACACAAATGTTTTGACATATCATATCAACCCATGTATATATATTATTTAGAACAACCATAGACACTCTATATGCAGTAATGTTGGAGTTAGCTATACAGGGTTGAGGTTGATTCCAAAAATATATATACTTTGAGTTGTGATTTGGCCTGAGACGTGTATACACTGGGTCGTGGATTGATTTAAGATAATATATATCGATTTATTTATGTACATCTAACTGTGGACAACTAGTTGTAGGTTACTAACGAGGACAGCTGACTTAATACACTCAAATCTTTAAAACATAATAATAATGGTTGTAATTATATTTTGATCATACTTTGATATATATGTACATATTTGTATAGGTTCGTGAATTGATCCGTGGCCAAGTCTTATTTCCGAGGAAGGAAATATCTGTGAAAGTGAGTTATAGTCCCACTTTTAAAATCTAATATTTTTGGGATGAGAATACATGCAGGTTTTATAAATGATTTACAAAATAGACACAAGTACGTGAAACTACATTCTATGGTTGAATTATCGAAATCGAATATGCCCCTTTTTATTAAGTCTGGTAATCTAAGAATTAAGGAACAGACACCCTAATTGACGCGAATCCTAAATATAGATCTATTGGGCCTAACAAACCCCATCCAAAGTACCAGATGCTTTAGTACTTCGAAATTTATATCATATCCGAAGGGTGTCCCGGAATGATGGGCATATTCTTATATATGCATCTTGTTAATGTCGGTTACCAGGTGTTCACCATATGAATGATTTTTATCTCTATGTATGGGATGTGTATTGAAATATGAAATCTTGTGGTCTACTGTTACGATTTGATATATATAGGTTAAACCTATAACTCACCCACATTTTTGTTGACGTTTAAAGCATGTTTATTCTCAGGTGAATACTAAGAGCTTCCGCTGTTGCATACTAAAATAAGGACAAGATTTGGAGTCCATGTTTGTATGATATTGTGTAAAAACTGCATTCAAGAAACATATGTCGATGTAATATATTTCTATTGTAAACCATTATGTAATGGTCGTATGTAAACAGTATATTTTAGATTATCATTATTTGATAATCTACGTAATATTTTTAAAACCTTTATTGATAAAATAAAGGTTATGGTTGTTTTAAAAATGAATGCAGTCTTTGAAAAACGTCTCATATAGGGGTCAAAACCTCGCAACGAAATCAATTAATATGGAACGTTTATAATCAATATGAACGGGACATTTCACCGTCCAGCCATTTTGGACGCCGTCCAAATGAACTGCCAGGGACTGTCCAACTTGGTCATTTTTCGTTTAATTCCAACTGTGCTATGCACCTCCGATTAACATGTAACTTGTTCTAACATGCTCATATATGATTATAAAACTCAGAAAAATTGTCCGAGACCCGACCCGAACGTGTTGACTTTTTTGTTGACTTTGACTTGACCAAAGTTGACTTTTATTCAAACTTAACCGAATACTTATGCAATCGTTCTTACATGCTTTTATACTTATACCTTGCATGAAACTTGACAACGTGATTCACATGCTATATATAATCGAGTCGTAACGAGCCATAGGACTAATTGAACAACTTTGACCGACTTCATGTTTACCAATATTGATACAACCTATTATTTAGGTCGAGACTAGCATTCTTTGTTGCACACGTTTACTTGTGAAGTACATTTACATTCGTGCACTCAAGGTGAGATCATAGTCCCACTTTTACTCTTTTAAACTTACATTTGGGATGAGAATATATAAACGTTTCGTTTTAAAAAGTGAACACAAGTACGAAAACAAACATTCTACGCACGAGTTAGAAGGAAAATACTCAATTCGATTATCATTAGTTACACTTGCCGGGTGTAAGCGAGAACTTATGTTGTATGACCATATGGGTTTGACAAACCCTCATTCGGACGGTTCGCTACCGTTATGCGGATGAAATATATTTTTCGAGAATAAGTGTATGTTCTAACACTGTGTGATGGGGTAACGTTAGTTAAGCCTTGATAATTGGGTGCTCGTGATAACCATTTTTAGAATGATCATACTATTACTCCAATGTTATAAATCTTGTGGTTCAACTTACTTACTTACGTACTCACTTACTAAACCTATGATTTCACCAACATTTTTCGTTGACAGTTTTCTATATGTTTTCTCAGGTCCTTGAACACTAAGTGATACATGCTTCCGCACTCTATTTTTGATACTTGCTTGGATGTCGAGTATACATGTATATTTGGAGCGTCTTTTGACTTACTTTTAAATTGTGTCGCATAGGTTTCATTTGTACATTAAACGTTGTAATGTAACTGGTCGTTGAACTACTTTTGTAAACCTTGAAACATCCTTACATTTGAAATGAATGCGACATATTTTGGTCAAACGTTGTTTTAAAGACTTATGACCACGCAACAGGACCTAAGTAGACGGCGCCATCAATGACGATTTTTTCGGGTCGCTACAGCAATCACGAAAATTCTTGTAAGAACACTTTTTCGGAGGTGGAATGAACTGCTGTGGAAACAACGGCATTTGATATTGATTCATCATATTGGGATTTTGATAAGGATAAGTATTTTGAGGTTGCACATAGTATTGTTGAGGAAGCTAATTTTGCATCGGGTACATGAACTATGTCTGATTCGCATTAGGAAATGTCTGAGATTGTGAAGTTGGGAATCTAGGTGGTGTATCATCATTTCTCGAATGCCTCGCCAATTCAAGCTCATTAATTTTGTCTTCGGGCTCTTTTAGCTTGCTTTCTAACTCAAGGATGTAACTATTCTGATCATCATCAGACTCAACAACCCCATCTGGTGCTCTGTACGTTCCGGGGTTAGATGGGCCAGTTGTGTCTCTATCAGCAATTCCTGTGCTACAAAACAACCCACACAAAAGCTTAGTGGATAACGGTTAGTTCAAGCATAAATAAGACACATGTATCCTACATTCACAAAACCCCCCACCCCACTGACATGTTTGACTAGTCACAAGGTTTGGGAACAATATACACGCATGTACATGCTGCCAAACCTATGCTCTGATACCAACTTGTAACACCGGCCATTTTTTTTATAACACAGCGGAAGACTTTTATATTGAAATCACAACATTAAATACATCACAGTAGAAATCCACATAATTAAGTTTAAGTTTACACGACGGTATTACTTATTACAAAATACATGTTACAAAAGTCTACATCAGAGTTCACACGTCAAACATGTCTTCAACACTAACATCCGTCCAAACTAGCAGTACTTAAACCTGCAAGGGTGGAAATGTGGGGGATTAGCATAACGCTAAGTGAATTGAATCTATCTAACAGAGATCGCATAAGTACCACACATGCGAACAACAACACTAGCATGCTAACAACCAACTAGCATACAACATAAAGAAAATACGAGGATCGGCGGCTTGTACGAGCACACGACTCCTAGCTGATCGGGCTAGAGTCTACCGATAATCCTTGCTACACGATTCACAGCATAGTTATCTGGACGCAGGGGATGCGTCATTCCATACTATACTCCACAATCGGTAGTCCCTGGACCCAACCTCCTCAGGTCTGGTTGACCTCATATGAACTCTAACCTCCTCAGGCCCGGTTATGAGTCCCCAGCCTCCTCTGGCCTGGCTGGTGCCAAACATAGTGCGCACATAATATCACATAACCACAGTAAACATGCAATCATCTAACTAGCATGGCAATCCTTATTTAAACATGGCAATATCACTAATTTAAAGCATGGTAAAAGAATAATCACAATAGCATGGCATGTTACTTAAACGCTATCCGAAGATTGACCCACTCACCAATTACCAGCAACTGCTCAGTTATTATTTCTGAGCTTCCTCCTTGTTCTTATCTCCTGAGAACAACAAAAACCAAGTTAGAATAGTGTTCCAATCAAAATTAGACACACTGAAATCACATTTCATAAAATACGCGGACAGCATAACTGCTATAATTCAACACTTAGTAAAATATTCTGCCCTCAAAGACACACGGTCAACTGTTTCACACAATCGACCGACTGTGTCCACACACTCGGTCGAGTGTCTTCTCACTCGGTCGACTGACTAAGTCAAATCATCTGGTCAGAATTCATACACACTCGGTCGAGTGTGTCACTCAACCGGTCGATCGTCTACACAGTCGGTCGAGTGTCAGGAGACACTCAGCCGAGTGTGTTCATCTGATGAAAAAGATGAACACATCTACGGGTTTAACTCAAAATTCTCCATTTCTTGCTCTAGAACTCGTTTCTTACCTCAAAACAGACCAAATCAAGTACACTAAGCATCAATAAACACAAACCCACAAGATTTTGACACAAACAACATAAAAATCAACCATTTTGAACCAAATTGAACTTTTAGTAAAATTAACACAAAAACTCCATTTTCACAAAGATTAGAGCTTGAAACACTTCGATTCTTACCTCAAAAGACTCAGTAAACTATAAGGAACAAGATGATGCACAAGATTTGAGCTCTAGAACACTAATTAGCAATCTAGGGTTTGATGGTGAAGATGAAGTGAGTACGGGTGTGTTTTGGTAAATTTCTAGAGAGATGGAGAGATAAGGGAAGAAAAGGCAGCACAATACACTTATTTGGGGTTAAAATCCCATACCCCATCTCACACGGGTATTTATCAATTATCTGAAATCTTACGTACCTCATTAGGCCTGAAAGGACCCGTTCATATACATTATAAACGATTCACAATAGTTGATTACATTGCGAGGTATTTGACCTCTATATGATACATTTTACAAACATTGCATTCATTTTTAAAAGACAAACTTTCTTTACATTGAAAATTGACAGGCATGCATACCATTTCATAATATCCACTATCCAACTATAAATTGATTTAATAATAATCTTTGATGAACTCAATGACTCGAATGCAACGTTCTTCGAAATACGCTATGAAAGACTCCAAGTAATATCTTTAAAATGAGCAAATGCACAGCGGAAGATTTCTTTAACACCTGAGAATAAACATGCTTTAAAGTGTCAACCAAAAGGTTGGTGAGTTCATTAGTTTATCATAATCATTTATTTCCATCATTTTAATAGACCACAAGAATTTCATTTCCAGTTCTCATAAATATACGTCCCATGCATAGAGACAAAAATAATCATTCATATGGTGAACACCTGGTAACCGACATTAACTAGATACATATAAGAATATCCCCTATCATTCCGGGATCCTCCTTCGGACATGATATAAATTTCGAAGTACTAAAGCATCCGGTACTTTGGATGGGGTTTGTTAGGCCCAATAGATCTATCTTTAGGATTCGCATCAATTAGGGTGTCTGTTCCCTAATTCTTAGATTACCAGACTTAATAAAAAGGGGCATATTCGATTTCGATAATTCAACCATATAATGTAGTTTCGATTACTTGTGTCTATTTCGTAAAACATTTATAAAAATTGCGCATGTATTCTCAGCCCAAAAATATAAAGGGTAAAAAAGGCAAATGAAACTCACCATACTGTATTTCGTAGTAAAAATACATATAACGTCATTGAACAAGTGCAAGGTTGGCCTCGGATTCACGAACCTAAATTAATTATATATAATTATGTGTTGGTCAATATTTGTCTAACAAATTAGGTCAAGTCATAGTGTACAACAATCCTAATGCTCGAGACTAATATACAAAAGTCAACAAAAGTAAATTTGACTCAAAATAATTTCCAAAAAATCTATACATGATTAATATATAGTTTAAATATCATCGTTTTATATTTTTAAATATTTTTAAAAGATTTATTAGAGTAATAATATAATTTATTTATTAATAAATAAAATTTATGTAATAAAATATACTTTTATATATATTAAGTAATAAAATTTATAGGGTTCATTTAATATCATAAAGATAATATGATAGGTATTATTAAAGTAAGTTATTACATGTAGTAAAATATGTTTGTATCACATATTTATTTGATAAAATAATATCTATAATGATAGTAAGTAAAAGTTGTATTATTTTGTAATAATAATTATTATTATAAAAATATCAATATTTATAATTACTAGATGACATTATGATAAAACGATAATTCTAATTATGATAACTTTAATATTTACGATAATTTTTAATATTATCTTTAAAATAATAATTCTATTTAAAATAATAATAATAATAATATTTTATAGTAACAATGACATTTCTATTAAAATGATAATTTTTATTAAAATGATAGTTTTCATACTAACGATACTTTTAATAATAATAGTAATGATAAAAATAATAAGAATGATAATTTTATCTAAATCAATATCTTATAATATTTTAATTTCATCATGATTCTCTTACTCATTATTTCCTAATCGTTTCATTTAATAGCTTTTAATCGTCTTTTATATCGTGTTCATAATAATGATAATAATAGTAATCAAAATAATTAGGTGTTACAAATATTTGTTTTAATTACACTAATATTAATAATGATAGTTACTATAACATTATTAACGATAATACTAATAATTATCTTAATGATAATATAGTAATAATAATAATAACAATAACAATAACCATTTTTAAATAATGATATATATATATTAATAATGATAATAATAATAATACTAATAATAATAATAATAATAATAATAATAATAATAATAATAATAATAATAATAATAATAATAATAATAATAATAATAATAATAATAATAATTGGATAATAATAATAATACTAATTATAACTTTAACGATAATAACGATAGTAATAATAAAAAAAATAACAATTTTTAATGATAAATCCCTTTTCTTGATAAAGATAATAATAATGATAATAATAAGATAAAACTAGAACGACGATAAAAACGACGATAATAATAATCAATCTTAATAAAAATATCGAAAATTCAATTGATTATAACTTCTAATTCGTTCATCGAAACCATTCGATATCTAAAGAAAAAGTTCTTAATTTTTCGCTAGCTTTCCAAGGACATGCATATCTTATACCTTATCTCAACCGCAAGTGTAACTAATTTAATATTCAACCTAACCTGTCTAAGGGCAATATCAAAAGTACAAGCATGCATAATCCTAAATACTCGAGCACTAGTCGGGGATACACTATTAGTATATAAAAGTTAAATTATGAGTACTCACGTATCAATATTGAGATTCAATATTGCAGAAAGGTACGTAGACGCAACGGAAATGATAAACACTATATTGACCTCACGAGCATACCCATGAACCATACTCAATCACCTCCATAGCTATAACCCATAATTTTCTTAATCTTATCCTACTCGAAAAACAATTTCGAAATCACTCGGACAGCACTCCGTCGTAATATTTTATGTATACTAATAATATCTTGAAATAATACGGAGTAAATATATATATGTAAATCGATTGAGAGAGTTTAGAGAAAAATATTTTCAAGTTTCTATGAAATAATGAAACCTATTGAATTCTATTTATAATAGATTTTTGAATTATTAAAGTGAATTATTAAAGTATGAATTATTAAAGTGAATTATTAAAGTATGAATTATTAAAGTGAATTATTAAAGTATGAATTATTAAAGTGAATTATTAAAGTATGAATTATTAAAGTGAATTATTAAAGTTAAAGTAAAGTAAAAATAAAATAAAGGTAAAGTTTAAGTATAGTAAAAGTATAAAACTATGTACGTATAATACGCGTATAAATATATATAATATTAATTTAAATCGTTATATATTTTTAATAAAATAAAATATAAATATCGTTATCTTTATCATACTAGTTAAGTAATGAGTTTCCAAAAGTGGTTCTAGATATTTATAAAAGTTATATACGTTTTAATAATAAAGTTCTTTTTAAACTAAAAACGTTTTTGTACGTTTGAAACTAAATAGATCAATCGAGTCTTTATGAGATTCAATCTTCCACTATCCTTTGTCTAGTTCTCAATGATTGACAATTTGTTCTTATTTATAAATCACTTTACCATTTTCCGAATATTGTTAAAATGGAAAGATTTCTCAAATCAACGTGGGCCTTTCAACAGAGACTTGTAATCATAATTCAATATATCTGATAATTCAATCATTTGATCTTATCTTCTAATTCCATTGATAAACATTTTGAAACAGATACAATCATATAAAGTATTTAATCTAATATTTTGTTTACGTTTCAAGTTATAATATATATACACATATACATATATAATCATATTCGTTTAATAGTTCGTGAATCGTTGGAACTTGGTCGAGGTTGAATGAATGTATGAACATAGTTTAAAATTCTTGCAATTTAACTTAACAAATATTGCTTATCGTGTCGGAAACATATAAAGATTAAAGTTTAAATTTGGTTGGAAATTTCCGGGTTGTCACAGTACCTACCCGTTAAAGAAATTTCGTCCCGAAATTTGAGTGGAAAGGTCATGAATGATAAGAAGTATTTTTCATGATGCATACGGGCTGAAAATTAGAGTTTTATCATCAGCGAATAATTTGGATAAAAAATCCATTTATATGAAGAGTACGAATGAAGCTAACATAGAAGAGTGAAATGAGTAAGTGTAGATTCATCTTATCATTTGACGTAGATATGATTGATTCCCAGATTTCAAGGGATTTGAAGAAAATCTTCTTAATAAGAATTGACTCTCCGGTAATCAAGGGAATTAGGATCTGCTTTAAATGCGATCGTCCATTTTAATTGTTCTGTAGGAGATTTTCTTATAAATTTACCTCCTTCGTTTCCTTACAACTCACACCTTCTGTTGATGCATTTTATGCAACTCCCAATACATCTACCCACGTCCATTGCAGGAACAACAGTTTACAGGCCACCATGATTGCTCGTTATTATCCTATCCGTGTTTGTATGTGGTTACAGGAACTGCAGGAACGAGATTTAGATGTTTGACTATGTTAGATTTAGTCAGACGTACGAGTGAAGCCTTACTAGTACGGGTGACAGGCTTATACGCACGGTTGATGCTGAGCTAAGTCACAATTACAACCTAAATGAGAAGACACGAGTGAGTGATCACCCGTACGGCTGATGAAGCCAACTCGTACGTGTGATGAATGAATCGTATGGGTGAGTCAACAGCAGGGGTATATAAAGTCTTATATTCTTCATTTTAGGTTAAGCCTCTCATTTGTTACACACACTCAGATCTAGTGAGCTCCTCCGATTATCTCTCAGTCCAAATCACCCAGGTGGTGAATAATAGCTCTAGGTGTTGATCTAATCACACTTGATTTAGTTGTGGTTTGACTAAACTAATAAAAAAAAAACTTAACCTATTCACTAGAGGGTTTGATTCACTTATTCCGCCATTGTGTGAGTTAAATCTGTTGATTTCTAAGTTCCTAGTCATGTTTCATCACCTTCTATTCTTTCCCCCTCAACTCATATTTTAAAGTATTCATCAATATGCTCCATCCAGTTCTGATTCTCGATATACTTCTAACTTTCATATCGGTCATTCTTCTTTTTCATCTACCGCCGGAAGAATCTATTTACTTCTACTATACTCTTGGGTTTATAGTGTTTCTAGTTCTCCCGTGTCTTTATATTGCTATATGCATCGATATATATGGTTTATAATTTCTGGTTTGTCGTTGGGATTTATATGTTCCCTTATATTTCAAAGTCTCTGCTTCTATCTTCTATAATCATTATCATTCACAGTTAATGCTCTCTTTTATTTGCTGCAATTTATACCCCAATTTCTATTTCGGAGTTTTATCCTTTCGTTTCTTCTTCTTGCAATTAAGCACCGCTTGTAATGGTCCAGAATTCACAGATATGAATTTCGGAATGAACATTGTTAATGTTCTAGGAAGAAAATTGTGATGGCACGATCTTGACTTGTCAAATTACTAGAATACCTTGGAAAAAGCCGAATCATCAAGAAATATTTTCATAATATTTTAGAGGTTAAATAGAATACAAGAGTCGTATAACATGGCACATGATGATGTTATGATCTGTGAATCATCACGTTCCATTTAGAAACTTAGCATGACTTACTGTAATATAATCACATTGATCAAGTGTCATTATATTATACTAATTCATGCTTCAGTTTCCAACATTACTTCAAAATATTCCTATTTTAAACTTGAATGTTTCAGAATTTAGAAACTAAAATAGTTTCTTTTATGATGTAATACAGATAGCGCGAAGAGGTAAATGATTTCAAATAAGAAAAATTAAGAAAATATCTTCAGAAATATGGAGGATATTTATAATGAAAGATATGATGATATTTTAGAATTTCTAATATCAGAGGATGATGAAGAATATTGTCCGCAGGGGTTTAGAGTCAGGAGCAAGGTATTCGTTAATGACTTCAGCAGGTACTGAATTATTTGGATCCTTTGAAGTCAGGTTCAGTCTTTGTAATTTGTCCTCAGCCTCCTTCCTACTTTGCTCAATCCGTTTTCCAGTTCCAAAACTTCTCTTTTTCTGCGCTTTGCCAGCACACTTCATCATTATAATCCAGCTTTTACCATTTAAAGTCGTTTATAGTTTTTGCTGCTTCATCAGCATTTTTTTTTCCATTTTCGGAGAACCAATTCGTAGTTCGGAGTGTTTTTCAGAAACTTCACATTCAAATTAAGTCCAGAAGATAGACGTTATATATACACATATAACTGTTGGCGTAGACATCCTGCGAGATTTCAAAATACTGATTGCTAATTCCCAATGATTCGTATGGCAATTCTCATTACAAGATGCGAATGAGTAAATGATGGGGTTTCAATGAATAATTATAATGACTTTTTGGAGTGGCTAAAGTCAAAGGGTAATGAAGTTGTTGGTACATCTGCTAATAATGTGGTGGAATGTAAAAGCTTCCCTGGTAACGATGGTGTATATCTCAAGGTTATAATAAGGTTAGTCTGACTGAAAAGTCGAAGTTGACTTGCTGGAGCTGTGACAAAACTGGCTACTTTGAATAGGAGTCGCAAAGTTATTTTTGCTAATAAATGCAAAAGAATCTGACGCGGATACATTGTTTAAACTTTTACTTTGGTTTCAAGAGTTTTTCGGGTACATAACTGTGGGTAACATGTGGTTGGATCATCATCTCGATTGCTCATCATTCGAAGTGTCTTCAGAAATTTTCAAAGGGTTTGAACACAGATTGTAATCGTTAACATACATTTGATGTTCTAACACAGTTTTGAAGTCAAAATATAGCTTGTGAAAGATGTAAGGATCTAAGAGTGATGATTTTGGTCATATCTCAAGTTGAATTTTGAGATTTCAAAATCAGAATATGTAATTAAATTTTGAATGAGTATGGTTGTTTTGATTTCTATAAAAGAATTTATATTGTTGTGAAAGTAGGGAGTATAATGGATGATTTGCTGAATCAGATTCGAAGAATGTAACATATTAATTGTGAATTTATATATCTCTCGGGTATTACCTACCCGTTAAAAAAAAATTCACAATTAATATTTTGTACAAAAAAATTTTATTACAGTCTTCATGAAAATATATATATGTATATTTTCTTCAGATGTAACATAGATTTAATGAGTTAATGTTAAATTAAACTCATTTGATTTACGGTTGAAACTAGAATTGAATAATCCCTAAAGGCTTTAAAAAGTACATAACTTTTACGCAGTATTTCTTTAATGACATTGAAATTATGAATCAATACTTCGTTATTTGTTGATGTATGATGTTCGGTTCGTGGAATTCTTGTGAATTTCGCAAAGTACGAATGATGTTATCTGAAAAGTTTCGGGTACATCGATGATGAAAGTGTAAAATCAAATATATACTTGATTTATTATGAATTGAAATTTGTTGAATTGCGACAGAGATTGTAGTTAACACTGGTTAAGTTGCGGCCGAAGGACGTACATTATTGCATATTTGTAATATGAATTAACCGAGTAGTTAAGATTCACACACAATAGCTTAGCACGAAAAGATTTATTTCAATATATATATATATATATATATATATATATATATATATATATATATATATATATATATATATATATAATATACATATAATTTCTTCAGAGGGAATGAGTTAATTCTTCATAACTCGTTGATACAATATACACGTTATTGATTCGTAATGATGTCCACAGTGATTCTTGAACTGACGGAGTTTGTGATGTTATCGGTGTTGTTGATTCGGATGTTGACTGTACTGACGATGCTGGTAACGCTGACGGTACTGTTGATGCTGTTGGTAAAGCAAGTTTAGCTTGTTAATCACACACCATTTTTGTCAGGGTTTCTACTCTTCCTTCTATCATTTTGGTTCGTTTAACTGATTTATGGTTAGGGCTAGATTAGATAATCTCTAAGACTTTAGAGATTACATAATTGCCGCGGAATGTTTCTCCAATGAAGTTATGAATTAATACTTCATCAGTTATTGTTGTTGGTACTCCTTGGTATCTATGGTGCGTATGACGTTGATGCTTGTGGGACAGATTGTGAAGTTGAGGTTTACGACGCGGTTGTGGTTGGAGGTGGTAATGGTACTGTTGGCGTTGATGATGGTGGTACTGGTTATGCTGCTGGTGCTGCTGCTGGTGTTTGTAATCTTTGCACCATATTCTCCAAAGCCACTACCCGAGCGTGAAGCTCGTTGACTTCTTCTATTATACCGGGGTGATTGTCGGTTCGGACGAGCGGATAAATATAATCTAGAATTTGATGTAGTATATAATCATGATGAGATACTCTAGAAATGTGAGAGAAAATGGTGTTTCGGATTGGTTCGCCGGTAAGTGCTTCAGGTTCTTCGTTAAGAGGGCAATGGGGTGGATGGAAGGGATCACCTTCTTCTTGTCTCCAATGATTGAGGAGGCTACGAACCCATCTCCAATTCATCCAGAATAGATGATGGCTGATTGGTTGATCCATTCCGGTCACACTGCTTTCAGAGCTGGAGTGGGATTCCATTTCGGAATCCGAGGAACTTGAATTAATGATGAATTCCATTTCGTACGATTGAATAAGGATTTTTCGATATGAAATGATTTTCAGTTATCGGATGGTATTCTAATTACATAGAATATCCATAGATATAGAACAAAAGATTTCGTAGATTATGGAGGAATTTGCGGGATATGTCAGGTAAAGTTTAAAGTAACAGATACGATAAGATATGATTTAGCAGATACGCTAAGATATGAATTTTGTCTATACACTACTCATGCAATTAATGTAGCAAGACGTGTCTAGACTAGTAATGATAAGCAGGTAATTTCCTAAGAATGATAAGCAGATGATTTCCAACTAAAAATGATAAGCAAAACTTTTGACATGCAGACACGGTCGAAGTCCAGACTCACTAATGCATCCTAACGACTTATCAGTTAGACACACTAATGCAGACATGGTTCGCTAAGACCACCGCTCTGATACCAACTGAAAGGACCCGTTCATATACATTATAAACGATTCACAATAGTTGATTACATTGCGAGGTATTTGACCTCTATATGATACATTTTACAAACATTGCATTCGTTTTTAAAAGACAAACTTTCTTTACATTGAAAATTGACAGGCATGCATACCATTTCATAATATCCACTATCCAACTATAAATTGATTTAATAATAATCTTTGATGAACTCAATGACTCGAATGCAACGTTCTTCGAAATATGCTATGAAAGACTCCAAGTAATATCTTTAAAATGAGCAAATGCACAGCGGAAGATTTCTTTAACACCTGAGAATAAACATGCTTTAAAGTGTCAACCAAAAGGTTGGTGAGTTCATTAGTTTATCATAATCATTTATTTCCATCATTTTAATAGACCACAAGAATTTCATTTCCAGTTCTCATAAATATACGTCCCATGCATAGAGACAAAAATAATCATTCATATGGTGAACACCTGGTAACCGACATTAACTAGATACATATAAGAATATCCCCTATCATTCCGGGATCCTCCTTCGGACATGATATAAATTTTGAAGTACTAAAGCATCCGGTACTTTGGATGGGGTTTGTTAGGCCCAATAGATCTATCTTTAGGATTCGCGTCAATTAGGGTGTCTGTTCCCTAATTCTTAGATTACCAGACTTAATAAAAAGGGACATATTCGATTTCGATAATTCAACCATATAATGTAGTTTCGATTACTTGTGTCTATTTCGTAAAACATTTATAAAAATTGCGCATGTATTCTCAGCCCAAAAATATAAAGGGTAAAAAAGGCAAATGAAACTCACCATACTGTATTTCGTAGTAAAAATACATATAACGTCATTGAACAAGTGCAAGGTTGGCCTCAGATTCACGAACCTAAATTAATTATATATAATTATGTGTTGGTCAATATTTGTCTAACAAATTAGGTCAAGTCATAGTGTACCACAATCCTAATGCTCGAGACTAATATGCAAAAGTCAACAAAAGTAAATTTGACTCAAAATAATTTCCAAAAAATCTATACATGATTAATATATAGTTTAAATATCGTCGTTTTATATTTTTAAATATTTTTAAAAGATTTATCAGAGTAATAATATAATTTATTTATTAATAAATAAAATTTATGTAATAAAATATACTTTTATATATATTAAGTAATAAAATTTATAGGGTTCATTTAATATCATAAAGATAATATGATAGGTATTATTAAAGTAAGTTATTACATGTAGTAAAATATGTTTGTATCACATATTTATTTGATAAAATAATATCTATAATGATAGTAAGTAAAAGTTGTATTATTTTGTAATAATAATTATTATTATAAAAATATCAATATTTATAATTACTAAGATGACATTATGATAAAACGATAATTCTAATTATGATAACTTTAATATTTACGATAATTTTTAATATTATCTTTAAAATAATAATTCTATTTAAAATAATAATAATAATAATATTTTATAGTAACAATGACATTTCTATTAAAATGATAATTTTTGTTAAAATGATAGTTTTAATACTAACGATACTTTTAATAATAATAGTAATGATAAAAATAATAAGAACGATAATTTTATCTAAATCAATATGTTATAATATTTTAATTTCATCATGATACTCTTACTCATTATTTCCTAATCGTTTCGTTTAATAGCTTTTAATCGTCTTTTATATCGTGTTCATAATAATGATAATAATAGTAATCAAAATAATTAGGTGTTACAAATATTTGTTTTAATTACACTAATATTAATAATGATAGTTACTATAACATTATTAACGATAATACTAATAATTATCTTAATGATAATATAGTAATAATAATAATAACAATAACAATAACCATTTTTAAATAATGATATATATATATATATATTAATAATGATAATAATAATAATACTAATAATAATAATAATAATAATAATAATAATAATAATAATAATAATAATAATAATAATAATAATAATAATTGGATAATAATAATAATACTAATTATAACTTTAACGATAATAACGATAGTAATAATAAAAAAAATAACAATTTTTAATGATAAATCCCTTTTCTTGATAAAGATAATAATAATGATAATAATAAGATAAAACTAGAACGACGATAAAAACAATGATAATAATAATCAATCTTAATAAAAATATCGAAAATTTAATTGATTATAACTTCTAATTCGTTCATCGAAACCATTCAATATCTAAAGAAAAAGTTCTTAATTTTTCGCTAGCTTTCCAAGGACATGCATATCTTATACCTTATCTCAACCGCAAGTGTAACTAATTTAATATTCAACCTAACCTATCTAAGGGCAATATCAAAAGTACAAGCATGCATAATCCTAAATACTCGAGCACTAGTCGGGGATACACTATTAGTATATAAAAGTTAAATTATAAGTACTCACGTATCAATATTGAGATTCAATATTGCAGGAAAAAGGTACGTAGACGCAACGGAAATGATAAACACTATATTGACCTCACGAGCATACCCATGAACCATACTCAATCACCTCCATAGCTATAACCCATAATTTTCTTAATCCTATCCTACTCGAAAAACAATTTCGAAATCACTCGGACAGCACTCCGTCGTAATATTTTATGTATACTAATAATATCTTGAAATAATACGGAGTAAATATATATATGTAAATCGATTGAGAGAGTTTAGAGAAAAATATTTTCAAGTTTCTATGAAATAATGAAACCTATTGAATTCTATTTATAATAGATTTTTGAATTATTAAAGTGAATTATTAAAGTATGAATTATTAAAGTGAATTATTAAAGTATGAATTATTAAAGTGAATTATTAAAGTATGAATTATTAAAGTGAATTATTAAAGTATGAATTATTAAAGTGAATTATTAAAGTATGAATTATTAAAGTGAATTATTAAAGTTAAAGTAAAGTAAAAATAAAGTAAAGGTAAAGTTTAAGTATAGTAAAAGTATAAAACTATGTACGTATAATACGCGTATAAATATATATAATATTAATTTAAATCATTATATATATTTAATAAAATAAAATATAAATATCGTTACCTTTATCATACTAGTTAAGTAATGAGTTGTCAAAAGTGGTTCTAGATATTTATAAAAGTTATATACGTTTTAATAATAAAGTTCTTTTTAAACTAAAAATGTTTTTGTACGTTTGAAACTAAATAGATCAATCGAGTCTTTATGAGATTCAATCTTCCACTATCCTATGTCTAGTTCTCAATGATTGACAATTTGTTCTTATTTATAAATCACTTTACCATTTTCCGAATATTGTTAAAATGGAAAGATTTCTCAAATCAACGTGGGCCTTTCAACAGAGACTTGTAATCATAATTCAATATATCTGATAATTCAATCATTTGATCTTATCTTCTAATTCCATTGATAAACATTTTGAAACACATACAATCATATAAAGTATTTAATCTAATATTTTGTTTACGTTTCAAGTTATAATATATATACACATATACATATATAATCATATTCGTTTAATAGTTCGTGAATCGTTGGAACTTGGTCGAGGTTGAATGAATGTATGAACATAGTTTAAAATTCTTGCAATTTAACTTAACAAATATTGCTTATCGTGTCAGAAACATATAAAGATTAAAGTTTAAATTTGGTTGGAAATTTCCGGGTTGTCACAAGGCGGCCCTAACGGAGTCCAATTTAAATAAACAAATCTGTTATGTGACCCTTGTCACAAACTGGTCTTAACCAAATAATAAAATAACACTATTCACATAATTAAAATAAAAGCATATAAAACACATAATAAAACCCTAAGGGCAAAACAGTCCACTTACAACTAGCTAGGGTTTCAGTCTGTTACATTACCAGAAGTTCCTCCACCACCGTATGTATATATAATATCCACACGCGACGGACGCGTCATTTACATATATATACACCACGATTGTCTAGGCCACCACATGAGGAACCCAACCCGCAGGTTGATCTCTCCTACCGAGGCCACCAAACAATAGGGACACACTGGGCTCCAGTAGACAAGCATCAACTAACATGCAGTCATTACAACATACTAACTAACCATAGTAGCAAGTATATCTAACAAGCATGGAAATCATAATATAACATGCTACTCTATACTATATACTCCAGTTAGTCCCACTCACCGATACCGGCCTCACTCGGTAGTGTAATGTCACCGAGTCTTCTCCTCATCTGTATCACCTGAAAACAATACTCACAAGTTAGTAAATCATTTTCCAAATACTAACAATATCATAATCGTAATGTATATATATATATATATATACATACATACATACATACATATATATATATATATATATATATATATATATATATATATATATATATATATATATATATATATATATATATACATACATATATCCATACATACACACACATATATAGACACTTATATACATACACATATACTTCATCATAACTTTTAAACCAAGTCATATCATCATATATTCGTCAATATACAAACGGGCAACATAACGGCTAAAATCAACACTTAGTAACATTTTCCACTGCCAAAGACATTCGGTTGACTGTCGGAGACGGTCGACCGACTATCTACACTCACTCGGTCGAGTGTCTAGTCACTCGATCGTTGGTCTCTTGAAGACACACTCATCCGTGTGCCTCACACACTCGGTCGATAGTCGAGACGGTCGGTCGAATGTCAGGAGACACTCGGCCAACTGTGTTTATCTGCAGTGCTGAAGAACAAAGCTACGGGTTCAAGCCAATTTTGACCAAATCTTGTTCCATAACATGTTTGTGACCATGAAATTGACCATAAATTGTACACAACTCATTTGACACCCAAACAACAACATATCAAGTGATTTTGACCCAAAATCACCATTTTTACAAAACTAGACAAAAACCCCAATTTTGACATGATTTGGACATGAAAACACTTGATTCTTACCTTGATAGATTCAGTGAAACACAAAGAACATGATTTTAACACTCAATCAGATTCAAGAACAAGAATGGAAAGTTTAGGGTTTAATTAGTGTGACGACCCGAAAATTTCCGACCAAATTTAAACCTAACCTTTATATGTTTCCGACACGATAAGCAGAATTTGTAATGTTGAATCTCAAAAAGTTTGGAACTACATTCATGTAATCAATTACCCTTTGACCGTGTTCGGCGATTCACGAACAATTATGTGTATATAGATATGTATATATAATATATAATAACTGAAAAGGTTAACAAAGTATTTGATATATATGATACTTTACATGAACGTATTTGTTTCGATATATTTATCGACAGAATTAAGAGATAATATCAAATGATTGAATTATCAGATACATTATGATATGATTACGGGCCAATGTTATGAGGTCCACTGTGATTTAAGAAATCTATTCTTTTTGACAATATTCGGAAAATGGTAAAGTGATCTATAAGTAAGAACGTGGAGTGTAAATAACTTAGATGTTGGATATCGACAAGTTAAGTAACTTGACATTTTTTATTAAGATGATTTCATACGTTTATTAAACCTTTGGACTTTATCCCATGCTTCACCAACAGACTGTAATTTAAAAACTTGAAACCTATTATGAATATATATAATTCTACTTTTCTAAAATGTTTTATGATATAACGATTTAAATTAATATTAAATATATTTATACGCGTATTATACGTACATAGTTTTATACTTTTACTATACTTTAACTTTACCTTTACTTTACTTTTACTTTACTTTTACTTTACTTTTACTTTAATAATTCACTTTAATAATTCACTTTAATAATTCATACTTTAATAATTCACTTTAATAATTCATACTTTAATAATTCACTTTAATAATTTATACTTTAATAATTCACTTTAATAATTCATACTTTAATAATTTATTTTAATAATTCATACTTTAATAATTCACTTTAATAATTCATACTTTAATAATTCACTTTAATAATTCAAAATTTTATTATAAATAGAATTCAATACGTTTCATTATTTCATAGAAATTTGAAAATATATTTCTCTAAACTCTCTCAATCAAATTACATATATATATTTTCTTAGTATTATTTCAAGATATTATTAGTATACATAAAATACTACGATGGAGTTATATTCAGACGATTTCAAAATAAGTTTTCAAACGGGATAGAGCTAAGGAAATTATGGGTTATAGCTATGGAGGTTATGGGTATTGTTCGAGGGTATTGCTCGTGAGGTCAACCTAACGTTTATCATTTTCATTGCGTCTACGTACTTTCCTGCAATATTGAATCACAATATTGATACGTGAGCATTCATATCTTATCTTTTATATATTAATAGTGTATCCCTGATTAGTGCTCGAGTATATATGATTATGCATGTTTGTATGCTTAGTTTCATCGTTAAATAGTTTATGATAAATCACGAATTTGATACATATGCTACTGAGATAAGGTATATGATATGCATGTCGTTGAAAAGCTAAAGAAAAATTAATAACTTTTCATTTAGAAATCATGTGGGTTCGATGAACGGATTAAAAGATATGGTCAACTGAATTATTATTAATTTTAATATTATTATTAAAATGATTATTATAATTGTTATCAGTTGATGTTATTACTAAAATTATCTTTATTACTAAAAATTAATATTTTTATTGAAACTATCATTTTATTATTTTTATCATTATTATTATTATCAATATTATTTAATCAAATAAATATGCGTACAAAGATATTTTTACCACACGTAATATAATTACATTAATAATACATACCATTATATTTTTATGATATTAAGTGAATTTTATAAATTTTATTACTTGAGATATATAAAAGTATATTTTTATCATATATAAATTTAAATATAAATTTTTATTTATTAATAAATGACTGGTATTATTTAGTATAATAAGATCTGATAAATATATTTAAATATATAAAATGACTATATATAAGTTATATAATAAACATGTATAGATTTTGGAAGTCATTTTGGGTTAAGTTGACTTTTGTTGACTTTTGCATGTCAGTCTCGAGCATTAGGATTGTGATACACTACGACTTGACCTAAATTGTTAGACAGATATTGACCAACATATAAATATATATACTTAATATAGGTTCGTGAATCCGAGGCCAACCTTGCACTTGTTAAATGACGTTATATGTATTTTTACTGTGAAATACAGTATGGTGAGTTTTCATAGCTCCCTTTTTAAATGCTTTTGCATTATATATTTTTGGGCTGAGAATACATGCATATTTTATAACTGTTTTACGAAATAGGCACAAGTACTAAAACTAATTCTACGTGGGTTTAAACCAGAAATATCCCCTTAGCTTGGTAACTATAACTACTGGTGTATGACTGGTAGGCGCAAATCCTAAAGATAGATCTATTGGGCCTGACAAACCCCATCCTGACTATGGGATGCTTTAGTACTTCGAAGTTATATTAAACACACCTGATCTGGTGTACTTCAGAGGGTAAAACATGAACGTTAAGGCTTGTTACCGGGTGCCTACAACTTATAAAGTACTTTTATACACTTGCGAGTGTACATATATTTATAAACGGAAATCTTGTGGTCTATTAATATATTGAAATGATTGTTATGATAAACCTATGAACTCACCAACCTTTTGGTTGACACTTTAAAGCATGTTTATTCTCAGGTATTAAAGAAATCTTCCGTTGTGCATTAGCTCATTTTCAGGATATTACTTGGAGTCATTCATGGCATATTTTGAAAGACTTTGCATTCGAGTCATTGAGTTCATCAAGATTATTATTAAACCAATTATAGTTGGATGTATTATGAAATGGTTTGCATGCCGTCAACTTTCGTTGTAAAGAAAGTTTGTCTTTTAAAAACGAATGCAATGTTTGTAAAATGTATCATATAGAGGTCAAATACCTCGCGATGTAATCAACTATTGTGAATCGTTTATAATGTATATGAACGGGTCCTTTCAGTTGGTATCAGAGCGGTGGTCTTAGTGAACCAGGTCTGCATTAGTGTGTCTAACTGATAGTCGTTAGGATGCATTAGTGAGTCTGGACTTCGACCGTGTTTGCATGTCAAAAGTTTTGCTCATCATTTTTGTCGGAAATTACCTGCTTATTATTCTTAGTCTAGACACATCTTATTGCATTGATTGCATGAATAGTGTATAGACAAAATTCATATCTTAGCGTATCTGCTAATTCATATCTTAGCATATCTGTTACTGTAAACTTTGACTGACATATTTCGTAAATTCCTCCGTAATCTACGAAACCTTTTGCTCTGTATAATTAGAATACCACCCGATAGCCAGAAAATCATTTCATATCGAAAAAAATTCTTTATTCAATTGTACGAAATGGAATTCGTCATTAGTTCAAGTCTCTCGGATTCCGAAATGGAATTCCACTCAAGTTTCGAAAGCAGTGTGACCGGAATGGATCAACCAATTATCCATCATCTATTTTGGATGAATTGGGGATGGGTTCGCAATCTACTTAACCATTGGAGACAAGAAGAAGGTGATCCCTTTCATCCACCACATTGCCCTCTTGGCAATGAACCTGAAGCACTTACCGGTGAACCTGTCCGAAACACCATTTTCTCTCTCATTTCCAGAGTATCTCGTCATGATTATATACTACACCAAATTCTAGATCTTATCTATCCGCTCGTCCGAACCGACAATCACCCCAGTGTAATTGAAGAAGTCAATGAGCTTCGCGCTCGGGTAGTGGCTTTGGAGAATATGGTGCAAAGGTTACAAACACCAGCAGCAGCACCAGCAGCATAACAAGTACCACCATCAACAACATCAACAGTGCCATTACAACCACCAACAACAACCGCATCGCAAACCTCAACTTCACAATCTGTCCCACGAGCATTGACGTCATACGCCATGTAGATACCAAGGAATACCACAACGATGAAGTATTGATTCATAACTTCATTGGGAAAACATTCTACGACGATTATGTAATTTCTAAAGTTTAGAAATTATCTATCCTAGCCTTAACCATAAATCAAATGAGTTTAATTTAATATTAACTCATTAAATCTATATTACATCTGAAGAAATATACACATATATATTTCCATAAAGACTGTAATAAAATTCTTTTGTACAAAATATTAATTGTGAAATATTTTTTAACAGGTAGGTAATACCCGAGAGATATATAAACTCACAATTAATATGTTACATTCTTCGAATCAGATTCAGCAAATCATCCATTATACTCCCTTCTTTCACAACAATATACATTCTTTTATAGAAATCAAAACAACCATACTCATTCAAAATCTAATTACATATTCTGATTTTGAAATCTCAGAATTCGATTCAAGATATAACCGAAATCATCACTCTTAGATTTCTACATCTTTCAAAACTATACTTTGACTTCAAAACTGTCCTAGAACCTCATTTCTATTCATGGAACTCACAAAATATTTGTATCATTCAAAATCTTAGAACATCATATGTATATTAACAATTACAATATGTGTTCAAACACTTCAAAATTCTTAAAGACATGCGAGATGATGATCCAACCACACATTACCCACTGTCATGCACCTGAAAAGCTCCCGAAACCAAAGTTATAGTTTAACACGTATCCTTGTCAGATCCTTTGATATTTATTACTAAATATAATTTTTCAATCTCTTTCCAAAATATACAGTTTTGTCATAGCTTCAACAAATCACCTTCATTTGTTTATACGAATAAACCTTATTATAACAATTACCCCTTCATCATTGTTACCGGGGAACCTTTCATATCTCGCCACATTAGCAGTAAACTTATCAACAACTTCATTAACCTTCGACTTAAGCCTCTCCGAAAAGCCACTATACTTATTCATTAAAACCCCATCATGTACTCACCTACATCCTGTAACAATAATTGTCACACCAACTACTGGGAATTAGCAATCAGTATTTTGAATTCCGCGACAATTTTACGTCAAAAGTTATATGTATACATATAACGTCTATCTCCTAGACTTACATACTTCGAATGTGAATTTTCTGAAAAACATCCCAAACTATGAACTAGTTCTCCGAAATTAGAAAAATGCTGATGAAGCAGCAAAAACTGTAAACGACTTTAACAGTCAAAAGTTTGATGATAAAGAATAGTATGGTGGTAAAGCTGAGAAAAAGAGAAGGTTTGATACTGGAAAACGGATTGAGCAGACCATGAAGGAGGCTGTGGACAAATCACAAAGACTAAACCTGCCTTCAAAGGATCCAAATGATTCAGTGTCTACTGAAATCGTTAGCAAACACCTTACTTCTTATTCTAAACCTTCACAGACAAATCTTCTTCATCATCCATCTATGTTAAGAATTCTAAGATATCATCGTATCTTTTATTATAAATATCTTCGATATTCCTGAAGATATTTTCACAACTATTCTTATCCGAAATATTCTATCTATTCACAATATCTGCGTTACAACATAAAAAGAAACTGTGTTAGTTTCTAAATTCTGAAGAAAAAAAATTCGAATTTAAAATAGGAATGTTTTTGAAGTAGTGTTGGGAACTGAAGCATGAGTTAGTATAATATAATGACACTTGATCAATGTGATTATATTACAGTAAGTCATACTGAGTTTCTAATGGAACATGATGATTCACAGAACATACCGTCATCATGTACTATTTACACGACTCTTACATTCTACCCAATTTCCAAACATATTAAGAACATATCATCTTGATAGCTCTATATTTTCGGATATTCTGGTAATTTGCCAAATCAAGATCGTGCCATTACGATTTTCTTCTTGGAACATTAACTATGTTCATCCAAAAATTCATATCTACAAATTCTGGACCATTATCCACTTGACTTAAGGTCGGGAAGAGAAAACGAAAGCATGAAGCTCCGAAATATAATGGAGAATATAAAGCCCGATAACAACCCTGAAATTACAAACCTTGTATATCAATGCGTATAGCAATATAAAGACACGGGAGAATGAAAAACACAATAACCCCAAGGTAATGGTAGAAGAAAATAACTTCCTCCGGTGGTAGATGAAAAAGAAGAATGACAGATATGAAAGTTAAGAGTATATCAAGAATCAATACTGGATGAAGCATATTAACGAATGCTTTAAAGTATGAATTGGGGAGAAAGACTAGAAGGTGTGAGCTGTGGAAATAAAGAAACGAAGGGAGTGGATTTATAGTAAAATATCAGACAGAGAAATCGAGACAGATTATCGCATTTAATCAAATAAGATCATGATTTCCTTAATCGCCGAAGAACCAAATCTTATTGCAAAGATTTTCTTTAAATTCCATGAATTCTGAAAAATCAATCATAACTACCTCATCGGTTAAAACGAATATACGTTTACTCATTTTACTCTCTTGCGATAACTTCACTTATACTCTTCGCGTAATCAAATTGTTTTATCTATATTACTCAATGATGATAAAACTCTATTTATCAACTCATATTCGTCATGAAAACATTTTTAAAGTTAGCCATGACGACCTCGATCAAATTTCGGGACGAAATTTCTTTAACGGGTAGGTACTGTGACGACCCGAAAATTTTTCGACCAAATTTAAACCTAACCTTTATATGTTTCCGACACGATAAGCAGAATTTGTAATGTTGAATCTCAAAAAGTTTGGAACTACATTCATGTAATCAATTACCCTTTGACCGTGTTCGACGATTCACGAACAATTATGTGTATATAGATATGTATATATAATATATAATAACTGAAAACGTTAACAAAGTATTTGATATATATGATACTTTACATGAACGTATTTGTTTCGATATATTTATCGACAGAATTAAGAGATAATATCAAATGATTGAATTATCAGATACATTATGATATGATTACGGGCCAATGTTATGAGGTCCACTGTGATTTAAGAAATCTATTCTTTTTGACAATATTCGGAAAATGGTAAAGTGATCTATAAGTAAGAACGTGGAGTGTAAATAACTTAGATGTTGGATATCGACAAGTTAAGTAACTTGACATTTTTCATTAAGATGATTTCATACGTTTATTAAACCTTTGGACTTTATCCCATGCTTCACCAACAGACTGTAATTTAAAAACTTGAAACCTATTATGAATATATATAATTCTATTTTTCTAAAATGTTTTATGATATAACGATTTAAATTAATATTAAATATATTTATACGCGTATTATACGTACATAGTTTTATAATTTTACTATACTTTAACTTTACCTTTACTTTACTTTTACTTTACTTTTACTTTACTTTTACTTTAATAATTCACTTTAATAATTCACTTTAATAATTCATACTTTAATAATTCACTTTAATAATTCATACTTTAATAATTCACTTTAATAATTCATACTTTAATAATTCATTTTAATAATTCATACTTTAATAATTCACTTTAATAATTCATACTTTAATAATTCAAAATTTTATTATAAATAGAATTCAATAGGTTTCATTATTTCATAGAAATTTGAAAATATATTTCTCTAAACTCTCTCAATCAAATTACATATATATATTTACTTAGTATTATTTCAAGATATTATTAGTATACATAAAATACTACGATGGAGTTATATTCAGACGATTTCAAAATAAGTTTTCAAACGGGATAGAGCTAAGGAAATTATGGGTTATAGCTATGGAGGTTATGGGTATTGTTCGAGGGTATTGCTCGTGAGGTCAACCTAACGTTTATCATTTTCATTGCGTCTACGTACTTTCCTGCAATATTGAATCACAATATTGATACGTGAGCATTCATATCTTATCTTTTATATATTAATAGTGTATCCCTGATTAGTGCTCGAGTATATATGATTATGCATGTTTGTATGCTTAGTTTCGTCGTTAAATAGTTTATGATAAATCACGAATTTGATACATATGCTACTGAGATAAGGTATATGATATGCATGTCGTTGAAAAGCTAAAGAAAAATTAATAACTTTTCATTTAGAAATCATGTGGGTTCGATGAACGGATTAAAAGATATGATCAACTGAATTATTATTAATTTTAATATTATTATTAAAACGATTATTATAATTGTTATCAGTTGATGTTATTACTAAAATTATCTTTATTACAAAAAATTAATATTTTTATTGAAACTATCATTTTATTATTTTTATCATTATTATTATTATCAATATTATTTAATCAAATAAATATGCGTACAAAGATATTTTACCACACGTAATATAATTACATTAATAATACATACCATTATATTTTTATGATATTAAGTGAATTTTATAAATTTTATTACTTGAGATATATAAAAGTATATTTTTATCATATATAAATTTAAATATAAATTTTTATTTATTAATAAATGACTGGTATTATTTAGTATAATAAGATCTGATAAATATATTTAAATATATAAAACGACTATATATAAGTTATATAATAAACATGTATAGATTTTGGAAGTCATTTTGGGTCAAGTTGACTTTTGTTGACTTTTGCATGTCGGTCTCGAGCATTAGGATTGTGATACACTACGACTTGACCTAAATTGTTAGACAGATATTGACCAACATATAAATATATATACTTAATATAGGTTCGTGAATCCGAGGCCAACCTTGCACTTGTTAAATGACGTTATATGTATTTTTACTGTGAAATACAGTATGGTGAGTTTTCATAGCTCCCTTTTTAAATGCTTTTGCATTATATATTTTTGGGCTGAGAATACATGCATATTTTATAACTGTTTTACGAAATAGGCACAAGTACTAAAACTAATTCTACGTGGGTTTAAACCAGAAATATCCCCTTAGCTTGGTAACTATAACTACTAGTGTATGACTGGTAGGCGCGAATCCTAAAGATAGATCTATTGGGCCTGACAAACCCCATCCTGACTATGGGATGCTTTAGTACTTCGAAGTTATATTAAACACACCTGATCTGGTGTACTTCAGAGGGTAAAACATGAACGTTAAGGCTTGTTACCGGGTGCCTACAATTTATAGAATACTTTTATACACTTGCGAGTGTACATATATTTATAAACGGAAATCTTGTGGTCTATTAATATATTGAAATGATTGTTATGATAAACCTATGAACTCACCAACCTTTTGGTTGACACTTTAAAGCATGTTTATTCTCAGGTATTAAAGAAATCTTCCGCTGTGCATTAGCTCATTTTCAGGATATTACTTGGAGTCATTAATGGCATATTTAGAAAGACTTTGCATTCGAGTCATTGAGTTCATCAAGATTATTATTAAACCAATTATAGTTGGATGTATTATGAAATGGTGTGCATGCCGTCAACTTTCGTTGTAAAGAAAGTTTGTCTTTTAAAAACGAATACAATGTTTGTAAAATGTATCATATAGAGGTCAAATACCTCGCGATGTAATCAACTATTGTGAATCGTTTATAATGTATATGAACGGGTCCTTTCAATTAGGTAGAGAAAAGGAAGAAGAAATGGGAGTATGTGTGTGTAATGATTCTGGAAAGTGCCAAGGAGTGACAGTCACAAGTCACTTATTTGGGTTTAATTCCTATAATGTGCAATACACGGATATTTATTAGTTATCTAATATCTTTTGTTCGTTATTTGACAACCCAAACGAAGTCCAAATTAAATAAACAAACATGTTCTGTGACCCTTGTCACAAAATGGTCCTAACCACATCATCAATTAATAATAAATATTAAATAAAAATAAAAGCATATAATAACGCAACACAAACTTAAGGGCAAACTAGTAATCTTACAGCTAGGCCCAGTTGGGGATGTTACACTTATCGTTTGAAATTGCCACAAGAGCTTAGCGCTGTTCATGACGTTTTTCATCTGTCTAATTTGAAGAAGTGTTTGGCTGAGGCCGATGAAACCATTCCTCTTGATGAACTTCAAGTTGATAAACAACTCTATTTTATTGAGGAACCTGTCGAGTTTATAGATCGAGAGTTTAAGACACTCAAGTAAAGTAAGATTTCGATCGTCCGAATTAAATAGAATGCTAGACGCGGACCCTAGTTTACTTGAGAACGTGAAGATCAGATGAGGTAGAAGTACCCGCATTTGTTCTCAAATGGCGAGTCAACCTTTGCACCTGCTTAAATTTCGGGACGAAATTTCCGTAACAGGAAGGTACTGTCACGACCCTACTTTTTTCGTTATCTTTTTCCATTTATATTTAACGTCTGTTAATTGTTATTCGTGCCACACCATTTTTATGACTTATATTATTATTTTAGTAATAATATATTCCTTATTATGTGTTATATGAATATTTGTATTCGTATTTAAAATTATACGTTTCTACGTGTCGTGGATTTCTATCCGGCGAATCATTTCGGTTTTCAAACCAACGGTTGGACTTTTGAGATTTTTGAATCCGAATTATTTTAATTATGATATTTTTATATCATATGAGTATATAAAATATTTTTATATTTTATTTTTCGTGTGTGCGTAATTCCTCCGAAGATTTAATCGCGTAACGGCGTTTTCGTGTTTCAGGCTTCGTTCGGGCGTTCGGGCTGACAGCTTTTAGACTTTGTATCAAGATGGCCCACTAAGGGGGCCCACCCTACAATTTTATGCCGAAAATTTCAATGGGGAGGGTGTAGTGTGACAATTTTGCAAACTTGATTATCCTTTAACCTAAAATTCACACTACTCTTCATTTTAACCTAAACATTTATTTTTCTTTTCTCTCTTCTTTCTCGTCCCTCATTTTGGCTGATTTTCTTAGCATCATCATCATCAAATTCGGCCATCATCATCTAGCATACAATTGTTCATCATCAATCAAGATCATTTACATAATCGGACTCACCGTCTCGCGATCTTTAATCTCCTTCTTCCCAATCTTTGATTAGGGTATAATCTCAAACCCTAGATTGTTCATTCCTATTTATTTTTACTGTTTTTTTTCATATTTTGATAGTATAGTACTTGTGTATTGTTGTATTGATGATTTGATGCGTAGAAATGCTCGGTTTCGTATATTTTCGATTTGATCAAAAGCAGACAGCAGCTATTTGTTTAAAATCAGTAAACTTAACATGTGTTTTGATTAAATAAAGTGTATAGATGAGTTCCTCTCATCAAGACATTAATTTTAGGCTTTCGATTCATGTTGTTTTGAGTTTCGGATCAAAAGTTATGCCCGATTTTGAGTTTTGATGAAATTAAAATGTAATAGCTTGTATGATCAGTTGGGGTCCGACTTTATGACCATTTTTAGAGCCTTTAGGGTGTACCATTTGGTTAGGATTGATGATTGGATGAACATTCATGTTCGGGTCATCGAAATTCGAGCCACGGATCACCCGCAATGGCTAAAACAAGTTTTAAAATGGATTAATGAATTAGGTTGGTTCATGGCTGTTCTTCACAACCCATGAACTGATATTAGGGTGTTATTGAGTGTACTAATGTGTCGATTTAGTTGGTTAGACGAGGATATATATAAAATTCGTCGAAAATCGACACCCGAGGCTCAAGTTATGACCCAGCGAACTTTTAATTAAACTTATGGTTATAAAATTTAAACTTAGGTTATGAATAATGATTTGCATTATAAATGAATCATTTATGATACAAAAGTAATTATTTTTAATTAATACTTATGATATATATTTATTATATCATTTAATAATTATATTATGATTTAATTATTCTTATAATTAAACTTATGATTAATAATACATTTATTATCAATGGAAATACTTATGATAAGTATTAAACTTATGTTATGAGATTATTATATCAAGACTTATAATAAAGATAAATTATTTATTTATTTATTATAAGACTTAGTTATTATTTAATTATAATACAATTTAATTATTAAATACTTATGGTTCAAAAATATATATTAAAATACTTATGATATGATTAATAAATTATTATTAATTAACAATACTTATGATATGATTAAAATTTCATTATTAATTAATAATACTTATGTTATGATTAATATTTAATTAATTAAATAAATATTTATGTTATATTATTTATATCATTTAAACTTATGTTAATTTTATAATTTAATTTAATTCAATTAAACTTATGATATGACATTATTATACAAGTATGACTTTAAATAACATTATAACTTATATTATTAATATAATTTTCAATTAAAATTTCAATGTTGACTAAGTTTGACCAAGGTTGACTTTTTAGTTGACTTTCGGTTGACTTTGACTTTCAGTTGACTTTTGTTGACTTTTCTAATTAAGGAAACTTTCCAAAAATAGAAAGTTTCTAAAAATAGAAACTTTCCAAAAATAAAAACTTTCCAAAAATAAAAACTTTCCAAAAATAGAAAATTTCCAAAAATGGAAAATTTTCAAAAATGGAAACCTGCTAAAAATAGAAAGTACGTGTTATACGCTGTCCTGATCATACCGAATCATACCGAATGATGTTCTATGCTTATTTGCAACAAGTACTATAGCTATCATACTAAGACTTGATCTAAGTTAGTTATTTATATCGACCTGCTTTATTTATAGGTTGGCGTTGTGGTCATTCTTGATCACTTATCCTTTGCTGTTCTTATTACTGTGTTGTTGCTTCACTTACGTTAAGGTGAGTTATAGTCCCCTTTTTCTATTTTAAATATTTTGGGATGAGAATACATGCATTTTATTTTACGTATTGGAGACAAGTGGAAGTTGGTTTAAATCATTCATTGTGAGTCGAACAAAAATATTCCCTAATCTGGTAATTGTAATCACTGATTTCTACTGGTGAACGTGAATCCTATGGATAGATCTATCGAGTCTGACAGCCCCATTTCGTGCTAGTCGCGCTAGCAGTTTATAAGCGGAATGTATTAGTACTTCGTATTTTGGAAGATACACATGTTCAGTGTATATTGTTATATTGGTTTTTGTTAAGGGTAAGGAGTTGTTAAGTGATTACCAGGTTGCTCACAGGTTAATGGAATAATATGTTTATATGTTTTCGAGCATATAATTTTGTGGTCCAAAATGAGTCTTTATGTTTTGAAAAATAAATTTTTATGGTTTAAATTAATTATTGTTTGCAATATTAAACCTAAAATTCACTCAACATGTTTGTTGACAGTTTACTCGCATGTTTTATTCTCAGGTTCATGATTGATTACTTCCACTGTGCTTAGAGTGTCTGCATTGTCTGTCGCAGATTTTGATTTAAACATTAAACATTGCATTATACTTTTGGGTTTAATACTTTGTGGGCATTTTGTTGACTTGGTTTTTGATCAACTTTGGATATTTACATATGATGGATTTTTTCTAAACTTACATATTTTGGTAGATTTCCTTTATAGGAAATCATTTTTAAAAAAAGAATGCAATGTTATTTATTAAATTCATATAGAGTTACGATCAAGCTGTGGGACCAAGTGACGGAGACGTTAAGGGTACTTGACGGGCCATCGCAAACCCCTTTCGGGTTGGTAGCGCCAAAAATTAACGAACATATAGTATTTGAGTGGTACACATGTATCAGTGTATTTTATTTCAGGGGTACTTATTATTTACGTTAAGCTTAGTTACTGGGTGCTCAACTTTTGGTAGCATCTTTTACAATTTTTTAGAACATAGAAAATATTGTGATCTACTTTGTTTATTGTTGCAATACTTAAACTTATCACTCACCAACATTCTTGTTAACTTTTAGCATATTTATTATCGGGTTTATTGGGTGCTTCCGTTGTCTATTTGCTTGCTAGTTGACAAGGTGATGCATAAAGTCTGTCATGTCATGTTTCAAACTACTTTTGCATTCATTTGTTTATTTACTCATGTTGATTTTTGTGATGACCCGGGAATTTCCGACCAAATTTAAACTTAATCTTTATATGATTTCGATACGATAAGCAAAGTATGTAATGTTGAGTCTAGAAAACATTGGAACAACGTTCATATATTCAATTGACCTTCGACTGCTCTCGACGATTCACGAACAATTAATTGTAAATAGATATGTGTATGTATATATAAATAATAATTCGAAATATAATTTGAAGTATTATATGTTGTTGTTATTAAAAATTAATAAAATAAAAATAAGGTATTATAATAATTATTATTTAAAATGTATCTATATATATAAATAATGTATGTTGAAAATAAATATTTAATGATTGTAATACTCGTTTGATGTCCCGATTGATATTAAGCAAGTTTAATTCAAACTAATATGATTTTAAAATAAATGGTGATCCGAAAATGAGTTAAATAAGTTATAGTCTTATTAAAAGTATATTTAGGATCTAATTATTTAATTTTAACACTTTTTAATATTTTACTCATAAATGAGAGGGACAGTTGATGTACTTTTTATTTATTAAATTAATGACTAAATTTTATACCATAATGACCTAATTAAATAAAGTCATTTAATTTAAAAATATGGGATTTTTCGGAAGACTTTTTATCCGCCACTGATTTAACAGCGGAGCGCGACATAGCAGTCTATGAAGACTGTCAGCAACAAATATCTAAGAATTATTGTTGTTACACGTTTATTTTGCTTTATTAATAAATATGATTTTTTTTTTTTAAGTGAGAATTATTTAGGTAACACAGCTGTTTTCTTTTTGTTGAATGTCTACACACTTGACTGAATATATCTATATAAAAACTATGTATATGAAAACCGCCCTTGTGTATTTTTCTTGGTGACAACCTCCCATTCATCTCAACGATCACCAACCATCACCACCAAGCAACCACCTCATCACCTCCACCGCCGGCGGCCATTACAACCGCAAGACCACCACGGTTATCATCCACAACCACAGGAGCAACCACCATGATTATCACCACCATGCATCATTCTCTTGAAACCACAACCAAACCACCATCACCACAACCCCTTTACACCCACCACCATTCGCCACCTTAAACAACCCGTTATCACCTAGCTTCTTCAACAAACTAACACCCTACTTCGTTATTATTTTTGTTTCTTTTCTGATCACTTTCACAAACTATCGCAAAACCCACAATCAATCATCATGAACAACGAAACCCACTTTTGTTTCTTCAAATGAAAACCTACAATTTTCAATGGATTTCTTCAGTTTCGGTTGATATATACATATGTTTCTATCGAGCATCCAACGAAGAGAAAACGTGCAACACCATTCTTCTTCTCTCTCTACGTCTCTCTCTCTCCCAGTCTTACTCGAGCTCCTTCTTCATATTTCCATTTTAAACCACGATCACCATAGTCCACCGTTATTCTACTGTAATTGAACTATGCTTCTGTTTCAAATCGTGTTAAACAAACCACACCTCAATCAATATCCTGGTTGTCGATTACTACTACTACGATTTATATTTTTTCTACGAACAACCATCTGAAATCTACTGTTTTAACTGCTACTGCATAACAGCTACTGCTGTCTACTTCCTTTTCTGATTGAAAACAGTCTTCACCACCATCCATTTTTTTTTACGTTCCATTGTTGCTGCTCGCTACTAAATTATTTATGTTTCTAGATTTCTGTTTCTGTTTACAACTAACATGATGAGACGATGATTATGATCCTGTGATGATACGGTGGAAAAGGTGAAACAAAGAAAAAGATGAGGATAATGATAATGTTACAGTGAGATATGATGAGTGTTGATGTTGTTATTGGCTAAAAACTGAACCCCACCCTTCAAAAGAAAAATCCAGCGAATTCCCTAAACATTCTGTGATGGATAATTTTTTTTTCCTTGGGCCATGATCACGAATCCATTAAAACATGTTGTTGGGCTCCTTTCAAACTTAATACAATTTGGGCTTATTGAATTTTATAGGCTTTTAGAATTGGGCCACTCGAATTGAGATATATATAACTGGTTACGCGAGTTAAAACCAAAAAAACTGAAACAGCATGATGGTTTAGAGATGATTCGGGTTAGCGGGAGGTCGCGGGTTCGAGCCTGGTCCAGGGCATTTTATTTTAGGAAAAGCTTTTAAGGGTATACACTCTTAATTTATATTTATATTATTATTATTATTATTATTATTATTATTATTATTATTATTATTATTATTATTATTATTATTATTATTATTATTATTATTATTATTATTATGTTTATTAATGTTGTTATTATTATTATTAATTAGTGTTATTATAATTATTATTAATAGTAATGCTAAAATATGTGTCAATTATTATTATTATGAATATAATTACAATTATAAATATAAATAATATTATTATCATTTTGTTATCAAGTAACATCATTAAATATTATTAGTGTTATTATTATTAGTATTAGTAATATTGACATATGTATTATTATGATTAGGATATTATTATTATTATTATCATTAAATATCAGAATTATTGTTATTATTAAGTATTACGAATATTAGTTATTGCTGTTATTATTACTAATGTAAGTATTAGTTACCATTTGATATTATTATTATAACCCTAGTCACAATTACAATTATTATTATTATTATTATTATTATTATTATTATTATTATTATTATTATTATTATTATTATTATTATTATTATTATTATTATTATTATTATTATTGTTATTACTAATATTATTATCAAAATAAGTATTATTATTAAGTAATATGATTATCATTATTAATGAGATTTCTATTATTATTATTATAAGTATCAGTATTAATAAAATCATTATTAGTATTATTAGTAGTAAAATAATTATTATTAGTAAATCGTTATTATTATCAAAACTATCTTTCTAAACATTTTGTACCTAAAAATATATCTGTTACATATACAATAATTATATTAACATTTCACATAACTATATATATATATATATATATATATATATATATATATATATATATATATATATATATATATATATATATATATCAAACCTATTAACATTATTTATATAAATACATACAAATCACAAACTATCGATTTTTAAATATAACATTTAAAAAATTATGTATATAAATATAGATATATTAATATAACTATATAAATATTAACCATTATGAAAATAGACACAAATTAAACATATATAATATATAAATTAAAGATATAATAAATAAATTTATTCAGTACGATTATATGTTTTAATATATATATATATATATATATATATATATATATATATATATATATATATATATATACAAATGATATAGGTTCGTGAATCCGAGGCCAACCCTGCATTGTTCACTTGTTAATGTCGTCATATGTATTTTTACTACAAAATACATTATGGTGAGTTCATTTGATTCTCTTTTACTCTTTACATTTTTGAGACTGAGAATACATGCGCTATTTTTACAACTGCTTTATTAAATGCTTTTTAAAATATATTTTGAACTGCGAATACATGAAATGCTTTTATAAATGTTTGACGAGATAGACACAAACAAAACATTCCTCGAATAAATTATTATGCAGACAGAAGTTCTGCGGATTATTACTGAATTATGTGGATATGATAATTGCCACTATTGAATTATGTGGACATGATAATTGCCACCATTAAATTATGTGGACATGATAATTGCCACCATTGAATTATGTGGACATGATAATTGCCACCAATTGATATGAATGTTATGTATCGAGAGAATGATTTTATACACAGGTTATGTGTATGTTATTTTGTGCACAAGATATGTGTACGGTTACTATGTTTTATGAAAATAGTTTCATACACGAGAAAGATGTACTGTATTTAAAAGATATAGCATGTACATTACAGGTGGGTATAGGATTCGGGCCCATTTGTACCATGCAGCATTTAAATCTTGTAGTCTATCAAAATGATGAATTTTATTGTTTACGATAAACTTATGAACTCACCAACCTTTTGGTTGACACTTTAAAGCATGTTTATTCTCAGGTATGAAAGAAATCTTCTGCTGTGCATTTGCCCATATTACATGGAGTCGTTTATGGCATATAGAGGTCAGAACCTCGCAATGGGACCAACTGTTGAAGACTTCGTCCAGATGGATTAGGACGGGGCATTTCAGTTGGTATCAGAGCGGTGGTCTTAGCGAACCAGGTCTGACTTAGTGTGTCTAACTGATAAGTCGTTAGGATGCATTAGTGAGTCTGGACTTCGACCATGTCTGCATGTCAAAAGTTTTGCTTATCATTTAGTGTCGAAAATTAATTGCTTATTGTAGTGACCCGAACTTTTCCATGTTTATATATATTAATTGAGATTGATATTTACATGATTAAATTTTTCCAACATGTTAAGCAATCAAACTTGTTAAGACTTGATTAATTGAAATATGTTTCATATAGACAATTGACCACCCAAGTTGACCGGCGATTCACGAACGTTAAAACTTGTAAAAACGACATGACGATATATATATGGATATACATATGGTTAACATGAGATTATGATAAGTAAGTATCTCCGTAAGTATATTAACAATGAGTTATATACATATAAACAAGACTACTAACTTAAGGATTTCGAAACGAGACATATATGTAACGATTATCGTTGTAACGACATTTAAATGTATATATATCATATTAAGATATATTAATATATCATAATATCATGATAATATAATAATTTAACATCTCATTAGATATAATAAACAATGGGTTAACAACATTAATTAAGATCGTTAACTTAAAGGTTTCAAAACAACACTTACATGTAACGACTAACGATGACTTAACGACTCAGTTAAAATGTATATACATGTAGTGTATTTAGATGTATTAAAATACTTTTGGAAGACTTCAAGACATATATCAAAACACTCATACTTAACGAAAATGGTTACAGTTACTTTCCCATTCTTTTCTTTCATCAAGAATTCTAGTCGTATTCTTACCCGTATTATACACAGCTTCAAAACGTACTTACTATGGGTATATACCAATAGGGACTAGCATGGAATTCCACTCTTGATTATGTCATGTATGACTAATCAATTTTAACTTCTACCATGAGCTAGTCAACTAACTAGAACTCCTTTTAACCCCACTCACCACTCACCAATTACCACTCATCATTCACTCCATTTCACTTCCAATTCTCTTTCTAATTCTCTCTCAACACACACACACTATTATGAACGTATTTTTCCAGTAGTTAATCATCATCTTCATTAAAAATCACTTCAAGAATCAAGCTATAATCAACATAGGAAGAACACTTCAAGAACACTTCAAAAATCCCTTCAAGTTTACTAATTTACTTTCAAGCTTTCTAATCCATTCCAAGTAATCATCTAAGATCAAGAAACTTTTGTTATATACAGTAGGTTATCTTCTTATTCAAGGTAATATTCATATTCAAACTTTGATTCAATTTCTATAACTATAAACTATCTTAATTCGAGCAAAAATCTTACTTGAACTTGTTTTTGTGTCATGATCCTACTTCAAGAACTTTCAAGCCATCCAAGATCCTTTGAAGCTAGATCATTTCTTGTCACTTCCAGTAGGTTTACCTACTAAACTTGAGGTAGTAATGATGTTCATAACATCATTCGATTCATATATATAAAACTATCTTATTCGAAGGTTTAAACTCGTAATCACTAGAACATAGTTTAGTTAATTTTAAACTTGTTCGCAAACAAAAGTTAATCCTTCTAACTTGAATTTTAAAATTAACTAAACACATGTTCTATATCTATATGATATGCTAACTTAATGATTTAAAACCTGGAAACACGAAAAACACCGTAAAACTGGATTTACGCCGTCGGAGTAACACCGCGGGCTGTTTTGGGTTAGTTAATTAAAAACTATGATAAACTTTGATTTAAAAGTTGTTATTCTGAGAAAATTATTTTTATTATGAACATGAAACTATATCCAAAAATTATGGTTAAACTCAAAGTGGAAGTATGTTTTCTAAAATGGTCATCTAGACGTCGTTCTTTCGACTGAAATGACTACCTTTACAAAAACGACTTGTAACTTATTTTTCCGACTATAAACCTATACTTTTTCTGTTTAGATTCATAAAATAGAGTTCAATATGAAACCATAGCAATTTGATTCACTCAAAACGGATTTAAAATGAAGAAGTTATGGGTAAAACAAGATTGGATAATTTTTCTCATTTTAGCTACGTGAAAATTGGTAACAAATCTATTCCAACCATAACTTAATCAACTTGTATTGTATATTATGTAATCTTGAGATACCATAGACACGTATACAATGTTTCGACCTATCATGTCGACACATCTATATATATTTCGGAACAACCATAGACACTCTATATGTGAATGTTGGAGTTAGCTATACAGGGTTGAGGTTGATTCCAAAATATATATAGTTTGAGTTGTGATCAATACTGAGATACGTATACACTGGGTCGTGGATTGATTCAAGATAATATTTATCGATTTATTTCTGTACATCTAACTGTGAACAACTAGTTGTAGGTTACTAACAAGGACAGCTGACTTAATAAACTTAAAACATCAAAATATATTAAAAGTGTTGTAAATATATTTTGAACATACTTTAATATATATGTATATATTGTTATAGGTTCGTGAATCAACAGTGGCCAAGTCTTAGTTCTCGACGAAGTAAAAATCTGTGAAAGTGAGTTATAGTCCCACTTTTAAAATCTAATATTTTTTGGATGAGAATACATGCAGGTTTTATAAATGATTTACAAAATAGACACAAGTACGTGAAACTACATTATATGGTTGAATTATCGAAATCGAATATGCCCCTTTTTATTAAGTCTGGTAATCTAAGAATTAGGGAACAGACACCCTAATTGACGCGAATCCTAAAGATAGATCAATTGGGCCTAACAAACCCCATCCAAAGTACCGGATGCTTTAGTACTTCGAAATTTATATCATATCCGAAGGGTGTCCCGGAATGATGGGGATATTCTTATATATGCATCTTGTTAATGTCGATTACCAGGTGTTCACCATATGAATGATTTTTATCTCTATGTATGGGATGTGTATTGAAATATGAAATCTTGTGGTCTATTATTATGATTTGATATATATAGGTTAAACCTATAACTCACCAACATTTTTGTTGACGTTTTAAGCATGTTTATTCTCAGGTGATTATTAAGAGCTTCCGCTGTCGCATACTTAAATAAGGACGAGATTTGGAGTCCATACTTGTATGATATTGTGTAAAAACTGCATTCAAGAAACTTATTTTGTTGTAACATATTTGTATTGTAAACCATTATGTAATGGTCGTGTGTAAACAGGATATTTTAGATTATCGTTATTTGATAATCTACGTAAAGCTTTTTAAACCTTTATTTATAAAATAAAGGTTATGGTTTGTTTTAAAAATGAATGCAGTCTTTGAAAAACGTCTCATATAGAGGTCAAAACCTCGCAACGAAATCAATTAATATGGAACGTTTTTAATCAATAAGAACGGGACATTTCAGTTGGTATCCGAGCGTTGGTCTTAGAGAACCAGAATTTTGTATTAGTGTGTCTTGTCGAGTTTGTTAGGATGAATTAGTGAGTCTGGACTTCGACCGTGTTTACTTGAAAAATGATTGCTTAACAAATTTTGTTGGAAACTATATATTTTTAACATGTGAATATTATGTGATATATTAATCTCTTAACGCGTTTGATATTATGTGATAGATGTCTACCTCTAGAACAAGTCCCATTGACTCACCTAATAATAATGAATAGTTAAATGTAAATTGGAATGATTCGTGGACTGATTCACAAGTTCCCGAAGAGGAACCGGAAGAAGAGTCAGAACCGGAAGAAGAATCGGAACCGGAAGAAGAATCGGAACCGGATGAAGAAATAGAACCGGTGGGGGAAATAATAAAACGGTTAAGTAAAAGAAAATCCTCAACCAACCGACCAAGGTTAATTATGGTCAATGGTGTTTCCGCCAAGGAAGCAAAATATTGGGAGGATTACCAATTCTCCGATGAATCGGATTCCGACGAGAATTCCGATGATGTTATAGAAATTACCCCAAATGAATTTAAAAAGGCAAAAGAAAATAATAAGGGAAAGGGCATAAAAATAGAGAAATCTAATTTCAACCCCGATGAACTTTATATGTATCGTCAACCTCCGAAGTCCTTAAGTTGTAACAATGACCTGGGAACCTCTAAACCACCAGGTTTTTCTAAACCAATGTGAATAACGACGGCTCGTATTAGATGAACATCATATATCCCTAGAAACTTGGCAAAACGAACCAAAACCGAAGAAGAAGAAACAAGCGAGTCGGAATAAGATAGTTGTATTCGTGTGGTGTAATATAAGTAATATAGTGTGCTTATGCTTTATGATATATGTAAAAATTGCTTGTATTAATAAGTATTTTTTTTATGAATCTAACTCTTGTCTATTTTACAGTATAAAAACACAAAATGGATAGACAACCCAATATTTTAAGAGACCTACCCGGAGACATGATTGATGAAATCTTGTCTAGAGTCGGTCAGAATTCTTCGGCACAACTATTTAAGGCGAGATCAGTTTGTAAGACATTCGAAGAACGTTCCAAGAATGCCTTGGTTTATAAAAGGCTTTCGTTCGAAAGATGGGGGATATCACATTGGGAAATCCATAAGTGACGATGTGTTTACTTTGACGCATATATTGCGGAGAACCCAAATGCTATTTTACGCAATGGGTTAAGAAATTATTTTGACTCAATATATCTGAATATTGGACTTCATGATTTAGAAAAAGCGGCTAACATGCAACATAAAGAAGCATGTTATGCTTACGGATTAGTAATGTTCGCTTCTCACCAAAGTGAGAACAAGAACATCGGCCTACAACTATTAAAAAAACGTTCCCACAAGTGACGGAGTCGGTAATTGGGGTAAGAAATGAGGTTTTTAGATTGTTACGGGACTGTTGGACATTACGTAACCCTCGTCCCTTTGATGACGTTACAACACGCTGTCTTAACAACGGCCATAACGGTTATGTTCCACAAGACCAAGGATGGGAAGTAGTCCTAGTAAAACCAGAATGCATGACTTGTTTCTGGACGTATGAATTACGTGTCTTTATTGCCTTTGCTGAACGACTTGTGTACTAGCTAGAATTATCTTCACAACCATCTTGTATCAAATTTATTGTGTGCTATATTTCATGCTATATGTAAAATAAGCGGTATTGTAAGTTTGTAAAATATTGTGTAAAAGTTTGAACGCGAAATATTATTATAATCAGTTTTTCATATAGAATTGTAGTAGTTGAATTGTATATTAGCTACTAAGTATGAACTTAACGGGTAGGTACTACCCGAATTTAAACTTATAAAACGCTAATATGAAGAAAAAGCTTTTATAAGTTACGGATTTAAAATGAAGAAGTTATGGGTAAAACAAGATTGGATAATTTTTCTCATTTTAGCTACGTGAAAATTGGTAACAAATCTATTCCAACCATAACTTAATCAACTTGTATTGTATATTATGTAATCTTGAGATACCATAGACACGTATACAATGTTTCGACCTATCATGTCGACACATCTATATATATTTCGGAACAACCATAGACACTCTATATGTGAATGTTGGAGTTAGCTATACAGGGTTGAGGTTGATTCCAAAATATATATAGTTTGAGTTGTGATCAATACTGAGATACGTATACACTGGGTCGTGGATTGATTCAAGATAATATTTATCGATTTATTTCTGTACATCTAACTGTGGACAACTAGTTGTAGGTTACTAACGAGGACAGCTGACTTAATAAACTTAAAACATCAAAATATATTAAAAGTGTTGTAAATATATTTTGAACATACTTTAATATATATGTATATATTGTTATAGGTTCGTGAATCAACAGTGGCCAAGTCTTAGTTCTCGACGAAGTAAAAATCTGTGAAAGTGAGTTATAGTCCCACTTTTAAAATCTAATATTTTTTGGATGAGAATACATGCAGGTTTTATAAATGATTTACAAAATAGACACAAGTACGTGAAACTACATTCTATGGTTGAATTATCGAAATCGAATATGCCCCTTTTTATTAAGTCTGGTAATCTAAGAATTAGGGAACAGACACCCTAATTGACGCGAATCCTAAAGATAGATCAATTGGGCCTAACAAACCCCATCCAAAGTACCGGATGCTTTAGTACTTTGAAATTTATATCATATCCGAAGGGTGTCCCGGAATGATGGGGATATTCTTATATATGCATCTTGTTAATGTCGGTTACCAGGTGTTCACCATATGAATGATTTTTATCTCTATGTATGGGATGTGTATTGAAATATGAAATCTTGTGGTCTATTATTACGATTTGATATATATAGGTTAAACCTATAACTCACCAACATTTTTTGTTGACGTTTAAAGCATGTTTATTCTCAGGTGAATATTAAGAGCTTCCGCTGTTGCATACTAAAATAAGGACAAGATTTGGAGTCCATGTTTGTATGATATTGTGTAAAAACTGCATTCAAGAAACTGATTTCGATGTAACATATTTGTATTGTAAACCATTATGTAATGGTCGTGTGTAAACAGGATATTTTAGATTATCATTATTTGATAATCTACGTAAAGCTTTTTAAACCTTTATTTATGAAATAAAGGTTATGGTTTGTTTTAAAAATGAATGCAGTCTTTGAAAAACGTCTCATATAGAGGTCAAAACCTCGCAACGAAATCAATTAATATGGAACGTTTTTAATCAATAAGAACGGGACATTTCAGTTGGTATCCGAGCGTTGGTCTTAGAGAACCAGAATTTTGTATTAGTGTGTCTTGTCGAGTTTGTTAGGATGAATTAGTGAGTCTGGACTTCGACCGTGTTTACTTGAAAAATGATTGCTTAACAAATTTTGTTGGAAACTATATATTTTTAACATGTGAATATTATGTGATATATTAATCTCTTAACGCGTTTGATATTATGTGATAGATGTCTACCTCTAGAACAAGTCCCATTGACTCACCTAATAATAATGAATAGTCAAATGTAAATTGGAATGATTCGTGGACTGATTCACAAGTTCCCGAAGAGGAACCGGAAGAAGAGTCAGAACCGGAAGAAGAATCGGAACCGGAAGAAGAATCGGAACCGGATGAAGAAATAGAACCGGTGGGGGAAATAATAAAACGGTTAAGTAAAAGAAAATCCTCAACCAACCGACCAAGGTTAATTATGGTCAATGGTGTTTCCGCCAAGGAAGCAAAATATTGGGAGGATTACCAATTCTCCGATGAATCGGATTCCGACGAGAATTCCGATGATGTTATAGAAATTACCCCAAATGAATTTAAAAAGGCAAAAGAAAATAATAAGGGAAAGGGCATAAAAATAGAGAAATCTAATTTCAACCCCGATGAACTTTATATGTATCGTCAACCTCCGAAGTCCTTAAGTTGTAACAATGACCCGGGAACCTCTAAACCACCAGGTTTTTCTAAACCAATGTGAATAACGACGGCTCGTATTAGGGGAACATCATATATCCCTAGAAACTTGGCAAAACGAACCAAAACCGAAGAAGAAGAAACAAGCGAGTCGGAATAAGATAGTTGTATTCGTGTGGTGTAATATAAGTAATATAGTGTGCTTATGCTTTATGATATATGTAAAAATTGCTTGTATTAATAAGTATTTTTTTTATGAATCTAACTCTTGTCTATTTTACAGTATAAAAACACAAAATGGATAGACAACCCAATATTTTAAGAGACCTACCCGGAGACATGATTGATGAAATCTTGTCTAGAGTCGGTCAGAATTCTTCGGCACAACTATTTAAGGCGAGATCAGTTTGTAAGACATTCGAAGAACGTTCCAAGAATGCCTTGGTTTATAAAAGGATTTCGTTCGAAAGATGGGGGATATCACATTGGGAAATCCATAAGTGACGATGTGTTTACTTTGACGCATATATTGCGGAGAACCCAAATGCTATTTTACGCAATGGGTTAAGAAATTATTTTGACTCAATATATCTGAATATTGGACTTCGTGATTTAGAAAAAGCGGCTAACATGCAACATAAAGAAGCATGTTATGCTTACGGATTAGTAATGTTCGCTTCTCACCAAAGTGAGAACAAGAACATCGACCTACAACTATTAAAAAAAACGTTCCCACAAGTGACGGAGTCGGTAATTGGGGTAAGAAATGAGGTTTTTAGATTGTTACGGGACTGTTGGACATTACGTAACCCTCGTCCCTTTGATGACGTTACAACACGCTGTCTTAATAACGGCCATTACGGTTATGTTCCACAAGACCAAGGATGGGAAGTAGTCCTAGTAAAACCAGAATGCATGACTTGTTTCTGGACGTATGAATTACGTGTCTTTATTGCCTTTGCTGAACGACTTGTGTACTAGCTAGAATTATCTTCACAACCATCTTGTATCAAATTTATTGTGTGCTATATTTCATGCTATATGTAAAATAAGCGGTATTGTAAGTTTGTAAAATATTGTGTAAAAGTTTGAACGCGAAATATTATTATAATCAGTTTTTCATATAGAATTGTAGTAGTTGAATTGTATATTAGCTACTAAGTATGAACTTAACGGGTAGGTACTACCCGAATTTAAACTTATAAAATGCTAATATGAAGAAAAAGCTTTTATAAATGAGTTCATATTATGCTACGAAATACTATTAACTACTCTTAATATTCTGTATGATTAACTTGTTCCATTTGACTATTTTGAAGGAAATGGCACTGACTACTCGACACACCGTGAATATGAATGAAGAGGAATTCCGTACTTTCTAGCTTCAAACAAAGCCGCAGTACAGGCTGCGCTACATACCAACAATAACCTTGGATCTAGCAGTACAGGAAATCGTGTAGGATGCACCTACAAAGAATTCACTGCCTGCAAACCTTCAGAATTTGATGGAACCGAAGGACCGATCGGATTGAAACGGTGGACCGAGAAGGTCGAATCGGTGTTTGCCATAAGTAAGTGTACTGAAGAGGACAAAGTAAAGTACGCTACGCATACCTTCACAGGTTCTGCGTTAACATGGTGGAATACCTATCTAGAGCAAGTGGGACAAGACGATGCGTACGCACTACCGTGGTCAGCATTCAAGCACTTGATGAACGAGAAGTACCGTCCCAGAACCGAGGTCAATAAGCTCAAGACAGAACTTAGAGGGTTACGAACCCAAGGATTTGATATTACCACATACGAAAGATGATTCACAGAATTGTGCCTATTGTGTCCGGGAGCATTCGAAGATGAGGAAGAGAAGATCGACGCGTTTGTGAAAGGATTACCGGAAAGAATCCAAGAAGATATAAGTTCACAGGAGCCCGCCTCCATACAACAGGCATGTAGAATGGCTCACAAACTAGTGAACCAGATTGAAGAAAGAATTAAAGAACAGAATGCTGAAGAGGCCAATGTGAAGCAAGTCAAAAGAAAGTGGGAGGAAAACGGTGATAATAATCACCAATACAACAATAACAGCAATTACAACAATAATCGCAACAATTATCCCAACAATCGCAACATCAATCGCAACTACAACAAACAGCCCAACAACAACAACAACAACAACAACAACAACAACAACAACAACAACAACAACAACTGTAGTGACCCGAACTTTTCCATGTTTATATATATTAATTGAGATTGATATTTACATGATTAAATGTTTCCAACATGTTAAGCAATCAAACTTGTTAAGACTTGATTAATTGAAATATGTTTCATATAGACAATTGACCACCCAAGTTGACCGGTGATTCACGAACGTTAAAACTTGTAAAAACTATACGATGACATATATATGGTTATATATATAGTTAACATGTTTTTATTATAAGTATGTATCTCATTAGGTATTTTAACAATGAGTTATATACATAAAAATGAGACTATTAATTTAAGAAACTCGAAAACGATATATATAACGATTATCGTTATAACAACGTCTTACTAGGTACATATGAATCATATTAAGATATTGATACACTTGGTTAATTATGTTAAATGATAAGTAAATATATTATTAAGTGTATTAACAATGAAATACATATGTAAAAATAAGACTACTAACTTAATGATTTCGAAACGAGACATATATGTAACGATTATCGTTGTAACGACATTTAACTGTATATACATCATACTGAGATATATTATATATCATAATATCATGATAATATAACAATTTAACATCTCATTTGTTATAATAAACAATGGGTTAACAACATTCAACAAGATCATTAACCTAAAGGTTTCAAAACAACATTTACATGTAACGACTAACGATGACTTAACGACTCAGTTAAAATGTATATACATGTTGTAACATCCCGCGTTTTTCCGTTAAATTTATTTTTAACACCGTCTTTTTTTTTAATAATATCTTTCGCTATTTAAATTCCCAATTTCCGTTAACTAACGTTTATAATATTCTCGTTATTTAATTATAACATCACTCGTCTACTCGAGCGTTTTTAAAATATTTCGTTTGGTTAATTCCTGCACCCGACTACAAACATGAGGGACTTAAGTTGACAAGTGGGCAAAGTGGTGACTAGGTCAACTAGTCAACCACTTCACCTCCTCCATTCATTTCCACCAACACCTTCCACATTTCTTCCTCTTTTTCTCTCTACTTCTCTTTTATGAACATAAACACCAAAATCACAAAATCATCATCTAAATCCGATTGGAGAAGCAAACATCAAAACAAATTACATATTCGTGATCCTCTCTTCATCCTCTTCGATTTGGTACCAATTTCATCCGTTTTGGGTAACTTTCTAAAATCACTAATTTCCTTTAAATTCGTGTTCTTGACTTGAAATTGTGTTAGTTAGTGTCTATGGCTCGTGTATAACATGAATATATGTTTTGTTTGCTCGATTTGTCGATTCGGAGTAACTAGTATGAATTTTGAAATGGGTGTGCTTAATTCTTGATTTTGAAAGAGTAAATGTTGTTAGATTGTTAAAGTGCATGTTTTAAAAGTGTTACTAGCATCATTAGCTTCAATTTGATGTGTAGGTTGATTAAGAAAACTTCAAAAGCATGATTATTGATTTTGAGATGTTTGACTAGGGTTTGATAGTTCTTGACATGAATTTTTGGATGCTTGAATGCCATGGAATGTTAATTGTTAGTGTTTAGTTGTAATGTATGCTTCATTACCTTCAAAACGGCATATCATATGTGAGAATTGGATTCCCGAAACTCAAAATGCATTTGAGGAACTTGAAAATTTGAAAATAGACTTTTATTGATCACTTGACGAGAAATCGGTTGTTGAAAATGATGTTTTTGATTGATGATATGTGGTTAGTTGTATTCCTTGTCAAAATACCTTTCCAACGATATAAGATACGTGTCTTAAGTGTTTTCGGTTCATGAGTTATGTTAAATTGAGTTTTGGTTCGAGACTTAACAAAACTGCAGCAACAGCATCTTTTATGTAGTAAAGCGCGCCGCGCAATCTTGAGCACGCCGCGCACATGCTGAGGTGCAAATGCTTAACCCCCTAAACTGGTCCCTGACCTGTTTCCACGTTGTAGTGCGCGCCGCGCACTCCTGCGCGCACCGCGCACTCCCCAGGCCCAAAAATCAGTTTTGTTTTACTTTTCACAAAATCTTTCCTGCTTAACCGCAACTCCGATTAACATGAAATTTGGTTAACATGCTCATATATGATTCCTCATCATGGGAAAATTGTCGGATACCCGACCCGACCCCGTTGACTTTGACTTTGACCAAGTTTGACTTTTAGTCAAACTTAACCAAACTTTTATGCAATCGTTCTAACATGCTTTTATACTTGTTTCTTGTATGAAACTTGACAACGTGATTCACATGCTATACTTAATCGAGTCGTAACGAGCCATAGGACTAATTGAACACATTTCACCCGACCTTGTGTCGTAACCGGTTAATTGATATAACTTACTTGTTTAGGTCAAGGCTAAGCAACTTTCATGCACACGTTTACTTGTTGAAGTACTTTTATAACTCTCGCACTCAAGGTGAGATCATAGTCCCACTTTTACTCTTTTTGAACTTATATTTGGGATGAGAAAACATAAACGATTCTTTTGAACTAAGTGAACACAAGAACGGGAAAACAAACATTCTACATACGAGTTTAGAACAAAAATCCTCAATTCGATTATCATTAGTTACACTTGCCGGGTGTAAGCGAGAACTTATGTTATATGGCCATATGGGTTGACAACCCTCATCTTTGACGGTTCGCTACCGTCTACGGATGAAATATATTTTCGAGAATCAGTGTTTGTTCTAGCACTATGGATGGGGTATACAATGGATGGAATGTTAAGCTTTGATAATTGGGTGCTCGTGAATATTAACTTTTAGAATGTATTACTATTATTTCAACTTTGCAAACCTTGTGGTTCGACTTACTTACTTTTACTCACTTACTCAAACCTATGATTTCACCAACGTTTTTGCGTTGACAGATTCTTCTATGTTTTCTCAGGTTTTCACATGGCTATTTGTTACACGCTTCCGCACTCTTTGATTACTTGATTGGAGTCTACCATGCATGCATAAGCTAGGGATAGCATTTTTGGATTTAAACTTTTGTCTACTTACTTACGCTATTTATAGCAACTGTGGTTTCAAACTAATTATGTCGCAAGTTATTTCGTTCATACTTTATAACTTTGTAAACTTAAACTTATTGTCGATCCGTTTGTTAAACTAAACTTTGTACCTTTCAAATGAACGCGACATAATTTTGGTCAAACGAGTCTCATATAGGGACTACGACCACGCAACGGGACCTAAGTTAACGACGCCGTCAATAACGGTTTTGGTCGGGTCATCACAAGTGGTATCAGAGCGTTGGTTGTAGGGAACTAGGACGTGCATTAGTGTGTCTAACAGAGTCGTTAGGACGCATTAGTGAGTCTAGACTACAACCGGATAGTTAGCCATTGCATTCTGACATACATTTGCTATAGATAGCACTTACTTGACTACTTGTGCATTATACTTGAATCATTCTTAGGCAAACTTTTTTTAATGGTACCCAATCTTCATCATACGAACTCGTATTCCGCCACTTTTTGGTAACACACGTAAATTCATGATTCATACACGTATGGATGACGACGACTTCATTAGTCACACTTGTTCGGGAACTCTGTCTCCCGGATTGTTATTTGCCACCGTTTCAACTTACTATCGGTTTCCCACTGGTGTTTCTTACTATCTACTTTTTGGTGTTACTACCATCACTACTCTAGGTGAGTATCGTCATCAACATTTATCACTACGGTTGCGTGCTACTCGTTATCATGACTCGTTACTCTTTTCATACCTGAATACCTTATTGTCTGACTCGAACCACATTGACGTGAACAATCATTTATACACTTCCCTCGGGGAACGCTTCTTTATAGTTGCACTAATTCTTTCGATTCAATACGAGTCACGTTAGAGACGTCATTACACTTTGTTTATTTTAAACTTCACGATTACACGAACTTGAATCTATAGAGTGATGTGGGAATGGAGGTATGAGTTAGCGTAATATAACGACACTCGATCAACGTGGTTATATTACGGTAAGACATACCAAAGTTCTAGTGACACGTGATGGTGGTTAGACTCGATCAACCTAAACACCACCATGTGCCATGTACATGACTTCATCTTTTCAGGTTTGGACATCCAAAAACTCCAAGAATATTTATAACAACCATACCGGGGACACACCTTCAATTATTGTCAAATTATATTTATGCTTCCGAATGAATTACCGATTCCATTCGACTTCAACCGTATGTCACACGGGTATACTAGCTCGTCCTCGCGCAGTCTTATTGACTAACTACAATTTACTCGTTATGCTCACATCGGGGCGGAAACTTCTCTTGCATCACCCTCGTACTTCCGGTTCAGGAGGTCCTTATTCTAAATTCTCAATGGAGAGCGACTCTTCACATCATACAAGTATTCGCCGCGAGGGTGGATAGTCCTAACAATCGTTTTCAAAACCCAATAAGAACTTGCCCCGACGAACGTTTTTGGAAACCGATAAATCTTCCGCGACGCGAATTTTCTTGAAAAACTTGTCCTAGCTAACGTTTTCAATTCCTAGCAAACTTGTTCAATATGCCTTAGGGAAATGTACCCCGTTTCGGATCGAGATCCTCGTTTCACTTCTAGATTTTGGAGTACCTTACAAAAAGCCTCGGGACCGCGTTTAGACATGAGTACCGCGTACCATCCACAACCCGACGGACCGAACAAACATGCGATTTAAACCTTGGAAACCATAATACAAGTTTGTATTACCAACTTCAAATTTACTTGAGAAAAGTATTTTCCTTTAACCGAATCCTCGTACTACAATGATTTTCATTCGAGTTTTAACGTCACTCCTTTTGAAACCACATGTGACCGGAAACGTCATTCTCCTTTGTCGAACCAAGTAAACGATGATCAATTCACCGGGGTCGAGGTTATTCATGAGCAACCGAGAAAATTTATTCATATTCAGGTAAAACCCTACGCGACTCGTAATCACCAAGAGCTACGCCGATGTTAGACGTAAACATTTCAAATTCCACGTGGGAAACCGCGTCACGTTAAGAGTCGCACCTTGGAAAGGTGCAATCCGTTTCGGGAAAACGTAGGAAGCTAAATCCGCTATATTTTGATCCTTTAAATTCTTGGGGTGTTTTGGACCCGTCGCTAGCCGTTTAGACTTTTCCGACTCATTTTGGGTCTCCGTTTAACCTACATTCGATGTATCAACTCAAAGACGTGCTTTGCGAAACGAGAACTTGTTATCTCCTTTGATGAACTCACTATCGACGATAACCCTCACTTCCTAGGAGGACCGGTTGAAACCATAAATCGTGAAGCCAAACCTTAAAACATCATATGATCCCGACCGTCAAAATTCGTTGAAATACCCTAGGACGTACTTCTCCCTCACTCGTAGAATTGGCAACGCAAGATCTCGAGGAAAATTCAACAACTACTACTTCCAACTAAATTTCGGGACGAAATTTCTTTTGAGGTGTGGATAATGTAACATCCCGCGTTTTTCCGTTAAATTTATTTTTAACACCGTCTTTTTTTTTAATAATATCTTTCGCTATTTAAATTCCCAATTTCCGTTGACTAACGTTTATAATATTCTCGTTATTTAATTATAGCATCACTCGTCTACTCGAGCGTTTTTAAAATATTTCGTTTGGTTAATTCCCGCACCCGACTACAAACATGAGGGACTTAAGTTGACAAGTGGGCAAAGTGGTGACTAGGTCAACTAGTCAACCACTTCACCTCCTCCATTCATTTCCACCAACACCTTCCACATTTCTTCCTCTTTTTCTCTCTACTTCTCTTTTATGAACATAAACACCAAAATCACAAAATCATCATCTAAATCCGATTGGAGAAGCAAACATCAAAACAAATTACATATTCGTGATCCTCTCTTCATCCTCTTCGATTTGGTACCAATTTCATACGTTTTGGGTAACTTTCTAAAATCACTAATTTCCTTTAAATTCGTGTTCTTGACTTGAAATTGTGTTAGTTAGTGTCTATGGCTCGTGTATAACATGAATATATGTTTTGTTTGCTCGATTTGTCGATTCGGAGTAACTAGTATGAACTTTGAAATGGGTGTGCTTAATTCTTGATTTTGAAAGAGTAAATGTTGTTAGATTGTTAAAGTGCATGTTTTAAAAGTGTTACTAGCATCATTAGCTTCAATTTGATGTGTAGGTTGATTAAGAAAACTTCAAAAGCATGATTATTGATTTTGAGATGTTTGACTAGGGTTTGATAGTTCTTGACATGAATTTTTGGATGCTTGAATGCCATGGAATGTTAATTGTTAGTGTTTAGTTGTAATGTATGCTTCATTACCTTCAAAACGGCATATCATATGTGAGAATTGGATTCCCGAAACTCAAAATGCATTTGAGGAACTTGAAAATTTGAAAATAGACTTTTATTGATCACTTGACGAGAAATCGGTTGTTGAAAATGATGTTTTTGATTGATGATATGTGGTTAGTTGTATTCCTTGTCAAAATACCTTTCCAACGATATAAGATACGTGTCTTAAGTGTTTTCGGTTCATGAGTTATGTTAAATTGAGTTTTGGTTCGAGACTTAACAAAACTGCAGCAACAGCATCTTTTATGTAGTAAAGCGCGCCGTGCAATCTTGAGCGCGCCGCGCACATGCTGAGGTGCAAATGCTTAACCCCCTAAACTGGTCCCTGACCTGTTTCCACGTTGTAGTGCGCGCCGCGCACTCCTGCGCGCGCCGCGCACTCCCCAGGCCCAAAAATCAGTTTTGTTTTACTTTTCACAAAATCTTTCCTGCTTAACCGCAACTCCGATTAACATGAAATTTGGTTAACATGCTCATATATGATTCCTCATCATGGGAAAATTGTCGGATACCCGACCCGACCCCGTTGACTTTGACTTTGACCAAGTTTGACTTTTAGTCAAACTTAACCAAACTTTTATGCAATCGTTCTAACATGCTTTTATACTTGTTTCTTGTATGAAACTTGACAACGTGATTCACATGCTATACTTAATCGAGTCGTAACAAGCCATAGGACTAATTGAACACATTTCACCCGACCTTGTGTCGTAACCGGTTAATTGATATAACTTACTTGTTTAGGTCAAGGCTAAGCAACTTTCATGCACACGTTTACTTGTTGAAGTACTTTTATAACTCTCGCACTCAAGGTGAGATCATAGTCCCACTTTTACTCTTTTTGAACTTATATTTGGGATGAGAAAACATAAACGATTCTTTTGAACTAAGTGAACACAAGAACGGGAAAACAAACATTCTACATACGAGTTTAGAACAAAAATCCTCAATTCGATTATCATTAGTTACACTTGCCGAGTGTAAGCGAGAACTTATGTTATATGGCCATATGGGTTGACAACCCTCATCTTTGACGGTTCGCTACCGTCTACGGATGAAATATATTTTCGAGAATCAGTGTTTGTTCTAGCACTATGGATGGGGTATACAATGGATGGAATGTTAAGCTTTGATAATTAGGTGCTCGTGAATATTAACTTTTAGAATGTATTACTATTATTTCAACTTTGCAAACCTTGTGGTTCGACTTACTTACTTTTACTCACTTACTCAAACCTATGATTTCACCAACGTTTTTGCGTTGACAGATTCTTCTATGTTTTCTCAGGTTTTCACATGGCTATTTGTTACACGCTTCCGCACTCTTTGATTACTTGATTGGAGTCTACCATGCATGCATACGCTAGGGATAGCATTTTTGGATTTAAACTTTTGTCTACTTACTTACGCTATTTATAGCAACTGTGGTTTCAAACTAATTATGTCGCAAGTTATTTCATTCATACTTTATAACTTTGTAAACTTAAACTTATTGTCGATCCGTTTGTTAAACTAAACTTTGTACCTTTCAAATGAACGCGACATAATTTTGGTCAAACGAGTCTCATATAGGGACTACGACCACGCAACGGGACCTAAGTTAACGACGCCGTCAATAACGGTTTTGGTCGGGTCGTCACACATCTAGTGTTTTAATATGTATTTATACACTTTTGAAAGACTTCAATACACTTATCAAAATACTTCTACTTAACAAAAATGCTTACAATTACATCCTCGTTCAGTTTCATCAACAATTCTACTCGTATGCACCCGTATTCATACTTGTACAATACACAGCTTTTAGATGTATGTACTATTGGTATATACACTCCAATGATCAGCTCTTAGCAGCCCATGTGAGTCACCTAACACATGTGGGAACCATCATTTGCAACTAGCATGAAATATCTCATAAAATTACAAAAATATGAGTAATCATTCATGACTTATTTACATGAAAACAAAATTACATATCCTTTATATCTAATCCATACACCAACGACCAAAAACACCTACAAACACTTTCATTCTTCAATTTTCTTCATCTAATTGATCTCTCTCAAGTTCTATCTTCAAGTTCTAAGTGTTCTTCATAAATTCCAAAAGTTCTAGTTTCATAAAATCAAGAATACTTTCAAGTTTGCTAGCTCACTTCCAATCTTGTAAGGTGATCATCCAACCTCAAGAAATCTTTGTTTCTTACAGTAGGTTATCATTCTAATACAAGGTAATAATCATATTCAAACTTTGGTTCAATTTCTATAACTATAACAATCTTATTTCAAGTGATGATCTTACTTGAACTTGTTTTCGTGTCATGATGTTGCTTCAAGAACTTCGAGCCATCCAAGGATCCATTGAAGCTAGATCCATTTTTCTCTTTTCCAGTAGGTTTATCCAAGGAAATTAAGGTAGTAATGATGTTCATAACATCATTCGATTCATACATATAAAGCTATCTTATTCGAAGGTTTAAACTTGTAATCACTAGAACATAGTTTAGTTAATTCTAAACTTGTTCGCAAACAAAAGTTAATCCTTCTAACTTGACTTTTAAAATCAACTAAACACATGTTCTATATCTATATGATATGCTAACTTAATGATTTAAAACCTGGAAACACGAAAAACACCGTAAAACCGGATTTACGCCGTCGTAGTAACACCGCGGGCTGTTTTGGGTTAGTTAATTAAAAACTATGATAAACTTTGATTTAAAAGTTGTTATTCTGAGAAAATGATTTTTATTATGAACATGAAACTATATCCAAAAATTATGGTTAAACTCAAAGTGGAAGTATGTTTTCTAAAATGGTCATCTAGACGTCATTCTTTCGACTGAAATGACTACCTTTACAAAAACGACTTGTAACTTATTTTTCCGACTATAAACCTATACTTTTTCTGTTTAGATTCATAAAATAGAGTTCAATATAAAACCATAGCAATTTGATTCACTCAAAACGGATTTAAAATGAAGAAGTTATGGGTAAAACAAGATTGGATAATTTTTCTCATTTTAGCTACGTGAAAATTGGTAACAAATCTATTCCAACCAAAACTTAATCAACTTGTATTGTATATTATGTAATCTTGAGATACCATAGACACGTATACAATGTTTCGACCTATCATGTCGACACATCTATATATATTTCGGAACAACCATAGACACTCTATATGTGAATGTTGGAGTTAGCTATACAGGGTTGAGGTTGATTCCAAATATATATAGTTTGAGTTGTGATCAATACTGAGATACGTATACACTGGGTCGTGGATTGATTCAAGATAATATTTATCGATTTATTTCTGTACATCTAACTGTGGACAACTAGTTGTAGGTTACTAACGAGGACAGCTGACTTAATAAACTTAAAACATCAAAATATATTAAAATTGTTGTAAATATATTTTGAACATACTTTGATATATATGTATATATTGTTATAGGTTCGTGAATCAACCAGTGGCCAAGTCTTACTTCCCGACGAAGTAAAAATCTGTGAAAGTGAGTTATAGTCCCACTTTTAAAATCTAATATTTTTGGGATGAGAATACATGCAGGTTTTATAAATGATTTACAAAATAGACACAAGTACGTGAAACTACATTCTATGGTTGAATTATCGAAATCGAATATGCCCTTTTTATTAAGTCTGGTAATCTAAGAATTAGGGAACAGACACCCTAATTGACGCGAATTCTAAAGATAGATCTATTGGGCCTAACAAACCCCATCCAAAGTACCGGATGCTTTAGTACTTCGAAATTTATATCATATCCGAAGGGTGTCCCGGAATGATGGGGATATTCTTATATATGCATCTTGTTAATGTCGATTACCAGGTGTTCACCATATGAATGATTTTTATCTCTATGTATGGGATGTGTATTGAAATATGAAATCTTGTGGTCTATTATTATGATTTGATATATATAGGTTAAACCTATAACTCACCAACATTTTTGTTGACGTTTTAAGCATGTTTATTCTCAGGTGATTATTAAGAGCTTCCGCTGTCGCATACTTAAATAAGGACGAGATTTGGAGTCCATACTTGTATGATATTGTGTAAAAACTGCATTCAAGAAACTTATTTTGTTGTAACATATTTGTATTGTAAACCATTATGTAATGGTCGTGTGTAAACAGGATATTTTAGATTATCGTTATTTGATAATCTACGTAAAGCTTTTTAAACCTTTATTTATAAAATAAAGGTTATGGTTTGTTTTAAAAATGAATGCAGTCTTTGAAAAACGTCTCATATAGAGGTCAAAACCTCGCAACGAAATCAATTAATATGGAACGTTTTTAATCAATAAGAACGGGACATTTCAGTTGGTATCAGAGCGTTGGTCTTAGAGAACCAGAAAATTTGCATTAGTGTGTCTTATCGAGTTTGTTAGGATGCATTAGTGATTCTGGACTTCGACCGTGTTTTCTTTAAAAATGATTGCTTAACATTTTTGTTGGAAACTATATATTTTTAACATATGAATATTATGTGATATATTAATCTCTTAACGTGTTTGATATTATGTGATAGATGTCTATCTCTAGAACAAGTCCCATTGACTCACCTAATAATAATGAAGAGTCAAATGTAAATTGGAATGATTCGTGGACTGATTCACAAGTTCCCGAAGAGGAACCGGAAGAAGAGTCGGAACCGGAAGAAGAATCGGAACCGGATGAAGAAATAGAACCGGTGGGGGAAATAATAAAACGGTTAAGTAAAAGAAAATCCTCAACCAACCGACCAAGGTTAATTATGGTCAATGGTGTTTCCGCCAAGGAAGCAAAATATTGGGAGGATTACCAATTCTCCGATGAATCGGATTCCGACGAGAATTCTGATGATGTTATAGAAATTACCCCAACTGAATTTAAAAAGGCAAAAGAAAATAATAAGGGAAAGGGCATAAAAATAGAGAAATCTAATTCCAACCCCGATGAACTTTATATGTATCGTCAACGCCCGAAGTCCTTAAGTTGTAACAATGACCCGGGAACCTCTAAACCACCAGGTTTTTCTAAACCAATGTGGACAACGACGGCTCGTATTAGGGGAACATCATATATCTATAGAAACTTGGCAAAACGAACCAAAACCGAAGAAGAAGAAACGAGCGAGTCGGAATAAGATAGTTGTATTCGTGTGGTGTAATATATGTAATATAGTGTTCTTATGCTTTATGATATATGTAAAAATTGCTTGTATTAATAAGTATTTTTTTATGAATCTAACTCTTGTCTATTTTACAGTTTAAAAACACAAAATGGATAGACAACCCAATATTTTAAGAGACCTACCCGGAGACATGATTGATGAAATATTGTCTAGAGTCGGCCAGAATTCCTCGGCACAACTATTTAAGGCGAGATCAGTTTGTAAGACATTCGAAGAACGTTCCAAGAATGTCTTGGTTTATAAGAGACTTTCGTTTGAAAGATGGGGGATATCACATTGGGAAACCCATAAGTTACGATGTGTTTACTTTGACGCATATATTGCGGGGAACCCAAATGCTATTTTACGCAACGGGTTAAGAAATTATTTTGACTCAATATATCCGAATATTGGACTTCGTGATTTAGAAAAAGCGGCTAACATGCAACATAAAGAAGCATGTTATGCTTACGGATTAGTAATGTTCGCTTCTCACCAAAGTGAGAACAAGAACATCGGGCTACAACTATTAAACAAAACGTTTCCACAAGTGACGGAGTCGGTAATTGGGGTAAGAAATGAGGTTTTTAGATTATTACGGGACTGTTGGACATTACGTAACCCTCGTCCCTTTGACGACGTTACAACACGCTGTCTTATCAACGGCCATAACGGTTATGTTGCACAAGACCAAGGATGGGAAGTAGTCCTAGTAAAACCAGAATGCATGACTTGTTTCTGGATGTATGAATTACGTGTCTTTATTACCTTTGCTGAACGACTTGTGTACTAGCTAGAATTATCTTCACAACTATCTTGTATCAAAGTTATTGTGTGCTATATTTCATGCTTTATGTAAAATAAGCGGTATTGTAAGTTTGTAAAATATTGTATAAAAGTTTGAACGCGAAATATTATTATAATCAGTTTTTCATATAGAATTGTAGTAGTTGAATTGTATATTAGCTACTAAGTATGAACTTAACGGGTAGGTACTACCCGAATTTAAACTTATAAAACGCTAATATGAAGAAAAAGCTTTTATAAATGAGTTCATATTATGCTACGAAATACTATTAACTACTCTTAATATTCTGTATGATTAACTTGTTCCATTTGACTATTTTGAAGGAAATGGCACCGACTACTCGACACACCGTGAATATGAATGAAGAGGAATTCCGTACTTTTCTAGCTTCAAACATAGCCGCAGTACAGGCTGCGCTACATACCAACAATAACCTTGGATCTAGCAGTACAGGAAATCGTGTAGGATGCACCTACAAAGAATTCACTGCCTGCAAACCTTTGGAATTTGATGGAACCGAAGGACCGATCGGATTAAAACGGTGGACCGAGAAGGTCGAATCGGTGTTTGCCATAAGTAAGTGTACTGAAGAGGACAAAGTAAAGTACGCTACGCATACCTTCACAGGTTCTGCGTTAACATGGTGGAATACCTATCTAGAGCAAGTGGGACAAGACGATGCGTACGCACTACCGTGGTCAGCATTCAAGCACTTGATGAACGAGAAGTACCGTCCCAGAACCGAGGTCAATAAGCTCAAGACAGAACTTAGAGGGTTACGAACCCAAGGATTTGATATTACCACGTATGAAAGACGATTCACAGAATTGTGCCTATTATGTCCGGGAGCATTCGAAGATGAGGAAGAGAAGATCGACGCGTTTGTGAAAGGATTACCGGAAAGAATCCAAGAAGATATAAGTTCACACGAGCCCGCCTCCATACAACAGGCATGTAGAATGGCTCACAAACTTGTGAACCAAATTGAAGAAAGAATTAAAGAACAGACTGCTGAAGAGGCCAATGTGAAGCAAGTCAAAAGAAAGTGGGAGGAAAACGGTGATAAGAATCACCAATACAACAACAACAGCAATTACAACAATAATCGCAACAATTATCCCAACAATCGCAACATCAATCGCAACTACAACAAACGGCCCAACAACAACAACAATAATAACAACAGCAACTACAACAATCATCCCAACAACAATAATAACCGCAACAACAACAACAATCAGAAGCAGCTATGCCAAAGGTGTGAAAAGAATCACTCGGGGTTCTGCACCAAATTTTGCAACAAGTGTAAAAGAAATGGTCATAGCGCGGCGAAGTGTGAGGTCTACGGACCAGGGGTTAATAGAACGAAAGGAACAAATGGTGTCGGAACGAGTAATGGCGGAGCAAGTAGTGTTGGAGCAAGTTATGCCAATGTAGTTTGTTATAAATGTGGAAAACCGGGCCACATTATTAGAAATTGCCCGAACCAGGAGAACACGAATGGACAAGGCCGTGGAAGAGTTTTCAATATTAATGCGGCAGAGGCACAGGAAGACCCGGAGCTTGTTACGGGTACGTTTCTTATTGACAATAAATCTGCTTACGTTTTATTTGATTCGGGTGCGGATAGAAGCTATATGAGTAGAGATTTTTGTGCTAAATTAAGTTGTCCATTGACGCCTTTGGATAGTAAATTTTTACTCGAATTAGCAAATGGTAAATTAATTTCAACAGATAATATATGTCGGAATCGAGAAATTAAACTGGTTAGCGAAACATTTAAGATTGACTTGATACCAGTAGAGTTAGGGAGTTTTGATGTGATAATCGGTATGGACTGGTTGAAAGAAGTGAAAGCGGAGATCGTCTGTTACAAAAATGCAATTCGCATTATACGAGAAAAAGGAAAACCCTTAATGGTGTACGGAGAAAAGGGCAACACGAAGCTACATCTTATTAGTAATTTGAAGGCACAAAAACTAATAAGAAAAGGTTGCTATGCTGTTCTAGCACACGTCGAGAAAGTACAAACTGAAGAAAAGAGCATCAATGATGTTCCCATTGCAAAAGAATTTCCCGATGTATTTCCGAAAGAATTACCGGGATTACCCCCACATCGATCCGTTGAATTTCAAATCGATCTTGTACCAGGAGCTGCACCAATAGCTCGTGCTCCTTACAGACTCGCACCCAGCGAGATGAAAGAACTGCAAAGCCAATTACAAGAACTTTTAGAGCGTGGTTTCATTCGACCAAGCACATCACCGTGGGGAGCTCCTGTTTTGTTTGTCAAGAAGAAAGATGGTACATTCAGGTTGTGTATCGACTACCGAGAGTTGAACAAACTTACCATCAAGAACCGCTACCCACTACCGAGAATCGATGACATATTTGATCAACTACAAGGCTCGTCTGTTTATTCAAAGATTGACTTACGTTCCGGGTATCATCAAATGCGGGTGAAAGAAGATGATATTCCAAAGACTGCTTTCAGAACACGTTACGGTCATTACGAGTTTATGGTCATGCTGTTTGGTTTAACTAATGCACCAGCTGTGTTCATGGACCTTATGAACCGAGTGTGTGGACCATACCTTGACAAGTTTGTCATTGTTTTCATTGATGACATACTTATTTACTCAAAGAATGACCAAGAACACGGTGAACATTTGAGAAAGGTGTTAGAAGTATTGAGGAAGGAAAAATTGTACGCTAAGTTTTCAAAGTGTGCATTTTGGTTGGAAGAAGTTCAATTCCTCGGTCACATAGTGAACAAAGAAGGTATTAAAGTGGATCCGGCAAAGATAGAAACTGTTGAAAAGTGGGAAACCCCGAAAACTCCGAAACACATACGCCAGTTTTTAGGACTAGCTGGTTACTACAGAAGGTTCATCCAAGACTTTTCTAGAATAGCAAAACCCTTGACTCCATTAACGCATAAAGGGAAGAAATTTGAATGGAATGATGAACAAGAGAAAGCGTTTCAGTTATTGAAGAAAAAGCTAACTACGGCACCTATATTGTCATTGCCTGAAGGGAATGATGATTTTGTGATTTATTGTGACGCATCAAAGCAAGGTCTCGGTTGTGTATTAATGCAACGAACGAAGGTGATTGCTTATGCGTCTAGACAATTGAAGATTCACGAACAAAATTATACGACGCATGATTTGGAATTAGGCGCGGTTGTTTTTGCATTAAAGACTTCGAGGCACTACTTATATGGGGTCAAAAGTATTATATATACCGACCACAAAAGTCTTCAACACATATTTAATCAGAAACAACTGAATATGAGGCAGCGTAGGTGGATTGAATTGTTGAATGATTACGACTTTGAGATTCGTTACCACCCGGGGAAGGCAAATGTGGTAGCCGATGCCTTGAGCAGGAAGGACAGAGAACCCATTCGAGTAAAATCTATGAATATAATGATTCATAATAACCTTACTACTCAAATAAAGGAGGCGCAACAAGGAGTTTTAAAAGAGGGAAATTTAAAGGATGAAATACCCAAAGGATCGGAGAAGCATCTTAATATTCGGGAAGATGGAACCCGGTATAGGGCTGAAAGGATTTGGTTACCAAAATTTGGAGATATGAGAGAAATGGTACTTAGAGAAGCTCATAAAACCAGATACTCAATACATCCTGGAACGGGGAAGATGTACAAGGATCTCAGGAAATATTTTTGGTGGCCGGGTATGAAAGCCGATGTTGCTAAATACGTAGGAGAATGTTTGACGTGTTCTAAGGTCAAAGCTGAGCATCAGAAACCATCAGGTCTACTTCAACAACCCGAAATCCCAGAATGGAAATGGGAAAACATTACCATGGATTTCATCACTAAATTGCCAAGGACTGCAAGTGGTTTTGATACTATTTGGGTAATAGTTGATCGTCTCACCAAATCAGCACACTTCCTGCCAATAAGAGAAGATGACAAGATGGAGAAGTTAGCATGACTGTATTTGAAGGAAGTCGTCTCCAGACATGGAATACCAATCTCTATTATCTCTGATAGGGATGGCAGATTTATTTCAAGATTCTGGCAGACATTACAGCAAGCATTAGGAACTCGTCTAGACATGAGTACTGCCTATCATCCACAAACTGATGGGCAGAGCGAAAGGACGATACAAACGCTTGAAGATATGCTACGAACATGTGTTATTGATTTCGGAAACAGTTGGGATCGACATCTACCGTTAGCAGAATTTTCCTACAACAACAGCTACCATTCAAGCATTGAGATGGCGCCGTTTGAAGCACTTTATGGTAGAAAGTGCAGGTCTCCAATTTGTTGGAGTGAAGTGGGGGATAGACAGATTACGGGTCCGGAGATTATACAAGAAACTACCGAGAAGATCATCCAAATTCAACAACGGTTGAAAACCGCCCAAAGTCGACAAAAGAGCTACGCTGACATTAAAAGAAAAGATATAGAATTTGAAATTGGAGAGATGGTCATGCTTAAAGTTGCACCTTGGAAAGGTGTTGTTCGATTTGGTAAACGAGGGAAATTAAATCCAAGGTATATTGGACCATTCAAGATTATTGATCGTGTCGGACCAGTAGCTTACCGACTTGAGTTACCTCAACAACTCGCGGCTGTACATAACACTTTCCACGTCTCGAATTTGAAGAAATGTTTTGCTAAAGAAGATCTCACTATTCCGTTAGATGAAATCCAAATCAACGAAAAACTTCAATTCATCGAAGAACCCGTCGAAATAATGGATCGTGAGGTTAAAAGACTTAAGCAAAACAAGATACCAATTGTTAAGGTTCGATGGAATGCTCGTAGAGGACCCGAGTTCACCTGGGAGCGTGAAGATCAGATGAAGAAGAAATACCCGCATCTATTTCCAGAAGATTCGTCAACACCTTCAACAGCTTAAAATTTCGGGACGAAATTTATTTAACGGGTAGGTACTGTAGTGACCCGAACTTTTCCATGTTTATATATATTAATTGAGATTGATATTTACATGATTAAATGTTTCCAACATGTTAAGCAATCAAACTTGTTAAGACTTGATTAATTGAAATATGTTTGATATAGACAATTGACCACCCAAGTTGACCGGTGATTCACGAACGTTAAAACTTGTAAAAACTATACGATGACATATATATGGTTATATATATAGTTAACATGTTTTTATTATAAGTATGTATCTCATTAGGTATTTTAACAATGAGTTATATACATAAAAATGAGACTATTAATTTAAGAAACTCGAAAACGATATATATAACGATTATCGTTATAACAACGTCTTACTAGGTACATATGAATCATATTAATATATTGATACACTTGGTTAATTATGTTAAATGATAAGTAAATATATTATTAAGTGTATTAACAATGAAATACATATGTAAAAATAAGACTACTAACTTAATGATTTCGAAACGAGACATATATGTAACGATTATCGTTGTAACGACATTTAACTGTATATACATCATACTGAGATATATTATATATCATAATATCATGATAATATAACAATTTAACATCTCATTTGTTATAATAAACAATGGGTTAACAACATTCAACAAGATCATTAACCTAAAGGTTTCAAAACAACATTTACATGTAACGACTAACGATGACTTAACGACTCAGTTAAAATGTATATACATGTAGTGTTTTAATATGTATTTATACACTTTTGAAAGACTTCAATACACTTATCAAAATACTTCTACTTAACAAAAATGCTTACAATTACATCCTCGTTCAGTTTCATCAACAATTCTACTCGTATGCACCCGTATTCATACTTGTACAATACACAGCTTTTAGATGTATGTACTATTGGTATATACACTCTAATGATCAGCTCTTAGCAGCCCATGTGAGTCACCTAACACATGTGGGAACCATCATTTGGCAACTAGCATGAAATATCTCATAAAATTACAAAAATATGAGTAATCATTCATGACTTATTTACATGAAAACAAAATTACATATCCTTTATATCTAATCCATACACCAACGACCAAAAACACCTACAAACACTTTTATTCTTCAATTTTCTTCATCTAATTGATCTCTCTCAAGTTCTATCTTCAAGTTCTAAGTGTTCTTCATAAATTCCAAAAGTTCTAGTTTCATAAAATCAAGAATACTTTCAAGTTTGCTAGCTCACTTCCAATCTTGTAAGGTGATCATCCAACCTCAAGAAATCTTTGTTTCTTACAGTAGGTTATCATTCTAATACAAGGTAATAATCATATTCAAACTTTGGTTCAATTTCTATAACTATAACAATCTTATTTCAAGTGATGATCTTACTTGAACTTGTTTTCGTGTCATGATGTTGCTTCAAGAACTTCGAGCCATCCAAGGATCCATTGAAGCTAGATCCATTTTTCTCTTTTCCAGTAGGTTTATCCAAGGAAATTAAGGTAGTAATGATGTTCATAACATCATTCGATTCATACATATAAAGCTATCTTATTCGAAGGTTTAAACTTGTAATCACTAGAACATAGTTTAGTTAATTCTAAACTTGTTCGCAAACAAAAGTTAATCCTTCTAACTTGACTTTTAAAATCAACTAAACACATGTTCTATATCTATATGATATGCTAACTTAATGATTTAAAACCTGGAAACACGAAAAACACCGTAAAACCGGATTTACGCCGTCGTAGTAACACCGCGGGCTGTTTTGGGTTAGTTAATTAAAAACTATGATAAACTTTGATTTAAAAGTTTTTATTCTGAGAAAATGATTTTTATTATGAACATGAAACTATATCCAAAAATTATGGTTAAACTCAAAGTGGAAGTATGTTTTCTAAAATGGTCATCTAGACGTCGTTCTTTCGACTGAAATGACTACCTTTACAAAAACGACTTGTAACTTATTTTTCCGACTATAAACCTATACTTTTTCTGTTTAGATTCATAAAATATAGTTCAATATAAAACCATAGCAATTTGATTCACTCAAAACGGATTTAAAATGAAGAAGTTATGGGTAAAACAAGATTGGATAATTTTTCTCATTTTAGCTACGTGAAAATTGGTAACAAATCTATTCCAACCAAAACTTAATCAACTTGTATTGTATATTATGTAATCTTGAGATACCATAGACACGTATACAATGTTTCGACCTATCATGTCGACACATCTATATATATTTCGGAACAACCATAGACACTCTATATGTGAATGTTGGAGTTAGCTATACAGGGTTGAGGTTGATTCCAAAATATATATAGTTTGAGTTGTGATCAATACTGAGATACGTATACACTGGGTCGTGGATTGATTCAAGATAATATTTATCGATTTATTTCTGTACATCTAACTGTGGACAACTAGTTGTAGGTTACTAACGAGGACAGCTGACTTAATAAACTTAAAACATCAAAATATATTAAAAGTGTTGTAAATATATTTTGAACATACTTTGATATATATGTATATATTGTTATAGGTTCGTGAATCAACCAGTGGCCAAGTCTTACTTCCCGACGAAGTAAAAATCTGTGAAAGTGAGTTATAGTCCCACTTTTAAAATCTAATATTTTTGGGATGAGAATACATGCAGGTTTTATAAATGATTTACAAAATAGACACAAGTACGTGAAACTACATTCTATGGTTGAATTATCGAAATCGAATATGCCCTTTTTATTAAGTCTGGTAATCTAAGAATTAGGGAACAGACACCCTAATTGACGCGAATTCTAAAGATAGATCTATTGGGCCTAACAAACCCCATCCAAAGTACCGGATGCTTTAGTACTTCGAAATTTATATCATATCCGAAGGGTGTCCCGGAATGATGGGGATATTCTTATATATGCATCTTGTTAATGTCGATTACCAGGTGTTCACCATATGAATGATTTTTATCTCTATGTATGGGATGTGTATTGAAATATGAAATCTTGTGGTCTATTATTATGATTTGATATATATAGGTTAAACCTATAACTCACCAACATTTTTGTTGACGTTTTAAGCATGTTTATTCTCAGGTGATTATTAAGAGCTTCTGCTGTCGCATACTTAAATAAGGACGAGATTTGGAGTCCATACTTGTATGATATTGTGTAAAAACTGCATTCAAGAAACTTATTTTGTTGTAACATATTTGTATTGTAAACCATTATGTAATGGTCGTGTGTAAACAGGATATTTTAGATTATCGTTATTTGATAATCTACGTAAAGCTTTTTAAACCTTTATTTATGAAATAAAGGTTATGGTTTGTTTTAAAAATGAATGCAGTCTTTGAAAAACGTCTCATATAGAGGTCAAAACCTCGCAACGAAATCAATTAATATGGAACGTTTTTAATCAATAAGAACGGGACATTTCAACAACAACAACAACAACAACAACAGCAACTACAACAATCATCCCAACAACAATAATAACCGCAACAACAACAACAATCAGAAGCAGCTATGCCAAAGGTGTGAAAAGTATCACTCGGGGTTCTGCACCAAATCTTGCAACAAGTGTAAAAGAAATGGTCATAGCGAGGCGAAGTGTGAGGTCTACGGACCAGGGGTTAATAGAACGAAAGGAACAAATGGTGTCGGAACGAGTAATGGCGGAGCAAGTAGTGTCGGAACAAGTTATGCCAATGTAGTTTGTTATAAATGTGGAAAACCGGGCCACATTATTAGAAATTGCCCGAACCAGGAGAACACGAATGGACAAGGCCGCGGAAGAGTTTTCAATATTAATGCGACAGGGGCACAAGAAGACCCGGAGCTAGTTACGGGTACATTTCTTATTGACAATAAATCTGCTTACGTTTTATTTTATTCGGGTGCGGATAGAAGCTATATGAGTAGAGATTTTTGTCCTAAATTAAGTTGTCCATTGACGCCTTTGGATAGTAAATTTTTACTCGAATTAGCAAATGGTAAATTAATTTCAGCAGATAATATATGTTGGAATCGAGAAATTAAACTGGTTAGCGAAACATTTAAGATTGACTTGATACCAGTAGAGTTAGGGAGTTTTGATGTGATAATCGGTATGGACTGGTTGAAAGAAGTGAAAGCAGAGATCGTTTGTTACAAAAATGCAATTCGCATTATACGAGAAAAAGGAAAACCCTTAATGGTGTACGAAGAAAAGGGCAACACGAAGCTACATCTTATTAGTAATTTGAAGGAACAAACACTAATAAGAAAAGGTTGCTATGCTGTTCTAGCACACGTCGAGAAAGTACAAACTGAAGAAAAGAGCATCAATGATGTTCCCGTCGCAAAAGAATTTCCCGATGTATTTCTGAAAGAATTACCGGGATTACCCCCACATCGATCCGTTGAATTTCAAATAGATCTTGTACCAGGAGCTGCACCAATAGCTCGTGCTCCTTACAGACTCGCACCCAGCGAGATGAAAGAACTGCAAAGCCAATTACAAGAACTTTTAGAGCATGGTTTCATTCGACCAAGCACATCACCGTGGGGAGCTCCTGTTTTGTTTGTCAAGAAGAAAGATGGTACATTCAGGTTGTGTATCGACTACTGAGAGTTGAACAAACTTACCATCAAGAACTGCTACCCACTACCGAGAATCGACGACTTATTTGATCAACTACAAGGCTCGTCTGTTTATTCAAAGATTGACTTACGTTCCGGGTATCATCAAATGCGGGTGAAAGAAGATGATATTCCAAAGACTGCTTTCAGAACACGTTACGGTCATTACGAGTTTATGGTCATGCCATTTGGTTTAACTAATGCACCAACTGTGTTCATGGACCTTATGAACCGAGTGTGTGGACCATACCTTGACAAGTTTGTCATTGTTTTCATTGATGACATACTTATTTACTCAAAGAATGACCAAGAACACGGTGAACATTTGAGAAAGGTGTTAGAAGTATTGAGGAAGGAAGAATTGTACGCTAAATTTTCAAAGTGTGCATTTTGGTTGGAAGAAGTTCAATTCCTCGATCACATAGTGAACAAAAAAGGTATTAAGGTGAATCCGGCAAAGATAGAAACTGTTGAAAAGTGGGAAACCCCGAAAACTCCGAAACACATACGCCAGTTTTTAGGACTAGCTGGTTACTACAGAAGGTTCATCCAAGACTTTTCCAGAATAGCAAAACCCTTGACTGCATTAACGCATAAAGGGAAGAAATTTGAATGGAATGATGAACAAGAGAAAGCGTTTCAGTTATTGAAGAAAAAGCTAACTACGGCACCTATATTGTCATTACCTGAAGGGAATGATGATTTTGTGATTTATTGTGATGCATCAAAGCAAGGTCTCGGTTGTGTATTAATGCAACGAACGAAGGTTATTGCTTATGCGTCTAGACAATTGAAGATTCACGAGCAAAATTATACGACGCATGATTTGGAATTAGGCGCGGTTGTTTTTGCATTAAAGACTTGGAGGCACTACTTATATGGGGTCAAAAGTATTATATATACCGACCACAAAAGTCTTCAACACATATTTAATCTGAAACAACTGAATATGAGGCAGCGTAGGTGGATTGAATTATTGAATGATTACGACTTTGAGATTCGTTACCACCCGGGGAAGGCAAATGTGGTAGCCGATGCCTTGAGCAGGAAGGACAGAGAACCCATTCGAGTAAAATCTATGAATATAATGATTTATAATAACCTTACTACTCAAATAAAGGAGGCGCAACAAGGAGTTTTAAAAGAAGGAAATTTAAAGAATGAAATACCCAAAGGATCGGAGCAGCATCTTAATATTCGGGAAGACGGAACCCGGTATAGGGCTGAAAGGATTTGGGTACCAAAATTTGGAGATATGAGAGAAATGGTACTTAGAGAAGCTCATAAAACCAGATACTCAATATATCCAGGAACGGGGAAGATGTACAAGGATCTCAAGAAACATTTTTGGTGACCGGGTATGAAAGCCGATGTTGCTAAATACGTAGGAGAATGTTTGACGTGTTCTAAGGTCAAAGCTGAGCATCAGAAACCATCAGGTCTACTTCAACAACCCGAAATCCCAGAATAGAAATGGGAAAACATTACCATGGATTTCATCACTAAATTGCCAAGGACTGCAAGTGGTTTTGATACTATTTGGGTAATAGTTGATCGTCTCACCAAATCAGCACACTTCCTGCCAATAAGAGAAGATGAGAAGATGGAGAAGTTAGCACGACTGTATTTGAAGGAAGTCGTCTCCAGACATGGAATACCAATCTCTATTATCTCTGATAGGTATGGCAGATTTATTTCAAGATTCTGGCAGACATTACAGCAAGCATTAGGAACTCGTCTAGACATGAGTACTGCCTATCATCCACAAACTGATGGGCAGAGCGAAAGGACTATACAAACGCTTGAAGACATGCTACGAGCATGTGTTATTGATTTCGGAAACAGTTGGGATCGACATCTACCGTTAGCATAATTTTCCTACAACAACAGCTACCATTCAAGCATTGAGATGGCACCGTTTGAAGCACTTTATGGTAGAAAGTGCAGGTCTCCGATTTGTTGGAGTGAAGTGGGGGATAGACAGATTACGGGTCCAGAGATTATACAAGAAACTACCGAGAAGATCATCCAAATTCAACAACGGTTGAAAACCGCCCAAAGTCGACAAAAGAGCTACGCTGACATTAAAAGAAAAGATATAGAATTTGAAATTGGAGAGATGGTCATGCTTAAAGTTGCACCTTGGAAAGGCGTTGTTCGATTTGGTAAACGAGGGAAATTAAATCCAAGGTATATTGGACCATTCAAGATTATTGATCGTGTCGGACCAGTAGCTTACAGACTTGAGTTACCTCAATAACTCGCGGGTGTACATAACACTTTCCACGTCTCGAATTTGAAGAAATGTTTTGCTAAAGAAGATCTCACTATTCTGTTAGATGAAATCCAAATCAACAAAAAACTCCAATTCATCGAAGAACCCGTCGAAATAATGGATCGTGAGGTTAAAAGACTTAAGCAAAACAAGATACCAATCGTTAAGGTTCGATGGAATGCTCGTAGAGGACCCGAGTTCACCTGGGAGCGTGAAGATCAGATGAATAAAAAATACCCGCATCTATTTCCAGAAGATTCGTCAACACCTTCAACAGCTTAAAATTTCGGGACGAAATTTATTTAACGGGTAGGTACTGTAGTGACCCGAACTTTTCCATGTTTATATATAGTAATTGAGATTGATATTTACATGATTAAATTTTTCCAACATGTTAAGCAATCAAACTTGTTAAGACTTGATTAATTGAAATATGTTTCATATAGACAATTGACCACCCAAGTTGACCGGCGATTCACGAACGTTAAAACTTGTAAAAATGACATGACGATATATATATGGATATACATATGGTTAACATGAGATTATGATAAGTAAGTATCTCCATAAGTATATTAACAATGAGTTATATACATATAAACAAGACTACTAACTTAAGGATTTCGAAACGAGACATATATGTAACGATTATCGTTGTAACGACATTTAAATGTATATATATCATATTAAGATATATTTGTGACAGCCCAGAAATTTCCAACCAAATTTAAACTTTAATCTTTATATGTTTCCGGCACGATAAGCAATATTTGTTAAGTTAAATTTCAAGAATTTTAAACTATGTTCATACATTCATTCAACCTCGACCAAGTTCCAACGATTCACGAACCATTAAACGAATATGATTATATATGTATATGTGTATATATATTATAACTTGAAACGTAAACAAAATATTAGATTAAATACTTTATATGATTGTATCTGTTTCAAAATGTTTATCAATGAAATTAGAAGATAAGATCAAATGATTGAATTATCAGATATATTGAATTATGATTACAAGTCTCTATTGAAAGGCCCACGTTGATTTGAGAAATCTTTCCATTTTAACAATATTCAGAAAATGGTAAAGTGATTTATAAATAAAAACAAATTGTCAATCATTGAGAACTAGACAAAGGATAGTGGAAGATTGAATCTCATAAAGACTCGATTGATCTATTTAGTTTCAAACGTACAAAACGTTTTCAGTTTAAAAAGAACTTCATTATTAAAACGTATATAACTTTTATAAATATCTAGAACCACTTTTGACAACTCATTACTTAACTAGTATGATAAAGATAGCGATATTTATATTTTATTTTATTAAATATATATAACGATTTAAATTAATATTATATATATTTATACGCGTATTATACGTACATAGTTTTATGCTTTTACTATACTTAAACTTTACCTTTACTTTATTTTTACTTTACTTTAACTTTAATAATTTACTTTAATAATTCATACTTTAATAATTCACTTTAATAATTCATACTTTAATAATTCACTTTAATAATTCATACTTTAATAATTCACTTTAATAATTCATACTTTAATAATTCACTTTAATAATTCACTTTAATAATTCATACTTTAATAATTCACTTTAATAATTTAAAAATCTATTATAAATAGAATTCAATAGGTTTCATTATTTCATAGAAACTTGAAAATATTTTTCTCTAAACTTTCTCAATCGATTTACATATATATATTTACTCCGTATTATTTCAAGATATTATTAGTATACATAAAATATTACGACGGAGTGCTGTCCGAGTGATTTCGAAATTGTTTTTCGAATGGGATAGGATTAAGGAAATTATGGGTTATAGCTATGGAGGTGATTGAGTATGGTTCATGGGTATGCTTGTGAGCTCAATATAGTGTTTATCATTTCCGTTGCGTCTTCGTACTTTTTCTGCAATATTGAATCTCAATATTGATACGTGAGTACTCATAATTTAACTTTTACATACTAATAGTGTATCCCTGACTAGTGCTCGAGTATTTAGGATTATGCATGCTTGTACTTTTGATATTGCCCTTAGACATGTTAGGTTGAATCTTGAATTAGTTACACTTGCAGTTGAGATAAGGTATAAGATATGCATGTCCTTGAAAAGCTAGCGAAAAATTAAGAACTTTTCCTTTAGATATCGAATGGTTTCGATGAACAGATTAGAAGTTATAATCAATTGAATTTTCGATATTTTTATTAAAAATGATTATTATTATCGTCATTTTTATTGTCGTTCTAGTTTTATCTTATTATTATCATTATTATTATCTTTATCAATAAAAGGGATTTATCATTAAAAATTGTTATATTTTTTTTTTATTATTACTATCGTTATTATCGTTAAAGTTATAATTAGTATTATTAATTATTATTATAATCCAATTATTATTATTATTATTATTATTATTATTATTATTATTATTATTATTATTGGTATTATTATTATTATTATTATTATTATCATTATTAATATATATATATATCATTATTTAAAAATGGTTATTGTTATTGTTATTGTTATTGTTATTATTATTACTATATTATCATTAAGATAATTATTAGTATTATCGTTAATAATGTTATAGTAACTATCATTATTAATATTAGTGTAATTAAAACAAATATTTGTAACACCTAATTATTTTGATTACTATTATTATCATTATTATGAACACGATATAAAAGACGATTAAAAGCTATTAAACGAAACGATTAGGAAATAATGGGTAAGAGTATCATGATGAAATTAAAATATTATAAGATATTGATTTAGATAAAATTATCGTTCTTATTATTTTTATCATTACTATTATTATTAAAAGTATCGTTAGTATTAAAACTATCATTTTAACAAAAATTATCATTTTAATAGAAATGTCATTGTTACTATAAAATATCATTATTATTATTATTATTTTAAATAGAATTATTATTTTAAAGATAATATTAAAAATTATCGTAAATATTAAAGTTATCATAATTAGAATTATCGTTTTATCATAATGTCATCTTAGTAATTATAAATATTGATATTTTTATAATAATAATTATTATTACAAAATAATACAACTTTTACTTACTATCATTATAGATATTATTTTATCAAATAAATATGTGATACAAACATATTTTACTACGTGTAATAACTTACTTTAATAATACCTATCATATTATCTTTATGATATTAAATGAACCCTATAAATTTTATTACTTAATATATAAAAGTATATTTTATTATATAAATTTAATATAAAATTTTATTTATTAATAAATAAATTATATTATTTACTCTAATAAATCTTTTAAAAATATTTAAAAATATAAAACGACGATATTTAAACTATATATTAATCATGTATAGTTTTTTTGGAAATTATTTTGAGTCAAATTTACTTTTGTTGACTTTTGCATATTAGTCTCGAGCATTAGGATTGTGGTACACTATGACTTGACCTAATTTGTTAGACAAATATTGACCAACACATAAATATATATAATTAATTTAGGTTCGTGAATCTGAGGCCAACCTTGCACTTGTTCAATGACGTTATATGTATTTTTACTACGAAATACAGTATGGTGAGTTTCATTTGCCTTTTTACCCTTTATATTTTTGGGACTGAGAATACATGCGCTTTTATAAATGTTTGACGAAATAGACACAAGTAATTGAAACTACATTCTATGGTTGAATTATCAAAATCGAATATGCCCCTTTTTATTAAAGTCTGGTAATCTAAGAATTAGGGAACAGACACCCTAATTGACGCGAATCCTAAAGATAGATCTATTGGGCCTAACAAACCCCATCCAAAGTACCGGATGCTTTAGTACTTCGAAATTTATATCATGTCCGAAGGAGGATCCCGGAATGATAGGGGATATTCTTATATGTATCTAGTTAATGTCGGTTACCAGGTGTTCACCATATGAATGATTATTTTTGTCTCTATGCATGGGACGTATATTTATGAGAACTGGAAATGAAATTCTTGTGGTCTATTAAAATGATGGAAATAAATGATTATGATAAACTAATGAACTCACCAACCTTTTGGTTGACACTTTAAAGCATGTTTATTCTCAGGTGTTAAAGAAATCTTCCGCTGTGCATTTGCTCATTTTAAAGATATTACTTGGAGTATTTCATAGCATATTTCGAAGAACGTTGCATTCGAGTCATTGAGTTCATCAAAGATTATTATTAAATCAATTTATAGTTGGATAGTGGATATTATGAAATGGTATGCATGCCTGTCAATTTTCGATGTAAAGAAAGACTGTCTTTTAAAAACGAATGCAATGTTTGTAAAATGTATCATATAAAGGTCAAATACCTCGCAATGTAATCAACTATTGTGAATCGTTTATAATGTATATGAACGGGTCCTTTCAGTTGGTATCAGAGCTGGTATAATGCCGTCCATGTGTGGCGGGTTAGTCGTAAAGGAGGTTCTCACAGTGTTACCTGTGACAAAGCATTGGCTCTTACTCCTTGCGATCCCTTACGAGGGTTGGCAATTGCCGAGAGGCCGGCCCTAAAATCAGTATCTGAGGTACACTCAGTGGTCACCAGGCTGTTAGCTGGGAAGGCACTGGGTGGGACGGTGGTTGTCCCGAACTGTCTTTCAGTTGGTATCAGAGCGGTGGTCTTAGCGAACCAGGTCTGCATTAGTGTGTCTAACTGATAAGTCGATAGGATGCATTAGTGAGTCTGGACTTCGACCGTGTCTGCATGTCAAAAGTTTTGCTTATCATTTTGTATCGAAAATTAACTACTTATCATCCTCAGGAAATTACTTGCTTATCATTTTTAGTCTAAGACACGTCTTGCTGCATTGATTGCATGAATAGTGTATAGACAAAAATTCATATCTTAGCATATCTGCTAAATCATATCTTATCGTATCTGTTACTTTAAACTTTACCTGACATATCCCGCAAAGTCATTCGTAATCTACGAAATCTTTTGATCAATATATATATATATTCTATGTAATTAGAATACCATCCGTTAGCCAAAATCATTTCATATCGGAAAAATTAAAATCCTTTATCCAATCGTACGAAATGGAATTCGTCATCAGTTCAAGTCACTCAGATTCCGAAATGGAATCCCATTCAAGCTCCGAAAGCAGTGTCACCGGAATAGATCAACCAATCAGTCATCACCTATTCTGGATGAATTGGGGATGGGTTCGTAGCCTCCTCAATCATTGGAGACAAGAAGAAGGTGATCCCTTCCATCCACCACATTGCCCTCTTGACGAAGAACCTGAAGCACTTACCGGCGAACCTGTCCGAAATACCATGTTCTCGCTCATTTCCAGAGTATCTCGTCACGATTATATATTAAATCAAATTTTAGATTTTATTTATCCGCTCGTCCGAACCGACAATCACCCCGGTGTAATAGAAGAAGTCAACGAGCTTCGCGCTCGGGTAGTGGCTTTGGAGAATATGGTGCAGAGATTACAAACACCAGCAGCAGCATCAGCAGCATAACCAGTACCACCATCATCAACGCCAACAGTACCATTACCACCTCCAACCACAACCGTGTCGTAAATCTCAACTTCACAATCTGTCCCACGAGCATCAACGTCATACGCACCATAGATACCAAGGAGTACCAACAACAATAACTGACGAAGTATTAATTCATAACTTCATTGGAGAAACATTCCGCGGCGATTATGTAATCTCTAAAGTCTTAGAGATTATCTAATCTAGCCCTAACCATAAATCAGTTAAGCGAACCAAAATGATAGAAGGAATAGTAGAAACCCTGACAAAAATGGTGTGTGATTAACAAGCTAAACTTGCTTTACCAACAGCATCAACAGTACCGTCAGCGTTACCAGCATCGTCAGTACAGCCAACATCCGAATCAACAACACCGATAATATCACAAACTCCGTCAGTTCAAGAATCACTGTTGACATCATTACGAATCAATAACGTGTATATTGTATCAACGAGTTATGAAGAATTAACTCATTCCATCTGAAGAAATTATATGTATATTATATATATATATATATATATATATATATATATATATATATATATATATATATATATATATATTGAAATAAATCTTTCCGTGCTAAGCTATTGTGTGTGAATCTTAACTACTCGGTTAATTCATATTACAAATATGCAATAATGTACGTCCTTCAGCCGCAATTTGACCAGCGTTAACTACAATCTCTGTCGTAATTCAACAAATTCCAATTCATAATAAATCAAGTATATATTTGATTTTACACTTTCATCATCGATGTATCCGAAATTTTTCAGATAACATCATTCGTACTTTGCGAAATTCACAAGAATTCCATGAACCGAACATCATACATCAACAAATAACGAAGTATTGATTCATAATTTCAATGTCATTAAAGAAATACTGCGTAAAAGTTATGTACTTTTTAAAGCCTTTAGGAATTATTCAATTCTAGTTTCAACCGTAAATCAAATGAGTTTAATTTAACATTAACTCATTAAATCTATGTTACATCTGAAGAAAATATACATACATATATTTTCATAAAGACTGTAATAAAATTCTTTTGTACAAAATATTAATTGTGAAATTTTTTTTTTAACGGGTAGGTAATACCCGAGAGATATATAAATTCACAAATAATATGTTACATTCTTCGAATCTGATTCAGCAAATCATCCATTATACTCCCTACTTTCACAACAATATACATTCTTTTATAGAAATCAAAACAACCATGCTCATTCAAAATTTAATTACATATTCTGATTTTGAAATCTCAAAATTCAACTCGAGATATGACCAAAATCATCACTCTTAGATCCTTACATCTTTCACAAGCTATATTTTGACTTCAAAACTGTGTTAGAACATCAAATGTTTGTTAACGATTACAATCTGTGTTCAGACCCTTCGAAAATTTCTGAAGACACTTCGAATGATGAGCAATCGAGATGATGATCCAACCACATGTTACCCACAGTTATGTACCCGAAAAACTCTTGAAACCAAAGTAAAAGTTTAAACAACATATCCGCGTCAGATTCTTTGGCATTTATTAGCAAAAATAACTTTGCGACTCCTATTCAAAGTAGCCAGTTTTGTCACAGCTCCAGCAAGTCAACTTCGACTTTTCAGTTAGACTAACCTTATTATAACCTTGAGATATACACCATCATTACCGGGGAACCTTTTACATTCCACCACATTATTAGCAGATGTACCAACAACTTCATTACCCTTTGACTTTAGCCTCTCCAAAAAGTCATTATAATTATTTATTAAAACCCCATCATTTACTCATTCGCATCTTGTAATGAGAATTGTCATACGAATCATTGAGAATTAGCAATCAGTATTTTGAAATCTCGCAGCATGTCTACGCCAACAGTTATATGTGTATATATAACGTCTATCTTCTGGACTTAATTTGAATGTGAAGTTTCTGAAAAAACTCCGAACTGCGAATTGGTTCTCCGAAAATGGAAAAAAATGCTGATGAAGCAGTAAAAACTATAAACGACTTTAAACGGTAAAAGCTGGATGATAATGATGAAGTGTGCTGGCAAAGCGCAGAAAAAGAGAAGTTTTGGAACTGGAAAACGGATTGAGCAAAGTAGGAAGGAGGCTGTGGACAAATTACAAAGACTGAATCTGACTTCAAAGGATCCAAATGATTCAGTACCTGCTGAAGTCATTAACGAATACCTTGCTCCTGACTCTAAACCCCTGCGGACAATATTCTTCATCATCCTCTGTTATTAAAAATTCTAAAATATCATCATATCTTTCATTATAAATATCCTCCATATTTCTGAAGATATTTTCTTAATTTTTCTTATTTGAAATCATTTACCTCTTCGCGCTATCTGTATTACATCATAAAAGAAACTATTTTAGTTTCTAAATTCTGAAACATTCAAGTTTAAAATAGGATTATTTTGAAGTAGTGTTGGGAACTGAATCATGAATTAGTATAATATAATGACACTTGATCAACGTGATTATATTACATTAAGTCATGCTGAGTTTCTAAATAGAACGTGATGATTCACAGATTATAACATCATCATGTGCCATGTTATACGACTCTTGTATTCTATTTAACCTCTAAAATATCAAGAAAATATTTCTTGATGATTCGGCCTTTTCCAAGGTATTCTAGTAATTTGACAAGTCAAGATCGTGCCATCACAATTTCCTTCCTAGAACATTAACAATGTTCATTCCGAAATTCATATCTGTGAATTCTGGACCATTACAAGCGGTGCTTAATCGCAAGAAGAAGAAACGAAAGGACAAAACTTCGAAATAGAAATTGGGGTATAAATTGCAGCAAATAAAAGAGAGCATTAACTGTGAATGATAATCATTATAGAAGACAGAAACAGAGACTTTGAAATATAAGGGAACATATAAAGCCCAACGATAAACCAGAAATTATAAACCATATATATCGATGCATATAGCAATATAAAGACACGGGAGAACTAGAAACACTATAAACCCAAGAGTATAGTAGAAGTAAATAGATTATTCCAGCGGTAGATGAAAAAGAAGAATGACCGATATGAAAGTTAGAAGTATATCGAGAATCAGAACTGGATGGAGCATATTGATGAATACTTTAAAATATGAGTTGAGGGGGGAAAGAATAGAAGGTGATGAAACATGACTAGGAACTTAGAAATCAATATATTTAACTCACACAATGGCGGAATAAGTGAATCAAACCCTCTAGTGAATAGGTTAAGTTTTTTTTTTTTTTTTGATTAATTTAGTCAAACCACAACTAAATCAAGTGTGATTAGATCAACACCTAGAGCTATTATTCACCACCTGGGTGATTTGGACTGAGAGAGAATCGGAGGAGCTCACTAGATCTGAGTGTGTGTAACAAATGAGAGGCTTAACCTAAAATGAAGAACATAAGACTTTATATACCCCTGCTGTTGACTCACCCATACGATTCATTCATTACACGTACGAGTTGGCCTCATCAGCCGTACGGGTGATCACTCACTCGTGTCTTCTCATTTAGGTTGTAATTGTGACTTAGCTCAGCATCAACTGTGCGTATGAGCCTGTCAGCCGTACTAGTGAGGCTTCACTCGTACGTCTGACTAAGTCTAACATAGTCAAACATCTAAATCTCGTTCCTGCAGTTCCTGTAACCACATACAAACACGGATAGGATAATAACGAGCAATCATGGTGGCCTGTAAACTGTTGTACCTGCAATGGACGTGGGTAGATGTCTAGGAACTTGCATAAAATGCATCAACAGAAGGTGTGAGTTGTAAGGAAACGAAGGAGGTAAATTTATAAGAAAATCTCCGACAGAACAATTAAAATGGAAGATCGCATTTAAAGTGGATCCTAATTCCCTTGATTACCAGAGAGTCAAATCTTATTAAGAAGATTTTCTTCAAATCCCTTAAAATCTGGGAATCAATCATATCTACGTCAAATGATAAGATGAATCTACACTTACTCATTTCACTTTTCTATATTAGCTTCATTCGTACTCTTCATATAAATGGATTGTTTATCCAAATTATTCGCTGATGATAAAACTCTAATTTTCAGCCTATATGCATCATGAAAACATACTTATTATCATTCACGACATTTCCACTCAAATTTCGGGACGAAATTTCTTTAACGGGTAGGTACTGTGACAGCCCGGAAATTTCCAACCAAATTTAAACTTTAATCTTTATATGTTTCCGACACGATAAGCAATATTTGTTAAGTTAAATTTCAAGAATTTTAAACTATGTTCATACATTCATTCAACCTCGACCAAGTTCCAACGATTCACGAACCATTAAACAAATATGATTATATATGTATATGTGTATATATATTATAACTTGAAACGTAAACAAAATATTAGATTAAATACTTTATATGATTGTATCTGTTTCAAAATGTTTATCAATGAAATTAGAAGATAAGATCAAATGATTGAATTATCAGATATATTGAATTATGATTACAAGTCTCTATTGAAAGGCCCACGTTGATTTGAGAAATCTTTCCATTTTAACAATATTCGGAAAATGGTAAAGTGATTTATAAATAAAAACAAATTGTCAATCATTGAGAACTAGACAAAGGATAGTGGAAGATTGAATCTCATAAAGACTCGATTGATCTATTTAGTTTCAAACGTACAAAAACGTTTTCAGTTTAAAAAGAACTTCATTATTAAAACGTATATAACTTTTATAAATATCTAGAACCACTTTTGACAACTCATTACTTAACTAGTATGATAAAGATAACGATATTTATATTTTATTTTATTAAATATATATAACGATTTAAATTAATATTATATATATTTATACGCGTATTATACGTACATAGTTTTATGCTTTTACTATACTTAAACTTTACATTTACTTTATTTTTACTTTACTTTAACTTTAATAATTTACTTTAATAATTCATACTTTAATAATTCACTTTAATAATTCATACTTTAATAATTCACTTTAATAATTCATACTTTAATAATTCACTTTAATAATTCATACTTTAATAATTCACTTTAATAATTCAAAAATCTATTATAAATAGAATTCAATAGGTTTCATTATTTCATAGAAACTTGAAAATATTTTTCTCTAAACTCTCTCAATCGATTTACATATATATATTTACTCCGTATTATTTCAAGATATTATTAGTATACATAAAATATTACGACGGAGTGCTGTCCGAGTGATTTCGAAATTGTTTTTCGAATGGGATAGGATTAAGGAAATTATGGGTTATAGCTATGGAGGTGATTGAGTATGGTTCATGGGTATGCTTGTGAGCTCAATATAGTGTTTATCATTTCCGTTGCGTCTTCGTACTTTTCCTGCAATATTGAATCTCAATATTGATACGTGAGTACTCATAATTTAACTTTTACATACTAATAGTGTATCCCTGACTAGTGCTCGAGTATTTAGGATTATGCATGCTTGTACTTTTGATATTGCCCTTAGACAGGTTAGGTTGAATCTTGAATTAGTTACACTTGCAGTTGAGATAAGGTATAAGATATGCATGTCCTTGAAAAGCTAGCGAAAAATTAAGAACTTTTCCTTTAGATATCGAATGGTTTCGATGAACAGATTAGAAGTTATAATCAATTGAATTTTCGATATTTTTATTAAAAATGATTATTATTATCGTCATTTTTATTGTCGTTCTAGTTTTATCTTATTATTATCATTATTATTATCTTTATCAATAAAAGGGATTTATCATTAAAATTGTTATATTTTTTTTTATTATTACTATCGTTATTATCGTTAAAGTTCTAATTAGTATTATTATTATTATCCAATTATTATTATTATTATTATTATTATTATTATTATTATTATTATTGGTATTATTATTATTATTATTATTATTATTATCATTATTAATATATATATATATATATCATTATTTAAAAATGGTCATTGTTATTGTTATTGTTGTTATTATTACTATATTATCATTAAGATAATTATTAGTATTATCGTTAATAATGTTATAGTAACTATCATTATTAATATTAGTGTAATTAAAACAAATATTTGTAACACCTAATTATTTTGATTACTATTATTATCATTATTATGAACACGATATAAAAGACGATTAAAAGCTATTAAACGAAACGATTAGGAAATAATGGGTAAGAGTATCATGATGAAATTAAAATATTATAAGATATTGATTTAGATAAAATTATCGTTCTTATTATTTTTATCATTACTATTATTATTAAAAGTATCGTTAGTATTAAAACTATCATTTTAACAAAAATTATCATTTTAATAGAAATGTCATTGTTACTATAAAATATCATTATTATTATTATTATTTTAAATAGAATTATTATTTTAAAGATAATATTAAAAATTATCGTAAATATTAAAGTTATCATAATTAGAATTATCGTTTTATCATAATGTCATCTTAGTAATTATAAATATTGATATTTTTATAATAATAATTATTATTACAAAATAATACAACTTTTACTTACTATCATTATAGATATTATTTTATCAAATAAATATGTGATACAAACATATTTTACTACGTGTAATAACTTACTTTAATAATACCTATCATATTATCTTTATGATATTAAATGAACCCTATAAATTTTATTACTTAATATATATAAAAGTATATTTTATTATATAAATTTAATATAAAATTTTATTTATTAATAAATAAATTATATTATTTACTCTAATAAATCTTTTAAAAATATTTAAAAATATAAAACGACGATATTTAAACTATATATTAATCATGTATAGTTTTTTTGGAAATTATTTTGAGTCAAATTTACTTTTGTTGACTTTTGCATATTAGTCTCGAGCATTAGGATTGTGGTACACTATGACTTGACCTAATTTGTTAGACAAATATTGACCAACACATAAATATATATAATTAATTTAGGTTCGTGAATCCGAGGCCAAACTTGCACTTGTTCAATGACGTTATATGTATTTTTACTACGAAATACAGTATGGTGAGTTTCATTTGCCTTTTTACCCTTTATATTTTTGGGACTGAGAATACATGCGCTTTTATAAATGTTTGACGAAATAGACACAAGTAATTGAAACTACATTCTATGGTTGAATTATCGAAATCGAATATGCCCCTTTTTATTAAAGTCTGGTAATCTAAGAATTAGGGAACAGACACCCTAATTGACGCGAATCCTAAAGATAGATCTATTGGGCCTAACAAACCCCATCCAAAGTACCGGATGCTTTAGTACTTCGAAATTTATATCATGTCCGAAGGAGGATCCCGGAATGATAGGGGATATTCTTATATGTATCTAGTTAATGTCGGTTACCAGGTGTTCACCATATGAATGATTATTTTTGTCTCTATGCATGGGACGTATATTTATGAGAACTGGAAATGAAATTCTTGTGGTCTATTAAAATGATGGAAATAAATGATTATGATAAACTAATGAACTCACCAACCTTTTGGTTGACACTTTAAAGCATGTTTATTCTCAGGTGTTAAAGAAATCTTCCGCTGTGCATTTGCTCATTTTAAAGATATTACTTGGAGTATTTCATAGCATATTTCGAAGAACGTTGCATTCGAGTCATTGAGTTCATCAAAGATTATTATTAAATCAATTTATAGTTGGATAGTGGATATTATGAAATGGTATGCATGCCTGTCAATTTTCGATGTAAAGAAAGACTGTCTTTTAAAAACGAATGCAATGTTTGTAAAATGTATCATATAAAGGTCAAATACCTCGCAATGTAATCAACTATTGTGAATCGTTTATAATGTATATGAACGGGTCCTTTCAATATTAATATATCATAATATCATGATAATATAATAATTTAACATCTCATTAGATATAATAAACAATGGGTTAACAACATTAATTAAGATCGTTAACTTAAAGGTTTCAAAACAACACTTACATGTAACGACTAACGATGACTTAACGACTCAGTTAAAATGTATATACATGTAGTGTATTTAGATGTATTAAAATACTTTTGGAAGACTTCAAGACATATATCAAAACACTCATACTTAACGAAAATGGTTACAGTTACTTTCCCATTCTTTTCTTTCATCAAGAATTCTAGTCGTATTCTTACCCGTATTATACACAGCTTCAAAATGTACTTACTATGGGTATATACCAATAGGAACTAGCATGGGATTCCACTCTTTATTATGTCATGTATGACTAATCAATTTTAACTTCTACCATGAGCTAGTCAACTAACTAGAACTCCTTTTAACCCTACTCACCACTCACCAATTACCACTCATCATTCACTCCATTTCACTTCCAATTCTCTTTCTAATTCTCTCTCAACACACACACACTATTATGAATGTATTTTTCTAGTAGTTAATTATCATCTTCATCAAAAATCACTTCAAGAATCAAGCTATAATCATCATAGGAAGAACACTTCAAGAACACTTCAAAAATCCCTTCAAGTTTACTAATTTACTTCCAAGCTTTCTAATCCATTCCAAGTAATCATCTAAGATCAAGAAACTTTTGTTATATACAGTAGGTTATCTTCTTATTCAAGGTAATATTCATATTCAAACTTTGATTCAATTTCTATAACTATAAACTATCTTAATTCGAGCAAAAATCTTACTTGAACTTGTTTTTGTGTCATGATCCTACTTCAAGAACTTTCAAGCGATCCAAGATCCTTTGAAGCTAGATCATTTCTTGTCACTTCTAGTAGGTTTACCTAATAAACTTGAGGTAGTAATTATGTTCATAACATCATTCGATTCATATATATAAAACTATCTTATTCGAAGGTTTAAACTCGTAATCACTAGAACATAGTTTAGTTAATTCTAAACTTGTTCGCAAACAAAAGTTAATCCTTCTAACTTGACTTTTAAAATTAACTAAACACATGTTCTATATCTATATGATATGCTAACTTAATGATTTAAAACCTGGAAACACGAAAAACACCGTAAAACCGGATTTACGCCGTCGTAGTAACACCGCGGGCTGTTTTGGGTTAGTTAATTAAAAACTATGATAAACTTTGATTTAAAAGTTGTTATTCTGAGAAAATGATTTTTATTATGAACATGAAACTATATCCAAAAATTATGGTTAAACTCAAAGTGGAAGTATGTTTTCTAAAATGGTCATCTAGACGTCGTTCTTTCGACTGAAATGACTACATTTACAAAAACGACTTGTAACTTATTTTTCCGACTACAAACCTATACTTTTTCTGTTTAGATTCATAAAATAGAGTTCAATATGAAACCATAGCAATTTGATTCACTCAAAATGGATTTAAAATGAATAAGTTATGGGTAAAACAAGATTGGATAATTTTTCTCATTTTAGCTACGTGAAAATTGGTAACAAATCTATTCCAACCATAACTTAATCAACTTGTATTGTATATTATGTAATCTTGAGATACCATAGACACGTATATAATGTTTCGAACTATCATGTCGACACATCTATATATATTTCGGAACAACCATAGACACTCTATATGTGAATTTTGGAGTTAGCTATACAGGGTTGAGGTTGATTCCAAAATATATATAGTTTGAGTTGTGATCAATACTGAGATACGTATACACTGGGTCGTGGATTGATTCAAGATAATATTTATCGATTTATTTCTGTACATCTAACTGTGGACAACTAGTTGTAGGTTACTAACGAGGACAGCTGACTTAATAAACTTAAAACATCAAAATATATTAAAAGTGTTGTAAATATATTTTGAACATACTTTAATATATATGTATATATTGTTATAGGTTCGTGAATCAACAGTGGCCAAGTCTTAGTTCTCGACGAAGTAAAAATCTGTGAAAGTGAGTTATAGTCCCACTTTTAAAATCTAATATTTTTGGGATGAGAATACATGCAGGTTTTATAAATGATTTACAAAATAGACACAAGTACGTGAAACTACATTCTATGGTTGAATTATCGAAATCGAATATGCTCCTTTTTATTAAGTCTGGTAATCTAAGAATTAGGGAACAGACACCCTAATTGACGCGAATCCTAAAGATAGATCTATTGGGCCTAACAAACCCCATCCAAAGTACCAGATGCTTTAGTACTTCGAAATTTATATCATATCCGAAGGGTGTCCCAGAATGATGGGGATATTCTTATATATGCATCTTGTTAATGTCGGTTACCAGGTGTTCACCATATGAATGATTTTTATCTCTATGTATGGGATGTGTATTGAAATATGAAATCTTGTGGTCTATTGTTACGATTTGATATATATAGGTTAAACCTATAACTCACCAACATTTTTTGTTGACCTTTAAAGAATGTTTATTCTCAGGTGAATATTAACAGCTTACGCTGTTGCATACTAAAATAAGGACAAGATTTGGAGTCCATGTTTGTATGATATTGTGTAAAAACTGCATTCAAGAAACTGATTTCGATGTAACATATTTGTATTGTAAACCATTATGTAATGGTCGTGTGTAAACAGGATATTTTAGATTATCATTATTTGATAATCTACGTAAAGCTTTTTAAACCTTTATTTATGAAATAAAGGTTATGGTTTGTTTTAAAAATGAATGCAGTCTTTGAAAAACGTCTCATATAGAGGTCAAAACCTCGCAACGAAATCAATTAATATGGAACGTTTTTAATCAATAAGAACGGGACATTTCACTTATCATCCTTAAAGTCTAGACACGTCTTACTGCCTCCATTGCATAGACAGGGTATAGATAAATTCATATCTTAGCATATATGTTATTGTTACCTTTGCCTGACAGCTTCCGTAGATTTCTCCGTAACTTATGGGATTTTAGTATTATATATGCATATGTAAATTATGTATTACAGGGTACTAATCTACATTCTATAATCTATTTCTAATCGAAAATCCTTCATCTGATCGTACGAGATAAATCTCTCAACCAGTTCAAATTCCTCATATTCCGACAGCTATTCCGACATATATGTTCACCTAAGCTCTAAAGGCAGCATCATTAGAATGAATCGACCAATCAGCCATCCCCAATTCATCTGATGGGTTCGTAGTCGACTTAACCGATGGAGATGAGAAGAAGGCGATCCCTTTCACCCACCAACATGTACTCTTGGCAAAGAACCTGAAGCACTTACCCTTGGACCTGTTCGTGATACTATTTTCTCTTTTATTTCCCGAATACCTCATCATGAATACATACTAACTCAGATTCTAAACCTTATTCATTCGCTCGTTCCGACCGACAATCATTCCGGAATAATAAAAGAAGTCAACGAACTCCGCGCTAGAGTAATCAATCTAGAGAATATGGTGCAAAATATACCAGCTTCAGCAACATCACCGACACCAACAGTACCATCAGTAACAGCACCAGTACCATCAACAATCCATGCCTCAACATCCCATTCAGTACCTCGAGTACAATCATCGTTCTACGTATCGTTCTACATATCGTTCTACATCAATTATCTTCATTCTTCATGGCTATTATGTAATCTCTAATGTTTTAGAGATTATGTATTCTAGTTATAACGGTAAATCAAATGAGATTAATATTATATTAACTCATTGAATCTATGATTACATCTGAAGAAAATATATATGTAAGTATATTTTCATAAAGATTGTAATTAAAAAAAATTCTTTCGTACAAGCTGTTAATGGTGAAAATATTTTAACGGGTAGGTAATACCCGAGAAATATTTAGATTTCACTTTAATAAGTTACACTGTACATTCTTCGAATCTGATTCAACAGTCATTTACTATCCTACTTACACCCACAGATATACGACCCCGTTCACCACAGAATAACCATTTTCATTCAATTTCATATTTGGATTTTGACTTATCAGAATCAAACAAGTGACATAATGAAGAAAACATTGGACAAAAATAAAATTTGTTAGAAACAAACAAATTAACTATGAGAAATTTGGTTAAGAATCCGCGCTAACAAAATCCTAGCTAACTGTTCCTAGCTAACTGTTAATTCCTTATTACATTTTATTTATCGCAATTTAATTATCGCAATTTACATTCTCGCACTTTTATTTATCGTCATTTAATTTCTGTTATTTACTTTACGCACTTTATTTATCGTTATTTAACTTTCTGTTATTTATATTACACACTTTAAATATCGAGACACGTATACAAGGTTTTGACATATCATATCGACGCATCTATATATATTATTTGGAATCACCATAGACACTCTATATGCAGTAATGATCGAGTTCTCTATACAGGGTTGAGGTTGATTCTACCATAATATATATACTTTGAGTTGTGATCGAGTCTGAGACATGTACACGGGTCACGATACTTATAAATTAATTCGAATTTTAGATATTAAATTATATATGAATTATTGGACTGTTAACTGTGTACTATCGACTATGGACTGCCTACATTGGACAATTAAAATGAATTAAAATACTGATTATAAATTATGAAACTAAATAATTCTTCAAGTTTGCCACTTGATTTCATCTTAAACCTCATTTATATCTTGACGATTACCATCAGCGTTCAAACCTTTCATGATTCTTAAAAACACCTCAATCGAGAGTTTGAACCAACCGCACTTCATCTACGGAAGAAAAGATTGATGCATATAGTTATGCACCTGAAAAACACTCAGAACCTGAGTAAATGTTTAACACGTATCTGTGCTAGCTCCTTTGGCGTTGTTACTATCGAAAATAAATTTGCAATTCCTTTTCAAATTAGCCAATCTTGTCACAGCTCCAGCAAGACAACTTTGACTTTTCGTTCGAAACACCTTATTAACCCTGATATATATGCGTGCTCTTTTATTGTTACCGGGGAATTTTTCATATTCTACCACATTACCAGCAGACGTACCAGTAACCTCGTTGCTTCCTGGTTTAAATCTCTCCGATAAATCATTATATTTATTCATTGAAAACTTATCACATACTCATCCGCATCTTGTAACGAGAACTGCCATAACAATTACCAGGAATAAGCAATCAGTACTTTGAAAACTCACAGCATATCTACATCAACAGTTATATGTATGACATTTATCTCTTAGAATTATGATCTATCATTCTGAAATTCTGAAATTCTGAAAAGCACTCAGTCACAAATCAATACTCTGAATGTTGAAAAAGCTGAATGAAGCAGCAGCAACCATAGACAACCGTAAACGACCTTAATCATCGAAAGTTTGATGATAAAGAATAGTATGTTGGAAAAGCTCAGAAAAGTTGGAACTGAAAAACGGATTGAGCTAACCACGAAGGAGACCAAGGACAAATACAAGGACCATATCATATATTCAAAGAATTCATGTAATTCTGGATCCGATGAAACCTTCAACGAATATCTTGCTCTGTACTCATGTTAAAATCTTGCAGAAAATTTTCCTCATCAACCATCGAACTTAGAAATTCCAAAATATCATCATCAATATCTTCGATATTTCTGAGGATATTTTCATAAATATTCTCGTCCGAAATTATATACCTCTTCGTGCTTCCTGTGTATCATTATATTGGAAACATTCAATAGAAAATTTAGTACCGAAAAGCGGATTATGCAAAACTATGAAGGAAGCCGTGGACAAATCACAAAGAATAAGTTTGACTTCAAAGAATCCAAATGATTCAATGCCTGCTAAAGTCTTTAGCAAATATCTTGCTCTTTACTCTAAACCCTTGCGGACAATAGTTTCTATCATCCTCTAATCTTAGATATTCCGAGATATTATCGTATCTTTCATTATAAATATCCTCGATATCTCTGAATATATTTTCATAACTAATCTTATCTGAAATCATTACTCTCTTCGTGCTATCAGTATTACATCATATAGAAACTGTTAGTTTCTATGTTCTGTAAACTTTCGAGTTTAAAATATGAATGTTATTGAAGTAATATTGGGAACTGATGCATGAGTTAGTATAATATAATGACACTTGATCAATGTGATTATATTATAGTAAGTTATGCTGAGTTTCTAATGAGACGTGATGATTCACAGATCCTAACGTCATCATGTGCCATGTTACATAACTCTTTCATTCTACTTAACTTCTGAACATATCAAGAAAATATATTCTTGATAGTTCTATTCTCAGTGATTCTGAAAATTTGACAAATCAAATCGTGCTAATACGTTCTTTCTTGTTTAGAACATGATGTTCATTTGAAACTCCATACTTATGAATTCTGGACCGTTACTCGCTTTACTAGAGGTCGAGAAGATAATAAAAAGGCAAAGAGCTCCAAAATATAAGAGAAAATATAAAGCCCAATAACAACACGGAGATTACAAACCGTGGATATTAATACGGATAGCAATATAAAGACACGTTATAATTAAGAATAGAATCACCCCAAGGTAATAGTAGAAGTAAACAGATTTTTTTTTGGGATGATTGAAAAGAAGGATGACAGGAATGATAATTAGAAAAATATCAAGGATTAGAAACGCATTGAGCGTTTTCACAATCTTTTGGATGTACGAACTAGGAAAGAAAGTATAGGAATGGTGAGAATAATGGAATGGAAGAGTTAATTTATAGAGGAAAAATCAGACGTAACAATCGAGATAGATGATCGCATTTAATCAAAGAGGATCCAAATTTCCTTGATTATAGAAGAATCAAATCTTATATAGATTTCGAAGATTTTCGTTAAATCCCCTGAATCCCGGAATTCAACCAAGACAACGTCAAAAGTTAAAACGAAACTTCATTTATTCATTTCACTCTTTTGTGACAGCTTCATTCGTGCTCTTCGAATAATCGAATTATTTTATCTGTATTATTCAGTAATGATAAAACTCTATTTATCAGCTCGTATTCGTCAGGAAAACATATTTATTGTTAGCCATGACGACCTCACTCAAATTTCGGGACGAAATTTCTTTAACGGGTAGGTACTGTGATGACCCGGGAATTTCCGACCAAATTTAAACTTAATCTTTATATGATTTCGATACGATAAGCAAAGTATGTAATGTTGAGTCTAGAAAACATTGGAACAACGTTCATATATTCAATTGACCTTCGACTGCTCTCGACGATTCACGAACAATTAATTGTAAATAGATATGTGTATGTATATATAAATAATAATTCGAAATATAATTTGAAGTATTATATGTTGTTGTTATTAAAAATTAATAAAATAAAATAAGGTATTATAATAATTATTATTTAAAATATATCTATATATATAAATAATGTATGTTGAAAATAAATATTTAATGATTGTAATACTCGTTTGATGTCCCGATTGATATTAAGCAAGTTTAATTCAAACTAATATGATTTTAAAATAAATGGTGATCCAAAAATGAGTTAAATAAGTTATAGTCTTATTAAAAGTATATTTAGGATCTAATTATTTAATTTTAACACTTTTTAATATTTTACTCATAAATGAGAGGGACAGTTGATGTACTTTTTATTTATTAAATTAATGACTAAATTTTATACCATAATGACCTAATTAAATAAAGTCATTTAATTTAAAAATATGGGATTTTTCGGAAGACTTTTTATCCGCCACTGATTTAACAGCGGAGCGCGACATAGCAGTCTATGAAGACTGTCGGCAACAAATATCTCAGAATTATTGTTGTCACACGTTTATTTTGCTTTATTAATAAATATGATTTTTTTTTTAAGTGAGAATTATTTAGGTAACACAGCTGTTTTCTTTTTGTTGAATGTCTACACACTTGACTGCATATATCTATATAAAAACTATGTATATGAAAACCACCCTTATGTATTTTTCTTGGTGACAACCTCCCATTCATCTCAACGATCACCAACCATCACCACCAAGCGACCACCTCATCACCTCCACCACCAGCGGCCATTACAACCGCAAGACCACCATGGTTATCATCCACAACTACTGGAGCAACCACCATGATTATCACCACCATGCATCATTCTCTTGAAACCACAACCAAACCACCATCACCGCAACCCCTTTGCACCCACCACCATTCGCCACCTTAAACAACCCGTTATCACCTAGCTTCTTCAACAAACTAACACCCTACTTCGTTATTATTTTTGTTTCTTTTCTGATCACTTTCACAAACTATCGCGAAACCCACAATCAATCATCATGAACAACGAAACCCACTTTTGTTTCTTCAAATGAAAACCTACAATTTTCACTGGATTTCTTCAGTTTCGGTTGCTATATACATATGTTTCTATCGAGCATCCAACGAAGAGAAAACCTGCAACACCATTCTTCTTCTCTCTCTACGTCTCTCTCTCTCCCAGTCTTACTCGAGCTCCTTCTTCATATTTTCGTTTTAAACCACGATCACCATAGTCCACCGTTATTCTACTGTAATTGAACTATGCTTCTATTTCAAATCATGTTAAACAAACAACACCTCAATCAATATCCTGGTTGTCGATTACTACTACTACGATTTATATTTTTTCTACGAACAACCATCTGAAATCTACTGTTTTAACTGCTACTGCATAACAGTTGCTGCTGTCTACTTCCTTTTCTGATCGAAAACAGTCTTCACCACCATCCATTTTTTTTACGTTCCATTGTTGCTGCTCGCTACTAAATTATTTATGTTTCTAGATTTTTGTTTCTGTTTACAACTAACATGATGAGACGATGATTATGATCCAGTGATGATACGGTGGAAAAGGTGAAACAAAGAAAAAGATGAGGATAATGATAATGTTACAGTGAGATATGATGAGTGTTGATGTTGTTATTGGCTAAAAACCGAACCCCGCCCTTCAAAAGAAAAATCCAGCGAATTCCCTAAACATTCTGTGATGGATAATTTTTTTTTCCTTGGGCCATGATCATGAATCCATTAAAACATGTTGTTGGGCTCCTTTCAAACTTAATACAATTTGGGCTTATTGAATTTTATAGGCTTTTAGAATTGGGCCACTCGAATTGAGATATATATAACTGGTTACACGAGTTAAAACCAAAAAAACTGAAACAGCGTGATGGTTTAGAGATGATTCGGGTTAGCGGGAGGTCACGGGTTCGAGCCTGGTCCAGGGCATTTTATTTTAGGAAAAGCTTTTAAGGGTGTGCACTCTTAATTTATATTTATATTATTATTATTATTATTATTATTATTATTATTATTATTATTATTATTATTATTACTATTATTATTATGTTTATTAATGTTGTTATTATTATTATTAATTAGTGTTATTATAATTATTATTAATAGTAATGCTAAAATATGTGTCAATTATTATTATTATGAATATAATTACAATTATAAATATAAATAATATTATTATCATTTTGTTATCAAGTAACATCTTTAAATATTATTAGTGTTATTATTATTAGTATTAGTAATATTGACATATGTATTATTATTATTAGGATATTATTGTTATTATTAAGTATTACGAATATTAGTTATTGCTGTTATTATTACTAATGTAAGTATTAGTTACCATTTGTTATTATTATTATAACCCTAGTTACAATTACAATTATTATTATTATTATTATTATTATTATTATTATTATTATTATTATTATTATTATTATTATTATTATTATTATTACTAATATTATTATCAAAATAAGTATTATTATTAAGTAATATGATTATCATTATTAATGAGATTTCTATTATTATTATTATAAGTATCAGTATTAAAAAATCATTATTAGTATTATTAGTAGTAAAATAATTATTATTAGTAAATCGTTATTATTATCAAAACTATCTTTCTAAACATTTTGTACCTAAAAATATATCTGTTACATATACAATAATTATATTAACATTTCACATAACTATATATATATATATATATATATATATATATATATATATATATATATATATATATATATATATATATATATATATATATATATATATATATATATATATATATATATCAAACCTATTAACATTATTTATATAAATACATACAAATCATAAACTATCGATTTTTAAATATAACATTTAAACAATTATGTATATAAATATAGATATATTAATATAACTATATAAATATTAACCATTATGAAAATAGACACAAATTAAACATATACAATATATAAATTAAAGATATAATAAATAAATTTATTCAGTACGATTATATGTTTTGATATATATATATATATATACAAATGATATAGGTTCGTGAATCCGAGGCCAACCCTGTATTGTTCACTTGTTAATGTCGTCATATGTATTTTTACTACAAAATACATTATGGTGAGTTCATTTGATTCCCTTTTACTCTTTACATTTTTGGGACTGAGAATACATGCGCTATTTTTACAACTGCTTTATTAAATGCTTTTTAAAATATATTTTGAACTGCGAATACATGAAATGCTTTTATAAATGTTTGACGAGATAGACACAAACAAAACATTCCTCGAATGAATTATTATGCAGACAGAAGTTCTGCGGATTATTACTGAATTATGTGGATATGATAATTGCCACTATTGAATTATGTGGACATGATAATTGCCACCATTAAATTATGTGGACATGATAATTTCCACCATTGAATTATGTGGACATGATAATTGCCACCAATTGATATGAATGTTATGTATCGAGAGAATGATTTTATACACAGGTTATGTGTATGTTATTTTGTGCACAAGATATGTGTACGGTTACTATGTTTTATGAAAATAGTTTCGTACACTAGAAAGATGTACTGTATTTAAAAGATATAGCATGTACATTACAGGTGGGTATAGGATTCGGGCCCATTTGTACCATGCAGCATTTAAATCTTGTGGTCTATCAAAATGATGAATTTTATTGTTTACGATAAACTTATGAACTCACCAACCTTTTGGTTGACACTTTAAAGCATGTTTATTCCCAGGTATGAAAGAAATCTTCCGCTGTGCATTTGCCCATATTACATGGAGTTGTTTATGGCATATAGAGGTCAGAACCTCGCAATGGGACCAACTGTTGAAGACTTCGTCCAGATGGATTAGGACGGGGCATTTCAATTTTGAATAATGTTGACTTTCTAGTCAAAGCTACTATTTAAAGAGGTTCGATTCTTAGAAACTTACTATTTTTGGAAGCTTTCTACTTGTTGAAAACGGGTATTCTTGGCATCTTACTATCGATGGGAATTTACTATTCTTAGTGATTACCCACTTGTGGAAAAACTTATTTTAAATGAATGCGAACTCTAATTTAAATATTGCTTATATTGGGCATAACAACATTGTGGGACCGGATGTTGATGTACCGCGTCAATAGCAATTTTGGCTGGTCGCCTCCCCAAAATATGGCTAAACCCTCTTCTATTTATGGATTTTTCATAACTTACTGGCAAAGTCAGGGGCAGATGCACCGCATCTCTCAGTATGCATCGCATCCTTTGAGCGTGTTAGAGGGATGCGCCACATCTTCAACTGATGCACCGCATTCAATATCTATTGTCCGAAATTTGATCGCTGCATGGCCATAAGATGCGCCGCATCTTCATCTGAATTCCTGTTTTCGCTTTTTTTACCACTTTAAATTAAAACCTTTAATAACCTTGACCATAATGCTCTTTTTAAACCTTTTATGCTTGAAATCATTATTCTAATCAATTCACCATCAAATGTTTTCAATTATAAATCGAAACTAACACATACGAACCCGATATTACGAGATAAGATGTATAAACCTAGCAATATCAGACTACTTAAATTGGAAAAAATGTGATTGATAGATTGTTTTAACTCCGGCATGTGGGCAAACTCGATCGGAATTTGAATTTAGGAGGGCGTAAAAGAATCAATTGGATTAATCTGCCCAGTAAGATTAAACGGATTAATATCTAAGAGAATTGAACTCCGGTGACGACCGGAATTCAGTCAAAGTATGAATTAACTGTAATCTCTGAGGTGATTTTGGTACAGTGATGTTGTAGTGATTGTGTCGTCGTAACGAATAACCCATGTGGTGTGGTGTGGTGTATTTATAGATGCCAAAAGTTTGTTAGAGGGAACATGATGTGGAACTTGTCCCTTTCATGATTGTAGCAAACTATCTTAACAAACTTTCCTAATATCCTGGCCTGACGTGGCATAGATGCTCCACTCGTGTGTTATGGGCCAGATATTTTGATGTCCGTGTGCAGGCTACAGGGTAGCCTACACATTTGGCCAAGTTTAAAGCGCTTACATGTGAGCACAACCTTAAGTCATTATGTGCTTTCTTAACATCACTCTTTATTCGGATTGTCTTCTAGACAGCTTTCGTGCTTGAGTTATGTTTGGATTTGTCTATCCGGTTAACTTCTGGACGACTTGCATACAACATACATGAATTACATCAGGCACTTTTTATTCGGTGACAGGATTTAGTGTCTTTGTCATGTGCTCTTCCTTTCATCACGGATCTTACTTCTAGCAGGTGACTCCTTAATTAACACATATTGATATTATATAATACTTAGAATCTCTTTACATTCCATTTAATGATGTATACAACTCATAATTCATTCAGTAAGTAAAATTGTTATTTCTTTATTACTTAATCTGAAAATTAACCTGTTTATAAGAGACATAAAATCGGACATTCTTTATAAAGAGGCAAATGGAAACTGTATTAAAAAATTAAACAGTCCCTTACTATTTTTTAACTTCATTGACAGCTTTAAAATCGATGTGTATACCGAGGCGGATCCAATGTATTATGGGGGGTTGGGAGGGGGAGGGGGGGGCGTTGGATTTCGAAATTTTAGTGCAAATTTTTTGGATTTTTCTATTTGCCCCCGGTTGAATTTGTTTTTTTTGCCCCAAATCCTTCATATTTTGCCCCAAAACCTTCGTATTTTGCCCAAAAATCTCCAAATTTTTCTCAAAAACTCTATATTTTGTCCCAAAACCTCTATATTTTGCCCAAAAAAAATTCGCCCCGGTGAAAAAATTTCCTAGAAACGCCACTTTATATGTGGTAATGCAAGTAAATAGATACCAGTTATACGAAATTAATATACGGAGTATAAATCTAAAAGCTGTACGTTTGTCTATAGACTATAGCTCAATCAATATTAACTATTTTCAATATCCAGTAATCACGGAGTATTTAAGAAAATAAAAGAATCTATATATCTATTCTATCTATACACTTATATAAATCGTGAACCTTAATCCTATTTGGCACTACTTAATTACTTCTTAATCACAAATGCTAATGTGTAAAAAACTTAATTAATCACAATTACCACTAATTAATCAAGAGAAAATCCACGTTGGCATCTCAAATCATCATGAATGAAAAAACACGCCTAAGAATTCCCCCGTATTTCTTCTCCTACAGATCCTCTCCTATCCATCTGCTACAAACCCTAAGACATCAATTAATTCATCTTATCTTATTTCGATTATGATTTCCATCAACAATTAAGGGGTTGATTACCGATCATATATGTGTTTTGAGATTTTTATTTCATCTCAATCGATATAGGGGTTAGTAAACTGATAGTACTTTTGTGTTTATACTACATTCAAAATCAAAATTTAATTGTTATATACATGCTAATTATTTCAGATAACAGGAGGCGCTTATGTACATACCAATTGGTTTTACGAATGAATCTGCGTAGTTCAACAGTTGAGGTATCATATGAGGATTAGTTGAAGCATTTTACATAAATTGATGTTAGACATGTGGAATAGCTTTTAATCGGTCTCTCCTTATTTATAATGTATATGAATTCTCCAAAAAATGAATGTTGATTGTTACTCAATATTTACACAATAACTTCTTGGAAGTATAACAGGTGGTAACCTTACTACGATTCAATTATCAACTAATAGGATGTCAATACAACTATATTAGTGTATTACCCATTATTATTAGCATCACCATCATTAGTGTTCTGAGACTGATGGCTCAGGATGTGCTGTTGTTGCAGCTAAGAATTGTGGGTCTTTTGGGATTACCAGTTTGCTAGGTTAGGAGCCTTTTTTAATGTTCAGGTAAACAGTTGTACTTGCTATTATCCATTATCATAGACTTTGGAAAATCACATTTATATGTCAGACCTTCAACATGGTGGTCGTGAAACTGCTTGAGAGATTTAAAGAAGTGATGTCTGAGATTCAAAAAATGAGCTTGCATTGCATCTACTAAGCTGCATATATAAAGGGGGATGAAAAAAATTCAACGCATCTCATCAAGAAATTATGTTCATATGACGCAAGTTACTGAAATCTCTCTTTCTTAGAGGTCTCCATATTGACCCAGTTACTTACAAAGGTGCCGATTTGGGTTATAGTTAATTATCAACTTATCGATCTTCATTCTTTAAGTGTCATGCTAGAACAATTTAACCACAAATCATTTGAATTTGGTTTTTGAACTACAAACATCGTTAAATTTGTTTTTCATATAACTTTCAAACAATTATATATCTTTTAAAATCAAGTATCAAGTCGACTTAACTATCTATTGCAAATTTTACATGTTTTGTTTTTCATTTATTAAAACCAATCTATTGAGATTTATAACTTTAGTACTAATGTGTCTCCATTAAAACCAATCTATTGAGATTTATAATTTTAGTACCGATGTGTCTCCATGATTATGATTCAGGTGAACGGATTATGTGGTTGTTGATGATCTTGAACAACAAGAAGAAGATACTCATTCTGATCAAGAAACTAAAGAAATTGGTAGGATGAATGAAGAAAACAAGATTCAAGTGGAGCAGTCGATACTAAAGGATTAAGAGAAGAGAGATGCAATAATGAAACTCAGTATTATAGTGGATTTGCTTAAGCAAGAAATTGTAGAACTCGGCGTCTTTGATTTTTTCATAAAACAAAGTAACCGCACCAACAATCTATTTGAGCTCGCCAAACTGAAAGTCATATTATGGGGACTATCGTTTAGCGCCGAATCTACTGTTACACTCAGACATTTCTTTTTGATTGACACATGTATATTTTTCCATATAATAACTCCTGTTAATTATATACTCTGTAGAAGGTAAAGTAAAAAAATAATCGAAGTGTTCGATTTGGTTGATTATGCATTTCTTTTGAAATTAGGTTTGATGGTATCGCGGCATCTCTGGAAGAACCGTAAGAGACAGTTGTGATCGGATAGTCAAAGTAGAAGAGGCATTAGGGTTTATGATTTAATACCAGATGGCTACCAGCCTGTTACAACGTTTTTTATGCCCTTGCAATGTTTTGTGAATTGATTTCGATACCACCTACGTATCAACTTTTCCTTTGATTACACGAGCAATACCATCGTAAGTTTATATATCTGAATAAAGAGATTATGTATTAGAATTTCACTTCATCTAAATTTATCTTATTGGAGGTGACCAAATGGGTGGGTCCTCTAACCGTCATTATTAAAGATTTTATTATTACTATCTTGCTATTTAAGATGCATTAAAGCCTTAATTTTGTGAGGTTGCTTTCTTTTATAGGGGAATTTTGAACAGAACACGCAACACTACTTATGTACCTCGAAATTTCCTAATTCGTTATGTATAATCAAGGTTTAAAAAGACGCGAGACGGGGCCGAAACGGTAGCGACCTCAAAACATCGCAACGGAAAAAACGGGGCTGAGACGGGGTCGAAACGGATGTTGACTAATGTTGACTTTAATATATATAAATATATATTTACACATATTTTAGAGCTAAAAAACCTTCGTTGACAAGTTTGTACCTATAATTGATATTAGCGTTAATATAATACAAAATGAAATACTAAACTAAGTCAATTTTAATTGATTTGACCGACTTATGACCGGTTTTAACAGAATTTCTGACTTTTGACCTGCGTTGACCCAATATTTCTTGCATTTAACCTGACTTTTGACCGTTGACCGGCTTATAAGAAAATGGGACGGGGTCGAAACGGTTTAGTCACTAAAACTGTGACGACCCGAGAATTTCTGACTAAATTTAAACTTAATCTTTATATGATTTCGACACGATAAGCAAAGTCTGTATTATTGAAGTTTTAAAAACCTTGGATTGTGTTCATGTGTGCATTTGTCTGTTAACTATTTCTGACGATTCACGAACATTAGTGTGTAAATAAAAATATGAACATATATATATACGAATTCTATACATAAGTAACATTATATATATAATGTAATATATAAATAATGAGGATTTAATATATTACATAATTGGTAAATATAATATAATTAATAAATTGTAGCATATTAAATATAGGTTTAGGTATAAATATTGTATTAATAATATTATCATTATTAATATTAATATTATTAATAATAATAAAAATATTTATATCATTGATATTATTATATAGAGTAAATATATATATATATATATATATATATATATATATATATATATATATATATATATATATATATATATTACTCTATATATATATATATGAATATGGAAATTTGGTATATATAAATTGATAATTATTATTATTATTAATTTTATTACTATTATTAATGATATCAGAATAATTAATATCATTTTTTTTATGTCAGTGTAGATATATATTTCACAATAATTATTACTATTATCATTAGTAATAATATTATCATTATATTTGTATTATTACTATTAAATAAAAATATTAAAGATATTATTATTATATTTATTAAAAGATTAATCATAACCAATAAATATATATATGTATATATATAAAAAAAATACTATTAAAGAAATAAAGGCAGATAAATAACTACTGATATATATACAAGTTTACATAAATAGGTACCAAAACAAGATACAGATATTTATACATACATATAATTACGTATACAAATAAACAGATATACATATATTTATAAGTACGCCTAATTATTTATGAATACAGCAAACAGAATCTTGATTTGTTAAACTTCGCTATCTGTTATGCACTATTATTTGTCTGATTCATTTATATATTATTGATATTAGGTGTGCTTGTGATATTTTGTCTTCCAAAGTCACACTTACAAACAAATTGATAATGTTTTTGTCTGCTGCAATCAACCAAATGATTACCCCCCCCTATATCACTAACATATACTGCTAAAGATTATATATACTGCAAATGGGTTTAAAAAAAAAACAAAAAAAGAGGAACCAGTCGACTACACTGTAACCTTCACCTTTTCGCTCATAAACCGAAATCAAACCTATTTTAAAATTCTAAAAATGCAGAAGGATTGTAAATCATGTCGTGAATGATCCCTCAATTTTTCAGGTGTTAATTCGTCAAAACAATTTCGAATTCGAAGAGTCAAAGTTAGAATCCAAAAGTCAACTAAATTTTTATTTATCAAATTCGAACTTGTTTTAGAATTTTCTGTTAAATTAACGATTGCTAAAGTTTTTAGAGGTAATTTGAAACACCTTTCGTGTTATAACTTTTATCTGAAACGTTATCAATCACAAAATTAATTTTTTTTTTTTACACTCGACGAACAACAGAAGGTTTATATTTTTTTCTTTCTTTTTGTTTTGCTGTTAAGGTAATCAAACAATCAAAAGGATGTTCTATTTCAAATTCAAGTCTTGAATCAATCAAATAATTTAGTTATTAGATGATTTGAATTCATGGTTCGTTTGAATTAATTAAGGAAGAAGAAGAAAGGAAGCATAAAATATACGGGGGTTATAATCATATGGGAGGGAGTTAAATCAGAAAGAATTGGATCGGAGCAATGGTTGTGGGTGTTACCGGGTGGGCGAGAGATCTTGGGTTCGAGACCCAGCGCCGGCAGTTTATTTATTTTAAAACCTTTGAAGGTAGTTTCACATTTATTATTATTATTGTTATTATTATTACTATGTATTATAATTATTATTGATTTTATGATTATAAGAAATACAACTATTATGATTATTAACATTAATGTTGTATATATGATAATTTTATCATTTATGTAATAGTTATCATTTATCAATATTATTATTATTATTATTATTATTATTATTATTATTATTATTATTATTATTATTATTATTATTATTAACATTGTTACAAACATTAAAATAATTATTATTAATATTATAAGTATACAAATATTATTGTGTTATCATAATTAATTCATTATTTTAGTATTATTAAGACTACGATTACTATTATTATTATTATCATAGTTATAAGTAATATATCTATTATTATAGTTATTATTATTATAAGTATCAATTATATTATTATTGTTAAATTTAAAACTTTAATATTATTATCATGAGTACGTTTATTATTATTATGAAAATAATACAATATATTATCATTTTCGTAAATATTAGTATTAATATGTTTTATAAATAATAGAAGTGTTAATATTAACATAAATATCAATTTTAATCATATAGTTATTATTATTAGTATTATCGACATTAAGAAAGTTATTATTATTAGTAAATCATTATTATCGAATCTATCATTTTTTTTTACAGGTAAATATTTTTTTGTACTTAAAATATACTTAATATATATATTGTAATTATATTAGTATACCTACATATCAAACATAATATTATTATTTATAAATACATATATGTAACAAATTAAGGATATTTTTATATAATACTAACCATATATATATATATATATATATATATATATATATATATATATATATATATATATATATATATATATATAATATGTAGATATTAAACATTTTGAATATATACACAAACTAAATAAATATAATATATAATTTAAGTTATAATATATAAACTCATTCGAATACGATTATACATTTTAATATATATACAAATGATATAGGTTCGTGAATCCGAGGCCAACCTTGCATTGTTTAATATTGTCATATGTATTTTTACTACAAAATACATTAGGTGAGTTTCATTTACCTTTTTACCCTTTATATTTTTGGGCTGAGAATACATGCGCAATTTTTATAAATGTTTTTACGAAATAGACACAAGTAATCAAAACTACATTATATGGTTGAATGATCGAAATCGAATATGCCCCTTTTTATTAAGTCTGGTAATCTAAGAATTAGGGAACAGACACCCTAATTGACGCGAACTCTAAAGATAGATCTATCGGGCCCAACAAGCCCCATCCAAAGTACCGGATGCTTTAGTACTTCGAAATTTATATCATGTCCGAAGGAGGATCCCGGAATGATGGGGATATTCTTATATGCATATTGTGAATGTCGGTTACCAGGTGTTCAATCCATATGAATGATATTTTTGTCTCTATGCATGGGACGTATGTTTATGAGAAATAGAAATATGAAATCTTGTGGTCTATTAAAATTATGAAATGATTATTTATGTTAAACTAATGAACTCACCAACCTTTTGGTTGACACTTTAAAGCATGTTTATTCTCAGGTACGAAAGAAATCTTCCGCTGTGCATTTGCTCATCTTAGAAATAGTACTTGGAGTCATTCATGACATATTTCAAAAGATGTGGCATTCGAGTCGTTGAGTTCATCAAGATTATTATTAAGTCAATTATAGTAAGATATATTACGAAATGGTATGCATGTTGTCAACTTCCGATGTAATGAAAGATTGTCTTTTCAAAAACGAATGCAATGTTTGTAAAATGTATCATATAGAGTTCAAGTACCTCGCGATGTAATCAACTGTTGTGAATCGTTTATAATCGATATGGACTTCGTCCGGATGGATTAGGATGGGTCTTCACAGTTGGTATCAGAGCGGTGGTCTTAGCGAACCAGGTCTACATTAGTGTGTCTAACTGATAAGTCGTTAGGAGGCATTAGTGAGTTTGGACTTCGACCGTGTCTGCATGTCATAAGTTTTACTTATCATTTCTAGTCGGAAATCATTTGCTTATCATCCTTAGTAAATTACCTGCTCATTATTCTTAGTCTAGACACATCTTATTGCATTGACTGCATGAAAAGTGTATAGACAAAATTCATATCTTAGCGTATCTGCTAATTCATATCTTAGCGTATCTGTTATTGTTATCTTTACCTGACAGCTTCCGTAGATTCCTCTGTAACTTATGAGATTTTAGTATTATATATGTATATGTAAATTATGTATTGCAGGATACTAATCTACATCCTATAATCTATTTCTTATCAAAAATCCTTCATCTGATCGTACGAGATGAATCTCTCAACTAGATCGAGTCCCTCGGATTCCGACAGCTATTCCGATAGTTATCCCGACAGTTATTCAGAATGGATAGTCATCTAAGCTCCGGAAGCAACGACACCAGAATGAATCAACCAATCATCCATCCCCAATTCATCTGATGGATTCATAGTCGACTTAATCAATGGAGACCCGCAGAAGGCGATCCCATCCACTAACCGAATTCACCTTTTGACGAATAACCTGAAGCACTTACCGGCGAACCTGCTCGTAACACCATTTCACCCTCATTTCCAAATATCTCGCCACGACTATATCATAACTCAGATTCTAAACCATATTCATCCGCTCGTTCCGACCGACAATCATCCCGGAGTAATCGAAGAAGTCAACGAGCTTCGCGCTCGAGAAATCAATTTGGAGAACATGGTGCAAAACTTACCAGCTTCAGCAATATCACCGATATTAACAGAACCATCAGTAACAACACCAGTACCATCAACAATCCATGCCTCGACATCTCATTCTGTACCTTGAATATAATTATTGTTCTACGAATCGTTCTACATCATTTATCTTCATTCGACATGGTCATTATGTAATCTCTAATATGTTAAAAATTATATATTCTTGTTCTAACGATAAATCAAATGAGTTTAATATCATATTAACTCATCAAATCCATGATTACATCTGAAGAAAATATATATGTATATATGTTTTCAAAAAGATTGTAATTAAAAATTCTTTTGTACAAACTGTTAATGGTGAAAATATTTTAACGGGTAGGTAATACCCGAGGAATATTTAAATTTCACATTAATAAGTTACACTGTATATTCTTCGAATCTGATTCAACAGTTATTCACTATCCTATTTACAACCACCAAGATACGTATCCGTTCACCAAAGGATAACTATTTTCATTCAAATTCAATTTCATATTTGGATTTTGACCTATCAGAATCCAACAAGTGGCATAATGAAGAAATAATGGACACCATAAAAATTGATTAAAAACAGACTAATTAACAATATTAAATTTTATTAAGAAACCACGCTAACAAAATCCTAGCTAACTGTTCATTCCGTATTACATTTTATTTATCGCAATTTATTTTATCGCAATTTATATTCTCGCAATTTTATTTATTGTCATTTAATTTCTATTATTTACTTTACGCACTTTATTTATCGTCATTTAATTTCTGTTATTTATTTTACGCACTTTAAATATCGGGACACGTATACAAGGTTTTGACATATCATATCGACACATCTATATATATTATTTGGAATCACCATAGACACTCTATATGCAGTAATAATCGAGTTCTCTATACAGGGTTGAGGTTGATTCTATAATAATATATATACTTTGAGTTGTGATCGAGTCTGAGACATGTACGCGGGTCACGATACGTATTAATTAATTCAATTATTATATATTAAACTATATATGAATTATTGAATTGCTAACTGTGGACTACCAACATTGAACAATTAAAATTAATTAAAAATATTGATTATAACATATGAAACTAAATAATTCTTCAAGTTTGCCACTTGATTCCGTCTTCAAACATCCATTGTAACTTGATTTCATCTTAAACCTCATTGGAATCTTGACGATTCCAATCCGTGTTCAACCCTTTCATGATTCTTAAAAACACCTCAATCGAGAGGGTGAACCAACCATACTTCATTTGCGGGAGGAAAGATTTATGCATATAGTTATGCACTTGGAAAACTCCCGGAACCTAAGAAGAAGTTTAACACAAAACCGTGATCCATTGGCGTGTCATTACCGAAAATAACTTTACAATCCCTCTTCAAAGTAGCCAATTTTGTCACAACTTTAGCAAATCAACTTCGAATTTCATTCGGATTAGCCTATTTTGTCACAGCTCCAACAAATCAACTTCGACTTTTCTTTCGAAACAACCTTATTATAACTCTGATATGTACGCGTGCTCTTTTATTGTTACCGGGGAACTTTTCATATTCCACCATATTACCATCAGCGTTTAACCCTCTTAGAACACAATTCTCCTAAAACCATCTCGGATTGATAACCAACGATTCAGATATGGCTGCATTAAATGCAGAGGAAACAGCAAAATCGTAGATGGCCTAAATGGCCACGAGTTTGATGATAAAGAAGGGAGTGTTAGGAACGCTCGATAGAAAATTTGGTACTGCAAATCGAATTGAGCACACCATGAAGGAAACCAAGGAGAAATACAAGTAACATACCTTATATTCAAAGAATCCAGGTAATTTTGAATCCGATGAAATCTTTAGAGAATATCTTGCTCCGAAGTCATGTTAAAATCTTGCAAAAAATCTTTCTTCATCAACCATCGAACTTAGAAATCCCAAAATATCATCATAAATATCTTCGATATTTCTGAGGATATTTTCATAAATATTCTTATCCGAAATTATCTACCTCTTCGTGCTTTCTGTATTCCATTATATTGGAAACTTCTGTAAAATCTAAGTATAAATTATGAATGAATTGTGGAGAAGTGTTGGAAATTGATGCATGAGTTAGTATAATATAATGACGCTTGGCCAACGTGATTATATTACAGTAAGTCATGCTGAGTTTCTAATGAAACTTGATGATGGTTCACAGTAGACCATACCGTCATCGTGTGCCATGTTACATAACTCTTTCATTCTACTTAACTTTTGAACATATCAATAAAATGTATTCTTGATGGTTCTATCTTCCGTGATGTTGATAAATTTGAAAATCAAATTGTACTATCACGTTCCTTTCTGCTTAGAACATGATAATCATTTGAAACTCTATACCTACGAATTCTGGACCATTATTCGCTTGAATTGAAGTCGAGAAGAGAAAACAAGAGCATGGAGCTCCGAACATAACAAGAAATATAAAGCCGATCACAAACACAGAAATTACAAACTGTGTATATCAATACGTATAGCAAAATAAAGACACGGGAGAATTGGAAAGACAATAATCCCTAAGGCATAATAGAAGAAAACAGATTCTTCTGGAGGCAATTGAAAGAGAAGGATTATTGTTGTAATGACCAGAATAATGCTCAGAATTAAAACTGGATTAAGCATTTACACAATCTTTGAAAGAATAGATAAAAAAAAAAAGTATAGGGATGATGAAAATAAAGGGAACGAAAGAGGTTGATTTATAGCGAAATACCGGACCGAGCAATCGAGGCAGATCATCGCATTTAATTAAAGAGATCTTAATTTCCTTATTCGCCGAAGAATCAGATCTTATAGATTTCGAAGATTTTCTTCAAAACCCTTGAATTCCGGAATTCAAATTCAACCAAGGCGACGTCAAAAGTCAAGACGCACCTTATTTTCAAATTTCAACCCTGACTCTGTCAAAAGTTAAGACGAATCTTTACTTTTCCTATTTCAACCTTCTGTGATAACTTCATTCGTACTCTTCGAATAATCAAATTGTTTTATCCATATTACTCGATGATGATAAAACTCTATCTATCAACCCATATTCGTCATAAAAGCATTTTTATTGTTAGTCATGATAACCTCACTCAAATTTCAGGACGAAATTTCTTTAACGGGTAGGTACTGTGACGACCCGAGAATTTCTGACTAAATTTAAACTTAATCTTTATATGATTTCGACACGATAAGCAAAGTCTGTATTATTGAAGTTTTAAAAACCTTGGATTGTGTTCATGTGTGCATTTGTCTGTTAACTATTTCTGACGATTCACGAACATTAGTGTGTAAATAAAAATATGAACATATATATATACGAATTCTATACATAAGTAACATTATATATATAATGTAATATATAAATAATGAGGATTTAATATATTACATAATTGGTAAATATAATATAATTAATAAATTGTAGCATATTAAATATAGGTTTAGGTATAAATATTGTGTTAATAATATTATCATTATTAATATTAATATTATTAATAATAATAAAAATATTTATATCATTGATATTATTATATAGAGTAAATATATATATATATATATATATATATATATATATATATATATATATATGAATATGGAAATTTGGTATATATAAATTGATAATTATTATTATTATTAATTTTATTACTATTATTAATGATATCAGAATAATTAATATCATTTTTTTTATGTCAGTGTAGATATATATTTCACAATAATTATTACTATTATCATTAGTAATAATATTATCATTATATTTGTATTATTACTATTAAATAAAAATATTAAAGATATTATTATTATATTTATTAAAAGATTAATCATAACCAATAAATATATATATGTATATATATATATAAAAATACTATTAAAGAAATAAAGGCAGATAAATAACTACTGATATATATACAAGTTTACATAAATAGGTACCAAAACAAGATACAGATATTTATACATACATATAATTACGTATACAAATAAACAGATATACATATATTTATAAGTACGCCTAATTATTTATGAATACAGCAAACAGAATCTTGATTTGTTAAACTTCGCTATCTGTTATGCACTATTATTTGTCTGATTCATTTATATATTACTGATATTAGGTGTGCTTGTGATATTCTGTCTTCCAAAGTCACACTTACAAACAAATTGATAATGTTTTTGTCTGCTGCAATCAACCAAATGATTACCTCCCCTATATCACTAACATATACTGCTAAAGATTATATATACTGCAAATGGGTTTAAAAAAAAAAAAGAGGAACCAGTCGACTGCACTGTAACCTTCACCTTTTCGCTCATAAACCGAAATCAAACCTATTTTAAAATTCTAAAAATGCAGAAGGATTGTAAATCATGTCGTGAATGATCCCTCAATTTTTTAGGTGTTAATTCGTCAAAACGATTTCGAATTCGAAGAGTCAAAGTTAGAATCCAAAAGTCAACTGAATTTTTATTTATCAAATTCGAACTTGTTTTAGAATTTTCTGTTAAATTAACGATTGCTAAAGTTTTTAGAGGTAATTTGAAACACCTTTCGTGTTATAACTTTTATCTGAAACGTTATCAATCACAAAATTAATTTTTTTTTTTTTACACTCGACGAACAACAGAAGGTTTATATTTTTTTCTTTCTTTTTGTTTTGCTGTTAAGGTAATCAAACAATCAAAAGGATGTTCTGTTTCAAATTCAAGTCTTGAATCAATCAAATAATTTAGTTATTAGGTGATTTGAATTCATGGTTCGTTTGAATTAATTAAGGAAGAAGAAGAAAGGAAGCATAAAATATACGGGGGTTATAATAATATGGGAGGGAGTTAAATCAGAAAGAATTGGATCGGAGCAATGGTTGTGGGTGTTACCGGGTGGGCGAGAGATCTTGGGTTCGAGACCCAGCGCTGGCAGTTTATTTATTTTAAAACCTTTGAAGGTAGTTTCACATTTATTATTATTATTGTTATTATTATTACTATGTATTATAATTATTATTGATTTTATGATTATAAGAAATACAACTATTATGATTATTAACATTAATGTTGTATATATGATAATTTTATCATTTATGTAATAGTTATCATTTATCAATATTATTATTATTATTATTATTATTATTATTATTATTATTATTATTATTATTATTATTATTATTATTATTATTAACATTGTTACCAACATTAAAATAATTATTATTAATATTATAAGTATACAAATATTATTGTGTTATCATTATTAATTCATTATTTTAGTATTATTAAGACTACGATTACTATTATTATTATTATCATAGTTATAAGTAATATATCTATTATTATAGTTATTATTATTATAAGTATCAATTATATTATTATTGTTAAATTTAAAACTTTAATATTATTATCATGAGTACGTTTATTATTATTATGAAAATAATACAATATATTATCATTTTCGTAAATATTAGTATTAATATGTTTTATAAATAATAGAAGTGTTAATATTAACATAAATATCAATTTTAATCATATAGTTATAATTATTAGTATTATCGACATTAAGAAAGTTATTATTATTAGTAAATCATTATTATCGAATCTATCATTTTTTTTACAGGTAAATATTTTTTTGTACTTAAAATATACTTAATATATATATTGTAATTATATTAGTATACCTACATATCAAACATAATATTATTATTTATAAATACATATATGTAACAAATTAAGGATATTTTTATATAATACTAACCATATATATATATATATATATATATATATATATATATATATATATATATATATATATATATATATATATATATATATATATATATATATAATATGTAGATATTAAACATTTTGAATATATACACAAACTAAATAAATATAATATATAATTTAAGTTATAATATATAAACTCATTCGAATACGATTATACATTTTAATATATATACAAATGATATAGGTTCGTGAATCCGAGGCCAACCTTGCATTGTTTAATATTGTCATATGTATTTTTACTACAAAATACATTAGGTGAGTTTCATTTACCTTTTTACCCTTTATATTTTTGGGCTGAGAATACATGCGCAATTTTTATAAATGTTTTTACGAAATAGACACAAGTAATCAAAACTACATTATATGGTTGAATGATCGAAATCGAATATGCCCCTTTTTATTAAGTCTGGTAATCTAAGAATTAGGGAACAGACACCCTAATTGACGCGAACTCTAAAGATAGATCTATCGGGCCCAACAAGCCCCATCCAAAGTACCGGATGCTTTAGTACTTCGAAGTTTATATCATGTCCGAAGGAGGATCCCGGAATGATGGGGATATTCTTATATGCATATTGTGAATGTCGGTTACCAGGTGTTCAATCCATATGAATGATATTTTTGTCTCTATGCATGGGACGTATGTTTATGAGAAATAGAAATATGAAATCTTGTGGTCTATTAAAATTATGAAATGATTATTTATGTTAAACAAATGAACTAACCAACCTTTTGGTTGACACTTTAAAGCATGTTTATTCTCAGGTACGAAAGAAATCTTCCGCTGTGCATTTGCTCATCTTAGAAATAGTACTTGGAGTCATTCATGACATATTTCAAAAGATGTGGCATTCGAGTCGTTGAGTTCATCAAGATTATTATTAAGTCAATTATAGTAAGATATATTACGAAATGGTATGCATGTTGTCAACTTCCGATGTAATGAAAGATTGTCTTTTCAAAAACGAATGCAATGTTTGTAAAATGTATCATATAGAGGTCAAGTACCTCGCGATGTAATCAACTGTTGTGAATCGTTTATAATCGATATGGACTTTGTCCGGATGGATTAGGACGGGTCTTCACAAAAATGCCGCAACGGGCGTCGCAACGGACGCCGTTTACAACAGTGTGTATAATAAGGATCAGGACCAGGTAAGTAATACGAAGACGTTACTCCCTTCATTATAGAATTTTGAGTTTGTTTCAATTATATTAATATTTACTTAAATATATATGTACGCCATTAAGCGTGACGATTAACTGGATCTACGGTTATATCGTAGATATCTCTTAACCACGTGTTGCGTTGGTACATTACAGGACTAGCATTAAATTGTTAACGCAAAAGACCTTAAAAATGAAGTCAAGTTTGGGATCAAATAACGTTAACAAGTACAGAAAAGTCTGAATGTTTCTTTACATTCTTTGACCCTCCACAATTGCTTGAAGATTAGGATGGCAATTTTACGAAGAGGATGTAAGATTTTTATTTATGCATCAACATGTAATAGCCAACTTTTATGATGCACAAATGGTATAACCATGTTGTGATATTACTCAAGTTTTATTACTCAACGAAACTTAATCTACACTTCTATTTTCTTTGTAGGTCGAAATGCATTCAGGGCAAATGGATGCTCAACTTGTGTTGTAGCTCAACTAAAGTGATGTGGTTTACCATTTAGACACTTTCACCCGTTCTAAATTATGTTGCAGAAGTTAAACATATCGTTGCCAAATGACTATATTAATTTGTTCATTTAATAGCTAAAATACAAGTTTATCGTATATAGTAATATCTCACCTCTTTGAATTACATATATTGTGTTAATAATGTTGTACATTGTCACAAAACATTTTACAAAATATAATGAGTTGATCAGAACAATGCAGTTTCATTAATTCTAGCTTTCATCATTTTCTAATACAGGTAATTGGTGCCAAATAGTAACGCATTCAAATATTAAATTTTTAAGCTTCCGTGCAACGCACGGGCTCTTAAATTTAGTAATAATATATATGATCAATTGAAATAGAGAAGATATAAAGACAAAAAAAGGTAAATACAATCGTTAAAACGTAAATCATCTGTTTGACACACTTTTCAAAGTAGAAACATTAAAATATTCTATCACATGCAGACATGCTTAAGTTACTCATTAAATTTAGTATTATTTATTTATTTTGACAAATTAAAGCAAATTTCTTGCATCTTCTTATTCACCTTCTCTAGACTTACCCTTCTTCAACCTCTTTCTAAACGGAATCTGATGCAAATTACTCTACTTTACTCGAACACCGTCACATATATTACATTAATTGCCCAAGATTTTGGAGGTCCTTTCCCTAAATAAGCTCCGTCACTGGCCGGAGTAGTCTCGACAGAATCACAGTCATCATATAATCATATATGTAGGTATTATAAACCCTCTTTAAAATTATGGTGATAAATTTAATAATGATAAATACCGATATGTATTATAAGGATGATCAAATTGCTTGTCAACTCATATAGGGTAACCAAATGAACATTTTATGTTCAAGGCGTATTTTTACATTTAATAAATTTTTGGCCCCCTCGTAAACTATGTTCAAGCTCCATCACTGAAAACCAACAACAACAACTAAAACCAGATCGAACTTGTTAGATGTAATCGGTTTAATAGTTATTTAAATAACTATATGTTATGTTTTATTAATAATTTGTTAGTTTCAATTATTAGCTAGAATTGCAAGTTGAGTTGGTCTTTGGTGTTGACCGTATTATTAGGAGTATATTGTGCAGTTAGTGGGGTTAGATGGATAGTGTTTTAGTGGGCTATTTTATAGCTATATTAGTGGGTCACACCTTGGAGTCTAAGTGGCTATATATGTACCTCATATTATGAATGAAAAGTGTAGCACAAGTATTTACAATGTAGTCTCTAAGTTGTTTTTATTATTTCTTTATACTCAATTCATATTTTGAGTATAATTAAAAGCATGTTCAAACATTAAGAATGAAAGTAATTGCAGTTATGGAACACATATGTTCCAACAATTGGTATCTAGAGCAAGGTTTATCCTGGTTCCTAGAAAGAAAGAAAGAAAAGTAGTCTAGTAACAGGGATGATCTAATTGATCATCAGAAACGCAAGTACAGTAGAATTGCGTAGCATATTGTGTAGCAGAAAAGCACAATAAAAAAGAAGAGAATCAGCTGGAAAGATCAGCAGTATGATCTTCATAAACGTGCAGCAGGCATAGTAGTAAAACAACAACCGGTTATAGCAGAAACCCATCAGCAGAAAGATGCAGCAGGCAGAATGAATAGCAGAAGCGCGCTTAGCAGGAATCGAAACGCATTAGCAGAAGAAAGGTGCGGCAGGTGATCACAATTGGTGATCACAAGCAAGTAGCATGTAGCTTGTAGCAGTTGATCATATTTTGATCAGAAAAAAATTCAGCAGTTGCAGTAGATTGTTAAAAGCAAACAATAGCAGTAAGAAGCATATACATCAGCAGAAAAGGCTATATAATGCAGAAGTAAACAACATAAATAGCTGTTAAACAGCAGTAAATCGCAGTGACATATTGCAGAAAATAACAGCAGTTCATAGCAGAAAATTAGCAGCAGTCTAACAGCAAATTAATAGCAGTTTGGCAGTTAATAGCAGTTAGAAAAAAGGCAGTTGCAAGACGCAATAAGCTGTAAACAGCAGCAACAATAAATTGTAGCATGTAAAAGCAGGATGATGAAGCAGTAAGAGGCATGTAGCAAGAGGCAGCGAAAGAATAGCATGAAGAAACCGATTAAGAGGGTGAATGTTAGATGTAATCGGTTTAATAGTTATTTAAATAACTATATGTTATGTTTTATTAATAGTTTGTTAGTTTCAATTATTAGCTAGAATTGCAAGTTGAGTTGGTCTTTGGTGTTAACCGTATTATTAGGAGTATATTGTGCAGTTAGTGGGGTTAGATGGATAGTGTTTTAGTGGGCTATTTTATAGCTATATTAGTGGGTCACACCTTGGAGTCTAAGTGGCTATATATGTACCTCATATTATGAATAAAAAGTGTAGCAGAAGTATTTACAATGTAGTCTCTAAGTTGTTTTTATTATTTCTTTATACTCAATTCATATTTTGAGTATAACTAAAAGCATGTTCAAACAATAAGAATGAAAGTAATTGTAGTTATGGAACACATATGTTCCAACAATTGGTATCTAGAGCAAGGTTTATCCTGGTTCCTAGAAAGAAAGAAAGAAAAGCAGTCTAGTAGCAGGGATGATCTAATTGATCATCAGAAACGCAAGTACAGTAGAATTGCGTAGCATATTGTGTAGCAGAAAAGCACAATAAAAAAGCATAGAATCAGCTGGAAAGATCAGCAGTATGATCTTCTTAAACGTGCAGCAGGCATAGCAGTAAAACAACAACTGGTTATAGCAGAAATCCATCAGCAGAAAGATGCTGCAGGCAGAATGAATAGCAGAAGCGCGCTTAGCAGGAATTGAAACGCATCAGCAGAAGAAAGGTGCAGCAGGTGATCACAATTGGTGATCAAAAGCAAGTAGCATGTAGCTTGCAGCAGTTGATCATATTTTGATCAGAAAAAAATTCAGCAGTTGCAGTAGATTGTTAAAAGCAAACAATAGCAGTAAGAAGCATATACATCAGCAGAAAAGGCTGTATAATGCAGAAGTAAACAGCATAAATAGCTGTTAAACAGTAGTAAATCGCAGCGACATATTGCAGAAAATAACAGCAGTTCATAGCAGAAAATTAGCAGCAGTCTAACAGCAAATTAATAGCAGTTTGGCAGTTAATAGCAGTTAGAAAAAAGGCAGTTGCAAGAAGCAATAAGCTGTAAACAGCAGCAACAATAAATTGTAGCATGTATAAGGAGGATGATGAAGCAGTAAGAGGCATGTAGCAAGAGGCAGCAAAAGAATAGCATGAAGAAACCGATTAAGAGGGTGAATGTTAGATGTAATCGGTTTAATAGTTATTTAAATAACTATATGTTATGTTTTATTAATAATTTGTTAGTTTCAATTATTAGCTAGAATTGCAAGTTGAGTTGGTCTTTGGTGTTGACCGTATTATTAGGAGTATATTGTGCAGTTAGTGGGGTTAGATGGATAGTGTTTTAGTGGGCTAGTCTAAGTGGCTATATATGTACCTCATATTATGAATGAAAAGTATAGCAGAAGTATTTACAATGTAGTCTCTAAGTTCATATTATGAATGAAAAGTGTAGCATAAGTATTTACAATGTAGTCTCTAAGTTGTTTTTATTATTTCTTTATACTCAATTCATATTTTGAGTATAATTAAAAGCATGTTCAAATAATAAGAATGAAAGTAATTGCAGTTATGGAACACATATGTTCCAACAGAACTTTAATGAATAAACTATCCTTATCATCATTACAGAATTAAAAGATAAGAAACGTGACCATTGATACAATCAAGTCTATCAGAGATGACCATTTTTATTATGCGGCCAACAACCATAACAACCGCCCACCGAATCTGCATGAACTACCGTTTCTGCTTCAACGAATACATCTCCTGAATGCAAAATCAACACAAAGAGATCAATATATATATGTACGTACATACTTGCAAACATTCATACATGCACATAACTAAGTGCAGATTTTATATACCTTTTGATTTATGTGTTTGGGATTGAATGGTGACCGGGTTGGTTCGTCCTGCAGAAGAAACTAGGACAAGAGCAAACAAAACAATCAACAACACATCAAAAAATTTGGATTTCATTTTGTGAAAGTGTGTGTGTCAAGTTGATCATATATATATGCAATAGTGTAATATATGCTTGCTTCATATATATATATATATATATATATATATATATATATATATATATATATATATATATATATATATATATATATATATATATATTTATATATATATATATATATATAGAATATAGATGTACAAACGTAAATGATGTGTATAAGCTGGTCTCATATATTGACCAAAAGTCTCTTATTCATTATGGTCAATCAAAAAACACGTAGATTATGAAAAGTAATTAGCAACTACCAAGTCATGTTGGCTTAAAAGTCTACCTGATTCAAGTCCAAATGCGTGCGGCCAAGGTAATTGTGTTCTATCACAAATCCACATTGACAATCTTGTCTTGTATATATTTAAATAAATTATATGAATAATAGTTGATAATTATAAATGATTATTATTGATTACATATATAGAAGTAAAGTATTTCATTCATCCGAGTGGGTGGAATAGTAGTCAACTATATGTTGATGACTTTAAAGTCCCAAAAACATATTGTTTATGCGTTAGAAAAATTGAAATTATTACTCCGTAATGTTTAAGAAATTAAGTGGTTGTTCTTATGAACCTAGCTAGTGGAGTACGTGGAAGAATGACGATGCGTATATATTTAAGCTTATACTTAACTTGATTCATGGGCAGTGACGGAACGTGAAGATTTTGATTAGGAGGGCCAGTAAATGTAGCACACAAAAAAAAACATCGTATTCATAAGATGAAAATCGTTACAAGTTGGCTCGACAGCCTTTAAGCACATCCGTATAACAGTGTTTGAGTAATCATTAAACAAAACCGACATGGCAACATGATAGAATTGAATTTTGGAATTGTCAAAATGATAGAATTCAATTTCGGAATTGTCGACAGAAATTTTAGGTTTGAAATTGAAATTTGTACAAGGTTTTAATTTTTGAAGATAACTAGTTTTCGAACACTCGCTTCGCGCCGGGAGTTCGGTTTTCAATGTATTTTATTGCGTTTAGTTTGTAAAATTATTTCGTGGTTAACGATGATGTCGTTGAAGCGCAACTCGAGTCGAACTAAAAGGTGTAACCCGTCAAAGATTTAAATGTTATTTTAAATTAACAATATATATGTATCTCCGCGTTTCGCTATGGAATTGTTGACTTTTAAAAATTTAACGCAATTAAGCCGTTATCTTATATTAACACTTCGTATGATTTAAGAGTAAAAGATTTACTGAGATATATCCAAAAAATCACTAAATAATTAAAAAATAATAATAAGACACATATGTGTTTGTTGTTAATAGATAAAAATAGTTACGGAGCCTGCAAGTGCTAAATCAACGTGTATGAAAAGTACCCCAAATATTTAAAGTTTTTTAAAAAGAATCCGTTTTGTGTATAGTTAGTGACATTGTGTTTGTAAAATTATTTCGAGTTTAAACGATGGTGCCATTAAATATTTGGGTGAAGTTTATTTAAGATTTTTTAAGAAAATGTTGATTTGACACTTTACCCCCTTATTTGGAGGGCGATTTTAATTTTTGAACATGTGTGGGGGGCTTTTTTGGTAAAATGGAATTTAGTAAAAAAAAAGGTGAAAATAACGAAAATGCCCCTGATACTATTCATCATTTTTGTCTAATAGTTAATATAGTAAATATGAACACTTTGAGAATTGGTATTAATCTTGGATCAATAAAAAAAATAGAAGGCTGATGATTTGAGGAGGCCCAGTTACGTATATAATCTTTTAGCCCATAAAAAATTTGAAATAGTACACTAAAAGCCCTAAAGGTTGGGGTGGTCTTGGCCCTGTTTTGTCTCAACAACCTTTCGCCTCTGTTCATGGGCTTTTAACTTAATACCTCCCATACAATATGAACACCAGATGGGTAAGAGTGTAATGTAACATCCCGTTTACTTTCCGTTTACTTTCCGTTATACTATTTTAAAATCCGTTATATAATTATAACATCTTCCGTTAATATGCGTTTTAAAATATTTCATTTAGGTAATTCAAACGCCCGCTTTTAAATTTGAGGGACTAAACTTGCCAAGAGACCAAAGATTTGACTAGGTCAACTAGTCAAACCTTTCTCCTCTACTAACTCATTCATCTTCTCTTTCTCTTTTTGATGCTTCCAAATCCTCTCAACATTCAATCAAAGATTCATCATCTATTCAAGATCTAGCAAGCATCAATTCAAACAAATTACATATTTGGAATCCTTGCATCTTCCTCTTCGAATCCATACCAACTTTATTGCATTTGGGTAATTTTCTAAAAATACTAGATTTTGTGTTCTTGATATTTTTAACTTATAGAAGTGTTAATTAGTGTCTATGGCTCAAGTCTAACATGAATATATGATTTGTATGCTTATTCTTGTCATTTTGATGTAACTAGCTTAAACTTGAAATGGGTGTGCTTAATCTTGAGTTTTGGTTGATCATATGTTGTTAGATGTTAAAAGTGCATGTATTAAATGTGTTACTAGCATCACTAGCTTCAATTTGGTATGTAAGTTGACTTGGAAAAGCCTCATTAACATGATTAAGGATTTTATGATTTTTAGTTAGGGTTTGGTAGCCTTAAAAGTGATCTTTGATGCATTAAAAGCCTTGCGATGTTGTTTGTAAGTGTTTAGTAGTATTGTATGCGTAATTACCTATGAAATGGCGTATTATATGTGTGTAGTAAGTTCCCGAATCATCTTATGTGTTTTACGAACTTGAAACCTTGATAACGAGCTTTAAATGATCAATCGACGAGAATTCGATTATTGTAAATGATGTTTTTGTTTGATGAAAAGTGTTTAGTTGTATTCCTTGTTAAATTACCTTTCCAACGATATAAGATACGTGTTTTGAATGTTTACGGTTCCATAGTTATTGTTGTTTGAAGTTGGATTCGTGCATTAAGTGTTAAAACTGCCCAGAATTGCTGAATAGATACATGGAGTGGCGCTCCATAACCTTGAGCGGCGCTCCAAACCTTGCTGTCCAAAAGTGCACTTTTTCGTTTAATTCTAACTATGCTACGCACCTCCGATTAACATGAAACTTGTTCTAACATGCTCATATATGATTAAAAACCTCAGAAAAATAGTTCGGGACCCGACCCGAACGTGTTGACTTTTTCGTTGACTTTGACTTGACCAAATTTGACTTTTGTCCAAACTTAACCAAATACTTATGCAATCATTCTAACATGCTTTTATACTTGTACCTTGCACGAAATTTGACAATTTGATTCACATGCTATAATAATCGAATCGTAACGAGCCATAGGACTAATTGAACACTTTGACCAACCTTGTTTACCGTTATTCATACAACCTACTTGTTTAGGTCAAGACTAGCAATTGTCCTTGTACACGTTTACTTGTGAAGTACTTTATTACTCGTGCACTCAAGGTGAGATCATAGTCCCACTTTTACTCTTTTAAACTTACATTTGGGATGAGAAAACATAAACGTTTCATTTTACAAAGTGAACACAAGTATGAAAACAAACATTCTACGTACGAGTTAGAACAAAATCCTCAATTCGATTATCATTAGTTACACTTGCCGGGTGTAAGCGAGAACTTATGTTGTATGGCCATATGGGTTTGACAAACCCTCATTCGGACGGTTCGCTACCGTTATATGTAAATACATTTTAACATAAGTTAATTACGTCGTTTAAATAGTAACATATATATTGTTTGAAAACTCTTTAAATTAGTAGTATGAAAATATATATATATATATAATACTTTGTTAATATACTTAATGAGATATTTAATTATCATATTTTCAAGTTAAATATATATAAATCCATATATATATACACAATAATTAAACAATTAAACAATTAAATCAAGTTATGACGTTCGTGAATCGTCGGAATAAAAGGGTGACCAAAAGCTTGTGTAAAACTCTTTCCGGAGGTTCAAGATTTATTAAAATTCATTATTAAGTCGGAATTATATAAAGATTAAGTTTAAATTTGGTCGGAAATTTTCGGGTCGTCACAATACCTACCCGTTAAAGAAATTTCGTCCCGAAATTTGATCGAGGTCGTCAGTGGCTAACAATAAGAATGTTGTTATGACGAATATAAGTTGATTCATAGGGTTCTATCATGATTGAGAAATATGGATAAAATAATTCGATTACTCAAAACGTATGAGTGAAGCTATCGTAAAAGAGTGAAATGAGAAAATAGGGATTTGTCTTATCTTTTGACGTCATCATGGTTGATCTCCGGATTAAAGAAAATCTTTGTAATCTATATAAGATTTGATTCTTCGGCGATTAAGAAAATTATGATCCTCTTCGATTTAATGCAATAATCTGTCTCGATTTTTGTGTCAGATATTTTACTATAAATCAACCTCCTACGTTTCCATATTTCCACATCTCCCATCTTTTATACTTTCTTTCTTTCTTCGTACTTCAAAAACATTCGTCAATATGCTCCATCCAGTTTTAATTCTTGATATATTCTTGACTATCACATCTGTCATTCTTCTTTTTCATCTTCCACCGGAGGAATCCGTTAATTTCTACTATGCTCTTGGGTTTACAGTGTTCTTAGTTTTCCCATGTCTTTATATTGCTATACGCATCGATATACACGGTTTGTAATTTCTGTGTTGTCTTCGTGCTTATATTTTTCCTTATATTTTGGAGTTTCATGCTTTTGTCTTCTTTTTCCGACTTCAAGTCAAGCGAATAATGGTCTAGAATTCATAGATATGAAATTCAGAATGAACATAGCTAATGCTCTAAGAGAGAAATGGTAATAGCACAATTTGACTTGTGAAATTACCAGAATCCAAAGGAAAAGATAGAACTATCAATAGAATATGTTCTTGATATGTTTAGAGATGAGATTGAATGTAAGAGTCATGTAACATGGCACATGATGACGTTATGGTCTGTGAATCATTACATTCTATTTAGAAACTCAGCATGACTTACTGTAATATAATCACATTGATCAAGTGTCATTATATTATACTAACTCATGCTTCAGTTCCCAACATTACTTCAAAAACATTCATACTTTACACTCAGAGGCCTCAGATGTTTAGAAACTAAAACAGTTTTCTTTATGATGTGATGCAGATAACGCGAAGGAATAAATGATTTCAAATAAGAATGGTTATGAAAATATCTTCCGAAATATGAAGGATATTTATAATAAAAGATACGATGATATCTTAGAATATTTAAGATAATAGGATGATGAAGAATATTGTCCGCAAGGGTTTAGAGTAAGGAGCAAGGTATTCGCTAAAGACTTCAGCAGACACTGAATCATTTGGATTCTTTGAAGGCAGATTTAGTCCTTGTGATTTGTTCACAGCCTCCTTCAGGGTTTGCTCAATCCGTTTTCCAGTTCCAAACTTTTCTTTTGAGCTTTTCCAACATACTATTCTTTATCATCAAACTTTTGACCGTTATGGTTGGCTACAGTTTCTGCTGCTTCATTCAGCTTTTTCAAAGTTCAGTGGATTGATTTGTAGACTGAGTGCTTTTCAGGATTTCAGAATTGAAGATCAAAATTCTAGGAGGTAAATGTTGTATGTATGCATATAACTGTTGATGTAGATACGCTGCGAGATTCAAAATAATGTTTGATGATTCTTGGTAGTTGGTAGGGCAATTATTGTTACAAAATGTGAAAAAGTACATGATAGGGTTTCAATAAATATAGTGATTTTTCAGAAAGACTTAAGTCAAAGATTAATGAAGTTGCTGGTAAATTTGCTGCTACTGTGGCGGAATATAAAAAGGTTCCCCGATAAGATGACGAAAGGGCAAACGTATATATCAAAGTTATAATAAGACTTATTCGAATGAGAAGTCAAAGTTGATTTGTTGGAGGTGTGACAAAATTAGCTACTTTGGAAAGGGATTCCAAAGTTATTTTCGGTAATAACAATGCCAAAGGATTTAGCACAAATACGTGTTAGCTTCCAAAAGTTTTCTATGTGCATAACTATATACATAAATCTTTCTTTCTGTAGATAACGTGTGGTTGGATCATCCTCTCGATTGTTTCTTAATTGAGGGATTTTCAAGAATCATGAAGGGTTTGAACGCGGATTGTAATCGTCAATATACATAGGATCTTCTAGAATTTTGAACGACATGAATATTTTTCCAGGGTTTTATGAATAGAAGTGATGTTCTAGCACAGTTTTGAAGTCAAAGTATAGCTTTGAAAGATGTAGGGATCTAAGAGTGATATCACTTGTTAAATCTTTGACTTGGATTCTGTTATGTCATAATCAGAATATGTAATTGAATTTGTATGAAATGATTGTGTATCGCTGTGAAGATAGTGAGTATTGTTAATGATCTTTGAATCAAATTGAAGAGTGTTATATATTAATTGTGAACTTATATATTTCTCGGGTATTATCTACCCATTAAAATTTCACAAGTAATATTTTGTACAAGAGAATTTTATTACAATCTTTATGAAAATATATGTATGTATATTTTCTTCAGATGTAATACAGATTTAATGAGTTAATATAATATTAAACTCATTTGATTTTCGGCTGGATCTAGAAATGAATAATCTCTAAAACTTTAGACAGTACATAATCGCCGCAGAATATTTCTCCAACGTAAATGAAATAATGAATTAATACTTCATCTCTCATTATTGTTGGTATCTCTCGGTGCATGCGGTGCGTATGCTGTTGATGCTCGTAATGCGATTTGCGATGTTGAGGCTTGTGATGTTGTTGGTACTGCTGGTGCAGGTGCTGGTGCTAGTGGTGGTTTGATGTGAGATGATGATAATTTGTTTTGTTTTGTATTGTGAAAGAAGAGGTTTAAAGTTTCTTGAATAAAAAGAGAGGTCAAGAGCTTTATAAAGGGAATGGAATGATGTAGGATGCACTTGCTAATGAAGTTTTACTTTCCTTGATAGTAAAAACTTTTTTTTTACGAAATAATTCACCATGCAAGATACGGAGTAAAGGTCGGATAGCCTCAATAATATTAGTAATATTATACTCGTTGCGGCATATCCTGGAAAGGAGAGAGAAACTGGTATTACGAACGGGTTCGCCGGTAAGTGCCTCATGTCCTCCACCGAGAGGTGAATTAGATTCATGAAACAGATCACCTTCTTATTGTCTAAATTGATTAATTCGTCCACGAACCCACCCCCAATTCATCCAGAAGAGGTGATGACTAATTGGTTGGTTCATTACGGTTAGACTGCTCTCGGAGCTTAAATGAAATTCCATATCGGAATAGCTTTTAGAATCCGATGAACTCGAGCTTTGTGAAGGATCCGCCTTACACGTTCAGAGGAATGATTGTTGATATGAAAAAGATTTAGGACTTAGATTGATATTCTTAATACATAATTTACATATGTATATTTAATACCAAAATCCCATAAGTTACGAAGGAATTTACGGAGGATGTCAGGCAGAGTCTACCGGGATAGATATAATAAGATATGAATATGTCTGTACACTATCTATGCAATAATTGCACCAAAACGTGTCTAGACTTAAGAATGATAAGCAGGTAATTTCCGATAAGAAATGATAAGCAAAACTTTTGACATGCAGCTAAGGTCGAAGTCCAGACTTACTAATGCATCTTATCAACTATCAGTTAGACACACTAATACAAGACCTGGTTCGCTAAGACCACCGCTCTGATACCAACTGTAACGACCCGTCCATATTACTATAAGCGCAGTACGTTCTCATTGGTCCCATAGCGAGGTATTTGACCTCTATATGATACGTTTTAGAAAATATTGCATTCGTTTCATAAAAAGCACATCATTATTATACATAATGCATGTTTTAAACAAGTGGGCGATTATTTAAGAAACAATCCCCAAAATACATCGGTTTCCAAATACTACACACGTGACGTAACAGTCGAATATAATACATGACAAAGGTTTTATTGAATGCAACACTTTATTTAAATAAAAGTATGAGACTCCATGCACAGCTTGCTCAGATAATGCAACAGCGAAAGACTTTCTTAAGGACCTGAGAATAAACATGCGTAAACAGTCAACACAAAGGTTGGTGAGATATATAGGTTTATCATCGCTATAAATATATACCACGAGATTTCATAGTTATAATAGATGTACACTCGCAAGTGTATAAAAGTATTCTATAAGTTGTTGAGCGCTTCGGTAGCCATACTTAATCATTAATGTGGCATATTCTCTTTATTATGAAATCTCCCTACACTGTACCAAGTGTAGTAAAAACGAAGTACTATGCAATCGTTTACGATACTAGAGCAACTAGCCCGGTTGGGGTTGTCAAACCCGATAGATCTATCAATAGGATTCGCGCTTACATGTTCTTACAACATGTAAATATTAGTTACCAAGCTATTAGGGAAGATATGCAAGGTGGTACAACTCAACGTAGAATATATTTTAAGTACTTGTGTCTATTAAAACATAAAATGCATGTATTCTCATCCCAAAATATTTGTAGAGTTTAAAAATGGGACTATATACTCACGGTAGTAAAAGCATATTAATAATAAGTTTTCAACTTATTAAAAATATGGCCGTCGTCCTTGGATTCACGAACCTATAACAATAATAACGATTCAGATAATAATACGACATATGAATAAAGCAAGTTCATAGAATACTTATATAATAATTTTTAACATTTTATGTTAGTAGTCCATTGTTAGTAGTCCAAAATAGTCCGAAAAGTCCAACAGTCCAATAATCGGTATATATATATATATATATATATATATATATATATATATATATATATATATATATATATATATATATAATCTTAGAATTACCCCACGACGTATTGTATACGTATTGTCTTTGCATCAACCCAGAGACATATTGTCTTAGAATTAACTAAGACGTATTGTGTACGTATTGTCTTAGGATTTATCAAAACGTATTGTATACTTATTGTGTTAGGACGTACCAAGAATATTATTATACATATATACAATCATAGAATTAACCAAGATTATAATATTTTGTTATACTACTGATAACATGTCCAAATATATATAGGATATAGGAAAAGTTAACAAGGATATGGTTAATATAGTTTTTATAATATAAATTTCGTCCATACAACGTTAATTTTAGCAGATTTTGTTTTGCTCGCTAAATATTCATTACAACTCCGTTTAAAGTGAATCAAATTGCTATGGATTCATTAAGAAGTAAATTTTACAAAACCAATTCGAAAAGTTCATCCCAAGTAGTAATTTTTAGAGTTTTACCCTCTTTTTGTGTCGGTGGACAGATTTGGAAAAATCCCGGCATCCACCCAATATATGATTTTTGATAAAATACTTCCACTTTGTCTAAAATCATGAAAAAAATACTGGAAGTCTTATTTACATATTTTAACATATTTACAAAGTCTTAGCCTTGAACTCAAAGTCTAAGATTGGTTTTTAATTCCCAACCCAAAATAACCCGCTTTTTACCAAATGGAGATTAAAGGATATATGTTAAGTTTCAAGGTGTTCTTCATATGTACAAGTTATAAGTTCTTATATTAACTTAATATAATATCATAATACATATAAATAAGTGTTATTAGAGTTAAGTTAGAAAGATTAGATTAGTTTTTCAAACAAGCTTGGTGTTCACCAAAACAAGTTCTAGTTTTTACAAGTTTTATAAGTATAATAAAATAGCAACTATACAAGGAATTGAACAAGGATTTTGACAAGTATTTTACCTTGATTATGAAGAGGAAAGTTGCTGAGATTAAAGTATGATATGAGAGCATTCAAGTGTGTGTTTTTAGTTTAAGAAAATGTGGAGTAAAAATGAGTTAAAATGGTCCTTATTTATAAGCTTATAATTTTAGCTTTTAGTGAAAATATCTAAGATAAGTTAAATTGTATTAAGTCATGCATGACATATTAAATTTATAGGTCATGGATGACATATTACACAAATAATTGCAGATTTCTATTGGTATATACCAATAGTAAATACTTCTAGAAGCTGTGTATAATACGGGTAAAAATACCGTATGAATGCGAGTAGAATTCTTGAGAAAATTGAATGGAAATACGAGTGTAGCTATCCTTTATATGTATTGGTATATTATAAAGTGTATTCAATACTTGTAAGGATGTATTTACACTTATAATACATTATATGTAAATACATTTTAACATAAGTTAATTACGTTATTTAAATAGTAACATATATATTGTTTGAAAACTCTTTAAATTAGTAGTATGAAAATATATATATAATACTTTGTTAATATACTTAATGAGATATTTAATTATCATATTTTCAAGTTAAATATATATAAATCCATATATATATACACAATAATTAAACAATTAAACAATTAAATCAAGTTATGACGTTCGTGAATCGTCGGAATAAAAGGGTGACCAAAAGCTTGTGTAAAAATCTTTCCGGAGGTTCAAGATTTATTAAAATTCATTATCAAGTCGGAATTATATAAAGATTAAGTTTAAATTTGGTCAGAAATTTTCGGGTCGTCACACAAACTAAAAGTCAAACTTGGTCAAAATGGTCAATTAAAGTCAACATCAGTAGGTTCATGTAAAATATTGGTGAACATGTCAAATCTAAGTCAACTAAGACGTTTCAGATCATAATATGTCAAATACGCGATTTCAGTTTATCATCTATCGTAGCGTTCATGTACAAGTTGCAAACAATGCACAATATCTCATAACACATAATACATGGTAGTATGACAAGTCCAGATCTTAACTAGACATATAAACGTTTCCAAAAAGCAATAGCAGGGTCTCATACGTTACATATAAATGGGGTTTCAGAATGGATGCATTTATAGTTCACTAAATCAGTTTCTGACTGCGCACCAATCTCGTTTTGGCTATAACCGGAGCTAGGGACATGAAAATCAAGCTAGGTCAGTGGCTATGGTTCAAGGAAAAATCAAATTACCACATATCCAAAATTTAGCCATTTTTGTTTAGCCAATATGTACAGTTAATTCAATCAATTTGGATATTCTGTTTAAGCTCAAATCAGAAGTCACCAAAACTATGGCCTTAGTGTGCACAATAGATCAGTTTTCACGACTTGACATAAACTAAACATAAGTCACATAACATGCAAAGTTTCAATATCCAAAAGGGAAAGATCTCAAAATGTACACAACTCATGCTATAAGACTATAGGTGCATACGTTACAGATTTGGACTGAATTCAGGTTATCGTTTTGATTCGCCTATTACACAAGTTTCACAAATCCAAATGATGCAAGGCATAGATGAAAAGTTAACTATAACATGTGAATTTTCCAGAAATGCAAAAACCTAAATCTTCATCTCATGGAATATGAATTAAAAAGTCAATTTCAAGATAATGATCAAATCCGTTTTTCATGTTCATTCAATTACGCATAACGGAAGCTATACAAATCCAAACCGCATGAAATCCTAGTCTAACTTCAGTGTTTTTAAGTCCTCTATCCATTTATGGTCAGTATGCAAATCAATTTCGTGCACAATTTTCCAGAATTCGACATTTTCACAGATTCATCAACAAAACATCAATCAATCATAACTTAAGCATACGGTAACGAAAATACGCGAATCCAAAGTCTAAAATTATTAATTTTTCGAGAGGATTTCAATTATATCATAATATCTAACATTCAAGAAAGCCAAGTTTCTGTAACCACACAAATCAAATTCGGGATTAACCCTAATCACACCAAACGATCAAATTAGCGCGCGTAATTAACAACAACGTATATAGATTTGAGCAATTGACAACATACAATATCAAACTACATCAAAATCAGATTTTTAGAAATTAGGGTTCATGTGAATATACCTTTGATCGTCAAATAGATTACAACTATGCGTAGATAACGAAGAGAATTGCAAGATTCGTGTTTGAGGTTTAATCAAAAAGTCAAAAATTGATGGTGCTAGGGTTGGTGAAGGTCGACGGTCATGGGAGGGGAGGAGAAGTCGACTGGAATAATTTTTGTGAGGGTTATGAGAGTGTTTAGGTTAAGCAAGTCTTATATACTAGGGTTTAGTTATCACAAATTGCAAACAAGTCCCTCAATTAAACTACAAATCAAAATTTAAGGGGGGAGAGGGGTGGGGTCGGCCGAATGGGGCCCACATGGGGTGCCCGAGCTCGTGTTGTCCATTAACGTGTAATCGTGGCTCGTTTCAAGTGCCGTTTAAAACGTACCGAAGGCCCGAAACGCTAAACCGATCGTTAAAACGCAACCAAACTTTTAATTTATTAAAACCCAATAAATTAAATATTTTTTTTTAAAAAAAGTTAATAATTATTAAAATAATTATTAAAATAAACCCGAGCGTTTCGTTGCTCGAAAAGCAGTTTTTGTCGTTATTCAAATCGTAACGTTTTTATCATATTTCATTTATCCGAAATATTTTTATCGATTAATATTAACCCATATTAATTCAAATAACCCACCAAGGATCACGTATGCATTTACTACACTTAAACACATACAAAGTCAAGTAATCACTGTTAACTCAACTAACGGACAGTTAACAGAAGTGACGGAAAAAGCAGGGTTGTTACATCATGAAAATATAAAAAACTCCAGATCACAAGTACATGTCATAAGCTTTCTAAAAAGACCTATCACGCTATCATACGATTTCTAAAACTCACGTAGCATGCAAATCTTTCTAGTTCAGTTTCTGTTTGCGCATCAATTTTATAAAAATTATCATTTAATCCAGAAACATGTAAATCATACTAGACTAGTGGGATAATTTCAAAAACATCCCAAAGATTAATCTATCAAAAGATATAACAAGTTAATGTAGCCAATTTGTACAGTTTTGCCAATCAAATCGGACTTCCTGATTTAGACAGAATTCAGACCTATGGTTTCGGCACGCATAAAGCACATAGCGCATAGAGTTTTTAGAGGTTAACATGTGAATGATATATGTACATTAACATCTAATTAATAACATATCAGAAGCTAAATTTCCAAAATAATTTATATTTCATGCTAGACCATTTTATATGCACCTGAGACAGTTTCAACCCCGTTCAGGTAGCCATTTTCGGGGGCGATTATCGGGACTTCTAGAGACAATTAGTACACAAAGTCTAAATGAAAGATTAAGTACTCATCATGAACTTTTCAAAATACAAAATCTTAGTTTCCAGAAATCATTTTAAGTGGTCGTTTAACTCAATCCAAAAATATTGTTTAGCAAGTTCTATCGAATACGGTAAAGTAAGCATAAAATGAGTTTTACAAATCCAAACGACATGATATCCTAGTCCAAATTGAGTGTTTTTCAATTATCTAGCCAATGGTAATCAGCTCGTGCATCAATTCATAACACACAAATTGCAGTTTTCTGATTTAAGCACAATAACATGTCGAAAATTCAAACAAGCATATCTAGAGCTATACACAATGAAATCAAGCGATTCTTGCGAGAAAAGTTATTAATTTTTCATTAGCTTTTCATCTAGATACTTTTTATTTACTGAAAAATTAATCACCATATCAATAGCATGCCAATTAAATTCACGATTTAACCTAAACATGTAAACCAAGCATTATAACGACTAGTAACGCATAAAATCGCAATCAATTGAGAAATAAGACATCTGTTACCATGTAATCATAATAAAATTCAGTTTTATAAATCTAGGGTTATGAAACTATATCTCAAAAACACATTTGATTGGTACTTGCGTGCAGAGGACGGTCAAAGGAAGCACTTTCGTGTTGAAGGTTTGAGCAAAAATCAAAAATTGATGGTGGTGGTAGGTCGACGATCAAAGAGAGGGAGGGAGGGAAGATTTCGACTAGCAAATAGGGTTATGGAATATCCAGTGTTTGATTTGCCTAATTATAATTAAAGTTAAGGCCTAATTAAGCTACTAGTTAATCACATAAGTCCAAAACAACAAAATAAAGGGGGAAAGGGGGAGGGGTTGGCCGATGGCCCATGGGGATGGGTCATTGGGTTTGTTTTGCTACTAGCTTGAGTTCGTTTGATCCGTTTCTAGTGCTGTTAACAGTACCGAGTTTCCGGAACGTTAACCGGTCGTTAAAACGCAATCCACCAAGTTTAATTCATTAAATAAATATAAATAATAAATTAATAAGTTTTTCTTAAAGTTTTATAATTATTAAAAATAATTATTTTATTAAAAATCGAGCGTTTCGCAGTCCCGAAAGACATCTGTTGCAGTTCTTAAAACCGTATCGTTTTTTCAAAACATGAAATAATTTTTCTGATTAATATAATCTCATATTAATTATAGTAGTTCTCCAAGAACTAAATTTGAATTTAATTCGTTTAAATACACATAACGCAAGTAGGCACTGTTAAATAACTTAACAGACAGTTAAAGAAATTTAACGGAAATAGCAAGGTTGTTACACACACCTAGCAGATTTAGACGGGGAGAAGGGTTTGTGCAACTATTTTATTATATTGTAACCCTATTGTCCCATTACTTTGTCCAACCCTTTTTGGGAGCATAATATGCGATTTTTGGGTGTTTTTGAAGGTTTCCACCATAATTCAATCATCTTCATCATTACGGGAGCGCGCATCAATCCGATCTTCTTTAAAGATTGCTTATTCTATTAGGTTGATTTCTTTTTCAAATACAATGATTTTTTCTTTATATTTATTTGTGATTTCTTTCATTACTATGATTGTTGGCTAGGTTTTTAATGCTTGTTTAGACTAATAACCGAAGTTTTTGGATGTTATACTTTGTGAATTGATTGAACTTATGCATGTTATATCAATAGTTTGAATAAAAGATCCAAACTTGTTGATGTTTAACCTTATGAATTTGATTGATTAGTGTATTTGTGTGACAAATGGAACTCTTGTTGATTTAAGACACTAATTTAAAATTGATTTGTCTTAATTGATTGTGTGTTAAACCGGACCAAGGGGGTTAGATTTAATTCAAATGGATAGACAATACAGGATTGAATTGTGAAGAGCGAACGCAATCACAATTGTTATTCAAGTCTTTGACTTAGTTAATTAATTGGTCACAAACGAAAAGGTCTTAGGTGATAGGGAACCCTACACCGTATAATTCTAGTTTGAGTATTTGCTAAAGAGAACTCTTGGCGAGTCGACCGAGTAATTTGCATGTACGAGTCAGTTAATCGAGTTTTAATTATAAAGACATCAATTACTGATGGTAAAAAGTCTAGATGAACATTCTTGTTTTATTGATATCAAATCTATCTTGTTAGTTTTCTTTGTTTGCAATTTTCATAAACTTAAAAGACAAAAATATCGTTTTTACTTTAAACTCTTCTCGATTTGGCTAAATAGTTAAATAGCCAGAACCCCCAATATTCGTAATTTCCTTAGTTTTATAGTTTAGTAATTTAATCACGTCTATTTGCAATCTTGATTTGAACCTTGTATTGTCCTTGCAACCAAATTTGGAATTGCCATAATCAATACTACTACACGATCGGGTACACTGCCCATAAGTGTTTAACAGTCTTTTAACTAGTATTATTCATTTATAATTCATATACACGATTTCACACATCAAGTTTTTGGCGCCGCTGCCGGGGACAGTTGTGTGCTAATTTGAGATTATCTGCTTTTTGTGATTTGTTGAGTCTTTTTGTTTTTAGGTAATTTTGTTTTTGGTTCTTTTTCTGTTTAGAGTCGGTGCATTTAGTTAGTTTGTTAGTTGTGTTTTGCAAATATCCGGTTGTGTATGCCAAGTACCTGATCTTCAAACTCTCCATTGCTTTTACCTTATCCTGAACCAGAGAGAATTTTGTGGAGTGTGAATACGGAACAATCAGTGACGGTTGATTCTTCTTCATTTAGTCGACTTGTAATACCGTTGTAATAAAGTGGTAGACCTAAGAAAGGTTTCGGCTTTTCTTAACCCTAGTTAGTTTAACTGTTGTCAAGATCTCCATTTGATACATAGTTATGCCTTAGCATTAACAGATGTGCAATCTTAGATATTTCAAGAAACTGCTAATTAGATCAGAGGTCTCTCCTTTGCGATCAATTACTCAACTCCGGATCATCTTACAGTATCATTATGATCTTGCTTCTAATGCGAACCATGCTCTTGAGTAAGTCAGTGTTCATTGAACTCTATAGTACTTACTCTAATCACAATCTCAAATTGGGCAGCTCTTCTCTCTTCTCTGATAGATAGGTGACTATGTAGGTACTAAACCCTATTGTAGATGTCAAACACAGTTAACTACTTACCATGTATTTTAAGATTGATCAGGTTTCAACACTAGGTTATAGCCACGTGGGTAATTGGAAAGGGTGGTCCGTGAATTAGACTTCTAAATCTGGCAAGGTTTCAACATAACAACGGTATAAGTTTCAGATAAATATTCAACATACGAAACAATTTTAATAGATAGACGAGTGCATATGATAATGAAAGCAATTTAATATAACAAAACTATATCATTAGATTAAGGAAGGCGTTCACCGTATACAAACGAAGTATTGACTATTACAAGTGCCGACTTTCTCTAAACCGCTCCTAGTACAATTTCGGACGTTCGCCTCTAGGTACCAACCAATCTTCCTATAAAGGTGAGAAGGCCTTGAAAGCATTTAGCTTTCTAGAGAGAGAAAGTATTGTAGTGAGAGATGTGAGTGAAATGAGAAGTGAGTTGGAATGACAACAAATGGGCTCAATTTATACATTGTCTGGGCCTGGGGTTCCCGTGTGCTGTGGGAGGGTGAAAGTAGCAGGCCGGGTACACAGTCCGTGTATGGTGCTCATGTGCTGTGGCAGCTCGTGTGTTCCAGTCGTGTACACTGGATCTTAACAACCCGTGTGGCTTGAGTTGCAGCCCGAGTGCAGTGCCCGTGTGGCTTGAGTTCCAGTCGTGTACACTTGGTTTTCTAGGCCGTAACTTGATTTTCGCCGTTTACGCTCCAGATTCTTCGATTTAAGTCCGTTTTCTCCGATTCTTCTTGGATCGTCTTCATAATTACTTGATCTACCAAATAAAGCAAATAAAAGCTTAATTCTTCGATACAGTTAATTGCTTTATTGTTTTAGGGCTTAATATCGGGGCTAAAACGTGACTTTTAGCTGATATCAAATGCCCTTTACCCCCGACGTCCACCATCACAGCTAAATGATAGTGTAGACGACTCTGTGTGCTCCAGGCACGGTCTGAACTATCGGAGTAGGAGCATTTAAAGAGCACATGTCTTCCTCTATATCCAATTTTTTTTCAAACCCAACAATACAAAATAAATGAAATATACTATAATTTGTATATAACATCACTTCATACTTCTTTATGGTGACTCGAAACTCAAAAGTCATAGAAGGTGATCCAAAGTAGCTAGCGTTGATCTTCAACACCGGTTACCGTAGTTTTAATAATCGCAGCAGAAGATCTGCCCAGCATTATATCTGCGGCACAAATATTTCTGAGAAATTAGTTTACTTTGGTTTAAGCACAAAATGTTGTATAGAAAAGAATAAAAATTTTCATAAGGACAACAAAGTTATACATACAAATTAGGTAATGTCTTTGTTTCTATCAACTCCTTCACAGAAAGCATACCCTTTCAAACAAGCTAATTTGGTATTATAATTGTGATGTAAGAAGAGGGAGTGCTCTGGTAATAACAGAAAGACAAAATTACGCTGTTGGTCCTTCAACTTTGTACCAAACAGCGTGGATGACCTTAAACTATTTTTTAACTTCGTTGACTTCGAACTTTCACGATATCTCATAGATGATCTTGGTGCTAACGAAAGTTAAATTATGACCGTGATGAGTGAGTTTATTGCTGTTACCAAAACAGAGAAAGTAGTTGAAAAGTGTGCTACTCGGTTTCTTTAAAAGTAAATTATGAGTTAAAACAATTTTTACATTAGCTAAAGAAACATACTGCCTTGTAAAGCCAAAAGATCTAGTAGTTTGTATTATTAGTGCTTTCCTTCAAAAATATATTTTATTTTATTTTATATACTTAAATACTTAATATTAATAAGTTAAAGAATAAACTCATTTACGCGATCCTATGTACCAAAATACAATTTGGGTGACTTTTAACCGGTTTTGTTTTTACACAAGTAAATCTTTTAATATAACTCTTAAAAATATAATAATGCAAAATCCGGATCGATCCATTCAAATGTAATTGGTTTGAAGTTGCCACCTCTAGATAGATACATACAGGCAAAAGATTGGCAACAAGAACGAATTCATAGATAAGATCATACCTTATTCTACGAGGCATAAATGTTACCCATATGAATATAAGGTTATACCTTAGTCACTAAGGAATATGCACAACCTTCGTGTAAAGCTTCTCTCGATAAAGCCTGCTTATGTTGCTTTCATATGAACCCAACAGATCTACTCTGCCCCAGCCATCATAGCATCAGTTTAGTGGCTTTGACCTATGGTGAAAATACTATAAAAAATCATGGGCCCACCAAATTTTCAACTGCCCTTCATTCAGGATGTCACTAGATTTCTACAGATTATGAAACATAGCATTCCTTCAATGGCCCACTGCAACGATCTTGAAGATAATATTCAGACACTTTCATAGATAAATCTCCTAATTGTCCACAAGACTGAAATCTAAACAACAAGGCTTCTGTGTATGCATCTATTACAAATCCATTTTTCCTCAAAATTTCAAGATACTGAATCGCCTTCGGTACCTCGTTATGTAAAAGAAACCCTTGGATAACGGTATTGTAAGTACAACTATCTGGTAAACAACCATTCTCCTCCATCTTCAATAACAACTCGTTTGCTTCATTCAGTTTACCATTCCTAAAAAAACCATTAATCATGACAGTATACGTATGAACATTTGGTGAACAACCAGTCTCCTGCATTTTCAAAAACAACTCCTGTGCCTCGTTTAATTTCCTATTCCTACAAAAACCACCAATCATTGCAGTATAAGTATAAACATTCGGTTGTAACCCTCTAGTAAAAACTTCTGCAAATAATTCACTTGCAGCATCAACTTCATTAGCTTTACACAACCCATCGATTACGCTAGTAAAAGTAAACACATCGGGTGCCACCTCAGTACCATCCATTATCTTAAACAAAGTTAAAGCGTCACTAAGTCTTTCATTCTTACATAACATATCTATCAGCAAACTGTAAGTAACAACATTAGCTTTTTGACCACAATCTTGCATTTTATAATAAATAACAAGTGCATCATCAAGTTTGTCAACAAGACATAAACCGCGAATAAGAGTAGTGTACGTAACAATATTAGGATCAGTTTTCTGTCTAAACATTTCTTCTAATAGCCCTAACGCTTTATCTATCTGGTTATTCTTGCAGTATCCGTTTATCAAAACATTATAACTAACAACATCACGTTCATGACCCCGAGTGTCCATGACATCAAATAAATACCTAGCATCATCGACTCTATGAATCAAACAATATCCATTTATCAACGTGTTGTAAGTAACAGTATCAAGCTCCATTCCTCTTTCAATCATGACATCAAGAAGGTTAACTGATTCTGATATCCATCCTTGTTTACAAAGTGCCATCATTAACACATTAAACGCCTGCAAATCTAGCGAAATCTTACGAGCTAACATATCATTCAACAATGTATTAGCTTCTTCCCGTAACTCAAAACTACACAACCCCTGCATCAAGCATATATAAGTAACAACATTCGGCATAACACCTTTCTCAATCATTTCCCAAAACAGAGACAGAGCATTACCAACTTGACCGTTTTTGCATAATGCGTCAATGACGGTACAATACACGACAACCATAGTCGAACCGCCCCTCTCAAACTCTCCTTCCTCTATCTTCTTTAATAGCTCAATAGCATCATGAATCTTTCCCAATTTACACATTCCATTCACCAATGTCCCGTACGTAACGACATTAGGCTTGATACCATTCACAAGCATTTGATCAAACACTTTACATGCATGATCAAGCATCCCAGTACCACAAAGTCCCTTGATCAACGTATTAAACGTTACACAATCCGGTTCATAACCAAATTTCAAAGCTTTACCAAACACAGACAGTCCATAATCCACTCGATTCAAACAGCAGTAACAGTTTGTCGTGATATTAATCGCGTAAATATCAGATTGAACACCTAATAATTCTAATCGCTTGATTAAGGATATAACTACAGAGTAATGATTCATGTTAACAATACGAGTTAATAACTTGCAAAAATGTTTAATTGATGGAACTGATTTTTGATGAATTGATTTATTGAAGGAAACTAATTCATCATATAAAGCGAGATCAGTATCTAGGTTACTTTTGTCAGGGTTAGTCAGGGAGTGAAACGGAGCAATTGTTGAAGCAAAATTAGGGTTTTGGAATAGTAAGGATGAGATTGAAGGGGATTTAAGAAGGGATTGAATAAGATTATCGAGGCGATTTGGAGAGAACTTAGAATAGTTCCTTAATAGGATCATCATCATGTACCAAATTCTGTTTCATCCTGATTTGATAATTGGAATTATGTTGAGATAGATAGCAGCTCATCACAGAGACGACTCCCTTTGTATTACGGGATGAAGACGCTGGTGTTGATCTTGACTTCAGGGAGCAGCGATGGTAAAAAAACCACTACTCCATCGAAACCCTATGCTCGATATTATTGGGTCGGGTGAGGGTGGAATGGGATGGTTTTTAATTTTTTCGTAGATTCGAGTCCGGGATAATTTTAGACGGCTCGTATATTCGAAAAGATTCGGGTTCATAACCCGATTACTCGGCTTGTATACCCGATTACACGACTTGTATACTTGAAAAAAGACTTGAATACACGTGAAAAAACCCGTTTATCCGATAGTTTCTGAATAAGTGGAGACCCGGATGCCCGTGGGGAAACCTAGTAACTAAATGGGGACTAGCGGGTCCGGGTTTGCAAAGGGTTTTTTTAATCGAGTTCGGGTCTAAGATTACCTAAACCCGACCCGATGTCATCCCTATCAAGAAGTCTTCACGCGACCATGAGGTTTCCTATTTTGAATCGATGCTTGAGTCGTCTTTGGTTGAAGGGTAATTGTTTGGTCTCCTAAGGCGTCTTCCTCTACACGCCTAAGGTGAATTCATTTTCCTCTCGTACGGGGGAAACAGTGAGCTTCAAAAACGTTGATGGCAAGACTTCAAAGCCGGAGACGAAGGGGAATAAGACTTCTTTGCCTGCTCATAACTTGGTATTCCTTGAGTTGTTTCCTTTGAATTTTGTGCTTGGTTTCTAGCTTCGTTGTTGTCGTTTTGCTTATTTATTTTTGTTCGTTGTGCGCATTTCCTTTGATTTAGGGTGTTTTTGTTTCTGGTTTGATTGTTGAAGTTGGCGTTATTTTCTTTGTAAGGTTGTTTGTGTGGTTGTTGTTTTAATTCGTTTGGGCCAACTTTTTTCGTTTTGCTTAGGGTTAGGTTTGGTTTAGGTCTCGTTTTATAGTTCCATGCATAGGTGGGGCCTCTTAGTTTCATACGGAGTATATTCTATGTTCTTTCATTTGTGATGAAAGTTTGTTATTGCTAAACAAATAATAAACATTCTATTCTATATCTCTTTTACTACCATCATCAACTTTTTGTCATTTTAACTAATATTTAATTACTTTTAATTAATATAAAAAAATTAAATAAAATTATATTTTTTCGTAACAATAATACAAATTTTTTGTGTTACTTGGATCTCCTATTACTTAGATCTATTAAATTATCCTTAACATGTTTAATGTCGGTAGATATTCAAAGTATTCTACCTCTTTAAAACTCTGATAGTCTAATGCATTTATATTGGGGAGTGCGAGGAGCATAGAAATTATGAGAAATGTCATGCAAGTCACAAAATTCTTCATATTAGACTTCATTATCGGATTCTGTATCATGGTCCGTACACACTGAGACTATCGTATAACCTAGTAAGTTTTGAGTTTTGGTGCCAAATATTTTGATTTGATCGAATGCCTCATTTTTATATATTAAAAACAGTATCCACGTGTACTTAGAAAAATCATCCACTATTATTAAGGTATAAAAGTTTCACCATAGCTTTAAACAGATGAAGGTCCAAATAAATTCATATGTAGTAATTCTAAGTATCGTTTGGAGGAGATCATGTTATTAGGTTTAATGTGACTTGCTTCGACTTGTTTTTCAATTTTCATGCATCCTAAAAATGATTATCATAATTTAATGTAGGCAAAATTCTAATAATCTCTTTTAATGATATATTATGAATTATGATTATGAATTAATATCATGTTAGCATGACCTAATCTTTTATGTCAAAGATTGGTATTATCATGCATAGATGTAAGACATGCTTGAAATAATCGAGAGTTAAACTTTATTAAGAAATTCTTCAAATGTGGTGGAGAGCTGAATACACAAATTTGTTCATCAACAAGCCACTCTAACACGGATCTTTCAGTCCATTTATAGAGTCGCCACAAATGCTAGAGTTCGTATCACAAGAACAACATTATCTTGATCACCGTAAGATAATAGGTTACACAAGTAAACTCACTACGTTTTCAATATATGAAGTTTACAATAATTCTAAACTAGGATCTCTCTTGCAAGACAAATCAAACACATAATGATTTCTGTAAATGATAATAGTTGTGAGTGCAAGGTTGAAATGTCCCGTTCTTATTGATTAAAAACATTCCATATTAATTGATTTCGTTGCGAGGTTTTGACCTCTATATGAGACGTTTTTCAAAGACTGCATTCATTTTAAAACAAACCATAACCTTTATTTCATCAATAAAGGTTTAAAAAGCTTTACGTAGATTATCAAATAATGATAATCTAAAATATCTGTTTACACACGACCATTACATAATGGTTTACAATACAAATATGTTACAACAAAATAAGTTTCTTGAATGCAGTTTTTACACAATATCACACAAGTATGGACTCCAAATCTCGTCCTTATTTAAGTATGCGATAGCGGAAGCTCTTAATAATTACCTGAGAATAAACATGCTTAAAACGTCAACAAAAATGTTGGTGAGTTATAGGTTTAACCTATATATATCAAATCATAATAATAGACCACAAGATTTCATATTTCAATACACATCCCATACATAGAGATAAAAATCATTCATATGGTGAACACCTGGTAACCGACATTAACAAGATGCATATATAAGAATATCCCCATCATTTCGGGACACCCTTCGGATATGATATAAATTTCGAAGTACTAAAGCATCCGGTACTTTGGATGGGGTTTGTTAGGCCCAATAGATCTATCTTTAGGATTCGCGTCAATTAGGGTGTCTGTTCCCTAATTCTTAGATTACCAGACTTAATAAAAAGGGGCATATTCGATTTCGATAATTCAACCATAGAATGTAGTTTCACGTACTTGTGTCTATTTTGTAAATCATTTATAAAACCTGCATGTATTCTCATCCCAAAAATATTAGATTTTAAAAGTGGGACTATAACTCACTTTCACTGATTTTTACTTCGTCGAGAAGTAAGACTTGGCCACTGGTTGATTCACGAACCTATAACAATATATACATATATATCAAAGTATGTTCAAAATATATTTACAACACTTTTAATATATTTTGATGTTTTAAGTTTATTAAGTCAGCTGTCCTCGTTAGTAACCTACAACTAGTTGTCCACAGTTAGATGTACAGAAATAAATCGATAAATATTATCTTGAATCAATCCACGACCCAGTGTATACGTATCTCAGTATTGATCACAACTCAAACTATATATATTTTGGAATCAACCTCAACCCTGTATAGCTAACTCCAACATTCACATATAGAGTGTCTATGGTTGTTCCGAAATATATATAGATGTGTCGACATGATAGGTCGAAACATTGTATACGTGTCTATGGTATCTCAAGATTACATAATATACAATACAAGTTGATTAAGTTATGGTTGGAATAGATTTGTTACCAATTTTCACGTAGCTAAAATGAGAAAAATTATTCAATCTTGTTTTACCCATAACTTCTTCATTTTAAATCCGTTTTGAGTGAATCAAATTGCTATGGTTTCATATTGAACTCTATTTTATAAATCTAAACAGAAAAAGTATAGGTTTATAGTCGTAAAAATAAGTTACAAGTCGTTTTTGTAAAAGTAGTCATTTCAGTCGAAAGAACGACGTCTAGATGACCATTTTAGAAAACATACTTCCACTTTGAGTTTAACCATAATTTTTGGATATAGTTTCATGTTCATAATAAAAATCATTTTCTCAGAATAACAACTTTTAAATCAAAGTTTATCATAGTTTTTAATTAACTAACCCAAAACAGCCCGCGGTGTTACTACGACGGCGTAAATCCGATTTTACGGTGTTTTTCGTGTTTCCAGGTTTTAAATCATTAAGTTAGCATATCATATAGATATAGAACATGTGTTTAGTTGATTTTAAAAGTCAAGTTAGAAGGATTAACTTTTGTTTGCGAACAAGTTTAGAATTAACTAAACTATGTTCTAGTGATTACAAGTTTAAACCTTCGAATAAGATAGCTTTATATGTATGAATCAAATGATGTTATGAACATCATTACTACCTTAAGTTCCTTGGATAAACCTACTGGAAAATAGAAAAATGGATCTAGCTTCAACGGATTCTTGGATGGCTCGAAGTTCTTGAAGCAGAATCATGACACGAAAACAAGTTCAAGTAAGATCATCACTTGAAATAAGATTGTTATAGTTATAGAAATTGAACCAAAGTTTGAATATGATTATTACCTTGTATTAGAATGATAACCTACTGTAAGAAACAAAGATTTCTTGAGGTTGGATGATCACCTTACAAGATTGGAAGTGAGCTAGCAAACTTGAAAGTATTCTTGATTTTATGTAACTAGAACTTGTAGAATATATGAAGAACACTTAGAACTTGAAGATAGAACTTGAGAGAGATCAATTAGATGAAGAAAATTGAAGAATGAAAGTGTTTGTAGGTGTTTTTGGTCGTTGGTTCATGGATTAGATATAAAGGATATGTAATTTTGTTTTCATGTAAATAAGTCATGAATGATTACTCATATTTTTGTAATTTTATGAGATATTTCATGCTAGTTGCCAAATGATGGTTCCCACATGTGTTAGGTGACTCACATGGGCTGCTAAGAGCTGATCATTGGAGTGTATATACCAATAGTACATACATCTAAAAGCTGTGTATTGTACGAGTACGAATACGGGTGCATACGAGTAGAATTGTTGATGAAACTGAACGAGGATGTAATTGTAAGCATTTTTGTTAAGTAGAAGTATTTTGATAAGTGTATTGAAGTCTTTCAAAAGTGTATAAATACATATTAAAATACTACATGTATATACATTTTAACTGAGTCGTTAAGTCATCGTTAGTCGTTACATGTAAGTGTTGTTTTGAAACCTTTAGGTTAACGATCTTGTTAAATGTTGTTAACCCAATGTTTATAATATCAAATGAGATTTTAAATTATTATATTATCATGATATTATCATGTATGAATATCTCTTAATATGATATATATACATTAAATGTCTTTACAACGATAATCGTTACATATATGTCTCGTTTAAAAATCATTAAGTTAGTAGTCTTGTTTTTACATATGTAGTTCATTGTTAATATACTTAATGATATGTTTACTTATCAGAGTATCATGTTAACTATATATATATATATATATCCATATATATGTCATCATATAGTTTTTACAAGTTTTAACATTCGTGAATCACCGGTCAACTTGGGTGGTCAATTGTATATATGAAACATATTTCAATTAATCAAGTCTTAACAAGTTTGATTGCTTAACATGTTGGAAACATTTAATCATGTAAATATCAATCTCAATTAATATATATAAACATGGAAAATTTCGGGTCACTACAGTACCTACCCGTTAAATAAATTTCGTCCCGAAATTTTAAGCTGTTGAAGGTGTTGACGAATCTTCTGGAAATAGATGTGGGTATTTCTTCTTCATCTGATCTTCACACTCCCAGGTGAACTCGGGTCCTCTACGAGCATTCCATCGAACCTTAACAATTGGTATCTTGTTTTGCTTAAGTCTTTTAACCTCACGATCCATTATTTCGACGGGTTCTTCGATGAATTGAAGTTTTTCGTTAATTTGGATTTCATCTAATGGAATAGTGAGATCTTCTTTAGCAAAACATTTCTTCAAATTCGAGACGTGGAAAGTGTTATGTACTGCCGCGAGTTGTTGAGGTAACTCAAGTCGGTAAGCTACTGGTCCGACACGATCAATAATCTTGAATGGTCCAATATACCTTGGATTTAATTTCCCTCGTTTAACAAATCGAACAACGCCTTTCCAAGGTGCAACTTTAATCATGACCATCTCTCCAATTTCAAATTCTATATCTTTTCTTTTAATGTCAGCGTAGCTCTTTTGTCGACTTTGGGCGGTTTTCAACCGTTGTTGAATTGGGATGATCTTCTCGGTAGTTTCTTGTATAATCTTCGGACCCGTAATCTGTCTATCCCCCACTTCACTCCAACAAATCGGAGACCTGCACTTTCTACCATAAAGTGCTTCAAACGGCGCCATCTCAATGCTTGAATGGTAGCTGTTGTTGTAGGAAAATTCTGCTAACGGTAGATGTCGATCCCAACTGTTTCCGAAATCAATAACACATGCTCGTAGCATGTCTTCAAGCGTTTGTATCGTCCTTTCACTCTGCCCATCAGTTTGTGGATGATAGGCAGTACTCATGTCTAGACGAGTTCCTAATGCTTGCTGTAATGTCTGCCAGAATCTTGAAATAAATCTGCCATCCCTATCAGAGATAATAGAGATTGGTATTCCATGTCTGAAGACGACTTCCTTCAAATACAGTCGTGCTAACTTCTCCATCTTGTCATCTTCTCTTATTGGCAGGAAGTGTACTGATTTGGTGAGACGATCAACTATTACCCAAATAGTATCAAAACCACTTGCAGTCCTTGGCAATTTAGTGATGAAATCCATGGTAATGTTTTCCCATTTCCATTCCGGGATTTCGGGTTGTTGAAGTAGACCTGATGGTTTCTGATGCTCAGCTTTGACCTTAGAACACGTCAAACATTCTTCTACGTATTTAGCAACATCGGCTTTCATACCCGGCCACCAAAAATGTTTCTTGAGATCCTTGTACATCTTCCCCGTTCCAGGATGTATTGAGTATCTGGTTTTATGAGCTTCTCTAAGTACCATTTCTCTCATATCTCCAAATTTTGGTACCCAAATCCTTTCAGCCCTATACCGGGTTCCGTCTTCCCGAATATTAAGATGCTTCTCCGATCCTTTGGGTATTTCATCCTTTAAATTTCCCTCTTTTAAAACTCCTTGTTGCGCCTCCTTTATTTGAGTAGTAAGGTTATTATAAATCATTATATTCATAGATTTTACTCGAATGGGTTCTCTGTCCTTCCTGCTCAAGGCATCGGCTACCACATTTGCCTTCCCCGGGTGGTAACGAATCTCAAAGTCATAATCATTCAATAATTCAATCCACCTACGCTGCCTCATATTCAGTTGTTTCTGATTAAATATGTGTTGAAGACTTTTGTGGTCGGTATATATAATACTTTTGACCCCATATAAGTAGTGCCTCCAAGTCTTTAATGCAAAAACAACCGCGCCTAATTCCAAATCATGCGTCGTATAATTTTGTTCGTGAATCTTCAATTGTCTAGACGCATAAGCAATCACCTTCGTTCGTTGCATTAATACACAACCGAGACCTTGCTTTGATGCATCACAATAAATCACAAAATCATCATTCCCTTCAGGCAATGACAATATAGGTGCCGTAGTTAGCTTTTTCTTCAATAACTAAAACGCTTTCTCTTGTTCATCATTCCATTCAAATTTCTTCCCTTTATGCGTTAATGCAGTCAAGGGTTTTGCTATTCTGGAAAAGTCTTGGATGAACCTTCTGTAGTAACCAGCTAGTCCTAAAAACTGGCGTATGTGTTTCGGAGTTTTTGGGGTTTCCCACTTTTCAACAATTTCTATCTTTGCCGGATCCACCTTAATACCTTCTTTGTTCACTATGTGACCGAGGAATTGAACTTCTTCCAACCAAAATGCACACTTTGAAAACTTAGCGTACAATTCTTCCTTCCTCAATACTTCTAACACCTTTCTCAAATGTTCACCGTGTTCTTGGTCATTCTTTGAGTAAATAAGTATGTCATCAATGAAAACAATGACAAACTTGTCAAGGTATGGTCCACACACTCGGTTCATAAGGTCCATGAACACAGCTGGTGCATTAGTTAAACCAAACGGCATGACCATAAACTCGTAATGACCGTAACGTGTTCTGAAAGCAGTCTTTGGAATATCATCTTCTTTCACCCGCATTTGATGATACCCGGAACGTAAGTCAATCTTTGAATAAACAGACGAGCCTTGTAGTTGATCAAATAAGTCGTCGATTCTCGGTAGTGGGTAGCGGTTCTTGATGGTAAGTTTGTTCAACTCTCGGTAGTCGATACACAACCTGAATGTACCATCTTTCTTCTTGACAAACAAAACAGGAGCTCCCCACGGTGATGTCCTTGGTCGAATGAAACCACGCTCTAAAAGTTCTTGTAATTGGCTTTGCAGTTCTTTCATCTCGCTGGGTGCGAGTCTGTAAGGAGCATGAGCTATTGGTGCAGCTCCTGGTACAAATCTATTTGAAATTCAACGGATCGATGTGGGGGTAATCCCGGTAATTCTTTCGGAAATACATCGGGAAATTCTTTTGCAATGGGAACATCATTGATGCTCTTTTCTTCAGTTTGTACTTTCTCGATGTGTGCTAGAATAGTATAGCAACCTTTTCTTATTAGTTTTTGTGCCTTCAAATTACTAATAATATGTAGCTTCGTGTTGCCCTTTCTCCGTACACCATTAAGGGTTTTCCTTTTTCTCGTATAATGCGAATTGCATTTTTGTAACAAACGATCTCTGCTTTCACTTCTTTCAACCAGTCCATACCGATTATCACATCAAAACTCCCTAACTCTACTGGTATCAAATCAATTTTAAATGTTTCGCTAACCAGTTTAATTTCTCGATTCCGACATATATTATCTGCTGAAATTAATTTACCATTTGCTAATTCGAGTAAAAATTTACTATCCAAAGGCGTCAATGGACAACTTAATTTAGCACAAAAATCTCTACTCATATAGCTTCTATCCGCACCCGAATCAAATAAAACGTAAGCAGATTTATTGTCAATAAGAAACGTACCCGTAACAAGCTCCGGGTCTTCCTGTGCCTCTGCCGCATTAATATTGAAAACTCTTCCGCGGCCTTGTCCATTCGTGTTCTCCTGGTTCGGGCAATTTCTAATAATGTGGCCCGGTTTTCCACATTTATAACAAACTACATTGGCATAACTTACTCCGACACTACTTGCTCCGCCATTACTCGTTCCGACACCATTTGTTCCTTTCGTTCTATTAACCCCTGGTCCGTAGACCTCACACTTCGCCGCGCTATGACCATTTCTTTTACACTTGTTGCAAAATTTGGTGCAGAACCCCGAGTGATACTTTTCACACCTTTGGCATAGCTGCTTCTGATTGTTGTTGTTGTTGCGGTTATTATTGTTGTTGGGATGATTGTTGTAGTTGCTGTTGTTGTTGTTGTTGTTGTTGTTGTTGTTGTTGTTGTTGTTGTTGTTGTTGGGCCGTTTGTTGTAGTTGCGATTGATGTTGCGATTGTTGGGATAATTGTTGCGATTATTGTTGTAATTGCTGTTGTTGTTGTATTGGTGATTCTTATCACCGTTTTCCTCCCACTTTCTTTTGACTTGCTTCACATTGGCCTCTTCAGCAGTCTGTTCTTTAATTCTTTCTTCAATCTGGTTCACTAGTTTGTGAGCCATTCTACATGCCTGTTGTATGGAGGCGGGCTCGTGTGAACTTATATCTTCTTGGATTCTTTCCGGTAATCCTTTCACAAACGCGTCGATCTTCTCTTCCTCATCTTCGAATGCTCCCGGACACAATAGTCACAATTCTGTGAATCGTCTTTCATACGTGGTAATATCAAATCCTTGGGTTCGTAACCCTCTAAGTTCTGTCTTGAGCTTATTGACCTCGGTTCTGGGACGGTACTTCTCGTTCATCAAGTGCTTGAATGCTGACCACGGTAGTGCGTACGCATCGTCTTGTCCCACTTGCTCTAGATAGGTATTCCACCATGTTAACGCAGAACCTGTGAAGGTATGCGTAGCGTACTTCACTTTGTCCTCTTCAGTACACTTACTTATGATAAACACCGATTCGACCTTCTCGGTCCACCGTTTCAATCCGATCGGTCCTTCGGTTCCATCAAATTCCAAAGGTTTGCAGGCAGTGAATTCTTTGTAGGTGCATCCTACACGATTTCCTGTACTGCTAGATCCAAGGTTATTGTTGGTATGTAGCGCAGCCTGTACTGCGGCTATGTTTGAAGCTAGAAAAGTACGGAATTCCTCTTCATTCATATTCATGGTGTGTCGAGTAGTCGGTGCCATTTCCTTCAAAATAGTCAAATGGAACAAGTTAATCATACAGAATATTAAGAGTAGTTAATAGTATTTCGTAGCATAATATGAACTCATTTATAAAAGCTTTTTCTTCATATTAGCGTTTTATAAGTTTAAATTCGGGTAGTACCTACCCGTTAAGTTCATACTTAGTAGCTAATATACAATTCAACTACTACAATTCTATATGAAAAACTGATTATAATAATATTTCGCGTTCAAACTTTTACACAATATTTTACAAACTTACAATACCGCTTATTTTACATATAGCATGAAATATAGCACACAATAAATTTGATACAAGATGGTTGTGAAGATAATTCTAGCTAGTACACAAGTCGTTCAGCAAAGGCAATAAAGACACGTAATTCATACGTCCAGAAACAAGTCATGCATTCTGGTTTTACTAGGATTACTTCCCATCCTTGGTCTTGTGGAACATAACCGTTATAGCCGTTGATAAGACAGCGTGTTTTAACGTCGTCAAAGGGACGAGGGTTACGTAATGTCCAACAGTCCCGTAACAATCTAAAAACCTCATTTCTTACCCCAATTACTGACTCCGTCACTTGTGGGAACCTTTTGTTTAATAGTTGTAGCCCGATGTTCTTGTTCTCACTTTGGTGAGAAGCGAACATTACTAATCCGTAAGCATAACATGCTTCTTTATGTTGCATGTTAGCCGCTTTTTCTAAATCACGAAGTCCAATATTCGGATATATTGAGTCAAAATAATTTCTTAACCCATTGCGTAAAATAGCATTTGGGTTCCCCGCAATATATGCGTCAAAGTAAACACATCGTAACTTATGGATTTCCCAATGTGATATCCCCCATCTTTCGAACGAAAGCCTTTTATAAACCAAGGAATTCTTGGAACGTTCTTCGAATGTCTTACAAACTGATCTCGCCTTAAATAGTTGTGCCGAAGAATTCTGACCGACTCTAGACAAGATTTCATCAATCATGTCTCCGGGTAGGTCTCTTAAAATATTGGGTTGTCTATCCATTTTGTGTTTTTATACTGTAAAATAGACAAGAGTTAGATTCATAAAAAAAATACTTATTAATACAAGCAATTTTTACATATATCATAAAGCATAAGCACACTATATTACATATATTACACCACACGAATACAACTATCTTATTCCGACTCGCTTGTTTCTTCTTCTTCGGTTTTGGTTCGTTTTGCCAAGTTTCTAGGGATATATGATGTTTCCCTAATACGAGCCATCGTTTTCCACATTGGTTTAGAAAAACCTGGTGGTTTAGAGGTTCCCGGGTCATTGTTACAACTTAAGGACTTCGGGGGTTGACGATACATATAAAGTTCATCGGGGTTGGAATTAGATTTCTCTATTTTTATGCCCTTTCCCTTATTATTTTCTTTTGCCTTTTTAAATTCAGTTGGGGTAATTTCTATAACATCATCGGAATTCTCGTCGGAATCCGATTCATCGGAGAATTGGTAATCCTCCCAATATTTTGCTTCCTTGGCGGAAACACCATTGACTATAATTAACCTTGGTCGGTTGGTTGAGGATTTTCTTTTACTTAACCGTTTTATTATTTCCCCCACCGGTTCTATTTCTTCATCCGGTTCCGATTCTTCTTCCGGTTCCGATTCTTCTTCCGGTTTCGACTCTTCTTCCGGTTCCGACTCTTCTTCCGGTTCCTCTTCGGGAACTTGTGAATCAGTCCACGAATCATTCCAATTTACATTTGACTCTTCATTATTATTAGGTGAGTCAATGGGACTTGTTCTAGAGGTAGACATCTATCACATAATATCAAACGCGTTAAGAGATTAATATATCACATAATATTCACATGTTAAAAATATATAGTTTCCAACAAAATTTGTTAAGCAATCATTTTTCAAGTAAACACGGTCGAAGTCCAGACTCACTAATGCATCCTAACAAACTCGATAAGACACACTAATGCAAAATTCTGGTTCTCTAAGACCAACGCTCGGATACCAACTGAAATGTCCCGTTCTTATTGATTAAAAACGTTCCATATTAATTGATTTCGTTGCGAGGTTTTGACCTCTATATGAGACGTTTTTCAAAGACTGCATTCATTTTAAAACAAACCATAACCTTTATTTCATCAATAAAGGTTTAAAAAGCTTTACGTAGATTATCAAATAATGATAATCTAAAATATCTGTTTACACACGACCATTACATAATGGTTTACAATACAAATATGTTAGAACAAAATAAGTTTCTTGAATGCAGTTTTTACACAATATCACACAAGTATGGACTCCAAATCTCGTCCTTATTTAAGTATGCGACAGTGGAAGCTCTTAATAATCACCTGAGAATAAACATGCTTAAAACGTCAACAAAAATGTTGGTGCGTTATAGGTTTAACCTATATATATCAAATCATAATAATAGACCACAAGATTTCATATTTCAATACACATCCCATACATAGAGATAAAAATTATTCATATGGTGAACACCTGGTAACCGACATTAACAAGATGCATATATAAGAATATCCCCATTATTCCGGGACACCCTTCGGATATGATATAAATTTCGAAGTACTAAAGCATCCGGTACTTTGGATGGGGTTTGTTAGGCCCAATAGATCTATCTTTAGGATTCGCGTCAATTAGGGTGTCTGTTCCCTAATTCTTAGATTACCAGACTTAATAAAAAGGGGCATATTCGATTTCGATAATTCAACCATAGAATGTAGTTTCACGTACTTGTGTCTATTTTGTAAATCATTTATAAAACCTGCATGTATTCTCATCCCAAAAATATTAGATTTTAAAAGTGGGACTATAACTCACTTTCACTGATTTTTACTTCGTCGGAAAGTAAGACTTGGCCACTGGTTGATTCACGAACCTATAACAATATATACATATATATCAAAGTATGTTCAAAATATATTTACAACACTTTTAATATATTTTGATGTTTTAAGTTTATTAAGTCAGCTGTCCTCGTTAGTAACCTACAACTAGTTGTCCACAGTTAGATGTACAGAAATAAATCGATAAATATTATCTTGAATCAATCCACGACCCAGTGTATACGTATCTCAGTATTGATCACAACTCAAACTATATATATTTTGGAATCAACCTCAACCCTGTATAGCTAACTCCAACATTCACATATAGAGTGTCTATGGTTGTTCCGAAATATATATAGATGTGTCGACATGATAGGTCGAAACATTGTATACGTGTCTATGGTATCTCAAGATTACATAATATACAATACAAGTTGATTAAGTTATGGTTGGAATAGATTTGTTACCAATTTTCACGTAGCTAAAATGAGAAAAATTATCCAATCTTGTTTTACCCATAACTTCTTTATTTTAAATCCGTTTTGAGTGAATCAAATTGCTATGGTTTCATATTGAACTCTATTTTATAAATCTAAACAGAAAAAGTATAGGTTTATAGTCGTAAAAATAAGTTACAAGTCGTTTTTGTAAAGGTAGTCATTTCAGTCGAAAGAACGACGTCTAGATGACCATTTTAGAAAACATACTTCCACTTTGAGTTTAACCATAATTTTTGGATATAGTTTCATGTTCATAATAAAAATCATTTTCTCAGAATAACAACTTTTAAATCAAAGTTTATCATAGTTTTTAATTAACTAACCCAAAACAGCCCGCGGTGTTACTACGACGGCGTAAATCCGGTTTTACGGTGTTTTTCGTGTTTCCAGGTTTTAAATCATTAAGTTAGCATATCATATAGATATAGAACATGTTTTTAGTTGATTTTAAAAGTCAAGTTAGAAGGATTAACTTTTGTTTGCGAACAAGTTTAGAATTAACTAAACTATGTTCTAGTGATTACAAGTTTAAACCTTCGAATAAGATAGCTTTATATGTATGAATCGAATGATGTTATGAATATCATTACTACCTTAAGTTCCTTGGATAAACCTACTGGAAAAGAGAAAAATGGATCTAGCTTCAACGGATTCTTGGATGGCTCGAAGTTCTTGAAGCAGAATCATGACACGAAAACAAGTTCAAGTAAGATCATCACTTGAAATAAGATTGTTATAGTTATAGAAATTGAACCAAAGTTTGAATATGATTATTACCTTGTATTAGAATGATAACCTACTGTAAGAAACAAAGATTTCTTGAGGTTGGATGATCACCTTACAAGATTGGAAGTGAGCTAGCAAACTTGAAAGTATTCTTGATTTTATGTAACTAGAACTTGTAGAATATATGAAGAACACTTAGAACTTGAAGATAGAACTTGAGAGAGATCAATTAGATGAAGAAAATTGAAGAATGAAAGTGTTTGTAGGTGTTTTTGGTCGTTGGTTCATGGATTAGATATAAAGGATATGTAATTTTGTTTTCATGTAAATAAGTCATGAATGATTACTCATATTTTTGTAATTTTATGAGATATTTCATGCTAGTTGCCAAATGATGGTTCCCACATGTGTTAGGTGACTCACATGGGCTGCTAAGAGCTGATCATTGGAGTGTATATACCAATAGTACATACATCTAAAAGCTGTGTATTGTACGAGTACGAATACGGGTGCATACGAGTAGAATTGTTGATGAAACTGAACGAGGATGTAATTGTAAGCATTTTTGTTAAGTAGAAGTATTTTGATAAGTGTATTGAAGTCTTTCAAAAGTGTATAAATACATATTAAAATACTACATGCATATACATTTTAACTGAGTCGTTAAGTCATCGTTAGTCGTTACATGTAAGTGTTGTTTTGAAACCTTTAGGTTAACGATCTTGTTAAATGTTGTTAACCCAATGTTTATAATATCAAATGAGATTTTAAATTATTATATTATCATGATATTATCATGTATGAATATCTCTTAATATGATATATATACATTAAATGTCTTTACAACGATAATCGTTACATATATGTCTCGTTTAAAAATCATTAAGTTAGTAGTCTTGTTTTTACATATGTAGTTCATTGTTAATATACTTAATGATATGTTTATTTATCATAGTATCATGTTAACTATATATATATATCCATATATATGTCATCATATAGTTTTTACAAGTTTTAACGTTCGTGAATCACCGGTCAACTTGGGTGGTCAATTGTATATATGAAACATATTTCAATTAATCAAGTATTAACAAGTTTGATTGCTTAACATGTTGGAAACATTTAATCATGTAAATATCAATCTCAATTAATATATATAAACATGGAAAAGTTCGGGTCACTACAAAGGGTGAGTCTTCATGGACTCCAAAAATCATCATATATAGGAAAGATATAAAGCTCACAGCTTTCTACGATCGAACCACAACTCTTCCATGGTATCGATCATACTGCTATATTTCATGAATATAGCCGTTTGAGCTTTGTTTTACTATTAGATTTTGGAATCTTTCCGACTTAGGTCACCTGCAAAGCTTAAAAAATATAAAGATGTTTTTTGTCTAGAAGAAAATGTTTGAATCCATCCTGACACATGTGTTTCGATGTAGGCGTTTGAGCATTGTCTTACTTTCAGAATTTGGAGTTCATCCAACTTAGATAACCTATAAAAGCATGTCTAACATAAAGGTTTATTTAGCTTGAAGAATATGTTTGAATGATGATACATCTATTTTGATGTTGAATGTGCCTTTACAAACTAAGTAGGCATCTTTCCTTGATCTTTCCATGTCATTTCCTCAACTTACTTGAAGAGGAAATTCCAAACTTTGGTCAATACATAGAAAGCATGTGTATTTTTAAAGGTCTAACGGATATAATTTTTATTTAAAAGAGAGAGCAACTCTTAATGAGACTTAAATGATGTTATGTTTATATATTTAACTTCAAGGCAAAAGGACTAAGACATTTTGCAAGGTTAAAATGATTTAAAAAGCACTTATAGAAAATTGTTAAGTGAATTGTAGTTCGCTAACCCATAGGATATGAAAGTGCGAGTTCCAAATGTCTTAAAATGCCTTATAAGCAAGATATATAAAATACGTGGTGGAAAGACTTGCTTTTGAGATACCATTTATTAAATTATGCTTAACAACGAGTCTCGTGAGTTAGCTGTGCCATGTATGGCCAAACAAAACTTTTCTAGTACTCCTTCTTTGGTTAGCAGAATTTCATGTTGTCTCTTTGTTGAGCCAACACAACTTTGTTGTTGCCTCTTCATGTGAAGAGCCAGCACAACTTTGTTGTTGTTTCTTCTTTACGCCAGCACAACTCTTCCGCTATGTCTTATTTGAGTCGACACACTTTGTGTTGTCTCTACGTTAAGACAACAAAGCTTGTCTACTATCTCTTTGTTACAGCTCATTAAACGGTCAAACCGTGATATGACCATAGAATACATTTTAACAAACGACTTCATAGTTTTACTTGTTTCGACACGTTTACAGATTTGGTCGTTTGCTAGAATAAATTGAGGTTTATAAACTTGTGTTATTTACCATATTTATACATTCATGGATTTATTGACATCATCAAAACACATGCATTTAACATTTGAATATTTATGTGACTTGATTAACCAACATGTAGTTTATGTATGAGTACAATTGGGGTATGTTAGGCATTAACTCTCCGAATCCCCGGCAGCGGCGGATCCAGAAATTTTTTTTACCGGGGGCAAATTTTTTTTTAAAACGTAAGGAATTTTTTTTTGGCAAAATATAGAAGTTTTGGAGCAAAATATAGAGGCTTTTGAGCAAAATACGAAGGTTTTAGCGCAAAATATGAAGGTTTAGGGGAAAAATATGAAGGGTTTGGGGCAAAAAAAAAAAAAATTCCACCTGGGGCAACATCGAAAAATCGAAAAAATTTACACTAAAATTTCGAAATCGTCGGGGGCGGCTGACCCCACTTGACCCCCCCTCCCTCCGCCCCTGACCCCCGGTGTTAACCATAATTGATCTTGTGTAGACGATCATAGAATAAATGTCATACATGCATGTCTCTCTTCTTACATAAAGCCATACAGGCATGTCTCCCTTTTTAGACCATTTTTTATGCGGTGTCAAACAAGCGTTTTTTTCAGGTTGGCACATTTTAATGCCCGTTACGCGACGTTAAATTAAATACCAAAGAGGCGTTGGCTACCTTTGCAACGACCAATGACAAAATTTAACATTGCATCTTATTTTTTTTTAATTATTTTTCTACCAAACTTCCAATCATATTTAACCACATCATCCAAAACATTTTCAGTCAAATTTAACACTCAAATTTGAAGCCCACCATAACACACTCATCAAATTTAACACTACCACATCAATATCAGATTTTATTATCTTTCAAAAAGTATAAAATTTAACTCTATGTTAGTGCGAAAAATTGTGAATGTAAGAAGTGGTCTTACATGTAGCGACCCGACAAAATCGTCATTGACGGCGCTGTAACGACCCGCACTTTTTCGATCGTTATATACTTATAAGATTAATATTTACATAAATTAAACCTTACCAACATGATAAGCAATCCAAATTGTCGAGACTGATATTTCCGAAAAGAGTTTTACACAACGTTTGACCGTCTAGTTTGACCGATGATATCACGAACCATACAATATATGATAATTATACGTTTGTGTATATATATGTATATATACATATTTAACATGATTAAAGAATGTTTTAATACCTCATTTTATATTAATAACAACAAGTTATATGTGTATTTTGAAACTACTAACTTAAGTTTTCAAAACGATAACAATACGTAACGTTATTTGACATATATACTTAAGACTTATAATGTTATACATATATTGTATAAGTAATGTATTTAATTACTTTTAAAGAACTTAAATACATAAAACCATATAAGTGTATTCACAAAAAATAGGTATATTTGAATCCTCATTTCATTTTTCACAAAATTTCTATACGTATACCTAGAGTATTTGTACTCGTATCATACCTAGCTCCTATACGTATTTACTAATAGTAAATACACATCAAAATCACCACCTAACCAGCCATTATTCATGCCCTTAGAGCTAGGTAATTACTTTTGGATGATTACTTGACTAATTAACAAAAATACAAACTAAAATTTTGTCATGTTATCCTTAAAGATCACATTTTTAGGAGTATATATGTATCATCATTTTTGATTCATTTTTACTTCAATCTCTTAACTAAAAACACACACTCTTTCTTACTCTCTAAACTCCATAACAATCCAGCAAAGTTCCATAAAGATCTAGCTTCAAAAACCATACTAAAACACCATACAAAAACCATACAAAAACACTTCAAGAAAACCCTCCAAGAACACCAACTTACTTCCAATCTTTCATCCACTTCCATCACCCTTTTGATTCTAGCTTTTTACTTCTCTTTTACAGCAAACTTATCCAAGGAACTTGAGGTAGAATCTATGTTCATAACCTTATTCGATTCATATATATATAGCTATCTTATTTTGTGGTACAAAAGTTTAACAACAAGAACATAGTTTGAATGTTTTCAAACTTGTTTGCAAACTAAATAGATCCTTCTAACTTAACTTTTAAAATACTTCAAGACCTGTAATATAACTTATGTATATGCTAATTTAACAAGGTAAAACTTGGTTTTTCAAAGTATAAGTATTTTTAGAAAAATGGTCATTAAATGATTTTGTTGTAACAAAAATGTTTAACTTCATATGTTTCACTAATGTTTCACTTATGCCGTATGATTTTGAATACAAACCAAGGTATTTACAGTTCATAGTCTTAAAGAAGAACTCGATCCAAGAAGATGGCAATTTGAATCAACGAAAACGGATTTGTAACGAAGAAACTATGACCGAAACAAAATTGGTTATCCTAGATCATTTCAACTACGGGATCAATTGGAAAAAAATGATATAAATCACATATTTCTAAGATAACATGATATTTTATATATATGTACTTATAATTCAATTTTATATGGTTCAGGATCACCCGTAAACAACACGAGAAGATTAATCATAAGATCCCATGATTGTACGCAACACGTCATTTGACAACACCGGTACTTTATGTACGCAACACGTCATTTGACAACACCGGTACCATGGGTCAAGATTAATCTCGACCAATACATATACGAGGGGGTTTTATTTATTTCGTTGGGGGTTTTATTTATTTCATTGCGGGTATATTAAACATCTAAAAATGAACCATTAAAATTGAATTACTAACATCGGACTGCTAACTACGGACTAAGGAATTATTCAAAGTATTAAAAGTATAACAAGTATATATTTATAACGTTTGTTTAAAAATGAAAACATATTGATATATTATATGTGGATAGGTTCGTGATATCAACCGGAAGACCGAGTCAAATTATATATATCATCAAGACAAGAGTGAGTATATAGTCCCATTTTTAAACTCTAAATATTTCGGGATGAGAATACATGTATTTTATGTTTTACGATATGGACACAAGTAACTGAAAAATATGTTCTACGTTGAGTTGTACCACTGGCATACTTCCCTGTAGCTTGGTAACTAATATTTACAGCGGTATTGTAAACGCGAATCCTGTTGATAGATCTATCGGGCCTGACAACCCCAACCGGACTGGACGACCAGTATTCAACGGTTGCACAGTACTTCGTTTTGTGACTACACTTGGTACAGTGTAGTAAGATTTCATATTAAAGGGAATATGCGACGTGAAAATGTTAAGTATGGTTACCAAGTGCTCAACCACTTAGAATATTTTTATTGAAATGTTTATATACGAAATCTTGTGGTCTATATATATATATTGCTGCGCACTAAACCTATATCTCACCAACTTTATGTTGACGTTTTTAAACATGTTTATTCTCAGGTGATAATTAAAGCTTCCGCTGCATTATGTTGAATCTAAGCAGGATCATGCGTACTCATATTTGTGTCAAAAATAAAACTGCATATCCTAGGACGTGTGTTGTAAAATATGCTAGAAATCGTGTTGTTATTATCATTTGTAAAGTTTGTAAGTCGAAGATTATCGTTAAACGATAATCATCTTTTTATTGTCTAAAGCTTGTAACAAAAATAATGGTTTGGTTTGTAATGTATAATATATGCAGTTTTCCTTTTTAAAAATGTCGCATATAGAGGTCAATACCTCGCAATGAAATCATACGTTATCTAACACGTTCTTATGGTTAAGGACGGGTTATGACATGTGGTATCAGAGCGGTGGTCTTAGCGAACCAGGTTTGCATTAGTGTGTCTAACTGATAAGTCGTTAGGATACATTAGTAAAGTCTGGACTTTGACCGGGTCTGATTTAAAAAAAAAAAACTATTGCTTATCACTGTTGGTTAAAATTTATATGTAAATATTATATAAGTACTAATGGGTTAGTTGTTGTGTGATAGATGTCGAGCTCAAAAATTGTTATCACAATCAACGACTCCGAATCAGAATCTTCAGATGGCGTTCCAGTCATTAACCTGTCCGATGACGAAAATGATATCCTTGGGGAAGACTCACAAATTCCGGATGAACCAACTATAAAGAACCCGGAAAGTGAACCCGAGGAGGAAAGTGAACCCGAGGAGGAAAGTGAACCCGAGGAGGAAAGTGAACCCGAGGAGGAAAGTGAACCCGAGGAGGAAAGTGAACCCGAGGAAGAAATACAGGAAATTACAAAAGACGAGTTCGAACTAGGAAAGAAACGAAAGGCTAATGAATTAGAAAATCCAAATCCCGAGTTTAATGAGAATGATGTGGCACCAATTCCACTCAACACTACCACCCCTATCCCCGCTATTCCTATTCGTTCTGTCCCGGCATCCAGTTCTTCAGTCCCACAGCCAAAATATAGGCAGACAGTTAGGATAAGCGTTAAGCAAATCTTTGTGTCTAAACGTCCTAGAAAATAGATCAAACGATGCGCTGCTGTGTCAAACCATGGAACCGAATAATGTTTTGTATAATATTAATAGTGTGGTTTGCTTAATGTTCGATGTAAGATAAGCATATGTAAAATATTGAAGTATGAAATGCAATAATTTTCCATGGTTAAGTATTATTTAGATTGTAGTAATTGATTCTGTACTAAGCTATTAAGTATGAACATTAACGGGTAGGTACTACCCAAGATATAATTATAAAACGCTAATAAGAAGAAAAGGCTTTTATAATAATATCTGGTTCATATTATTAACAAGCTATAAATGTACTATAAATACACACTACATCTATAATATTCCATGTGAATAATTATTTTCTTTCATTAGGAAATGGCGCGATTGAATCGAATGACGGAACAAGAACTCGAGGAACTCATCAACCAGCGAGTGAACGACAGAATGTTATGGGTTGAGGCTGCAAGAGCTGCTGCAGTTAATCCAAATCCTCGTGTAGGATGCTCCTACAAGACGTTCCAAGCTTGCAAGCCTTCATCATTCAGTGGAACGGAAGGGCCGATCGGTTTAACCCGATGGATAGAAAAGATGGAGACGGTGTTCAAAATCAGCGGTTGTGATGAAAAAGACATGACCAAGTTTGCATCGTGCACTTTACAAGATAGTGCACTCACATGGTGGAAGAATTATGTGAAGGCGGTAGGAGGAGATGTAGCTTATGATACTCCATGGGAAGAATTCAAAGCAATGATAATCACCGAGTATTGTCCAAGGAATGAGGTTATTAAGTTAGAAGATGAGTTACGAAGTTTGAAGGTGGTTGGTACTGAAATCACCAACTACAATCAGCGATTCATGGAATTGGTTTTACTATGTCCTGAATTGGTTCCAACCGAAGCACGGAAGATTGAAATGTACAAAGGTGGTTTGCCCAAAAAGGTCAAGGCAAACGTTACGGCGTCGAAACCTAAGACAATTCATGAAGCTATAACCATGGCAAACGAGCTAATGGATCAGGTCATCATGGATAAGAAAGTATCCAATACTGATGTGAAGGTATCAGGTAACAAAAGAAAGTGGAATGGAAATTATGATCGAGGTAACCAACAACAATCTTTTAAGAAACAAGAAAACACGCAAGGTGCGGGTAGTGGTTTAAGCTTTGGTTATAAAGGACAAAATCCTTTATGCAACCGTTGCCACAAACATCACTTTGGTTACTGTAGTGTGTTATGCACCAAGTGTAATCGACAAGGTCATCTTGCGGAAGATTGTAAGGCTCTCGTTACAAATGGCAACAAGACTCCTGCCACCAACGCAAATAGAACTGCTTTGGCTACCATTACTTGTTTTGGTTGTGGAAAACAAGGTCACTATAAGAGTCAGTGCCCGAATCAGAATGGCGGACCTGCACGTGGAAGAGCGTTTGTTATTAATGCTAGAGAGGCACGAGAAGACCCGGAGCTTGTTACGGGTACGTTTACCATTAATAACTTATCAGCATCTATTTTATTTGATACTGGCGCCGATAGAAGTTACGTGTGTATAAATTTTTACACTAAATTGAATTGTTCATCATTACCTCTAGATGCTAAGTACATGATTGAGTTAGCTAATGGTAAACTAATTAAAGCCGATAAAATTTGTCGTGATTGTAAGATAAATTTAGCCGGAGAAACATTTAAGATTGATTTGATACCCGTAGAATTAGGAAGTTTTGATGTAATAGTCGGCATGGACTGGATGTCCAAAGTAGGAGCGGAAGTTGTTTGTGCCAAGAAGGCAATTCGTATTCCTGGTAAGGATAAAATGCCGGTGATGATTTACGGAGAGAAGGGTGATTCAAAGCTAAAACTCATTAGCTGTTTGAAAGCCAAAAAGTGTTTAGAAAAGGGATGTTACGCTATTTTAGCACATGTTAATAAAGTCGAAAAGGAAGAGAAGTGCATCAATGACGTGCCTGTGGCAAGAGATTTTCCCGAAGTTTTTCCGGAAGAATTGCCGGGATTACCTCCATTTAGATCGGTAGAATTTCAAATAGATTTAGTACCAGGAGCTGCACCAGTGGCTCGTGCTCCATATAGACTTGCACCGTCTGAGTTAAAAGAACTTCAAAGTCAGTTAAAAGAATTACTGGACCGTGGATTCATACGACCGAGTACTTCACCGTGGGGAGCTCCAATTTTGTTTGTTAAGAAGAAAGATGGATCTTTTAGGATGTGTATAGACTATCGTGAATTAAATAAGTTAACTATCAAGAATCGATATCCACTACCGAGAATTGATGACTTATTTGATCAACTGCAAGGATCATGTATTTATTCGAAAATCGACTTAAGATCGGGCTATCATCAACTACGCGTCAAAGAAGAGGACATTCCGAAAACTGCTTTTCGGACACGTTATGGTCATTACGAATTTTTGGTTATGCCGTTTGGATTGACGAATGCGCCAGCTGTATTTATGGACCTCATGAATCGAGTTTGTAGTCCGTATTTAGATAAGTTTGTTATCGTTTTCATTGATGATATTCTTATCTATTCCAAGAGTGAGCAAGAGCATGAAGAGCATTTAAGGTTGATATTGGAGTTGTTAAGAAAAGAACAGCTATATGCTAAATTTTCCAAGTGTGCTTTTTGGTTGAAAGAAGTGCAATTTCTTGGCCATGTTGTTAATAGCGAAGGAATTCAGGTTGATCCAGCAAAAACTGAAGCTATTGAAAAATGGGAGACTCCTAAGACACCAACGCAGATACGCCAATTTTTGGGTTTAGCCGGTTATTATAGAAGGTTTATTCAAGATTTTTCCCGAATAGCTAAGCCGTTGACAGCATTAACGCAAAAAGGGAAGAAATATGAATGGACTTCAGAGCAGGAGAACGCATTTCAAATACTGAAAAAGAAGTTAACTACGGCGCCTATTTTATCATTACCTGAAGGGAACGATGATTTTGAAATATATTGTGACGCTTCGCGACAAGGTTTTGGTTGTGTTCTTATGCAACGAAAGAAAGTAATTGCATTTGCATCCCGACAATTGAAGATTCATGAGCGGAATTATACGACGCATGATCTAGAATTGGGAGCAGTCGTGTTTGCATTGAAAATGTGGAGACACTACTTGTATGGGGTTAAATTCACTGTGTTTACTGATCATAAAAGCCTTCAACATATTTTCGATCAAAAACAATTGAACATGAGGCAACGTAGGTGGGTCGAGTTAATAAACGACTATGATTGTGAAATTCGTTATCATCCCGGAAAGGCGAATGTGGTGGCCGATGCTTTAAGCAGAAAGGAACGAGAACCAATTCGAGTACGAGCGATGAACATAAAAATTCGCATGAATCTCAACTCACAAATCAAAGAAGTTCAACGAGAAGCACTTACTAAAGAAAATATAGGAAATGAAATAATGAAAAAGTATGAGAAGCAACTCGTTATACGGGAAGATGGAATTCGATATTTTGCAAACCGTATTTGGGTACCGAAGTTGGGTGGATTAAGGAAGTTGATATTGAACGAGGCACATAAGACAAGATATTCGATACATCCTGGAGTTGGAAAGATGTACCAAGATCTTAAGACGCATTATTGGTGGCCTAATTTGAAGACAGACGTTGCAACATATGTTGGGGAATGTTTAACTTGTTCCAAAGTCAAAGCAGAACATCAAAAGCCGTCAGGGTTACTTCAACAACCAGAAATCCCAGAATGGAAATGGGATGGTATTACCATGGATTTCATCACGAAGTTACCAAAGACTGCCTGGGGGTACGACACCATTTGGGTGATTGTTGATCGTCTCACCAAGTCTGCACATTTCTTGCCTATAAAGGAAACAGATAGAATGGAGAAACTATTACGATTGTATATAAAGGAAGTTGTTTCAAGGCATGGAATACCTATTTCCATTATATCCGATCGTGATAGTAGATTTACCTCAAAGTTTTGGCAATCACTACAGGAGGCACTAGGAACTCGGTTGGATATGAGTACCGCATATCATCCACAAACCGATGGACAGAGTGAAAGAACGATTCAGACTCTCGAAGACATGCTCAGGGCATGTGTGATCGATTTTGGAAACGGATGGGATAAATACCTACCGTTAGCAGAATTCTCGTATAATAATAGTTATCATGCGAGCATTGGAGCTGCGCCATTCGAAGCATTGTACGGAAGGAAGTGTAGATCTCCTATCTGTTGGAATGAAGTAGGAGATCGACATTTAACTGGTCCCGAGATCATACATGAAACGACTGAGAAGATAGTGCAAATCAAGGAGAGATTGAAAACAGCCCGTAGTCGCCAAAAGAGCTACGCCGATGTTCGAAGGAAACCATTAGAGTTTCAGGTCGGGGACATGGTTATGCTAAAGGTGTCACCTTGGAAAGGTGTAATACGTTTCGGCAAAAGGGGTAAACTGAACCCAAGGTACGTAGGCCCGTTCAAGATCATCGAACGCATTGGACCGGTAGCTTATCGACTCGAGTTACCGCAACAACTCGCTGGAGTACATAATACCTTTCACGTCTCAAACCTGAAGAAGTGTCTTGCAAAGGAAGACCTCACCATTCCTCTTGAAGAAATTCATGTCGACGAGAAACTACAATTCGTCGAAGAACCAATCGAAATCATGGACCGTGAAGTTAAACAGCTCAAACAGAGTAATATACCGATTGTTAAGGTTCGTTGGAATGCTAGAAGAGGTCCCGAGTTTACTTGGGAACGAGAGGATCAGATGAAACGAAAGTATCCGCATTTGTTTCTCGATGACGCAAAATAGGTACAATTTTAAAATTTCGGGACGAAATTTATTTAACGGGGAGGTAATGTAACGACCCGCACTTTTTCGATCGTTATATACTTATAAGATTAATATTTACATAAATTAAACCTTACCAACATGATAAGCAATCCAAATTGTCGAGACTGATATTTCCGAAAAGAGTTTTACACAACGTTTGACCGTCTAGTTTGACCGATGATATCACGAACCATACAATATATGATAATTATACGTTTGTGTATATATATGTATATATACATATTTAACATGATTAAAGAATGTTTTAATACCTCATTTTATATTAATAACAACAAGTTATATGTGTATTTTGAAACTACTAACTTAAGTTTTCAAAACGATAACAATACGTAACGTTATTTGACATATATACTTAAGACTTATAATGTTATACATATATTGTATAAGTAATGTATTTAATTACTTTTAAAGAACTTAAATACATAAAACCATATAAGTGTATTCACAAAAGATAGCTATATTTGAATCCTCATTTCATTTTTCACAAAATTTCTATACGTATACCTAGAGTATTTGTACTCGTATCATACCTAGCTCCTATACGTATTTACTAATAGTAAATACACATCAAAATCACCACCTAACCAGCCATTATTCATGCCCTTAGAGCTAGGTAATTACTTTTGGATGATTACTTGACTAATTAACAAAAATACAAACTAAAATTTTGTCATGTTATCCTTAAAGATCACATTTTTAGGAGTATATATGTATCATCATTTTTGATTCATTTTTACTTCAATCTCTTAACTAAAAACACACACTCTTTCTTACTCTCTAAACTCCATAACAATCCAGCAAAGTTCCATAAAGATCTAGCTTCAAAAACCATACTAAAACACCATACAAAAACCATACAAAAACACTTCAAGAAAACCCTCCAAGAACACCAACTTACTTCCAATCTTTCATCCACTTCCATCACCCTTTTGATTCTAGCTTTTTACTTCTCTTTTACAGCAAACTTATCCAAGGAACTTGAGGTAGAATCTATGTTCATAACCTTATTCGATTCATATATATATAGCTATCTTATTTTGTGGTACAAAAGTTTAACAACAAGAACATAGTTTGAATGTTTTCAAACTTGTTTGCAAACTAAATAGATCCTTCTAACTTAACTTTTAAAATACTTCAAGACCTGTAATATAACTTATGTATATGCTAATTTAACAAGGTAAAACTTGGTTTTTCAAAGTATAAGTATTTTTAGAAAAATGGTCATTAAATGATTTTGTTGTAACAAAAATGTTTAACTTCATATGTTTCACTAATGTTTCACTTATGCCGTATGATTTTGAATACAAACCAAGGTATTTACAGTTCATAGTCTTAAAGAAGAACTCGATCCAAGAAGATGGCAATTTGAATCAACGAAAACGGATTTGTAACGAAGAAACTATGACCGAAACAAAATTGGTTATCCTAGATCATTTCAACTACGGGATCAATTGGAAAAAAATGATATAAATCACATATTTCTAAGATAACATGATATTTTATATATATGTACTTATAATTCAATTTTATATGGTTCAGGATCACCCGTAAACAACACGAGAAGATTAATCATAAGATCCCATGATTGTACGCAACACGTCATTTGACAACACCGGTACTTTATGTACGCAACACGTCATTTGACAACACCGGTACCATGGGTCAAGATTAATCTCGACCAATACATATACGAGGGGGTTTTATTTATTTCGTTGGGGGTTTTATTTATTTCATTGCGGGTATATTAAACATCTAAAAATGAACCATTAAAATTGAATTACTAACATCGGACTGCTAACTACGGACTAAGGAATTATTCAAAGTATTAAAAGTATAACAAGTATATATTTATAACGTTTGTTTAAAAATGAAAACATATTGATATATTATATGTGGATAGGTTCGTGATATCAACCGGAAGACCGAGTCAAATTATATATATCATCAAGACAAGAGTGAGTATATAGTCCCATTTTTAAACTCTAAATATTTCGGGATGAGAATACATGTATTTTATGTTTTACGATATGGACACAAGTAACTGAAAAATATGTTCTACGTTGAGTTGTACCACTGGCATACTTCCCTGTAGCTTGGTAACTAATATTTACAGCGGTATTGTAAACGCGAATCCTGTTGATAGATCTATCGGGCCTGACAACCCCAACCGGACTGGACGACCAGTATTCAACGGTTGCACAGTACTTCGTTTTGTGACTACACTTGGTACAGTGTAGTAAGATTTCATATTAAAGGGAATATGCGACGTGAAAATGTTAAGTATGGTTACCAAGTGCTCAACCACTTAGAATATTTTTATTGAAATGTTTATATACGAAATCTTGTGGTCTATATATATATATTGCTGCGCACTAAACCTATATCTCACCAACTTTATGTTGACGTTTTTAAACATGTTTATTCTCAGGTGATAATTAAAGCTTCCGCTGCATTATGTTGAATCTAAGCAGGATCATGCGTACTCATATTTGTGTCAAAAATAAAACTGCATATCCTAGGACGTGTGTTGTAATATATGAACCTGAAGCACTTACCGGTGAACCTATTCGAAACACCATTTTCTCGCTCATTTCTAGAGTATCTCGTCATGATTACATACTATCCCATATTTCGAATCTTGTTCATTCGCTCGTTCCAACCGTCAATCATCCCGGTATAATAGAAGAAGTCAACGAGCTTCGCGCTCGGGTAGTGGCTTTAGAAAATACGGTGCGAAGGTTACAAACACCAGCAGCAGCACCAGCAGCATAATCTATACCACCATCATCAACGCCGACAGTACTCTTGTCACCCCCAAAATCTCAACATCACAATCTGTATCTCGAATATCAACATCACACGACTCAATATCTGTACTTCGAGTATGATCTTCGTTCTATATATCGTTCTACATCGATTATCTTCGCTTTACGTATCGTATGACGATTATGTAATTTCTAAAGTCTTAGAGATTATGTAATCTAGAATTAACGATAAATCAAATGAGTTTATTATCTTATTGACTCATTAAATCTATGATTATCTCTGAAGAAAATATATATGCAAGTATATTTTCATAAAGATAGTAATTAAAAATTCCTTCGTACAAACTAATAATGATGAAAATATTTTAACGGGTGGGTAGTACCCGAGGAATATTTAGAATTCACATTAATAAGTTATATTGTACATTCTTGAATCTGATTCAACGGTCATTTGTTATTTTACTTACAACCATCGATATACGTATCCGTTCACCCCAGAATAACCATTTCCATTTAAATTTCATATTTGAATTTTTTTTTACCTATCCAAATCCAACAAGTGGCATAAAGAAGAAACATTGGACAATTAAAATGAAATAAAATGTTGATTATAACATATGAAACTAAACAATTCTTCAATTTTGCCACTTGATTTCATCCTAAACCTCATTTGTACTTCGACAATTATAATCCTCATTCAAATCTTTTCATGATTCTTGAAAACACCTCGATCGAGAAGTTGAACCAGCCGCACCTCGTTTACGGAAGAAAGATTTATGCATACAGTGATGCACCTGAAAAATTTTCGAAACCGAAGTTATAGTTAAAACGTATCCGCGTCGAATTCCTTATCATTCATTATCAAAAACAATCATACGATTCCTTTTCAAGAAGCTAATTTTGTCACAGCTCCACTTCGACTTCTCAGTGAGACTACTCCTATTATAATCTCGATATTTATACTTTGTCCTTTCGACGTTGTTACCGGAGAACCTTTTTCACAACATCATCAGCAGACGTACCAGCAACTCGTTATCTCTTTGGCGAAACCCGCAATCAGTATTTTGAAAATCTCGTAGAAATTCTCCCAGTTATACCGAGAACGACTATCCCTAAGAATTACATTTTTCGAATGTGAAGTTCTGAAAAACATCCTGGACTATGAAGTAGTTCTTGAAATGCTGAAGAAGCAGAAAAAAAAAAAAAAAAAAAAAAAAAAAAAAAAAAAAAAACTGTAAACGACTTTAACAGTCAAAAGTTTAATGATGAAGTACATTGTATTGGTAAAGCTTAGAAAAAGAGGAGAGTTGGAACTGGAAAACGGATTGAGCAAAGTATGAAGGAGGATGTAGATAAATCACAAGAACTGAATCTGCTTTCAAAGGATTCAAACGATTCAGTGCTTGCTGAAACCATTAGTAAAAAAAAAAAACCTACCCCTTATCCTAAACCTTTCCCGATGATATTCTTCATCATCATCTTATCTTAGATATTATAAGATATCTTCATATCTTTTGTTATACATATCCTCCATATTTCTGGAGATATTCTCACAACTGTTCTTATCCAAAATCATGTATTTCTCCGTAATATCTGCGTTACAATATAAAAGAAACTGTGTTAGTTTCTAAGTTCTAAAACCTTCAAGTTTAAAATAGGAATGTTTTGAAGTAGTGTTGGGAACTGATACATGAATTAGTATAATATAATGAAACTTGATCAACTTCATTATATTACAGTAAGTCATGTTAAGTTTCTAATGGAATGTGATGATTCACAGTACCGTCATCATGTGCCATGTTACACGGCTCTTACATTCTATCAAGTCTCCAAACATATTAGAACGTATCACCTTGATAGTTCTATTTTCCCGGAATATTCGAGTAATTTAACGAATCAAGATCGTGCCATTACAATTTTATTCTAAAACCAATAGCTAGGTTCATTCCAAATTTTATACCTACGAATTCCGAACTATTGATCGCTTGACTCAAGGACGGGAAGAAGAAACGAAGGGACAAAGTCCCAAAAATAGAAATTGGGGTATAGATCACAGCAAATAGGAGAGAATATTAACTATGGATGACAATGATTATGGAAAACAGAAGCAGGAGCATCGAAGTATAAGGAAAGATATCAAACCCAACAACCACCCAGAAACTACAAACCATGTATATCAATACGTATGGCGACGTAAAGACACGGGAGAATTAGAAACATTATAATTCCAAGAAAATCATAAAAGTGAATAGATTCTTCTGGCGGTAGATGGAAGAGAAGAATGAAAGATATAAAAGTTAGAAGTATAACAAAAATCAGAACGGGATGAAGCATTTCAAAGGATACCTTAAAGTAGGAATTAAGGAGAAAGAGTAGAAGATGCGAGTTGTGAAAAATAAGGAAACGAAGGGGTGGATTTATAGTGAAATATCCGACAGAGAAATCGAAACAGATTACCGCATTAAATCAAAGAAGATTCTGATCGCCGAATAACCAAATCTTATTACGTAAGATTTTTCCTAAATCCCTTAAATCCCGGAAATCAATTCTAAACCACGTCATCGATTAAAAACGATTCCATATTTACTCATTTCATTTTTTTTTTGTGATAGCTTCGCTCGTGCGTCTCACATAACCAAATCGTTTTATCTAAATCTTTCAATAATGATAAAATTTCATTATTACCTCATATTCGTCATGAAAACATTCCTATGGTTATTTATGACAACCTCTACCAAATTTCGAGGACGAAATTTCTTTAACGGATGGGTACTGTAACGACCCGGAAATTTCCGACCAAATTTAAACTCTAATCTCTATATGGTTCCGACACGATAAGCAAAAACCCTAAAGTTGACCCGCATTTTTTTTTCGATCGTTCTATACTTATAAGATTAATATTTACATAAATTAAAACTTACCAACATGATAAGTAATCCAAATTGTCGAGATTTATATTTCCGAAAAGAGTTTTACACAACGTTTGACCGTCTAGTTTGACCGACGATATCACGAACTATACAATATATGATAATTATACGTTTGCGTATATATATGTATATATACATATTTAACATGATTAATGAATGTTTTAATATCTTATTTTGTATCAAAAACTATAAGTTATAAGTATATTTTGAAACTACTAACTTAAGTTTTCAAAACGATAACTATACGTAACGTTATTTGACATAAATACTTAAGACTTATAATGTTTATACATATATCGTATAAGTAATGTATTTACTCACTTTTAAGACTTAAATACATAAAATCATATAAGTGTATTCACAAAAGATAGCTATATTTGAATCCTCATTCCATTTTTCACAAAATTTCTATACGTATATCTAGAGTATTTGTACTCGTATCATACCTAGCTTCTATACGTATTTACTATTGGTATATACACATCAAATCACCACCTAACCAGCCCTTGTTACTACCCTAGGTATAAGGTAATTGCTTTTGTATTATTGTTTGACAAATACATAAGATTACAAACTAAAATTTTGTCATGTTATCCTTAAAGATCACATTTTTAGGAGTATATATGTATCATCATTTTGATTCATTTACTACTTCAATCTCCTAGCTAAAACACACACACTTATAACCCTTAAACACCTTCAACAATTCAGTAAAGTTCTAAGAAGATCTAGCTTCAAAAACCTTACATAAACACCATAAGAAAACCATACAAAAACACTTCAAGAAAACCTTCCAAGAACACCAACTTACTTCCAATCTTTCATCCACTTCTATCACCCTTTTGATTCTAGCTTCTTACTCCTCTTTTACAGCAAACTTATCCAAGGAACTTGAGGTAGAATCTATGTTCATAACCTTGTTCGATTCATATATATATAGCTATCTTATTTTGTGGTACAAAAGTTTAACAACAAGAACATAGTTTGAATGTTTTCAAACTTGTTTGCAAACTAAATAGATCCTTCTAACTTAACTTTTAAAATACTTCAAGACCTGTAATATAACTTAAATATATGCTAATTTAATAAGGTAAAACTTGGTTTTTCAAAGTATAAGTATTTTTAGAAAAATGGTCATTAAATGATTTTTTTTTTGTAACAAAATGTTTAACTTCATATGTTTCACTAATGTTTCACTTATGCCGTATGATTTTGAATACAAACCAAGGTATTTACAGTTCATAGTCTTAAAGAAGAACTCGATCCAAGAAGATGGCAATTTGAATCAACGAAAACGGACTTGTAACGAAGAAACTATGACCGAAACAAAATTGGTTATCCTAGATCATTTCAACTACGGGATCAATTGGAAAAAAAAGATATAAATCACATATTTCTAAGATAACATGATATTTTATATATATGTACTCATAATTCAATTTCATATGGTTCAGGATCACCCGTAAACAACACGAGAAGATTAATCATAAGATCCCATGATTGTACGCAACACGTCATTTGACAACACCGGTACTTTATGTACGCAACACGTCATTTGACAACACCGGTACCATGGGTCAAGATTAATCTCGACCAACACATATACGATGGGGTTTTATGGGAGTTTTATTTATTTCGTTGGGGGTTTATTTATTGCGGGTATATTAAACATCTAAAAATGAACCATTAAAATTGAATTACTAACATCGAAACGCTAACTACGGACTAAGGAATTATTCAAAGTATTAAAAGTATTATAAATATATATACGAGATGTTTGTTTAAAATGAAAATATATTGATATATTATATATGGATAGGTTCGTGATATCAACCGGAAGACCAAGTCAAAAATATATATATCTTCGAGACAACAGTGAGTATATAGTCCCACTTTTAAACTCTAAATATTTCGGGATGAGAATACATGTATTTTATGTTTTACGTTATGGACACAAGTAACTGAAAAATATATTCTACGTTGAGTTGTACCACTGGCATACTTCCCTGTAGCTTGGTAACTGTTATTTACAGCGGTATTGTAAACGCGAATCCTGTTGATAGATCTATCGGGCCTGACAACCCCAACCGGACTGGACGACCAGTATTCAACGGTTGCACAGTACTTCGTTTTGCGACTACACCTTGGTACGGTGTAGTAAGATTTCATATTAAAGGGAATATGCGACGTGATTAAATGTTAAGTATGGTTACCAAGTGCTCAACCACTTAGAATATTTTTATTGAAATGATTATATACGAAATCTTGTGGTCCATTGTTATAACGCTGCTAGCATCAAACCTATATATCTCACCAACTTTATGTTGACGTTTTAAAGCATGTTGTTCTCAGGTACGAATTAAGTCTTCCGCTGTGCATTAGCTCATGTTAAGGATACTACTTGGGACCATTTAAGCTATGATACAAGGACGTTGCATTCGAGTCATTGAAGTTCATTAAAGACTATTGTTATGAAAATGGCAGATTAGATCATTTGGTTGTTATAAAATGTTAGGCTAATATGTCAACTCTCGATGTAATAATAGATTGCCTTTAAGAAATAAATGCAACGTTTGTAAAATGTATCATATAGAGGTCAAGTACCTCGCGATGTTATCAACTATTGTAATTCGTTTTTAATCTATATGGACGATGTCCGGATGATTAGTTTCGGATCCTTTCAGATAGATCTATCAACAGGATTCGCGTTTACAATACCGCTGTAAATAACAGTTACCAAGCTACAGGGAAGTATGCCAGTGGTACAACTCAACGTAGAATATATTTTTCAGTTACTTGTGTCCATAACGTAAAACATAAAATACATGTATTCTCATCCCGAAATATTTAGAGTTTAAAAGTGGGACTATATACTCACTGTTGTCTCGAAGATATATATATTTTTGACTTGGTCTTCCGGTTGATATCACGAACCTATCCATATATAATATATCAATATATTTTCATTTTAAACAAACATCTCGTATATATATTTATAATACTTTTAATACTTTGAATAATTCCTTAGTCCGTAGTTAGCGTTTCGATGTTAGTAATTCAATTTTAATGGTTCATTTTTAGATGTTTAATATACCCGCAATAAATAAACCCCCAACGAAATAAATAAAACTCCCATAAAACCCCATCGTATATGTGTTGGTCGAGATTAATCTTGACCCATGGTACCGGTGTTGTCAAATGACGTGTTGCGTACATAAAGTACCGGTGTTGTCAAATGACGTGTTGCGTACAATCATGGGATCTTATGATTAATCTTCTCGTGTTGTTTACGGGTGATCCTGAACCATATGAAATTGAATTATGAGTACATATATATAAAATATCATGTTATCTTAGAAATATGTGATTTATATCTTTTTTTTCCAATTGATCCCGTAGTTGAAATGATCTAGGATAACCAATTTTGTTTCGGTCATAGTTTCTTCGTTACAAGTCCGTTTTCGTTGATTCAAATTGCCATCTTCTTGGATCGAGTTCTTCTTTAAGACTATGAACTGTAAATACCTTGGTTTGTATTCAAAATCATACGGCATAAGTGAAACATTAGTGAAACATATGAAGTTAAACATTTTGTTACAAAAAAAAAAATCATTTAATGACCATTTTTCTAAAAATACTTATACTTTGAAAAACCAAGTTTTACCTTATTAAATTAGCATATATTTAAGTTATATTACAGGTCTTGAAGTATTTTAAAAGTTAAGTTAGAAGGATCTATTTAGTTTGCAAACAAGTTTGAAAACATTCAAACTATGTTCTTGTTGTTAAACTTTTGTACCACAAAATAAGATAGCTATATATATATGAATCGAACAAGGTTATGAACATAGATTCTACCTCAAGTTCCTTGGATAAGTTTGCTGTAAAAGAGGAGTAAGAAGCTAGAATCAAAAGGGTGATAGAAGTGGATGAAAGATTGGAAGTAAGTTGGTGTTCTTGGAAGGTTTTCTTGAAGTGTTTTTGTATGGTTTTCTTATGGTGTTTATGTAAGGTTTTTGAAGCTAGATCTTCTTAGAACTTTACTGAATTGTTGAAGGTGTTTAAGGGTTATAAGTGTGTGTGTTTTAGCTAGGAGATTGAAGTAGTAAATGAATCAAAATGATGATACATATATACTCCTAAAAATGTGATCTTTAAGGATAACATGACAAAATTTTAGTTTGTAATCTTATGTATTTGTCAAACAATAATACAAAAGCAATTACCTTATACCTAGGGTAGTAACAAGGGCTGGTTAGGTGGTGATTTGATGTGTATATACCAATAGTAAATACGTATAGGAGCTAGGTATGATACGAGTACAAATACTCTAGATATACGTATAGAAATTTTGTGAAAAATGGAATGAGGATTCAAATATAGCTATCTTTTGTGAATACACTTATATGATTTTATGTATTTAAGTCTTAAAAGTGAGTAAATACATTACTTATACGATATATGTATAAACATTATAAGTCTTAAGTATTTATGTCAAATAACGTTACGTATAGTTATCGTTTTGAAAACTTAAGTTAGTAGTTTCAAAATATACTTATAACTTATAGTTTTTGATACAAAATAAGATATTAAAACATTCATTAATCATGTTAAATATGTATATATACATATATATACGCAAACGTATAATTATCATATATTGTATGGTTCGTGATATCATCGGTCAAACTAGACGGTCAAACGTTGTGTAAAACTCTTTTCGGAAATATAAATCTCGACAATTTGGATTACTTATCATGTTGGTAAGTTTTAATTTATGTAAATATTAATCTTATAAGTATAGAACGATCGAAAAAAAAATGCGGGTCAACTTTAGGGTTTTTGCTTATCGTGTCGGAACCATATAGAGATTAGAGTTTAAATTTGGTCGGAAATTTCCGGGTCGTTACAGTACCCATCCGTTAAAGAAATTTCGTCCTCGAAATTTGGTAGAGGTTGTCATAAATAACCATAGGAATGTTTTCATGACGAATATGAGGTAATAATGAAATTTTATCATTATTGAAAGATTTAGATAAAACGATTTGGTTATGTGAGACGCACGAGCGAAGCTATCACAAAAAAAAAATGAAATGAGTAACAATAAGTTTTCAAAACGATAACAATACGTAACGTTATTTGACATATATACTTAAGACTTATAATGTTATACATATATTGTATAAGTAATGTATTTAATTACTTTTAAAGAACTTAAATACATAAAACCATATAAGTGTATTCACAAAAGATAGCTATATTTGAATCCTCATTTCATTTTTCACAAAATTTCTATACGTATACCTAGAGTATTTGTACTCGTATCATACCTAGCTCCTATACGTATTTACTAATAGTAAATACACATCAAAATCACCACCTAACCAGCCATTATTCATGCCCTTAGAGCTAGGTAATTACTTTTGGATGATTACTTGACTAATTAACAAAAATACAAACTAAAATTTTGTCATGTTATCCTTAAAGATCACATTTTTAGGAGTATATATGTATCATCATTTTTGATTCATTTTTACTTCAATCTCTTAACTAAAAACACACACTCTTTCTTACTCTCTAAACTCCATAACAATCCAGCAAAGTTCCATAAAGATCTAGCTTCAAAAACCATACTAAAACACCATACAAAAACCATACAAAAACACTTCAAGAAAACCCTCCAAGAACACCAACTTACTTCCAATCTTTCATCCACTTCCATCACCCTTTTGATTCTAGCTTTTTACTTCTCTTTTACAGCAAACTTATCCAAGGAACTTGAGGTAGAATCTATGTTCATAACCTTATTCGATTCATATATATATAGCTATCTTATTTTGTGGTACAAAAGTTTAACAACAAGAACATAGTTTGAATGTTTTCAAACTTGTTTGCAAACTAAATAGATCCTTCTAACTTAACTTTTAAAATACTTCAAGACCTGTAATATAACTTATGTATATGCTAATTTAACAAGGTAAAACTTGGTTTTTCAAAGTATAAGTATTTTTAGAAAAATGGTCATTAAATGATTTTGTTGTAACAAAAATGTTTAACTTCATATGTTTCACTAATGTTTCACTTATGCCGTATGATTTTGAATACAAACCAAGGTATTTACAGTTCATAGTCTTAAAGAAGAACTCGATCCAAGAAGATGGCAATTTGAATCAACGAAAACGGATTTGTAACGAAGAAACTATGACCGAAACAAAATTGGTTATCCTAGATCATTTCAACTACGGGATCAATTGGAAAAAAATGATATAAATCACATATTTCTAAGATAACATGATATTTTATATATATGTACTTATAATTCAATTTTATATGGTTCAGGATCACCCGTAAACAACACGAGAAGATTAATCATAAGATCCCATGATTGTACGCAACACGTCATTTGACAACACCGGTACTTTATGTACGCAACACGTCATTTGACAACACCGGTACCATGGGTCAAGATTAATCTCGACCAATACATATACGAGGGGGTTTTATTTATTTCGTTGGGGGTTTTATTTATTTCATTGCGGGTATATTAAACATCTAAAAATGAACCATTAAAATTGAATTACTAACATCGGACTGCTAACTACGGACTAAGGAATTATTCAAAGTATTAAAAGTATAACAAGTATATATTTATAACGTTTGTTTAAAAATGAAAACATATTGATATATTATATGTGGATAGGTTCGTGATATCAACCGGAAGACCGAGTCAAATTATATATATCATCAAGACAAGAGTGAGTATATAGTCCCACTTTTAAACTCTAAATATTTCGGGATGAGAATACATGTATTTTATGTTTTACATTATGGACACAAGTAACTGAAAAATATATTCTACGTTGAGTTGTACCACTGGCATACTTCCCTGTAGCTTGGTAACTAATATTTACAGCGTTATTGTAAACGCGAATCCTGTTGATAGATCTATCGGGTAACCATACTTAACATTTAATCACGTCGCATATTCCCTTTAATATGAAATCTTACTACACCGTACCAAGGTGTAGTCGCAAAACGAAGTACTGTGCAACCGTTGAATACTGGTCGTCCAGTCCGGTTGGGGTTGTCAGGCCCGATAGATCTATCAACAGGATTCGCGTTTACAATACCGCTGTAAATAACAGTTACCAAGCTACAGGGAAGTATGCCAGTGGTACAACTCAACGTAGAATATATTTTTCAGTTACTTGTGTCCATAACGTAAAACATAAAATACATGTATTCTCATCCCGAAATATTTAGAGTTTAAAAGTGGGACTATATACTCACTGTTGTCTCGAAGATATATATATTTTTGACTTGGTCTTCCGGTTGATATCACGAACCTATCCATATATAATATATCAATATATTTTCATTTTAAACAAACATCTCGTATATATATTTATAATACTTTTAATACTTTGAATAATTCCTTAGTCCGTAGTTAGCGTTTCGATGTTAGTAATTCAATTTTAATGGTTCATTTTTAGATGTTTAATATACCCGCAATAAATAAACCCCCAACGAAATAAATAAAACTCCCATAAAACCCCATCGTATATGTGTTGGTCGAGATTAATCTTGACCCATGGTACCGGTGTTGTCAAATGACGTGTTGCGTACATAAAGTACCGGTGTTGTCAAATGACGTGTTGCGTACAATCATGGGATCTTATGATTAATCTTCTCGTGTTGTTTACGGGTGATCCTGAACCATATGAAATTGAATTATGAGTACATATATATAAAATATCATGTTATCTTAGAAATATGTGATTTATATCTTTTTTTTCCAATTGATCCCGTAGTTGAAATGATCTAGGATAACCAATTTTGTTTCGGTCATAGTTTCTTCGTTACAAGTCCGTTTTCGTTGATTCAAATTGCCATCTTCTTGGATCGAGTTCTTCTTTAAGACTATGAACTGTAAATACCTTGGTTTGTATTCAAAATCATACGGCATAAGTGAAACATTAGTGAAACATATGAAGTTAAACATTTTGTTACAAAAAAAATCATTTAATGACCATTTTTCTAAAAATACTTATACTTTGAAAAACCAAGTTTTACCTTATTAAATTAGCATATATTTAAGTTATATTACAGGTCTTGAAGTATTTTAAAAGTTAAGTTAGAAGGATCTATTTAGTTTGCAAACATGTTTGAAAACATTCAAACTATGTTCTTGTTGTTAAACTTTTGTACCACAAAATAAGATAGCTATATATATATGAATCGAATAAGGTTATGAACATAGTTTCTACCTCAAGTTCCTTGGATAAGTTTGCTGTAAAAGAGGAGTAAGAAGCTAGAATCAAAAGGATGATAGAAGTGGATGAAAGATTGGAAGTAAGTTGGTGTTCTTGGAGGGTTTTCTTGAAGTGTTTTTGTATGGTTTTCTTATGGTGTTTTAGTATGGTTTTTGAAGCTAGATCTTCTTGAAAACTTTGCTGAATTGATTAAGGGTTTTAAGGCTTCAAAGTATGTGTGTGTTTTGGCTAAAATATTGAAGTAAAATGAAACAAAGTGATGATACATATATACACCATAAAAAACGTGATTATGGTGTATATATGTACAAAATTTCAATTAATCATTTTATGTATTTAGTCATAATTGCATCCAAATACAATTACCTAGCCCTAAGGGCATGTACAATGGCTGGTTAGGTAGTGATTTGACATGTATGTACTATTAGTAAATACGTATAGAAGCTAGGTATGATACGAGTACTTATACTCTAGATATACGTATAGAAATTTTGTGAAAAATGGAATGAGGATTCAAATATAGCTATCTTTTGTGAATACACTTATATGATTTTATGTATTTAAGTCTTAAAAGTGAGTAAATACATTACTTATACGATATATGTATAAACATTATAAGTCTTAAGTATTTATGTCAAATAACGTTACGTATAGTTATCGTTTTGAAAACTTAAGTTAGTAGTTTCAAAATATACTTATAACTTATAGTTTTTGATACAAAATAAGATATTAAAACATTCATTAATCATGTTAAATATGTATATATACATATATATACGCAAACGTATAATTATCATATATTGTATAGTTCGTGATATCGTCGGTCAAACTAGACGGTCAAACGTTGTGTAAAACTCTTTTCGGAAATATAAATCTCGACAATTTGGATTACTTATCATGTTGGTAAGTTTTAATTTATATTAATCTTATAAGTATAGAACGATCGAAAAAAAATGCGGGTCAACTTTAGGGTTTTTGCTTATCGTGTCGGAACCATATAGAGATTAGAGTTTAAATTTGGTCGGAAATTTCCGGGTCGTTACAGTACCCATCCGTTAAAGAAATTTCGTCCTCGAAATTTGGTAGAGGTTGTCATAAATAACCATAGGAATGTTTTCATGACGAATATGAGGTAATAATGAAATTTTATCATTATTGAAAGATTTAGATAAAACGATTTGGTTATGTGAGACGCACGAGCGAAGCTATCACAAAAAAAAAATGAAATGAGTAAATATGGAATCGTTTTTAATCGATGACGTGGTTTAGAATTGATTTCCGGGATTTAAGGGATTTAGGAAAAATCTTACGTAATAAGATTTGGTTATTCGGCGATCAGAATCTTCTTTGATTTAATGCGGTAATCTGTTTCGATTTCTCTGTCGGATATTTCACTATAAATCCACCCCTTCGTTTCCTTATTTTTCACAACTCGCATCTTCTACTCTTTCTCCTTAATTCCTACTTTAAGGTATCCTTTGAAATGCTTCATCCCGTTCTGATTTTTGTTATACTTCTAACTTTTATATCTTTCATTCTTCTCTTCCATCTACCGCCAGAAGAATCTATTCACTTTTATGATTTTCTTGGAATTATAATGTTTCTAATTCTCCCGTGTCTTTACGTCGCCATACGTATTGATATACATGGTTTGTAGTTTCTGGGTGGTTGTTGGGTTTGATATCTTTCCTTATACTTCGATGCTCCTGCTTCTGTTTTCCATAATCATTGTCATCCATAGTTAATATTCTCTCCTATTTGCTGTGATCTATACCCCAATTTCTATTTTGGGACTTTGTCCCTTCGTTTCTTCTTCCCGTCCTTGAGTCAAGCGATCAATAGTTCGGAATTCGTAGGTATAAAATTTGGAATGAACCTAGCTATTGGTTTTAGAATAAAATTGTAATGGCACGATCTTGATTCGTTAAATTACTCGAATATTCCGGAAAAATAGAACTATCAAGGTGATACGTTCTAATATGTTTGGAGACTTGATAGAATGTAAGAGCCGTGTAACATGGCACATGATGACGGTACTGTGAATCATCACATTCCATTAGAAACTTAACATGACTTACTGTAATATAATGAAGTTGATCAAGTTTCATTATATTATACTAATTCATGTATCAGTTCCCAACACTACTTCAAAACATTCCTATTTTAAACTTGAAGGTTTTAGAACTTAGAAACTAACACAGTTTCTTTTATATTGTAACGCAGATATTACGGAGAAATACATGATTTTGGATAAGAACAGTTGTGAGAATATCTCCAGAAATATGGAGGATATGTATAACAAAAGATATGAAGATATCTTATAATATCTAAGATAAGATGATGATGAAGAATATCATCGGGAAAGGTTTAGGATAAGGGGTAGGTTTTTTTTTTTTTACTAATGGTTTCAGCAAGCACTGAATCGTTTGAATCCTTTGAAAGCAGATTCAGTTCTTGTGATTTATCTACATCCTCCTTCATACTTTGCTCAATCCGTTTTCCAGTTCCAACTCTCCTCTTTTTCTAAGCTTTACCAATACAATGTACTTCATCATTAAACTTTTGACTGTTCAAGTCGTTTACAGTTTTTTTTTTTTTTTTTTTTTTTTTTTTTTTTTTTTTTTTTTTTTTCTGCTTCTTCAGCATTTCAAGAACTACTTCATAGTCCAGGATGTTTTTCAGAACTTCACATTCGAAAAATGTAATTCTTAGGGATAGTCGTTCTCGGTATAACTGGGAGAATTTCTACGAGATTTTCAAAATACTGATTGCGGGTTTCGCCAAAGAGATAACGAGTTGCTGGTACGTCTGCTGATGATGTTGTGAAAAAGGTTCTCCGGTAACAACGTCGAAAGGACAAAGTATAAATATCGAGATTATAATAGGAGTAGTCTCACTGAGAAGTCGAAGTGGAGCTGTGACAAAATTAGCTTCTTGAAAAGGAATCGTATGATTGTTTTTGATAATGAATGATAAGGAATTCGACGCGGATACGTTTTAACTATAACTTCGGTTTCGAAAATTTTTCAGGTGCATCACTGTATGCATAAATCTTTCTTCCGTAAACGAGGTGCGGCTGGTTCAACTTCTCGATCGAGGTGTTTTCAAGAATCATGAAAAGATTTGAATGAGGATTATAATTGTCGAAGTACAAATGAGGTTTAGGATGAAATCAAGTGGCAAAATTGAAGAATTGTTTAGTTTCATATGTTATAATCAACATTTTATTTCATTTTAATTGTCCAATGTTTCTTCTTTATGCCACTTGTTGGATTTGGATAGGTAAAAAAAAATTCAAATATGAAATTTAAATGGAAATGGTTATTCTGGGGTGAACGGATACGTATATCGATGGTTGTAAGTAAAATAACAAATGACCGTTGAATCAGATTCAAGAATGTACAATATAACTTATTAATGTGAATTCTAAATATTCCTCGGGTACTACCCACCCGTTAAAATATTTTCATCATTATTAGTTTGTACGAAGGAATTTTTAATTACTATCTTTATGAAAATATACTTGCATATATATTTTCTTCAGAGATAATCATAGATTTAATGAGTCAATAAGATAATAAACTCATTTGATTTATCGTTAATTCTAGATTACATAATCTCTAAGACTTTAGAAATTACATAATCGTCATACGATACGTAAAGCGAAGATAATCGATGTAGAACGATATATAGAACGAAGATCATACTCGAAGTACAGATATTGAGTCGTGTGATGTTGATATTCGAGATACAGATTGTGATGTTGAGATTTTGGGGGTGACAAGAGTACTGTCGGCGTTGATGATGGTGGTATAGATTATGCTGCTGGTGCTGCTGCTGGTGTTTGTAACCTTCGCACCGTATTTTCTAAAGCCACTACCCGAGCGCGAAGCTCGTTGACTTCTTCTATTATACCGGGATGATTGACGGTTGGAACGAGCGAATGAACAAGATTCGAAATATGGGATAGTATGTAATCATGACGAGATACTCTAGAAATGAGCGAGAAAATGGTGTTTCGAATGGGTTCGCTGGTAAGTGCTTCAGGTTCATCGTTAAGAGGGCAATTTGGTGGATGAAATGGATCACCTTCTTCTTGCCTCCAGAGATTTAGTATATTACGAACCCATCCCCAGTTCATCCAGAATAGATGATGGGAAATTGGTTGATCCATTCCGGTGACGCTGTTCTCGGAGCTCGAATGGAAATCCATGTCGGCGTAGCTATCGAAGTTGGAGGAATTCGAACTGGATGAAGAATCCATCTTGTATGGTCGGAGAAATGAATTTTTGGTTTGGAATAGATTATAGGAGTTGGGTTTGGTATTCTTCAATACATAATTTACATATGTATTTATAATACTCAAAATCCCGTGAATTACGGAGAATCTTTGAAATTCGTCAGGCAATGTCTATTGCAACAGATACGCTAGGATACGAATTTTGTCTATACACTATCGATGCACTAAATGCAGTAAGACGTGTTTAGACTTAAGAATGATAAGCAGACAGTTCCCTAAGGATGATAAGCAGATGATTTCCGACTAGGATTGATAAGCAAAACTTTTGACAGGCAGACACGGTCAAAGTCCAGACTCACTTAATGTATCCTAACAACTACTAGTTAGACACACTAATGCAAGGCCTGGTTCGCTAAGACCAACGCTCTGATACCAACTGAAAGGATCCGAAACTAATCATCCGGACATCGTCCATATAGATTAAAAACGAATTACAATAGTTGATAACATCGCGAGGTACTTGACCTCTATATGATACATTTTACAAACGTTGCATTTATTTCTTAAAGGCAATCTATTATTACATCGAGAGTTGACATATTAGCCTAACATTTTATAACAACCAAATGATCTAATCTGCCATTTTCATAACAATAGTCTTTAATGAACTTCAATGACTCGAATGCAACGTCCTTGTATCATAGCTTAAATGGTCCCAAGTAGTATTCTTAACATGAGCTAATGCACAGCGGAAGACTTAATTCGTACCTGAGAATAACATGCTTTAAAACGTCAACATAAAGTTGGTGAGATATATAGGTTTGATGCTAGCAGCGTTATAACAATGGACCACAAGATTTCGTATATAAACATTTCAATAAAAATATTCTAAGTGGTTGAGCACTTGGTAACCATACTTAACAATTAATCACGTCGCATATTCCCTTTAATATGAAATCTTACTACACTGTACCAAGTGTAGTCACAAAACGAAGTACTGTGCAACCGTTGAATACTGGTCGTCCAGTCCGGTTGGGGTTGTCAGGCCCGATAGATCTATCAACAGGATTCGCGTTTACAATACCGCTGTAAATAACAGTTACCAAGCTACAGGGAAGTATGCCAGTGGTACAACTCAACGTAGAATATATTTTTCAGTTACTTGTGTCCATAACGTAAAACATAAAATACATGTATTCTCATCCCGAAATATTTAGAGTTTAAAAGTGGGACTATATACTCACTGTTGTCTCGAAGATATATATATTTTTGACTTGGTCTTCCGGTTGATATCACGAACCTATCCATATATAATATATCAATATATTTTCATTTTAAACAAACATCTCGTATATATATTTATAATACTTTTAATACTTTGAATAATTCCTTAGTCCGTAGTTAGCGTTTCGATGTTAGTAATTCAATTTTAATGGTTCATTTTTAGATGTTTAATATACCCGCAATAAATAAACCCCCAACGAAATAAATAAAACTCCCATAAAACCCCATCGTATATGTGTTGGTCGAGATTAATCTTGACCCATGGTACCGGTGTTGTCAAATGACGTGTTGCGTACATAAAGTACCGGTGTTGTCAAATGACGTGTTGCGTACAATCATGGGATCTTATGATTAATCTTCTCGTGTTGTTTACGGGTGATCCTGAACCATATGAAATTGAATTATGAGTACATATATATAAAATATCATGTTATCTTAGAAATATGTGATTTATATCTTTTTTTTCCAATTGATCCCGTAGTTGAAATGATCTAGGATAACCAATTTTGTTTCGGTCATAGTTTCTTCGTTACAAGTCCGTTTTCGTTGATTCAAATTGCCATCTTCTTGGATCGAGTTCTTCTTTAAGACTATGAACTGTAAATACCTTGGTTTGTATTCAAAATCATACGGCATAAGTGAAACATTAGTGAAACATATGAAGTTAAACATTTTGTTACAAAAAAAATCATTTAATGACCATTTTTCTAAAAATACTTATACTTTGAAAAACCAAGTTTTACCTTATTAAATTAGCATATATTTAAGTTATATTACAGGTCTTGAAGTATTTTAAAAGTTAAGTTAGAAGGATCTATTTAGTTTGCAAACATGTTTGAAAACATTCAAACTATGTTCTTGTTGTTAAACTTTTGTACCACAAAATAAGATAGCTATATATATATGAATCGAATAAGGTTATGAACATAGTTTCTACCTCAAGTTCCTTGGATAAGTTTGCTGTAAAAGAGGAGTAAGAAGCTAGAATCAAAAGGATGATAGAAGTGGATGAAAGATTGGAAGTAAGTTGGTGTTCTTGGAGGGTTTTCTTGAAGTGTTTTTGTATGGTTTTCTTATGGTGTTTTAGTATGGTTTTTGAAGCTAGATCTTCTTGAAAACTTTGCTGAATTGATTAAGGGTTTTAAGGCTTCAAAGTATGTGTGTGTTTTGGCTAAAATATTGAAGTAAAATGAAACAAAGTGATGATACATATATACACCATAAAAAACGTGATTATGGTGTATATATGTACAAAATTTCAATTAATCATTTTATGTATTTAGTCATAATTGCATCCAAATACAATTACCTAGCCCTAAGGGCATGTACAATGGCTGGTTAGGTAGTGATTTGACATGTATGTACTATTAGTAAATACGTATAGAAGCTAGGTATGATACGAGTACTTATACTCTAGATATACGTATAGAAATTTTGTGAAAAATGGAATGAGGATTCAAATATAGCTATCTTTTGTGAATACACTTATATGATTTTATGTATTTAAGTCTTAAAAGTGAGTAAATACATTACTTATACGATATATGTATAAACATTATAAGTCTTAAGTATTTATGTCAAATAACGTTACGTATAGTTATCGTTTTGAAAACTTAAGTTAGTAGTTTCAAAATATACTTATAACTTATAGTTTTTGATACAAAATAAGATATTAAAACATTCATTAATCATGTTAAATATGTATATATACATATATATACGCAAACGTATAATTATCATATATTGTATAGTTCGTGATATCGTCGGTCAAACTAGACGGTCAAACGTTGTGTAAAACTCTTTTCGGAAATATAAATCTCGACAATTTGGATTACTTATCATGTTGGTAAGTTTTAATTTATATTAATCTTATAAGTATAGAACGATCGAAAAAAAATGCGGGTCAACTTTAGGGTTTTTGCTTATCGTGTCGGAACCATATAGAGATTAGAGTTTAAATTTGGTCGGAAATTTCCGGGTCGTTACAGTAATGTAACGACCCGCACTTTTTCGATCGTTCTATACTTATAAGATTAATATTTACATAAATTAAACCTTGCCAACATGATAAGCAATCCAAATTGTTGAGATTTATGTTTCCGAAAAGAGTTTTACATAACGTTTGACCGTCTAGTTTGACCGATGATATCACGAACTATACAATATATGATAATTATACGTTTGTGTATATATATGTATATATACATATTTAACATGATTAAAGAATGTTTTAATACCTCATTTTATATTAATAACAACAAGTTATATGTGTATTTTGAAACTACTAACTTAAGTTTTCAAAACGATAACAATACGTAACGTTATTTGACATATATACTTAAGACTTATAATGTTATACATATATTGTATAAGTAATGTATTTAATTACTTTTAAAGAACTTAAATACATAAAACCATATAAGTGTATTCACAAAAGATAGCTATATTTGAATCCTCATTTCATTTTTCACAAAATTTCTATACGTATACCTAGAGTATTTGTACTCGTATCATACCTAGCTCCTATACGTATTTACTAATAGTAAATACACATCAAAATCACCACCTAACCAGCCATTATTCATGCCCTTAGAGCTAGGTAATTACTTTTGGATGATTACTTGACTAATTAACAAAAATACAAACTAAAATTTTGTCATGTTATCCTTAAAGATCACATTTTTAGGAGTATATATGTATCATCATTTTTGATTCATTTTTACTTCAATCTCTTAACTAAAAACACACACTCTTTCTTACTCTCTAAACTCCATAACAATCCAGCAAAGTTCCATAAAGATCTAGCTTCAAAAACCATACTAAAACACCATAAGAAAACCATACAAAAACACTTCAAGAAAACCCTCCAAGAACACCAACTTACTTCCAATCTTTCATCCACCTCTAGTACCCTTTTGATTCTAGCTTCTTACTTCTCTTTTACAGCAACTTCATCCAAGGAACTTGAGGTAGAATTTATGTTCATAACCTTATTCAATTCATATATATATAGCTATCTTATTTTGTGGTACAAAAGTTTAACAACAAGAACATAGTTTGAATGTTTTCAAACTTGTTTGCAAACTAAATAGATCCTTCTAACTTAACTTTTAAAATACTTCAAGACCTGTAATATAACTTATGTATATACTAATTTAACAAGGTAAAACTTGGTTTTTCAAAGTATAAGTATTTTTAGAAAAATGGTCATTAAATGATTTTGTTGTAACAAAAATGTTTAACTTCATATGTTTCACTAATGTTTCACTTATGCCGTATGATTTTGAATACAAACCAAGGTATTTACAGTTCATAGTCTTAAAGAAGAACTCGATCCAAGAAGATGGCAATTTGAATCAACGAAAACGGATTTGTAACGAAGAAACTATGACCGAAACAAAATTGGTTATCCTAGATCATTTCAACTACGGGATCAAATGGAAAAAAATGATATAAATCACATATTTCTAAGATAACATGATATTTTATATATATGTACTTATAATTCAATTTTATATGGTTCAGGATCACCCGTAAACAACACGAGAAGATTAATCATAAGATCCCATGATTGTACGCAACACGTCATTTGACAACACCGGTACTTTATGTACGCAACACGTCATTTGACAACACCGGTACCATGGGTCAAGATTAATCTCGACCAATACATATACGAGGGGGTTTTATTTATTTCGTTGGGGGTTTTATTTATTTCATTGCGGGTATATTAAACATCTAAAAATGAACCATTAAAATTGAATTACTAACATCGGACTGCTAACTACGGACTAAGGAATTATTCAAAGTATTAAAAGTATAACAAGTATATATTTATAACGTTTGTTTAAAAATGAAAACATATTGATATATTATATGTGGATAGGTTCGTGATATCAACCGGAAGACCGAGTCAAATTATATATATCATCAAGACAAGAGTGAGTATATAGTCCCATTTTTAAACTCTAAATATTTCGGGATGAGAATACATGTATTTTATGTTTTACGATATGGACACAAGTAACTGAAAAATATGTTCTACGTTGAGTTGTACCACTGGCATACTTCCCTGTAGCTTGGTAACTAATATTTACAGCGGTATTGTAAACGCGAATCCTGTTGATAGATCTATCGGGCCTGACAACCCCAACCGGACTGGACGACCAGTATTCAACGGTTGCACAGTACTTCGTTTTGTGACTACACTTGGTACAGTGTAGTAAGATTTCATATTAAAGGGAATATGCGACGTGAAAATGTTAAGTATGGTTACCAAGTGCTCAACCACTTAGAATATTTTTATTGAAATGTTTATATACGAAATCTTGTGGTCTATATATATATATTGCTGCGCACTAAACCTATATCTCACCAACTTTATGTTGACGTTTTTAAACATGTTTATTCTCAGGTGATAATTAAAGCTTCCGCTGCATTATGTTGAATCTAAGCAGGATCATGCGTACTCATATTTGTGTCAAAAATAAAACTGCATATCCTAGGACGTGTGTTGTAAAATATGCTAGAAATCGTGTTGTTATTATCATTTGTAAAGTTTGTAAGTCGAAGATTATCGTTAAACGATAATCATCTTTTTATTGTCTAAAGCTTGTAACAAAAATAATGGTTTGGTTTGTAATGTATAATATATGCAGTTTTCCTTTTTAAAAATGTCGCATATAGAGGTCAATACCTCGCAATGAAATCATACGTTATCTAACACGTTCTTATGGTTAAGGACGGGTTATGACATGTGGTATCAGAGCGTTGGTCTTAGCGAACCAGGTCTGCATTAGTGTGTCTAACTGATAAGTCGTTAGGATACATTAGTAAAGTCTGGACTTTGACCGGGTCTGATTTAAAAAAAAAAAACTATTGCTTATCACTGTTGGTTAAAATTTATATGTAAATATTATATAAGTACTAATGGGTTAGTTGTTGTGTGATAGATGTCGAGCTCAAAAATTGTTATCACAATCAACGACTCCGAATCAGAATCTTCAGATGGCGTTCCAGTCATTAACCTGTCCGATGACGAAAATGATATCCTTGGGGAAGACTCACAAATTCCGGATGAACCAACTATAAAGAACCCGGAAAGTGAACCCGAGGAGGAAAGTGAACCCGAGGAGGAAAGTGAACCCGAGGAGGAAAGTGAACCCGAGGAGGAAAGTGAACCCGAGGAGGAAAGTGAACCCGAGGAAGAAATACAGGAAATTACAAAAGACGAGTTCGAACTAGGAAAGAAACGAAAGGCTAATGAATTAGAAAATCCAAATCCCGAGTTTAATGAGAATGATGTGGCACCAATTCCACTCAACACTACCACCCCTATCCCCGCTATTCCTATTCGTTCTGTCCCGGCATCCAGTTCTTCAGTCCCACAGCCAAAATATAGGCAGACAGTTAGGATAAGCGTTAAGCAAATCTTTGTGTCTAAACGTCCTAGAAAATAGATCAAACGATGCGCTGCTGTGTCAAACCATGGAACCGAATAATGTTTTGTATAATATTAATAGTGTGGTTTGCTTAATGTTCGATGTAAGATAAGCATATGTAAAATATTGAAGTATGAAATGCAATAATTTTCCATGGTTAAGTATTATTTAGATTGTAGTAATTGATTCTGTACTAAGCTATTAAGTATGAACATTAACGGGTAGGTACTACCCAAGATATAATTATAAAACGCTAATAAGAAGAAAAGGCTTTTATAATAATATCTGGTTCATATTATTAACAAGCTATAAATGTACTATAAATACACACTACATCTATAATATTCCATGTGAATAATTATTTTCTTTCATTAGGAAATGGCGCGATTGAATCGAATGACGGAACAAGAACTCGAGGAACTCATCAACCAGCGAGTGAACGACAGAATGTTATGGGTTGAGGCTGCAAGAGCTGCTGCAGTTAATCCAAATCCTCGTGTAGGATGCTCCTACAAGACGTTTCAAGCTTGCAAGCCATCATCATTCAGTGGAACGGAAGGACCTATCGGTTTAACCCGATGGATAGAAAAGATGGAGACGGTGTTCAAAATCAGCGGTTGTGATGAAAAAGACATGACCAAGTTTGCATCGTGCACTTTACAAGATAGTGCACTCACATGGTGGAAGAATTATGTGAAGGCGGTAGGAGGAGATGTAGCTTATGATACTCCATGGGAAGAATTCAAAGCAATGATAATCACCGAGTATTGTCCAAGGAATGAGGTTATTAAGTTAGAAGATGAGTTACGAAGTTTGAAGGTGGTTGGTACTGAAATCACCAACTACAATCAGCGATTCATGGAATTGGTTTTACTATGTCCTGAATTGGTTCCAACCGAAGCACGGAAGATTGAAATGTACAAAGGTGGTTTGTCCAAGAAGGTCAAGGCAAACGTTACGGCATCGAAACCTAAGACAATTCATGAAGCTATAACCATGGCAAACGAGCTAATGGATCAGGTTATTTTGGACAAGAAAGCATTCAATACTGAGGTGAAGGTATTGGGGAACAAGAAAAAGTGGAATGGAGGTTATGATCAAGGTAACCAACAACAACCTTATAAGAAACAAGAAACCACGAAAGGTGCGGGTAGCGGTTCAGGCTTTGGTTACAAAGGACAAAGTCCTTTATGCAACCGTTGTCACAAACATCATTTTGGTTACTGTAGTGTGTTGTGCACTAAATGCAATAGACAGGGACATCTTGCTGAAGATTGTAAGGCTCTCGTTACAAATGCAAATGGTAACAAGACTCCTGCCACCAACGCAAATAGAACTGCTTTGGCTAACATTACTTGTTTTGGGTGTGGAAAACAAGGTCATTATAAGAGCCAGTGCCCGAATCAGAATGGCGGACCTGCACGTGGAAGAGCGTTTGTTATTAATGCTAGAGAGGCACGAGAAGACCCGGAGCTTGTTACGGGTACGTTTACCATTAATAACTTATCAGCATCTATTTTATTTGATACTGGCGCCGATAGAAGTTATGTGTGTAGAAATTTTTACACTAAATTGAATTGTTCATCATTACCTCTAGATGCTAAGTACATGATTGAGTTAGCTAATGGTAAACTAATTAAAGCCGATAAAATTTGTCGTGGTTGTGAAATAAATCTAGCCGGAGAAACGTTTAAAATCGACTTAATACCCGTAGAATTAGGAGGTTTTGATGTAATAGTCGGCATGGACTGGATGTCCAAAATAGGAGCGGAAGTTGTTTGTGCCAAGAAGGCAATTCGTATTCCTGGTAAGGATAAAATGCCAGTGATGATTTATGGAGAGAAGGGTAATTCAAAACTAAAACTCATTAGCTGTTTGAAAGCCAAGAAGTGTTTAGAAAAGGGATGTTACGCTATTTTAGCACATGTTAATAAAGTCGAAAAGAAAGAAAAGTGCATCAACGACGTGCCTGTGGCAAGAGATTTTCCTGAAGTTTTTCCGGAAGAATTGCCGGGATTACCTCCATTTAGATCGGTAGAATTTCAAATAGATTTAGTACCAGGAGCTGCACCAGTGGCTCGTGCTCCATATAGACTTGCACCGTCCGAGTTAAAAGAACTTCAAAGTCAGTTAAAAGAATTACTGGACCGTGGATTCATACGACCGAGTACTTCACCGTGGGGAGCTCCAATTTTGTTTGTTAAGAAGAAAGATGGATATTTTAGGATGTGTATAGACTATCGTGAATTAAATAAGTTAACTATCAAGAATCGATATCCACTACCGAGAATTGATGACTTATTTGATCAACTGCAAGGATCATGTATTTATTCGAAAATCGACTTAAGATCGGGCTATCATCAACTACGCGTCAAAGAAGAGGACATTCCGAAAACTGCTTTTCGGACACGTTATGGTCATTACGAATTTTTGGTTATGCCGTTTGGATTGACGAATGCGCCAGCTGTATTTATGGACCTCATGAATCGAGTTTGTAGTCCGTATTTAGATAAGTTTGTTATCGTTTTCATTGATGATATTCTTATCTATTCCAAGAGTGAGCAAGAGCATGAAGAGCATTTAAGGTTGATATTGGAGTTGTTAAGAAAAGAACAGCTATATGCTAAATTTTCCAAGTGTGCTTTTTGGTTGAAAGAAGTGCAATTTCTTGGCCATGTTGTTAATAGCGAAGGAATTCAGGTTGATCCAGCAAAAACTGAAGCTATTGAAAAATGGGAGACTCCTAAGACACCAACGCAGATACGCCAATTTTTGGGTTTAGCCGGTTATTATAGAAGGTTTATTCAAGATTTTTCCCGAATAGCTAAGCCGTTGACAGCGTTAACGCAAAAAGGGAAGAAATATGAATGGACCTCGGAGCAGGAGAACGCATTTCAATTACTGAAGAAGAAGTTAACTACGGCGCCTATTTTATCGTTACCTGAAGGGAATGATGATTTTGAAATATATTGTGACGCTTCGCGACAAGGTTTTGGTTGTGTTCTTATGCAACGAAAGAAAGTTATTGCATACGCATCCCGACAATTGAAAATTCACGAGCGGAATTATACGACGCATGATCTAGAATTGGGAGCAGTCGTGTTTGCATTGAAGATGTGGAGACATTACTTGTATGGGGTTAAATTCACTGTGTTTACTGATCATAAAAGCCTTCAACATATTTTCGATCAAAAACAGCTGAACATGAGGCAACGTAGGTGGGTTGAGTTAATAAATGACTATGATTGTGAAATTCGTTATCATCCCGGGAAAGCGAACGTGGTGGCCGACGCTCTAAGCAGAAAGGAACGAGAACCAATTCGAGTACGAGCGATGAACATAAAAATTCGCATGAATCTCAACTCACAAATCAAAGAAGTTCAACGAGAAGCACTTACTAAAGAAAATATAGGAAATGAAATAATGAAGAAGTATGAGAAGCAACTCGTTATGCGGGAAGATGGAATTCGATATTTTGCAAATCGTATTTGGGTACCGAAGTTGGGTGGATTAAGGAAGTTGATATTGAACGAGGCACATAAGACAAGATATTCGATACATCCTGGAGTTGGAAAGATGTACCAAGATCTTAAGACGCATTATTGGTGGCCTAATTTGAAGACAGACGTTGCAACATATGTTGGGGAATGTTTAACTTGTTCCAAAGTCAAAGCAGAACATCAAAAGCCGTCAGGGTTACTTCAACAACCAGAAATCCCAGAATGGAAATGGGATGGTATTACCATGGATTTCATCACGAAGTTACCAAAGACTGCCTGGGGGTACGACACCATTTGGGTGATTGTTGATCGTCTCACCAAGTCTGCACATTTCTTGCCTATAAAGGAAACAGATAGAATGGAGAAACTATTACGATTGTATATAAAGGAAGTTGTTTCAAGGCATGGAATACCTATTTCCATTATATCCGATCGTGATAGTAGATTTACCTCAAAGTTTTGGCAATCACTACAGGAGGCACTAGGAACTCGGTTGGATATGAGTACCGCATATCATCCACAAACCGATGGACAGAGTGAGAGAACGATTCAGACTCTCGAAGACATGCTCAGGGCATGTGTGATCGATTTTGGAAACGGATGGGATAAATATCTACCGTTAGCAGAATTCTCGTATAATAATAGTTATCATGCGAGCATTGGAGCTGCGCCATTCGAAGCATTGTACGGAAGGAAGTGTAGATCTCCTATCTGTTGGAATGAAGTAGGAGATCGACATTTAACTGGTCCCGAGATCATACATGAAACGACTGAGAAGATAGTGCAAATCAAGGAGAGATTGAAAACAGCCCGTAGTCGCCAAAAGAGCTACGCCGATGTTCGAAGGAAACCATTAGAGTTTCAGGTCGGGGACATGGTTATGCTAAAGGTGTCACCTTGGAAAGGTGTAATACGTTTCGGCAAAAGGGGTAAACTGAACCCAAGATACGTAGGCCCGTTTAAGATCATCGAACGCATTGGACCGGTAGCTTATCGACTCGAGTTACCACAACAACTCGCCGGAGTACATAATACCTTTCACGTCTCAAACCTTAAGAAGTGTCTTGCAAAGGAAGACCTCACCATTCCTCTTGAAGAAATCCATGTCGACGAGAAACTACAATTCGTCGAAGAACCAATCGAAATCATGGACCGTGAAGTTAAACAGCTCAAACAGAGTAATATACCGATTGTTAAGGTTCGTTGGAATGCTAGAAGAGGTCCCGAGTTTACGTGGGAACGAGAGGATCAAATGAAACAAAAGTATCCACACTTGTTTCTCGATAACGCAAAATAGGTACAATTTTAAAATTTCGGGACGAAATTTATTTAACGGGGAGGTAATGTAACGACCCGCACTTTTTCGATCGTTCTATACTTATAAGATTAATATTTACATAAATTAAACCTTGCCAACATGATAAGCAATCCAAATTGTTGAGATTTATGTTTCCGAAAAGAGTTTTACATAACGTTTGACCGTCTAGTTTGACCGATGATATCACGAACTATACAATATATGATAATTATACGTTTGTGTATATATATGTATATATACATATTTAACATGATTAAAGAATGTTTTAATACCTCATTTTATATTAATAACAACAAGTTATATGTGTATTTTGAAACTACTAACTTAAGTTTTCAAAACGATAACAATACGTAACGTTATTTGACATATATACTTAAGACTTATAATGTTATACATATATTGTATAAGTAATGTATTTAATTACTTTTAAAGAACTTAAATACATAAAACCATATAAGTGTATTCACAAAAGATAGCTATATTTGAATCCTCATTTCATTTTTCACAAAATTTCTATACGTATACCTAGAGTATTTGTACTCGTATCATACCTAGCTCCTATACGTATTTACTAATAGTAAATACACATCAAAATCACCACCTAACCAGCCATTATTCATGCCCTTAGAGCTAGGTAATTACTTTTGGATGATTACTTGACTAATTAACAAAAATACAAACTAAAATTTTGTCATGTTATCCTTAAAGATCACATTTTTAGGAGTATATATGTATCATCATTTTTGATTCATTTTTACTTCAATCTCTTAACTAAAAACACACACTCTTTCTTACTCTCTAAACTCCATAACAATCCAGCAAAGTTCCATAAAGATCTAGCTTCAAAAACCATACTAAAACACCATAAGAAAACCATACAAAAACACTTCAAGAAAACCCTCCAAGAACACCAACTTACTTCCAATCTTTCATCCACCTCTAGTACCCTTTTGATTCTAGCTTCTTACTTCTCTTTTACAGCAACTTCATCCAAGGAACTTGAGGTAGAATTTATGTTCATAACCTTATTCAATTCATATATATATAGCTATCTTATTTTGTGGTACAAAAGTTTAACAACAAGAACATAGTTTGAATGTTTTCAAACTTGTTTGCAAACTAAATAGATCCTTCTAACTTAACTTTTAAAATACTTCAAGACCTGTAATATAACTTATGTATATACTAATTTAACAAGGTAAAACTTGGTTTTTCAAAGTATAAGTATTTTTAGAAAAATGGTCATTAAATGATTTTGTTGTAACAAAAATGTTTAACTTCATATGTTTCACTAATGTTTCACTTATGCCGTATGATTTTGAATACAAACCAAGGTATTTACAGTTCATAGTCTTAAAGAAGAACTCGATCCAAGAAGATGGCAATTTGAATCAACGAAAACGGATTTGTAACGAAGAAACTATGACCGAAACAAAATTGGTTATCCTAGATCATTTCAACTACGGGATCAATTGGAAAAAAATGATATAAATCACATATTTCTAAGATAACATGATATTTTATATATATGTACTTATAATTCAATTTTATATGGTTCAGGATCACCCGTAAACAACACGAGAAGATTAATCATAAGATCCCATGATTGTACGCAACACGTCATTTGACAACACCGGTACTTTATGTACGCAACACGTCATTTGACAACACCGGTACCATGGGTCAAGATTAATCTCGACCAATACATATACGAGGGGGTTTTATTTATTTCGTTGGGGGTTTTATTTATTTCATTGCGGGTATATTAAACATCTAAAAATGAACCATTAAAATTGAATTACTAACATCGGACTGCTAACTACGGACTAAGGAATTATTCAAAGTATTAAAAGTATAACAAGTATATATTTATAACGTTTGTTTAAAAATGAAAACATATTGATATATTATATGTGGATAGGTTCGTGATATCAACCGGAAGACCGAGTCAAAATATATATATCATCAAGACAAGTGTGAGTATATAGTCCCATTTTTAAACTCTAAATATTTCGGGATGAGAATACATGTATTTTATGTTTTACGATATGGACACAAGTAACTGAAAAATATGTTCTACGTTGAGTTGTACCACTGGCATACTTCCCTGTAGCTTGGTAACTAATATTTACAGCGGTATTGTAAACGCGAATCCTGTTGATAGATCTATCGGGCCTGACAACCCCAACCGGACTGGACGACCAGTATACAACGGTTGCACAGTACTTCGTTTTGTGACTACACTTGGTACAGTGTAGTAAGATTTCATATTAAAGGGAATATGCGACGTGAAAATGTTAAGTATGGTTACCAAGTGCTCAACCACTTAGAATATTTTTATTGAAATGTTTATATACGAAATCTTGTGGTCTATATATATATATTGCTGCGCACTAAACCTATATCTCACCAACTTTATGTTGACGTTTTTAAACATGTTTATTCTCAGGTGATAATTAAAGCTTCCGCTGCATTATGTTGAATCTAAGCAGGATCATGCGTACTCATATTTGTGTCAAAAATAAAACTGCATATCCTAGGACGTGTGTTGTAAAATATGCTAGAAATCGTGTTGTTATTATCATTTGTAAAGTTTGTAAGTCGAAGATTATCGTTAAACGATAATCATCTTTTTATTGTCTAAAGCTTGTAACAAAAATAATGGTTTGGTTTGTAATGTATAATATATGCAGTTTTCCTTTTTAAAAATGTCGCATATAGAGGTCAATACCTCGCAATGAAATCATACGTTATCTAACACGTTCTTATGGTTAAGGACGGGTTATGACATGTGGTATCAGAGCGTTGGTCTTAGCGAACCAGGTCTGCATTAGTGTGTCTAACTGATAAGTCGTTAGGATACATTAGTAAAGTCTGGACTTTGACCGGGTCTGATTTAAAAAAAAAAAACTATTGCTTATCACTGTTGGTTAAAATTTATATGTAAATATTATATAATTACTAATGGGTTAGTTGTTGTGTGATAGATGTCGAGCTCAAAAATTGTTATCACAATCAACGACTCCGAATCAGAATCTTCAGATGGCGTTCCAGTCATTAACCTGTCCGATGACGAAAATGATATCCTTGGGGAAGACTCACAAATTCCGGATGAACCAACTATAAAGAACCCGGAAAGTGAACCCGAGGAGGAAAGTGAACCCGAGGAGGAAAGTGAACCCGAGGAGGAAAGTGAACCCGAGGAGGAAAGTGAACCCGAGGAAGAAATACAGGAAATTACAAAAGACGAGTTCGAACTAGGAAAGAAACGAAAGGCTAATGAATTAGAAAATCCAAATCCCGAGTTTAATGAGAATGATGTGGCACCAATTCCACTCAACACTACCACCCCTATCCCCGCTATTCCTATTCGTTCTGTCCCGGCATCCAGTTCTTCAGTCCCACAGCCAAAATATAGGCAGACAGTTAGGATAAGCGTTAAGCAAATCTTTGTGTCTAAACGTCCTAGAAAATAGATCAAACGATGCGCTGCTGTGTCAAACCATGGAACCGAATAATGTTTTGTATAATATTAATAGTGTGGTTTGCTTAATGTTCGATGTAAGATAAGCATATGTAAAATATTGAAGTATGAAATGCAATAATTTTCCATGGTTAAGTATTATTTAGATTGTAGTAATTGATTCTGTACTAAGCTATTAAGTATGAACATTAACGGGTAGGTACTACCCAAGATATAATTATAAAACGCTAATAAGAAGAAAAGGCTTTTATAATAATATCTGGTTCATATTATTAACAAGCTATAAATGTACTATAAATACACACTACATCTATAATATTCCATGTGAATAATTATTTTCTTTCATTAGGAAATGGCGCGATTGAATCGAATGACGGAACAAGAACTCGAAGAACTCATCAACCAGCGAGTGAACGACAGAATGTTATGGGTTGAGGCTGCAAGAGCTGCTGCAGTTAATCCAAATCCTCGTGTAGGATGCTCCTACAAGACGTTCCAAGCTTGCAAGCCTTCATCATTCAGTGGAACGGAAGGGCCGATCGGTTTAACCCGATGGATAGAAAAGATGGAGACGGTGTTTAAAATCAGTGGTTGTGATGAAAAAGACATGACCAAGTTTGCATCGTGCACTTTACAAGATAGTGCACTCACATGGTGGAAGAATTATGTGAAGGCGGTAGGAGGAGATGTAGCTTATGATACTCCATGGGAAGAATTCAAAGCAATGATAATCACCGAGTATTGTCCAAGGAATGAGGTTATTAAGTTAGAAGATGAGTTACGAAGTTTGAAGGTGGTTGGTACTGAAATCACCAACTACAATCAGCGATTCATGGAATTGGTTTTACTATGTCCTGAATTGGTTCCAACCGAAGCACGGAAGATTGAAATGTACAAAGGTGGTTTGTCCAAGAAGGTCAAGGCAAACGTTACGGCATCGAAACCTAAGACAATTCATGAAGCTATAACCATGGCAAACGAGCTAATGGATCAGGTTATTTTGGACAAGAAAGCATTCAATACTGAGGTGAAGGTATTGGGGAACAAGAAAAAGTGGAATGGAGGTTATGATCAAGGTAACCAACAACAACCTTATAAGAAACAAGAAACCACGAAAGGTGCGGGTAGCGGTTCAGGCTTTGGTTACAAAGGACAAAGTCCTTTATGCAACCGTTGTCACAAACATCATTTTGGTTACTGTAGTGTGTTGTGCACTAAATGCAATAGACAGGGACATCTTGCTGAAGATTGTAAGGCTCTCGTTACAAATGCAAATGGTAACAAGACTCCTGCCACCAACGCAAATAGAACTGCTTTGGCTAACATTACTTGTTTTGGGTGTGGAAAACAAGGTCATTATAAGAGCCAGTGCCCGAATCAGAATGGCGGACCTGCACGTGGAAGAGCGTTTGTTATTAATGCTAGAGAGGCACGAGAAGACCCGGAGCTTGTTACGGGTACGTTTACCATTAATAACTTATCAGCATCTATTTTATTTGATACTGGCGCCGATAGAAGTTATGTGTGTAGAAATTTTTACACTAAATTGAATTGTTCATCATTACCTCTAGATGCTAAGTACATGATTGAGTTAGCTAATGGTAAACTAATTAAAGCCGATAAAATTTGTCGTGGTTGTGAAATAAATCTAGCCGGAGAAACGTTTAAAATCGACTTAATACCCGTAGAATTAGGAGGTTTTGATGTAATAGTCGGCATGGACTGGATGTCCAAAATAGGAGCGGAAGTTGTTTGTGCCAAGAAGGCAATTCGTATTCCTGGTAAGGATAAAATGCCAGTGATGATTTATGGAGAGAAGGGTAATTCAAAACTAAAACTCATTAGCTGTTTGAAAGCCAAGAAGTGTTTAGAAAAGGGATGTTACGCTATTTTAGCACATGTTAATAAAGTCGAAAAGAAAGAAAAGTGCATCAACGACGTGCCTGTGGCAAGAGATTTTCCTGAAGTTTTTCCGGAAGAATTGCCGGGATTACCTCCATTTAGATCGGTAGAATTTCAAATAGATTTAGTACCAGGAGCTGCACCAGTGGCTCGTGCTCCATATAGACTTGCACCGTCTGAGTTAAAAGAACTTCAAAGTCAGTTAAAAGAATTACTGGACCGTGGATTCATACGACCGAGTACTTCACCGTGGGGAGCTCCAATTTTGTTTGTTAAGAAGAAAGATGGATCTTTTAGGATGTGTATAGACTATCGTGAATTAAATAAGTTAACTATCAAGAATCGATATCCACTACCGAGAATTGATGACTTATTTGATCAACTGCAAGGATCATGTATTTATTCGAAAATCGACTTAAGATCGGGCTATCATCAACTACGCGTCAAAGAAGAGGACATTCCGAAAACTGCTTTTCGGACACGTTATGGTCATTACGAATTTTTGGTTATGCCGTTTGGATTGACGAATGCGCCAGCTGTATTTATGGACCTCATGAATCGAGTTTGTAGTCCGTATTTAGATAAGTTTGTTATCGTTTTCATTGATGATATTCTTATCTATTCCAAGAGTGAGCAAGAGCATGAAGAGCATTTAAGGTTGATATTGGAGTTGTTAAGAAAAGAACAGCTATATGCTAAATTTTCCAAGTGTGCTTTTTGGTTGAAAGAAGTGCAATTTCTTGGCCATGTTGTTAATAGCGAAGGAATTCAGGTTGATCCAGCAAAAACTGAAGCCATTGAAAAATGGGAGACTCCTAAGACACCAACGCAGATACGCCAATTTTTGGGTTTAGCCGGTTATTATAGAAGGTTTATTCAAGATTTTTCCCGAATAGCTAAGCCGTTGACAGCATTAACGCAAAAAGGGAAGAAATATGAATGGACTTCAGAGCAGGAGAACGCATTTCAATTACTGAAGAAGAAGTTAACTACGGCGCCTATTTTATCGTTACCTGAAGGGAATGATGATTTTGAAATATATTGTGACGCTTCGCGACAAGGTTTTGGTTGTGTTCTTATGCAACGAAAGAAAGTTATTGCATACGCATCCCGACAATTGAAAATTCACGAGCGGAATTATACGACGCATGATCTAGAATTGGGAGCAGTCGTGTTTGCATTGAAGATGTGGAGACATTACTTGTATGGGGTTAAATTCACTGTGTTTACTGATCATAAAAGCCTTCAACATATTTTCGATCAAAAACAGCTGAACATGAGGCAACGTAGGTGGGTTGAGTTAATAAATGACTATGATTGTGAAATTCGTTATCATCCCGGGAAAGCGAACGTGGTGGCCGACGCTCTAAGCAGAAAGGAACGAGAACCAATTCGAGTACGAGCGATGAACATAAAAATTCGCATGAATCTCAACTCACAAATCAAAGAAGTTCAACGAGAAGCACTTACTAAAGAAAATATAGGAAATGAAATAATGAAGAAGTATGAGAAGCAACTCGTTATGCGGGAAGATGGAATTCGATATTTTGCAAATCGTATTTGGGTACCGAAGTTGGGTGGATTAAGGAAGTTGATATTGAACGAGGCACATAAGACAAGATATTCGATACATCCTGGAGTTGGAAAGATGTACCAAGATCTTAAGACGCATTATTGGTGGCCTAATTTGAAGACAGACGTTGCAACATATGTTGGGGAATGTTTAACTTGTTCCAAAGTCAAAGCAGAACATCAAAAGCCGTCAGGGTTACTTCAACAACCAGAAATCCCAGAATGGAAATGGGATGGTATTACCATGGATTTCATCACGAAGTTACCAAAGACTGCCTGGGGGTACGACACCATTTGGGTGATTGTTGATCGTCTCACCAAGTCTGCACATTTCTTGCCTATAAAGGAAACAGATAGAATGGAGAAACTATTACGATTGTATATAAAGGAAGTTGTTTCAAGGCATGGAATACCTATTTCCATTATATCCGATCGTGATAGTAGATTTACCTCAAAGTTTTGGCAATCACTACAGGAGGCACTAGGAACTCGGTTGGATATGAGTACCGCATATCATCCACAAACCGATGGACAGAGTGAAAGAACGATTCAGACTCTCGAAGACATGCTCAGGGCATGTGTGATCGATTTTGGAAACGGATGGGATAAATACCTACCGTTAGCAGAATTCTCGTATAATAATAGTTATCATGCGAGCATTGGAGCTGCGCCATTCGAAGCATTGTACGGAAGGAAGTGTAGATCTCCTATCTGTTGGAATGAAGTAGGAGATCGACATTTAACTGGTCCCGAGATCATACATGAAACGACTGAGAAGATAGTGCAAATCAAGGAGAGATTGAAAACAGCCCGTAGTCGCCAAAAGAGCTACGCCGATGTTCGAAGGAAACCATTAGAGTTTCAGGTCGGGGACATGGTTATGCTAAAGGTGTCACCTTGGAAAGGTGTAATACGTTTCGGCAAAAGGGGTAAACTGAACCCAAGGTACGTAGGCCCGTTCAAGATCATCGAACGCATTGGACCGGTAGCTTATCGACTCGAGTTACCGCAACAACTCGTTGGAGTACATAATACCTTTCACGTCTCAAACCTGAAGAAGTGTCTTGCAAAGGAAGACCTCACCATTCCTCTTGAAGAAATTCATGTCGACGAGAAACTACAATTCGTCGAAGAACCAATCGAAATCATGGACCGTGAAGTTAAACAGCTCAAACAGAGTAATATACCGATTGTTAAGGTTCGTTGGAATGCTAGAAGAGGTCCCGAGTTTACTTGGGAACGAGAGGATCAGATGAAACGAAAGTATCCGCATTTGTTTCTCGATGACGCAAAATAGGTACAATTTTAAAATTTCGGGACGAAATTTATTTAACGGGGAGGTAATGTAACGACCCGCACTTTTTCGATCGTTATATACTTATAAGATTAATATTTACATAAATTAAACCTTACCAACATGATAAGCAATCCAAATTGTCGAGACTGATATTTCCGAAAAGAGTTTTACACAACGTTTGACCGTCTAGTTTGACCGATGATATCACGAACCATACAATATATGATAATTATACGTTTGTGTATATATATGTATATATACATATTTAACATGATTAAGGAATGTTTTAATACCTCATTTTATATTAATAACAACAAGTTATATGTGTATTTTGAAACTACTAACTTAAGTTTTCAAAACGATAACTATACGTAACGTTATTTGACATAAATACTTAAGACATATAATGTTTATACATATATTGTATAAGTAATGTATTTAATCACTTTTAAGAACTTAAATACATAAAATCATATAAGTGTATTCACAAAAGATAGCTATATTTGAATCCTCATTTCATTTTTCACAAAATTTCTATACGTATACCTAGAGTATTTGTACTCGTATCATACCTAGCTCCTATACGTATTTACTAATAGTAAATACACATCAAAATCACCACCTAACCAGCCATTATTCATGCCCTTAGAGCTAGGTAATTACTTTTGGATGATTACTTGACTAATTACAAAAATACAAACTAAAATTTTGTCATGTTATCCTTAAAGATCACATTTTTAGGAGTATATATGTATCATCATTTTTGATTCATTTTTACTTCAATCTCTTAACTAAAAACACACACTCTTTCTTACTCTCTAAACTCCATAACAATCCAGCAAAGTTCCATAAAGATCTAGCTTCAAAAACCATACTAAAACACCATAAGAAAACCATACAAAAACACTTCAAGAAAACCCTCCAAGAACACCAACTTACTTCCAATCTTTCATCCACTTCTATCATCCTTTTGATTCTAGCTTCTTACTCCTCTTTTACAGCAAACTTATCCAAGGAACTTGAGGTAGAAACTATGTTCATAACCTTATTCGATTCATATATATATAGCTATCTTATTTTGTGGTACAAAAGTTTAACAACAAGAACATAGTTTGAATGTTTTCAAACATGTTTGCAAACTAAATAGATCCTTCTAACTTAACTTTTAAAATACTTCAAGACCTGTAATATAACTTAAATATATGCTAATTTAATAAGGTAAAACTTGGTTTTTCAAAGTATAAGTATTTTTAGAAAAATGGTCATTAAATGATTTTTTTTGTAACAAAATGTTTAACTTCATATGTTTCACTAATGTTTCACTTATGCCGTATGATTTTGAATACAAACCAAGGTATTTACAGTTCATAGTCTTAAAGAAGAACTCGATCCAAGAAGATGGCAATTTGAATCAACGAAAACGGAATTGTAACGAAGAAACTATGACCGAAACAAAATTGGTTATCCTAGATCATTTCAACTACGGGATCAATTGGAAAAAAAAGATATAAATCACATATTTCTAAGATAACATGATATTTTATATATATGTACTCATAATTCAATTTCATATGGTTCAGGATCACCCGTAAACAACACGAGAAGATTAATCATAAGATCCCATGATTGTACGCAACACGTCATTTGACAACACCGGTACTTTATGTACGCAACACGTCATTTGACAACACCGGTACCATGGGTCAAGATTAATCTCGACCAACAAATATACGATGGGGTTTTATGGGAGTTTTATTTATTTCGTTGGGGGTTTATTTATTGCGGGTATATTAAACATCTAAAAATGAACCATTAAAATTGAATTACTAACATCGAAACGCTAACTACGGACTAAGGAATTATTCAAAGTATTAAAAGTATTATAAATATATATACGAGATGTTTGTTTAAAATGAAAATATATTGATATATTATATATGGATAGGTTCGTGATATCAACCGGAAGACCAAGTCAAAAATATATATATCTTCGAGACAACAGTGAGTATATAGTCCCACTTTTAAACTCTAAATATTTCGGGATGAGAATACATGTATTTTATGTTTTACGATATGGACACAAGTAACTGAAAAATATATTCTACGTTGAGTTGTACCACTGGCATACTTCCCTGTAGCTTGGTAACTAATATTTACAGCGGTATTGTAAACGCAAATCCTGTTGATAGATCTATCGGGCCTGACAACCCCAACCGGACTGGACGACCAGTATTCAACGGTTGCACAGTACTTCGTTTTGTGACTACACTTGGTACGGTGTAGTAAGATTTCATATTAAAGGGAATATGCGACGTGATTAATTGTTAAGTATGGTTACCAAGTGCTCAACCACTTAGAATATTTTTATTGAAATGTTTATATACGAAATCTTGTGGTCCATTGTTATAACGCTGCTAGCATCAAACCTATATATCTCACCAACTTTATGTTGACGTTTTAAAGCATGTTATTCTCAGGTACGAATTAAGTCTTCCGCTGTGCATTAGCTCATGTTAAGAATACTACTTGGGACCATTTAAGCTATGATACAAGGACGTTGCATTCGAGTCATTGAAGTTCATTAAAGACTATTGTTATGAAAATGGCAGATTAGATCATTTGGTTGTTATAAAATGTTAGGCTAATATGTCAACTCTCGATGTAATAATAGATTGCCTTTAATTATCACCTGAGAATAAACATGTTTAAAAACGTCAACATAAAGTTGGTGAGATATAGGTTTAGTGCGCAGCAATATATATATATAGACCACAAGATTTCGTATATAAACATTTCAATAAAAATATTCTAAGTGGTTGAGCACTTGGTAACCATACTTAACATTTTCACGTCGCATATTCCCTTTAATATGAAATCTTACTACACTGTACCAAGTGTAGTCACAAAACGAAGTACTGTGCAACCGTTGAATACTGGTCGTCCAGTCCGGTTGGGGTTGTCAGGCCCGATAGATCTATCAACAGGATTCGCGTTTACAATACCGCTGTAAATATTAGTTACCAAGCTACAGGGAAGTATGCCAGTGGTACAACTCAACGTAGAACATATTTTTCAGTTACTTGTGTCCATATCGTAAAACATAAAATACATGTATTCTCATCCCGAAATATTTAGAGTTTAAAAATGGGACTATATACTCACACTTGTCTTGATGATATATATATTTTGACTCGGTCTTCCGGTTGATATCACGAACCTATCCACATATAATATATCAATATGTTTTCATTTTTAAACAAACGTTATAAATATATACTTGTTATACTTTTAATACTTTGAATAATTCCTTAGTCCGTAGTTAGCAGTCCGATGTTAGTAATTCAATTTTAATGGTTCATTTTTAGATGTTTAATATACCCGCAATGAAATAAATAAAACCCCCAACGAAATAAATAAAACCCCCTCGTATATGTATTGGTCGAGATTAATCTTGACCCATGGTACCGGTGTTGTCAAATGACGTGTTGCGTACAATCATGGGATCTTATGATTAATCTTCTCGTGTTGTTTACGGGTGATCCTGAACCATATAAAATTGAATTATAAGTACATATATATAAAATATCATGTTATCTTAGAAATATGTGATTTATATCATTTTTTTCCAATTGATCCCGTAGTTGAAATGATCTAGGATAACCAATTTTGTTTCGGTCATAGTTTCTTCGTTACAAATCCGTTTTCGTTGATTCAAATTGCCATCTTCTTGGATCGAGTTCTTCTTTAAGACTATGAACTGTAAATACCTTGGTTTGTATTCAAAATCATACGGCATAAGTGAAACATTAGTGAAACATATGAAGTTAAACATTTTTGTTACAACAAAATCATTTAATGACCATTTTTCTAAAAATACTTATACTTTGAAAAACCAAGTTTTACCTTGTTAAATTAGTATATACATAAGTTATATTACAGGTCTTGAAGTATTTTAAAAGTTAAGTTAGAAGGATCTATTTAGTTTGCAAACAAGTTTGAAAACATTCAAACTATGTTCGTGTTGTTAAACTTTTGTACCACAAAATAAGATAGCTATATATATATGAATTGAATAAGGTTATGAACATAAATTCTACCTCAAGTTCCTTGGATGAAGTTGCTGTAAAAGAGAAGTAAGAAGCTAGAATCAAAAGGGTGATGGAAGTGGATGAAAGATTGGAAGTAAGTTGGTGTTCTTGGAGGGTTTTCTTGAAGTGTTTTTGTATGGTTTTTGTATGGTGTTTTAGTATGGTTTTTGAAGCTAGATCTTTATGGAACTTTGCTGGATTGTTATGGAGTTTAGAGAGTAAGAAAGAGTGTGTGTTTTTAGTTAAGAGATTGAAGTAAAAATGAATCAAAAATGATGATACATATATACTCCTAAAAATGTGATCTTTAAGGATAACATGACAAAATTTTAGTTTGTATTTTTGTTAATTAGTCAAGTAATCATCCAAAAGTAATTACCTAGCTCTAAGGGCATGAATAATGGCTGGTTAGGTGGTGATTTTGATGTGTATTTACTATTAGTAAATACGTATAGGAGCTAGGTATGATACGAGTACAAATACTCTAGGTATACGTATAGAAATTTTGTGAAAAATGAAATGAGGATTCAAATATAGCTATCTTTTGTGAATACACTTATATGGTTTTATGTATTTAAGTTCTTTAAAAGTAATTAAATACATTACTTATACAATATATGTATAACATTATAAGTCTTAAGTATATATGTCAAATAACGTTACGTATTGTTATCGTTTTGAAAACTTAAGTTAGTAGTTTCAAAATACACATATAACTTGTTGTTATTAATATAAAATGAGGTATTAAAACATTCTTTAATCATGTTAAATATGTATATATACATATATATACACAAACGTATAATTATCATATATTGTATAGTTCGTGATATCATCGGTCAAACTAGACGGTCAAACGTTATGTAAAACTCTTTTCGGAAACATAAATCTCAACAATTTGGATTGCTTATCATGTTGGCAAGGTTTAATTTATGTAAATATTAATCTTATAAGTATAGAACGTATCACCTTGATAGTTCTATTTTTCCGGAATATTCGAGTAATTTAACGAATCAAGATCGTGCCATTACAATTTTATTCTAAAACCAATAGCTAGGTTCATTCCAAATTTTATACCTACGAATTCCGAACTATTGATCGCTTGACTCAAGGACGGGAAGAAGAAACGAAGGGACAAAGTCCCAAAATAGAAATTGGGGTATAGATCACAGCAAATAGGAGAGAATATTAACTATGGATGACAATGATTATGGAAAACAGAAGCAGGAGCATCGAAGTATAAGGAAAGATATCAAACCCAACAACCACCCAGAAACTACAAACCATGTATATCAATACGTATGGCGACGTAAAGACACGGGAGAATTAGAAACATTATAATTCCAAGAAAATCATAAAAGTGAATAGATTCTTCTGGCGGTAGATGGAAGAGAAGAATGAAAGATATAAAAGTTAGAAGTATAACAAAAATCAGAACGGGATGAAGCATTTCAAAGGATACCTTAAAGTAGGAATTAAGGAGAAAGAGTAGAAGATGCGAGTTGTGAAAAATAAGGAAACGAAGGGGTGGATTTATAGTGAAATATCCGACAGAGAAATCGAAACAGATTACCGCATTAAATCAAAGAAGATTCTGATCGCCGAATAACCAAATCTTATTACGTAAGATTTTTCCTAAATCCCTTAAATCCCGGAAATCAATTCTAAACCACGTCATCGATTAAAAACGATTCCATATTTACTCATTTCATTTTTTTTTTGTGATAGCTTCGCTCGTGCGTCTCACATAACCAAATCGTTTTATCTAAATCTTTCAATAATGATAAAATTTCATTATTACCTCATATTCGTCATGAAAACATTCCTATGGTTATTTATGACAACCTCTACCAAATTTCGAGGACGAAATTTCTTTAACGGATGGGTACTGTAACGACCCGGAAATTTCCGACCAAATTTAAACTCTAATCTCTATATGGTTCCGACACGATAAGCAAAAACCCTAAAGTTGACCCGCATTTTTTTTCGATCGTTCTATACTTATAAGATTAATATAAATTAAAACTTACCAACATGATAAGTAATCCAAATTGTCGAGATTTATATTTCCGAAAAGAGTTTTACACAACGTTTGACCGTCTAGTTTGACCGACGATATCACGAACTATACAATATATGATAATTATACGTTTGCGTATATATATGTATATATACATATTTAACATGATTAATGAATGTTTTAATATCTTATTTTGTATCAAAAACTATAAGTTATAAGTATATTTTGAAACTACTAACTTAAGTTTTCAAAACGATAACTATACGTAACGTTATTTGACATAAATACTTAAGACTTATAATGTTTATACATATATCGTATAAGTAATGTATTTACTCACTTTTAAGACTTAAATACATAAAATCATATAAGTGTATTCACAAAAGATAGCTATATTTGAATCCTCATTCCATTTTTCACAAAATTTCTATACGTATATCTAGAGTATAAGTACTCGTATCATACCTAGCTTCTATACGTATTTACTAATAGTACATACATGTCAAATCACTACCTAACCAGCCATTGTACATGCCCTTAGGGCTAGGTAATTGTATTTGGATGCAATTATGACTAAATACATAAAATGATTAATTGAAATTTTGTACATATATACACCATAATCACGTTTTTTATGGTGTATATATGTATCATCACTTTGTTTCATTTTACTTCAATATTTTAGCCAAAACACACACATACTTTGAAGCCTTAAAACCCTTAATCAATTCAGCAAAGTTTTCAAGAAGATCTAGCTTCAAAAACCATACTAAAACACCATAAGAAAACCATACAAAAACACTTCAAGAAAACCCTCCAAGAACACCAACTTACTTCCAATCTTTCATCCACTTCTATCATCCTTTTGATTCTAGCTTCTTACTCCTCTTTTACAGCAAACTTATCCAAGGAACTTGAGGTAGAAACTATGTTCATAACCTTATTCGATTCATATATATATAGCTATCTTATTTTGTGGTACAAAAGTTTAACAACAAGAACATAGTTTGAATGTTTTCAAACATGTTTGCAAACTAAATAGATCCTTCTAACTTAACTTTTAAAATACTTCAAGACCTGTAATATAACTTAAATATATGCTAATTTAATAAGGTAAAACTTGGTTTTTCAAAGTATAAGTATTTTTAGAAAAATGGTCATTAAATGATTTTTTTTGTAACAAAATGTTTAACTTCATATGTTTCACTAATGTTTCACTTATGCCGTATGATTTTGAATACAAACCAAGGTATTTACAGTTCATAGTCTTAAAGAAGAACTCGATCCAAGAAGATGGCAATTTGAATCAACGAAAACGGACTTGTAACGAAGAAACTATGACCGAAACAAAATTGGTTATCCTAGATCATTTCAACTACGGGATCAATTGGAAAAAAAAGATATAAATCACATATTTCTAAGATAACATGATATTTTATATATATGTACTCATAATTCAATTTCATATGGTTCAGGATCACCCGTAAACAACACGAGAAGATTAATCATAAGATCCCATGATTGTACGCAACACGTCATTTGACAACACCGGTACTTTATGTACGCAACACGTCATTTGACAACACCGGTACCATGGGTCAAGATTAATCTCGACCAACACATATACGATGGGGTTTTATGGGAGTTTTATTTATTTCGTTGGGGGTTTATTTATTGCGGGTATATTAAACATCTAAAAATGAACCATTAAAATTGAATTACTAACATCGAAACGCTAACTACGGACTAAGGAATTATTCAAAGTATTAAAAGTATTATAAATATATATACGAGATGTTTGTTTAAAATGAAAATATATTGATATATTATATATGGATAGGTTCGTGATATCAACCGGAAGACCAAGTCAAAAATATATATATCTTCGAGACAACAGTGAGTATATAGTCCCACTTTTAAACTCTAAATATTTCGGGATGAGAATACATGTATTTTATGTTTTACGTTATGGACACAAGTAACTGAAAAATATATTCTACGTTGAGTTGTACCACTGGCCGACACGATAAGCAAAAACCCTAAAGTTGACCCGCATTTTTTTTTCGATCGTTCTATACTTATAAGATTAATATTTACATAAATTAAAACTTACCAACATGATAAGTAATCCAAATTGTCGAGATTTATATTTCCGAAAAGAGTTTTACACAACGTTTGACCGTCTAGTTTGACCGACGATATCACGAACTATACAATATATGATAATTATACGTTTGCGTATATATATGTATATATACATATTTAACATGATTAATGAATGTTTTAATATCTTATTTTGTATCAAAAACTATAAGTTATAAGTATATTTTGAAACTACTAACTTAAGTTTTCAAAACGATAACTATACGTAACGTTATTTGACATAAATACTTAAGACTTATAATGTTTATACATATATCGTATAAGTAATGTATTTACTCACTTTTAAGACTTAAATACATAAAATCATATAAGTGTATTCACAAAAGATAGCTATATTTGAATCCTCATTCCATTTTTCACAAAATTTCTATACGTATATCTAGAGTATTTGTACTCGTATCATACCTAGCTTCTATACGTATTTACTATTGGTATATACACATCAAATCACCACCTAACCAGCCCTTGTTACTACCCTAGGTATAAGGTAATTGCTTTTGTATTATTGTTTGACAAATACATAAGATTACAAACTAAAATTTTGTCATGTTATCCTTAAAGATCACATTTTTAGGAGTATATATGTATCATCATTTTGATTCATTTACTACTTCAATCTCCTAGCTAAAACACACACACTTATAACCCTTAAACACCTTCAACAATTCAGTAAAGTTCTAAGAAGATCTAGCTTCAAAAACCTTACATAAACACCATAAGAAAACCATACAAAAACACTTCAAGAAAACCTTCCAAGAACACCAACTTACTTCCAATCTTTCATCCACTTCTATCACCCTTTTGATTCTAGCTTCTTACTCCTCTTTTACAGCAAACTTATCCAAGGAACTTGAGGTAGAATCTATGTTCATAACCTTGTTCGATTCATATATATATAGCTATCTTATTTTGTGGTACAAAAGTTTAACAACAAGAACATAGTTTGAATGTTTTCAAACTTGTTTGCAAACTAAATAGATCCTTCTAACTTAACTTTTAAAATACTTCAAGACCTGTAATATAACTTAAATATATGCTAATTTAATAAGGTAAAACTTGGTTTTTCAAAGTATAAGTATTTTTAGAAAAATGGTCATTAAATGATTTTTTTTTTTGTAACAAAATGTTTAACTTCATATGTTTCACTAATGTTTCACTTATGCCGTATGATTTTGAATACAAACCAAGGTATTTACAGTTCATAGTCTTAAAGAAGAACTCGATCCAAGAAGATGGCAATTTGAATCAACGAAAACGGACTTGTAACGAAGAAACTATGACCGAAACAAAATTGGTTATCCTAGATCATTTCAACTACGGGATCAATTGGAAAAAAAAGATATAAATCACATATTTCTAAGATAACCTGATATTTTATATATATGTACTCATAATTCAATTTCATATGGTTCAGGATCACCCGTAAACAACACGAGAAGATTAATCATAAGATCCCATGATTGTACGCAACACGTCATTTGACAACACCGGTACTTTATGTACGCAACACGTCATTTGACAACACCGGTACCATGGGTCAAGATTAATCTCGACCAACACATATACGATGGGGTTTTATGGGAGTTTTATTTATTTCGTTGGGGGTTTATTTATTGCGGGTATATTAAACATCTAAAAATGAACCATTAAAATTGAATTACTAACATCGAAACGCTAACTACGGACTAAGGAATTATTCAAAGTATTAAAAGTATTATAAATATATATACGAGATGTTTGTTTAAAATGAAAATATATTGATATATTATATATGGATAGGTTCGTGATATCAACCGGAAGACCAAGTCAAAAATATATATATCTTCGAGACAACAGTGAGTATATAGTCCCACTTTTAAACTCTAAATATTTCGGGATGAGAATACATGTATTTTATGTTTTACGTTATGGACACAAGTAACTGAAAAATATATTCTACGTTGAGTTGTACCACTGGCATACTTCCCTGTAGCTTGGTAACTGTTATTTACAGCGGTATTGTAAACGCGAATCCTGTTGATAGATCTATCGGGCCTGACAACCCCAACCGGACTGGACGACCAGTATTCAACGGTTGCACAGTACTTCGTTTTGCGACTACACCTTGGTACGGTGTAGTAAGATTTCATATTAAAGGGAATATGCGACGTGATTAAATGTTAAGTATGGTTACCAAGTGCTCAACCACTTAGAATATTTTATTGAAATGATTATATACGAAATCTTGTGGTCCATTGTTATAACGCTGCTAGCATCAAACCTATATATCTCACCAACTTTATGTTGACGTTTTAAAGCATGTTGTTCTCAGGTACGAATTAAGTCTTCCGCTGTGCATTAGCTCATGTTAAGGATACTACTTGGGACCATTTAAGCTATGATACAAGGACGTTGCATTCGAGTCATTGAAGTTCATTAAAGACTATTGTTATGAAAATGGCAGATTAGATCATTTGGTTGTTATAAAATGTTAGGCTAATATGTCAACTCTCGATGTAATAATAGATTGCCTTTAAGAAATAAATGCAACGTTTGTAAAATGTATCATATAGAGGTCAAGTACCTCGCGATGTTATCAACTATTGTAATTCGTTTTTAATCTATATGGACGATGTCCGGATGATTAGTTTCGGATCCTTTCAGTTGGTATCAGAGCGTTGGTCTTAGCGAACCAGGCCTTGTATTAGTGTGTCTAACTAGTAGTTGTTAGGATACATTAAGTGAGTCTGGACTTTGACCGTGTCTGCCTGTCAAAAGTTTTGCTTATCAATCCTAGTCGGAAATCATCTGCTTATCATCCTTAGGGAACTGCCTGCTTATCATTCTTAAGTCTAGACACGTCTTACTGCATTTAGTGCATCGATAGTGTATAGACAAAATTCATATCTTAGCGTATCTGTTACTATAGACATTGCCTGACGTATTTCAAAGATTCTCCGTAATTCATGGGATTTTGATATTATATATACATATGTAAATTATGTATTGAAGAGTACCAAACCCAACTCCTATAATCTATTCCAAACCAAAAATTCACTTCTCCGACTATACAAGATGGATTCTTCATCCAGTTCGAATTCCTCCGACTTCGATAGCTACGCCGATATGGATTTCCATTCGAGCTCCGAGAACAGCGTCACCGGAATGGATCAACCAATTTCCCATCATCTATTTTGGATGAATTGGGGATGGGTTCGTAATATACTAAATCTCTGGAGGCAAGAAGAAGGTGATCCATTCCATCCACCAAATTGTCCTCTTAACGATGAACCTGAAGCACTTACCGGTGAACCTATTCGAAACACCATTTTCTCGCTCATTTCTAGAGTATCTCGTCATGATTACATACTATCCCATATTTCGAATCTTGTTCATTCGCTCGTTCCAACCGTCAATCATCCCGGTATAATAGAAGAAGTCAACGAGCTTCGCGCTCGGGTAGTGGCTTTAGAAAATACGGTGCGAAGGTTACAAACACCAGCAGCAGCACCAGCAGCATAATCTATACCACCATCATCAACGCCGACAGTACTCTTGTCACCCCCAAAATCTCAACATCACAATCTGTATCTCGAATATCAACATCACACGACTCAATATCTGTACTTCGAGTATGATCTTCGTTCTATATATCGTTCTACATCGATTATCTTCGCTTTACGTATCGTATGACGATTATGTAATTTCTAAAGTCTTAGAGATTATGTAATCTAGAATTAACGATAAATCAAATGAGTTTATTATCTTATTGACTCATTAAATCTATGATTATCTCTGAAGAAAATATATATGCAAGTATATTTTCATAAAGATAGTAATTAAAAATTCCTTCGTACAAACTAATAATGATGAAAATATTTTAACGGGTGGGTAGTACCCGAGGAATATTTAGAATTCACATTAATAAGTTATATTGTACATTCTTGAATCTGATTCAACGGTCATTTGTTATTTTACTTACAACCATCGATATACGTATCCGTTCACCCCAGAATAACCATTTCCATTTAAATTTCATATTTGAATTTTTTTTTACCTATCCAAATCCAACAAGTGGCATAAAGAAGAAACATTGGACAATTAAAATGAAATAAAATGTTGATTATAACATATGAAACTAAACAATTCTTCAATTTTGCCACTTGATTTCATCCTAAACCTCATTTGTACTTCGACAATTATAATCCTCATTCAAATCTTTTCATGATTCTTGAAAACACCTCGATCGAGAAGTTGAACCAGCCGCACCTCGTTTACGGAAGAAAGATTTATGCATACAGTGATGCACCTGAAAAATTTTCGAAACCGAAGTTATAGTTAAAACGTATCCGCGTCGAATTCCTTATCATTCATTATCAAAAACAATCATACGATTCCTTTTCAAGAAGCTAATTTTGTCACAGCTCCACTTCGACTTCTCAGTGAGACTACTCCTATTATAATCTCGATATTTATACTTTGTCCTTTCGACGTTGTTACCGGAGAACCTTTTTCACAACATCATCAGCAGACGTACCAGCAACTCGTTATCTCTTTGGCGAAACCCGCAATCAGTATTTTGAAAATCTCGTAGAAATTCTCCCAGTTATACCGAGAACGACTATCCCTAAGAATTACATTTTTCGAATGTGAAGTTCTGAAAAACATCCTGGACTATGAAGTAGTTCTTGAAATGCTGAAGAAGCAGAAAAAAAAAAAAAAAAAAAAAAAAAAAAAAAAAAAAAAAAAACTGTAAACGACTTTAACAGTCAAAAGTTTAATGATGAAGTACATTGTATTGGTAAAGCTTAGAAAAAGAGGAGAGTTGGAACTGGAAAACGGATTGAGCAAAGTATGAAGGAGGATGTAGATAAATCACAAGAACTGAATCTGCTTTCAAAGGATTCAAACGATTCAGTGCTTGCTGAAACCATTAGTAAAAAAAAAAAACCTACCCCTTATCCTAAACCTTTCCCGATGATATTCTTCATCATCATCTTATCTTAGATATTATAAGATATCTTCATATCTTTTGTTATACATATCCTCCATATTTCTGGAGATATTCTCACAACTGTTCTTATCCAAAATCATGTATTTCTCCGTAATATCTGCGTTACAATATAAAAGAAACTGTGTTAGTTTCTAAGTTCTAAAACCTTCAAGTTTAAAATAGGAATGTTTTGAAGTAGTGTTGGGAACTGATACATGAATTAGTATAATATAATGAAACTTGATCAACTTCATTATATTACAGTAAGTCATGTTAAGTTTCTAATGGAATGTGATGATTCACAGTACCGTCATCATGTGCCATGTTACACGGCTCTTACATTCTATCAAGTCTCCAAACATATTAGAACGTATCACCTTGATAGTTCTATTTTCCCGGAATATTCGAGTAATTTAACGAATCAAGATCGTGCCATTACAATTTTATTCTAAAACCAATAGCTAGGTTCATTCCAAATTTTATACCTACGAATTCCGAACTATTGATCGCTTGACTCAAGGACGGGAAGAAGAAACGAAGGGACAAAGTCCCAAAAATAGAAATTGGGGTATAGATCACAGCAAATAGGAGAGAATATTAACTATGGATGACAATGATTATGGAAAACAGAAGCAGGAGCATCGAAGTATAAGGAAAGATATCAAACCCAACAACCACCCAGAAACTACAAACCATGTATATCAATACGTATGGCGACGTAAAGACACGGGAGAATTAGAAACATTATAATTCCAAGAAAATCATAAAAGTGAATAGATTCTTCTGGCGGTAGATGGAAGAGAAGAATGAAAGATATAAAAGTTAGAAGTATAACAAAAATCAGAACGGGATGAAGCATTTCAAAGGATACCTTAAAGTAGGAATTAAGGAGAAAGAGTAGAAGATGCGAGTTGTGAAAAATAAGGAAACGAAGGGGTGGATTTATAGTGAAATATCCGACAGAGAAATCGAAACAGATTACCGCATTAAATCAAAGAAGATTCTGATCGCCGAATAACCAAATCTTATTACGTAAGATTTTTCCTAAATCCCTTAAATCCCGGAAATCAATTCTAAACCACGTCATCGATTAAAAACGATTCCATATTTACTCATTTCATTTTTTTTTTGTGATAGCTTCGCTCGTGCGTCTCACATAACCAAATCGTTTTATCTAAATCTTTCAATAATGATAAAATTTCATTATTACCTCATATTCGTCATGAAAACATTCCTATGGTTATTTATGACAACCTCTACCAAATTTCGAGGACGAAATTTCTTTAACGGATGGGTACTGTAACGACCCGGAAATTTCCGACCAAATTTAAACTCTAATCTCTATATGGTTCCGACACGATAAGCAAAAACCCTAAAGTTGACCCGCATTTTTTTTTCGATCGTTCTATACTTATAAGATTAATATTTACATAAATTAAAACTTACCAACATGATAAGTAATCCAAATTGTCGAGATTTATATTTCCGAAAAGAGTTTTACACAACGTTTGACCGTCTAGTTTGACCGACGATATCACGAACTATACAATATATGATAATTATACGTTTGCGTATATATATGTATATATACATATTTAACATGATTAATGAATGTTTTAATATCTTATTTTGTATCAAAAACTATAAGTTATAAGTATATTTTGAAACTACTAACTTAAGTTTTCAAAACGATAACTATACGTAACGTTATTTGACATAAATACTTAAGACTTATAATGTTTATACATATATCGTATAAGTAATGTATTTACTCACTTTTAAGACTTAAATACATAAAATCATATAAGTGTATTCACAAAAGATAGCTATATTTGAATCCTCATTCCATTTTTCACAAAATTTCTATACGTATATCTAGAGTATTTGTACTCGTATCATACCTAGCTTCTATACGTATTTACTATTGGTATATACACATCAAATCACCACCTAACCAGCCCTTGTTACTACCCTAGGTATAAGGTAATTGCTTTTGTATTATTGTTTGACAAATACATAAGATTACAAACTAAAATTTTGTCATGTTATCCTTAAAGATCACATTTTTAGGAGTATATATGTATCATCATTTTGATTCATTTACTACTTCAATCTCCTAGCTAAAACACACACACTTATAACCCTTAAACACCTTCAACAATTCAGTAAAGTTCTAAGAAGATCTAGCTTCAAAAACCTTACATAAACACCATAAGAAAACCATACAAAAACACTTCAAGAAAACCTTCCAAGAACACCAACTTACTTCCAATCTTTCATCCACTTCTATCACCCTTTTGATTCTAGCTTCTTACTCCTCTTTTACAGCAAACTTATCCAAGGAACTTGAGGTAGAATCTATGTTCATAACCTTGTTCGATTCATATATATATATAGCTATCTTATTTTGTGGTACAAAAGTTTAACAACAAGAACATAGTTTGAATGTTTTCAAACTTGTTTGCAAACTAAATAGATCCTTCTAACTTAACTTTTAAAATACTTCAAGACCTGTAATATAACTTAAATATATGCTAATTTAATAAGGTAAAACTTGGTTTTTCAAAGTATAAGTATTTTTAGAAAAATGGTCATTAAATGATTTTTTTTTTTGTAACAAAATGTTTAACTTCATATGTTTCACTAATGTTTCACTTATGCCGTATGATTTTGAATACAAACCAAGGTATTTACAGTTCATAGTCTTAAAGAAGAACTCGATCCAAGAAGATGGCAATTTGAATCAACGAAAACGGACTTGTAACGAAGAAACTATGACCGAAACAAAATTGGTTATCCTAGATCATTTCAACTACGGGATCAATTGGAAAAAAAAGATATAAATCACATATTTCTAAGATAACATGATATTTTATATATATGTACTCATAATTCAATTTCATATGGTTCAGGATCACCCGTAAACAACACGAGAAGATTAATCATAAGATCCCATGATTGTACGCAACACGTCATTTGACAACACCGGTACTTTATGTACGCAACACGTCATTTGACAACACCGGTACCATGGGTCAAGATTAATCTCGACCAACACATATACGATGGGGTTTTATGGGAGTTTTATTTATTTCGTTGGGGGTTTATTTATTGCGGGTATATTAAACATCTAAAAATGAACCATTAAAATTGAATTACTAACATCGAAACGCTAACTACGGACTAAGGAATTATTCAAAGTATTAAAAGTATTATAAATATATATACGAGATGTTTGTTTAAAATGAAAATATATTGATATATTATATATGGATAGGTTCGTGATATCAACCGGAAGACCAAGTCAAAAATATATATATCTTCGAGACAACAGTGAGTATATAGTCCCACTTTTAAACTCTAAATATTTCGGGATGAGAATACATGTATTTTATGTTTTACGTTATGGACACAAGTAACTGAAAAATATATTCTACGTTGAGTTGTACCACTGGCATACTTCCCTGTAGCTTGGTAACTGTTATTTACAGCGGTATTGTAAACGCGAATCCTGTTGATAGATCTATCGGGCCTGACAACCCCAACCGGACTGGACGACCAGTATTCAACGGTTGCACAGTACTTCGTTTTGCGACTACACCTTGGTACGGTGTAGTAAGATTTCATATTAAAGGGAATATGCGACGTGATTAAATGTTAAGTATGGTTACCAAGTGCTCAACCACTTAGAATATTTTTATTGAAATGATTATATACGAAATCTTGTGGTCCATTGTTATAACGCTGCTAGCATCAAACCTATATATCTCACCAACTTTATGTTGACGTTTTAAAGCATGTTGTTCTCAGGTACGAATTAAGTCTTCCGCTGTGCATTAGCTCATGTTAAGGATACTACTTGGGACCATTTAAGCTATGATACAAGGACGTTGCATTCGAGTCATTGAAGTTCATTAAAGACTATTGTTATGAAAATGGCAGATTAGATCATTTGGTTGTTATAAAATGTTAGGCTAATATGTCAACTCTCGATGTAATAATAGATTGCCTTTAAGAAATAAATGCAACGTTTGTAAAATGTCATCGTCCATATAGATTAAAAACGAATTACAATAGTTGATAACATCGCGAGGTACTTGACCTCTATATGATACATTTTACAAACGTTGCATTTATTTCTTAAAGGCAATCTATTATTACATCGAGAGTTGACATATTAGCCTAACATTTTATAACAACCAAATGATCTAATCTGCCATTTTCATAACAATAGTCTTTAATGAACTTCAATGACTCGAATGCAACGTCCTTGTATCATAGCTTAAATGGTCCCAAGTAGTATTCTTAACATGAGCTAATGCACAGCGGAAGACTTAATTCGTACCTGAGAATAACATGCTTTAAAACGTCAACATAAAGTTGGTGAGATATATAAGTTTGATGCTAGCAGCGTTATAACAATGGACCACAAGATTTCGTATATAAACATTTCAATAAAAATATTCTAAGTGGTTGAGCACTTGGTAACCATACTTAACAATTAATCACGTCGCATATTCCCTTTAATATGAAATCTTACTACACTGTACCAAGTGTAGTCACAAAACGAAGTACTGTGCAACCGTTGAATACTGGTCGTCCAGTCCGGTTGGGGTTGTCAGGCCCGATAGATCTATCAACAGGATTCGCGTTTACAATACCGCTGTAAATAACAGTTACCAAGCTACAGGGAAGTATGCCAGTGGTACAACTCAACGTAGAATATATTTTTCAGTTACTTGTGTCCATAACGTAAAACATAAAATACATGTATTCTCATCCCGAAATATTTAGAGTTTAAAAGTGGGACTATATACTCACTGTTGTCTCGAAGATATATATATTTTTGACTTGGTCTTCCGGTTGATATCACGAACCTATCCATATATAATATATCAATATATTTTCATTTTAAACAAACATCTCGTATATATATTTATAATACTTTTAATACTTTGAATAATTCCTTAGTCCGTAGTTAGCGTTTCGATGTTAGTAATTCAATTTTAATGGTTCATTTTTAGATGTTTAATATACCCGCAATAAATAAACCCCCAACGAAATAAATAAAACTCCCATAAAACCCCATCGTATATGTGTTGGTCGAGATTAATCTTGACCCATGGTACCGGTGTTGTCAAATGACGTGTTGCGTACATAAAGTACCGGTGTTGTCAAATGACGTGTTGCGTACAATCATGGGATCTTATGATTAATCTTCTCGTGTTGTTTACGGGTGATCCTGAACCATATGAAATTGAATTATGAGTACATATATATAAAATATCATGTTATCTTAGAAATATGTGATTTATATCTTTTTTTTCCAATTGATCCCGTAGTTGAAATGATCTAGGATAACCAATTTTGTTTCGGTCATAGTTTCTTCGTTACAAGTCCGTTTTCGTTGATTCAAATTGCCATCTTCTTGGATCGAGTTCTTCTTTAAGACTATGAACTGTAAATACCTTGGTTTGTATTCAAAATCATACGGCATAAGTGAAACATTAGTGAAACATATGAAGTTAAACATTTTGTTACAAAAAAAATCATTTAATGACCATTTTTCTAAAAATACTTATACTTTGAAAAACCAAGTTTTACCTTATTAAATTAGCATATATTTAAGTTATATTACAGGTCTTGAAGTATTTTAAAAGTTAAGTTAGAAGGATCTATTTAGTTTGCAAACATGTTTGAAAACATTCAAACTATGTTCTTGTTGTTAAACTTTTGTACCACAAAATAAGATAGCTATATATATATGAATCGAATAAGGTTATGAACATAGTTTCTACCTCAAGTTCCTTGGATAAGTTTGCTGTAAAAGAGGAGTAAGAAGCTAGAATCAAAAGGATGATAGAAGTGGATGAAAGATTGGAAGTAAGTTGGTGTTCTTGGAGGGTTTTCTTGAAGTGTTTTTGTATGGTTTTCTTATGGTGTTTTAGTATGGTTTTTGAAGCTAGATCTTCTTGAAAACTTTGCTGAATTGATTAAGGGTTTTAAGGCTTCAAAGTATGTGTGTGTTTTGGCTAAAATATTGAAGTAAAATGAAACAAAGTGATGATACATATATACACCATAAAAAACGTGATTATGGTGTATATATGTACAAAATTTCAATTAATCATTTTATGTATTTAGTCATAATTGCATCCAAATACAATTACCTAGCCCTAAGGGCATGTACAATGGCTGGTTAGGTAGTGATTTGACATGTATGTACTATTAGTAAATACGTATAGAAGCTAGGTATGATACGAGTACTTATACTCTAGATATACGTATAGAAATTTTGTGAAAAATGGAATGAGGATTCAAATATAGCTATCTTTTGTGAATACACTTATATGATTTTATGTATTTAAGTCTTAAAAGTGAGTAAATACATTACTTATACGATATATGTATAAACATTATAAGTCTTAAGTATTTATGTCAAATAACGTTACGTATAGTTATCGTTTTGAAAACTTAAGTTAGTAGTTTCAAAATATACTTATAACTTATAGTTTTTGATACAAAATAAGATATTAAAACATTCATTAATCATGTTAAATATGTATATATACATATATATACGCAAACGTATAATTATCATATATTGTATAGTTCGTGATATCGTCGGTCAAACTAGACGGTCAAACGTTGTGTAAAACTCTTTTCGGAAATATAAATCTCGACAATTTGGATTACTTATCATGTTGGTAAGTTTTAATTTATATTAATCTTATAAGTATAGAACGATCGAAAAAAAATGCGGGTCAACTTTAGGGTTTTTGCTTATCGTGTCGGAACCATATAGAGATTAGAGTTTAAATTTGGTCGGAAATTTCCGGGTCGTTACAGTACCCATCCGTTAAAGAAATTTCGTCCTCGAAATTTGGTAGAGGTTGTCATAAATAACCATAGGAATGTTTTCATGACGAATATGAGGTAATAATGAAATTTTATCATTATTGAAAGATTTAGATAAAACGATTTGGTTATGTGAGACGCACGAGCGAAGCTATCACAAAAAAAAAATGAAATGAGTAAATATGGAATCGTTTTTAATCGATGACGTGGTTTAGAATTGATTTCCGGGATTTAAGGGATTTAGGAAAAATCTTACGTAATAAGATTTGGTTATTCGGCGATCAGAATCTTCTTTGATTTAATGCGGTAATCTGTTTCGATTTCTCTGTCGGATATTTCACTATAAATCCACCCCTTCGTTTCCTTATTTTTCACAACTCGCATCTTCTACTCTTTCTCCTTAATTCCTACTTTAAGGTATCCTTTGAAATGCTTCATCCCGTTCTGATTTTTGTTATACTTCTAACTTTTATATCTTTCATTCTTCTCTTCCATCTACCGCCAGAAGAATCTATTCACTTTTATGATTTTCTTGGAATTATAATGTTTCTAATTCTCCCGTGTCTTTACGTCGCCATACGTATTGATATACATGGTTTGTAGTTTCTGGGTGGTTGTTGGGTTTGATATCTTTCCTTATACTTCGATGCTCCTGCTTCTGTTTTCCATAATCATTGTCATCCATAGTTAATATTCTCTCCTATTTGCTGTGATCTATACCCCAATTTCTATTTTGGGACTTTGTCCCTTCGTTTCTTCTTCCCGTCCTTGAGTCAAGCGATCAATAGTTCGGAATTCGTAGGTATAAAATTTGGAATGAACCTAGCTATTGGTTTTAGAATAAAATTGTAATGGCACGATCTTGATTCGTTAAATTACTCGAATATTCCGGAAAAATAGAACTATCAAGGTGATACGTTCTAATATGTTTGGAGACTTGATAGAATGTAAGAGCCGTGTAACATGGCACATGATGACGGTACTGTGAATCATCACATTCCATTAGAAACTTAACATGACTTACTGTAATATAATGAAGTTGATCAAGTTTCATTATATTATACTAATTCATGTATCAGTTCCCAACACTACTTCAAAACATTCCTATTTTAAACTTGAAGGTTTTAGAACTTAGAAACTAACACAGTTTCTTTTATATTGTAACGCAGATATTACGGAGAAATACATGATTTTGGATAAGAACAGTTGTGAGAATATCTCCAGAAATATGGAGGATATGTATAACAAAAGATATGAAGATATCTTATAATATCTAAGATAAGATGATGATGAAGAATATCATCGGGAAAGGTTTAGGATAAGGGGTAGGTTTTTTTTTTTTTACTAATGGTTTCAGCAAGCACTGAATCGTTTGAATCCTTTGAAAGCAGATTCAGTTCTTGTGATTTATCTACATCCTCCTTCATACTTTGCTCAATCCGTTTTCCAGTTCCAACTCTCCTCTTTTTCTAAGCTTTACCAATACAATGTACTTCATCATTAAACTTTTGACTGTTCAAGTCGTTTACAGTTTTTTTTTTTTTTTTTTTTTTTTTTTTTCTGCTTCTTCAGCATTTCAAGAACTACTTCATAGTCCAGGATGTTTTTCAGAACTTCACATTCGAAAAATGTAATTCTTAGGGATAGTCGTTCTCGGTATAACTGGGAGAATTTCTACGAGATTTTCAAAATACTGATTGCGGGTTTCGCCAAAGAGATAACGAGTTGCTGGTACGTCTGCTGATGATGTTGTGAAAAATAAGGAAACGAAGGGGTGGATTTATAGTGAAACGAAAGTATCCGCATTTGTTTCTCGATGACGCAAAATAGGTACAATTTTAAAATTTCGGGACGAAATTTATTTAACGGGGAGGTAATGTAACGACCCGCACTTTTTCGATCGTTATATACTTATAAGATTAATATTTACATAAATTAAACCTTACCAACATGATAAGCAATCCAAATTGTCGAGACTGATATTTCCGAAAAGAGTTTTACACAACGTTTGACCGTCTAGTTTGACCGATGATATCACGAACCATACAATATATGATAATTATACGTTTGTGTATATATATGTATATATACATATTTAACATGATTAAGGAATGTTTTAATACCTCATTTTATATTAATAACAACAAGTTATATGTGTATTTTGAAACTACTAACTTAAGTTTTCAAAACGATAACTATACGTAACGTTATTTGACATAAATACTTAAGACATATAATGTTTATACATATATTGTATAAGTAATGTATTTAATCACTTTTAAGAACTTAAATACATAAAATCATATAAGTGTATTCACAAAAGATAGCTATATTTGAATCCTCATTTCATTTTTCACAAAATTTCTATACGTATACCTAGAGTATTTGTACTCGTATCATACCTAGCTCCTATACGTATTTACTAATAGTAAATACACATCAAAATCACCACCTAACCAGCCATTATTCATGCCCTTAGAGCTAGGTAATTACTTTTGGATGATTACTTGACTAATTACAAAAATACAAACTAAAATTTTGTCATGTTATCCTTAAAGATCACATTTTTAGGAGTATATATGTATCATCATTTTTGATTCATTTTTACTTCAATCTCTTAACTAAAAACACACACTCTTTCTTACTCTCTAAACTCCATAACAATCCAGCAAAGTTCCATAAAGATCTAGCTTCAAAAACCATACTAAAACACCATAAGAAAACCATACAAAAACACTTCAAGAAAACCCTCCAAGAACACCAACTTACTTCCAATCTTTCATTCACCTCTAGTACCCTTTTGATTCTAGCTTCTTACTCCTCTTTTACAGCAAACTTATCCAAGGAACTTGAGGTAGAATCTATGTTCATAACCTTAATCGATTCATATATATATAGCTATATTATTTTGTGGTACAAAAGTTTAACAACAAGAACATAGTTTGAATGTTTTCAAACTTGTTTGCAAACTAAATAGATCCTTCTAACTTAACTTTTAAAATACTTCAAGACCTGTAATATAACTTATGTATATGCTAATTTAACAAGGTAAAACTTGGTTTTTCAAAGTATAAGTATTTTTAGAAAAATGGTCATTAAATGATTTTGTTGTAACAAAAATGTTTAACTTCATATGTTTCACTAATGTTTCACTTATGCCGTATGATTTTGAATACAAACCAAGGTATTTACAGTTCATAGTCTTAAAGAAGAACTCGATCCAAGAAGATGGCAATTTGAATCAACGAAAACGGATTTGTAACGAAGAAACTATGACCGAAACAAAATTGGTTATCCTAGATCATTTCAACTACGGGATCAATTGGAAAAAAATGATATAAATCACATATTTCTAAGATAACATGATATTTTATATATATGTACTTATAATTCAATTTTATATGGTTCAGGATCACCCGTAAACAACACGAGAAGATTAATCATAAGATCCCATGATTGTACGCAACACGTCATTTGACAACACCGGTACCATGGGTCAAGATTAATCTCGACCAATACATATACGATGGGGTTTTATTTATTTCGTTGGGGGTTTTGTTTATTGCGGGTATATTAAACATCTAAAAATGAACCATTAAAAATTGAATTACTAACATCGGAATGCTAACTACGGACTAAGGAAATATTCAAAATATTAAAAGTATAACAAGTATATATATGTGACGTTTGTTTAAAAAGAAAAGGTATTGATATATTATATATGGATAGGTTCGTGATATCAACCGGAAGACCGAGTCAAATTATTTATATCATCAAGACAAGAGTGAGTATATAGTCCCATTTTTAAACTCTAAATATTTCGGGATGAGAATACATGTATTTTATGTTTTACGATATGGACACAAGTAACTGAAAAATATGTTCTACGTTGAGTTGTACCACTGGCATACTTCCCTGTAGCTTGGTAACTAATATTTACAGCGGTATTGTAAACGCGAATCCTGTTGATAGATCTATCGGGCCTGACAACCCCAACCGGACTGGACGACCAGTATTCAACGGTTGCACAGTACTTCGTTTTGTGACTACACTTGGTACGGTGTAGTAAGATTTCATATTAAAGGGAATATGCGACGTGAAAATGTTAAGTATGGTTACCAAGTGCTCAACCACTTAGAATATTTTTATTGAAATGTTTATATACGAAATCTTGTGGTCTATATATATATATTGCTGCGCACTAAACCTATATCTCACCAACTTTATGTTGACGTTTTTAAAACATGTCTATTCTCAGGTGATTTCTAAAGCTTCCGCTGCATTATGTTGAATCTAAGCAGGATCATGCGTACTCATATTTGTGTCAAAAATAAAACTGCATATCCCCAATTGACCTCTATATGATACATTTTACAAACGTTGCATTTATTTCTTAAAGGCAATCTATTATTACATCGAGAGTTGACATATTAGCCTAACATTTTATAACAACCAAATGATCTAATCTGCCATTTTCATAACAATAGTCTTTAATGAACTTCAATGACTCGAATGCAACGTCCTTGTATCATAGCTTAAATGGTCCCAAGTAGTATTCTTAACATGAGCTAATGCACAGCGGAAGACTTAATTCGTACCTGAGAATAACATGCTTTAAAACGTCAACATAAAGTTGGTGAGATATATAGGTTTGATGCTAGCAGCGTTATAACAATGGACCACAAGATTTCGTATATAAACATTTCAATAAAAATATTCTAAGTGGTTGAGCACTTGGTAACCATACTTAACAATTAATCACGTCGCATATTCCCTTTAATATGAAATCTTACTACACTGTACCAAGTGTAGTCACAAAACGAAGTACTGTGCAACCGTTGAATACTGGTCGTCCAGTCCGGTTGGGGTTGTCAGGCCCGATAGATCTATCAACAGGATTCGCGTTTACAATACCGCTGTAAATATTAGTTACCAAGCTACAGGGAAGTATGCCAGTGGTACAACTCAACGTAGAATATATTTTTCAGTTACTTGTGTCCATAATGTAAAACATAAAATACATGTATTCTCATCCCGAAATATTTAGAGTTTAAAAGTGGGACTATATACTCACTGTTGTCTCGAAGATATATATATTTTTGACTTGGTCTTCCGGTTGATATCACGAACCTATCCATATATAATATATCAATATATTTTCATTTTAAACAAACATCTCGTATATATATTTATAATACTTTTAATACTTTGAATAATTCCTTAGTCCGTAGTTAGCGTTTCGATGTTAGTAATTCAATTTTAATGGTTCATTTTTAGATGTTTAATATACCCGCAATAAATAAACCCCCAACGAAATAAATAAAACTCCCATAAAACCCCATCGTATATGTGTTGGTCGAGATTAATCTTGACCCATGGTACCGGTGTTGTCAAATGACGTGTTGCGTACATAAAGTACCGGTGTTGTCAAATGACGTGTTGCGTACAATCATGGGATCTTATGATTAATCTTCTCGTGTTGTTTACGGGTGATCCTGAACCATATGAAATTGAATTATGAGTACATATATATAAAATATCATGTTATCTTAGAAATATGTGATTTATATCTTTTTTTTCCAATTGATCCCGTAGTTGAAATGATCTAGGATAACCAATTTTGTTTCGGTCATAGTTTCTTCGTTACAAGTCCGTTTTCGTTGATTCAAATTGCCATCTTCTTGGATCGAGTTCTTCTTTAAGACTATGAACTGTAAATACCTTGGTTTGTATTCAAAATCATACGGCATAAGTGAAACATTAGTGAAACATATGAAGTTAAACATTTTTGTTACAACAAAATCATTTAATGACCATTTTTCTAAAAATACTTATACTTTGAAAAACCAAGTTTTACCTTGTTAAATTAGTATATACATAAGTTATATTACAGGTCTTGAAGTATTTTAAAAGTTAAGTTAGAAGGATCTATTTAGTTTGCAAACAAGTTTGAAAACATTCAAACTATGTTCTTGTTGTTAAACTTTTGTACCACAAAATAAGATAGCTATATATATATGAATTGAATAAGGTTATGAACATAAATTCTACCTCAAGTTCCTTGGATGAAGTTGCTGTAAAAGAGAAGTAAGAAGCTAGAATCAAAAGGGTGATAGAAGTGGATGAAAGATTGGAAGTAAGTTGGTGTTCTTGGAGGGTTTTCTTGAAATGTTTTTGTATGGTTTTCTTATGGTGTTTTAGTATGGTTTTTGAAGCTAGATCTTTATGGAATTTTGCTGGGTTGTTATGGAATTTAGAGAGTAAGAAAGAGTGTGTGTTTTTAGTTAAGAGATTGAAGTAAAAATGAAACAAAAATGATGATACATATATACTCCTAAAAATGTGATCTTTAAGGATAACATGACAAAATTTTAGTTTGTATTTTTGTAATTAGTCTTGCAATGATTCAAAAGTAATTACCTTATACATAAGGCATGAATAAGGGCTGGTTAGGTGGTGATTTTGATGTGTATTTACTATTAGTAAATACGTATAGGAGCTAGGTATGATACGAGTACAAATACTCTAGGTATACGTATAGAAATTTTGTGAAAAATGAAATGAGGATTCAAATATAGCTATCTTTTGTGAATACACTTATATGGTTTTATGTATTTAAGTTCTTTAAAAGTAATTAAATACATTACTTATACAATATATGTATAACATTATAAGTCTTAAGTATATATGTCAAATAACGTTACGTATTGTTATCGTTTTGAAAACTTAAGTTAGTAGTTTCAAAATACACATATAACTTGTTGTTATTAATATAAAATGAGGTATTAAAACATTCCTTAATCATGTTAAATATGTATATATACATATATATACACAAACGTATAATTATCATATATTGTATGGTTCGTGATATCATCGGTCAAACTAGACGGTCAAACGTTGTGTAAAACTCTTTTCGGAAATATCAGTCTCGACAATTTGGATTGCTTATCATGTTGGCAAGGTTTAATTTATGTAAATATTAATCTTATAAGTATAGAATGATCGAAAAAGTGCGGGTCGTTACATTACCTCCCCGTTAAATAAATTTCGTCCCGAAATTTTAAAATTGTACCTATTTTGCGTTATCGAGAAACAAGTGCGGATACTTTCGTTTCATCTGATCCTCTCGTTCCCAAGTAAACTCAGGACCTTTTCTAGCATTCCAACGAACCTTAACAATCGGTATATTGCTCTGTTTGAGTTGTTTAACTTCACGGTCCATGATTTCGATTGGTTCTTTGACGAATTGTAGTTTCTCGTCGACATGGATTTCTTCAAGAGGAATGGTGAGGTCTTCCTTTGCAAGACACTTCTTCAGGTTTGAGACGTGAAAGGTATTATGTACTCCAGCGAGTTGTTATGGTAACTCGAGTCGATAAGCTACCGGTCCAATGCGTTCGATGATCTTAAACGGGCCTACGTACCTTGGGTTCAGTTTACCCCTTTTTCCGAAACGTATTACACCTTTCCAAGGTGACACCTTTAGCATAACCATGTCCCCGACCTGAAACTCTAATGGTTTCCTTCGGACATCGGCGTAGCTCTTTTGGCGACTACGGGCTGTTTTCAATCTCTCCTTGATTTGTACTATCTTTTCAGTAGTTTCATGTATGATCTCGGGACCAGTTAATTGTCGATCTCCTACTTCATTCCAACAGATAGGAGATCTACACTTCCTTCCGTACAATGCTTCGAATGGTGCAGCTTTAATGCTCGCATGATAACTATTATTATACGAGAATTCTGCTAATGGTAGATACTTATCCCATCCGTTTCCAAAATCGATCACACATGCCCTGAGCATGTCTTCGAGAGTCTGAATCGTTCTCTCACTCTGTCCATCGGTTTGTGGATGATATGCGGTACTCATATCCAACCGAGTTCCTAGTGCCTCCTGTAGTGATTGCCAAAATTTTGAAGTAAATCTACTATCACGATCGGATATAATGGAAATAGGTATTCCATGCCTTGAAACTATTTCCTTTATATATAATCGTAATAATTTCTCCATTCTATCTGTTTCCTTTATAGGCAAGAAATGTGCAGATTTGGTAAGACGATCAACAATTACCCAAATGGTGTCGTATCCCCAGGCAGTCTTTGGTAACTTCGTGATGAAATCCATGGTAATACCGTCCTATTTCCATTCTGGAATTTCTGGTTGTTGAAGTAACCCTGACGGCTTCTGGTGTTCTGCTTTAACCTTGGAACAAGTTAAACACTCCCCAACATATGTTGCAACGTCTGTTTTTAAATTAGGCCACCAATAACGTGTCTTAAGATCTTGATACATCTTTCCAACTCCAGGATGTATCGAATATCTTGTCTTATGTGCCTCGTTCAATATCAACTTCCTTAATCCACCCAACTTCGGTACCCAAATACGATTTGCAAAATATCGAATTCCATCTTCCCGTACAACGAGTTGCTTCTCATACTTCTTCATTATTTCATTCTTTATGTTTTCTTCATTAAGTGCTTCTCGTTGAACTTCTTTGATTTGTGAGTTGAGGTTCATGCGAATTTTTATGTTCATCGCTCGTACTCGAATTGGTTCTCGTTCCTTTCTGCTTAAAGCATCGGCCACCACGTTCGCCTTTCCGGGATGATAACGAATTTCACAATCATAGTCGTTTATTAACTCGACCCACCTACGTTGCCTCATGTTCAATTGTTTCTGATCAAAAATATGTTGAAGGCTTTTATGATCAGTAAACACAGTGAATTTAACCCCATACAAGTAATGTCTCCACATCTTCAATGCAAACACGACTGCTCCCAATTCTAGATCATGCGTCGTATAATTCCGCTCGTGAATTTTCAATTGTCGGGATGCGTATGCAATAACTTTCTTTCGTTGCATATTCCCTTTAATATGAAATCTTACTACACTGTACCAAGTGTAGTCACAAAACGAAGTACTGTGCAACCGTTGAATACTGGTCGTCCAGTCCGGTTGGGGTTGTCAGGCCCGATAGATCTATCAACAGGATTCGCGTTTACAATACCGCTGTAAATATTAGTTACCAAGCTACAGGGAAGTATGCCAGTGGTACAACTCAACGTAGAACATATTTTTCAGTTACTTGTGTCCATATCGTAAAACATAAAATACATGTATTCTCATCCCGAAATATTTAGAGTTTAAAAATGGGACTATATACTCACTCTTGTCTTGATGATATATATAATTTGACTCGGTCTTCCGGTTGATATCACGAACCTATCCACATATAATATATCAATATGTTTTCATTTTTAAACAAACGTTATAAATATATACTTGTTATACTTTTAATACTTTGAATAATTCCTTAGTCCGTAGTTAGCAGTCCGATGTTAGTAATTCAATTTTAATGGTTCATTTTTAGATGTTTAATATACCCGCAATGAAATAAATAAAACCCCCAACGAAATAAATAAAACCCCCTCGTATATGTATTGGTCGAGATTAATCTTGACCCATGGTACCGGTGTTGTCAAATGACGTGTTGCGTACATAAAGTACCGGTGTTGTCAAATGACGTGTTGCGTACAATCATGGGATCTTATGATTAATCTTCTCGTGTTGTTTACGGGTGATCCTGAACCATATAAAATTGAATTATAAGTACATATATATAAAATATCATGTTATCTTAGAAATATGTGATTTATATCATTTTTTTCCAATTGATCCCGTAGTTGAAATGATCTAGGATAACCAATTTTGTTTCGGTCATAGTTTCTTCGTTACAAATCCGTTTTCGTTGATTCAAATTGCCATCTTCTTGGATCGAGTTCTTCTTTAAGACTATGAACTGTAAATACCTTGGTTTGTATTCAAAATCATACGGCATAAGTGAAACATTAGTGAAACATATGAAGTTAAACATTTTTGTTACAACAAAATCATTTAATGACCATTTTTCTAAAAATACTTATACTTTGAAAAACCAAGTTTTACCTTGTTAAATTAGCATATACATAAGTTATATTACAGGTCTTGAAGTATTTTAAAAGTTAAGTTAGAAGGATCTATTTAGTTTGCAAACAAGTTTGAAAACATTCAAACTATGTTCTTGTTGTTAAACTTTTGTACCACAAAATAACATAGCTATATATATATGAATCGAATAAGGTTATGAACATAGATTCTACCTCAAGTTCCTTGGATAAGTTTGCTGTAAAAGAGAAGTAAAAAGCTAGAATCAAAAGGGTGATGGAAGTGGATGAAAGATTGGAAGTAAGTTGGTGTTCTTGGAGGGTTTTCTTGAAGTGTTTTTGTATGGTTTTTGTATGGTGTTTTAGTATGGTTTTTGAAGCTAGATCTTTATGGAACTTTGCTGGATTGTTATGGAGTTTAGAGAGTAAGAAAGAGTGTGTGTTTTTAGTTAAGAGATTGAAGTAAAAATGAATCAAAAATGATGATACATATATACTCCTAAAAATGTGATCTTTAAGGATAACATGACAAAATTTTAGTTTGTATTTTTGTTAATTAGTCAAGTAATCATCCAAACGTAATTACCTAGCTCTAAGGGCATGAATAATGGCTGGTTAGGTGGTGATTTTGATGTGTATTTACTATTAGTAAATACGTATAGGAGCTAGGTATGATACGAGTACAAATACTCTAGGTATACGTATAGAAATTTTGTGAAAAATGAAATGAGGATTCAAATATAGCTATCTTTTGTGAATACACTTATATGGTTTTATGTATTTAAGTTCTTTAAAAGTAATTAAATACATTACTTATACAATATATGTATAACATTATAAGTCTTAAGTATATATGTCAAATAACGTTACGTATTGTTATCGTTTTGAAAACTTAAGTTAGTAGTTTCAAAATACACATATAACTTGTTGTTATTAATATAAAATGAGGTATTAAAACATTCTTTAATCATGTTAAATATGTATATATACATATATATACACAAACGTATAATTATCATATATTGTATAGTTCGTGATATCATCGGTCAAACTAGACGGTCAAACGTTATGTAAAACTCTTTTCGGAAACATAAATCTCAACAATTTGGATTGCTTATCATGTTGGCAAGGTTTAATTTATGTAAATATTAATCTTATAAGTATATAACGATCAAAAAAGTGCGGGTCGTTACATTACCTCCCCGTTAAATAAATTTCGTCCCGAAATTTTAAAATTGTACCTATTTTGCGTTATCGAGAAACAAGTGTGGATACTTTTGTTTCATTTGATCCTCTCGTTCCCACGTAAACTCGGGACCTCTTCTAGCATTCCAACGAACCTTAACAATCGGTATATTACTCTGTTTGAGCTGTTTAACTTCACGGTCCATGATTTCGATTGGTTCTTCGACGAATTGTAGTTTCTCGTCGACATGGATTTCTTCAAGAGGAATGGTGAGGTCTTCCTTTGCAAGACACTTCTTAAGGTTTGAGACGTGAAAGGTATTATGTACTCCGGCGAGTTGTTGCGGTAACTCGAGTCGATAAGCTACCGGTCCAATGCGTTCGATGATCTTGAACGGGCCTACGTACCTTGGGTTCAGTTTACCCCTTTTGCCGAAACGTATTACACCTTTCCAAGGTGACACCTTTAGCATAACCATGTCCCCGACCTGAAACTCTAATGGTTTCCTTCGAACATCGGCGTAGCTCTTTTGGCGACTACGGGCTGTTTTCAATCTCTCCTTGATTTGCACTATCTTCTCAGTCGTTTCATGTATGATCTCGGGACCAGTTAAATGTCGATCTCCTACTTCATTCCAACAGATAGGAGATCTACACTTCCTTCCGTACAATGCTTCGAATGGCGCAGCTCCAATGCTCGCATGATAACTATTATTATACGAGAATTCTGCTAACGGTAGATATTTATCCCATCCGTTTCCAAAATCGATCACACATGCCCTGAGCATGTCTTCAAGAGTCTGAATTGTTCTTTCACTCTGCCCGTCGGTCTGCGGATGATATGCGGTACTCATATCCAAACGAGTTCCTAGTGCCTCCTGTAGTGATTGCCAAAACTTTGAGGTAAATCTACTATCACGATCGAATATAATGGAAATAGGTATTCCATGCCTTGAAACAACTTCCTTTATATACAATCGTAATAGTTTCTCCATTCTATCTGTTTCCTTTATAGGCAAGAAATGTGCAGACTTGGTGAGACGATCAACAATCACCCAAATGGTGTCGTATCCCCAGGCAGTCTTTGGTAACTTCGTGATGAAATCCATGGTAATACCATCCCATTTCCATTCTGGAATTTCTGGTTGTTGAAGTAACCCTGACGGCTTCTGGTGTTCAGCTTTGACTTTGGAACAAGTTAAACATTCCCCAACATATGTTGCAACGTCTGTCTTTAAATTAGGCCACCAATAATGTGTCTTAAGATCTTGGTACATCTTTCCAACTCCAGGATGTATCGAGTATCTTGTCTTATGTGCCTCATTTAATATCAACTTCCTTAATCCACCCAACTTCGGTACCCAAATACGATTTGCAAAATATCGAATTCCATCTTCCCGCATAACGAGTTGCTTCTCATACTTCTTCATTATTTCATTTCCTATATTTTCTTTAGTAAGTGCTTCTCGTTGAACTTCTTTGATTTGTGAGTTGAGATTCATGCGAATTTTTATGTTCATCGCTCGTACTCGAATTGGTTCTCGTTCCTTTCTGCTTAAAGCATCGGCCACCACGTTCGCCTTTCCGGGATGATAACGAATTTCACAATCATAGTCGTTTATTAACTCGACCCACCTACGTTGCCTCATGTTCAATTGTTTTTGATCGAAAATATGTTGAAGGCTTTTATGATCAGTAAACACAGTGAATTTAACCCCATACAAGTAGTGTCTCCACATTTTCAATGCAAACACGACTGCTCCCAATTCTAGATCATGCGTCGTATAATTCCGCTCATGAATCTTCAATTGTCGGGATGCAAATGCAATTACTTTCTTTCGTTGCATAAGAACACAACCAAAACCTTGTCGCGAAGCGTCACAATATATTTCAAAATCATCGTTCCCTTCAGGTAATGATAAAATAGGCGCCGTAGTTAACTTCTTTTTCAGTATTTGAAATGCGTTCTCCTGCTCTGAAGTCCATTCATATTTCTTCCCTTTTTGCGTTAACGCTGTCAACGGCTTAGCTATTCGGGAAAAATCTTGAATAAACCTTCTATAATAACCGGCTAAACCCAAAAATTGGCGTATCTGCGTTGGTGTCTTAGGAGTCTCCCATTTTTCAATAGCTTCAGTTTTTGCTGGATCAACCTGAATTCCTTCGCTATTAACAACATGGCCAAGAAATTGCACTTCTTTCAACCAAAAAGCACACTTGGAAAATTTAGCATATAGCTGTTCTTTTCTTAACAACTCCAATATCAACCTTAAATGCTCTTCATGCTCTTGCTCACTCTTGGAATAGATAAGAATATCATCAATGAAAACGATAACAAACTTATCTAAATACGGACTACAAACTCGATTCATGAGGTCCATAAATACAGCTGGCGCATTCGTCAATCCAAACGGCATAACCAAAAATTCGTAATGACCATAACGTGTCCGAAAAGCAGTTTTCGGAATGTCCTCTTCTTTGACGCGTAGTTGATGATAGCCCGATCTTAAGTCGATTTTCGAATAAATACATGATCCTTGCAGTTGATCAAATAAGTCATCAATTCTCGGTAGTGGATATCGATTCTTGATAGTTAACTTATTTAATTCACGATAGTCTATACACATCCTAAAAGATCCATCTTTCTTCTTAACAAACAAAATTGGAGCTCCCCACGGTGAAGTACTCGGTCGTATGAATCCACGGTCCAGTAATTCTTTTAACTGACTTTGAAGTTCTTTTAACTCAGACGGTGCAAGTCTATATGGAGCACGAGCCACTGGTGCAGCTCCTGGTACTAAATCTATTTGAAATTCTACCGATCTAAATGGAGGTAATCCCGGCAATTCTTCCGGAAAAACTTCGGGAAAATCTCTTGCCACAGGCACGTCATTGATGCACTTCTCTTCCTTTTCGACTTTATTAACATGTGCTAAAATAGCGTAACATCCCTTTTCTAAACACTTTTTGGCTTTCAAACAGCTAATGAGTTTTAGCTTTGAATCACCCTTCTCTCCGTAAATCATCACCGGCATTTTATCCTTACCAGGAATACGAATTGCCTTCTTGGCACAAACAACTTCTGCTCCTACTTTGGACATCCAGTCCATGCCGACTATTACATCAAAACTTCCTAATTCTACGGGTATCAAATCAATCTTAAATGTTTCTCCGGCTAAATTTATCTTACAATCACGACAAATTTTATCGGCTTTAATTAGTTTACCATTAACTAACTCAATCATGTACTTAGCATCTAGAGGTAATGATGAACAATTCAATTTAGTGTAAAAATTTATACACACGTAACTTCTATCGGCGCCAGTATCAAATAAAATAGATGCTGATAAGTTATTAATGGTAAACGTACCCGTAACAAGCTCCGGGTCTTCTCGTGCCTCTCTAGCATTAATAACAAACGCTCTTCCACGTGCAGGTCCGCCATTCTGATTCGGGCACTGACTCTTATAGTGACCTTGTTTTCCACAACCAAAACAAGTAATGGTAGCCAAAGCAGTTCTATTTGCGTTGGTGGCAGGAGTCTTGTTGCCATTTGTAACGAGAGCCTTACAATCTTCCGCAAGATGACCTTGTCGATTACACTTGGTGCATAACACACTACAGTAACCAAAGTGATGTTTGTGGCAACGGTTGCATAAAGGATTTTGTCCTTTATAACCAAAGCTTAAACCACTACCCGCACCTTGCGTGTTTTCTTGTTTCTTAAAAGATTGTTGTTGGTTACCTCGATCATAATTTCCATTCCACTTTCTTTTGTTACCTGATACCTTCACATCAGTATTGGATACTTTCTTATCCATGATGACCTGATCCATTAGCTCGTTTGCCATGGTTATAGCTTCATGAATTGTCTTAGGTTTCGACGCCGTAACGTTTGCCTTGACCTTTTTGGGCAAACCACCTTTGTACATTTCAATCTTCCGTGCTTCGGTTGGAACCAATTCAGGACATAGTAAAACCAATTCCATGAATCGCTGATTGTAGTTGGTGATTTCAGTACCAACCACCTTCAAACTTCGTAACTCATCTTCTAACTTAATAACCTCATTCCTTGGACAATACTCGGTGATTATCATTGCTTTGAATTCTTCCCATGGAGTATCATAAGCTACATCTCCTCCTACCGCCTTCACATAATTCTTCCACCATGTGAGTGCACTATCTTGTAAAGTGCACGATGCAAACTTGGTCATGTCTTTTTCATCACAACCGCTGATTTTGAACACCGTCTCCATCTTTTCTATCCATCGGGTTAAACCGATCGGCCCTTCCGTTCCACTGAATGATGAAGGCTTGCAAGCTTGGAACGTCTTGTAGGAGCATCCTACACGAGGATTTGGATTAACTGCAGCAGCTCTTGCAGCCTCAACCCATAACATTCTGTCGTTCACTCGCTGGTTGATGAGTTCCTCGAGTTCTTGTTCCGTCATTCGATTCAATCGCGCCATTTCCTAATGAAAGAAAATAATTATTCACATGGAATATTATAGATGTAGTGTGTATTTATAGTACATTTATAGCTTGTTAATAATATGAACCAGATATTATTATAAAAGCCTTTTCTTCTTATTAGCGTTTTATAATTATATCTTGGGTAGTACCTACCCGTTAATGTTCATACTTAATAGCTTAGTACAGAATCAATTACTACAATCTAAATAATACTTAACCATGGAAAATTATTGCATTTCATACTTCGCTATTTTACATATGCTTATCTTACATCAAACTTTAAGCAAACCACACTAATAATATTATACAAAACATTATATGATTCCATGGCTTAATACGGCAGTGCATCGTTCGGTCTATTTTCTAGGGCGTTTAGTTCCAATGAATGGCCTAACGCTTATCCTAGCTGTCTGCCTACGTTTTGGCTGAGGAGCCGAAGAACTAGATGCGGGGATAGCACTAATAGGAATAGCGGGAATAGGGGTGGTAGTGTTGAGTGGAATTGGTGCTACGTCATTCTCACTAAGTTCGGGATTTGAATTTTCTAATTCATTCGCTTTTCGTTTCTTTCCTTGATCGAATTTTTCTTTCGTAATTTCTAGTATTTCTTCCTCGGGTTCACTTTCTTCTTCGGGTTCACTTTCCTCTTCGGGTTCACTTTCCTCCTCGGGTTCACTTTCCGATATTTCTATAGTTGGTTCATCCGGAAATTGTGAGTCTTCCCCAAAAATACCACTTTCGTCATCGGATATGTTAATGACTGAAACACAATCTGAAGGTTCTGATTCGGAGTCGCTGAATGTGATAATAAGTTTCGAGCCCGACATCTATCACACAACAACTAACCCATTAGTACTACATAATATTTACATATAAATTTTAACCAACAGTGATAAGCAATGGTTTTTTTTTTTTTTTTAAATCAGACCCGGTCAAAGTCCAGACTTTACTAATGTATCCTAACGACTTCTTGGTTAGACACACTAATGCAAACCTGGTTCGCTAAGACCAACGCTCTGATACCACATGTCATAACCCGTCCTTAACCATAAGAACGTGTTAGATAACGTATGATTTCATTGCGAGGTATTGACCTCTATATGCGACATTTTTAAAAAGGAAAACTGCATATATTATACATTACAAACCAAACCATTATTTTTGTTACAAGCTTTAGACAATAAAAAGATGATTATCGTTTAACGATAATCTTCGACTTACAAACTTTACAAATGATAATAACAACACGATTTCTAGCATATTTTACAACACACGTCCTAGGATATGCAGTTTTATTTTTGACACAAATATGAGTACGCATGATCCTGCTTAGATTCAACATAATGCAGCGGAAGCTTTAATTATCACCTGAGAATAAACATGTTTAAAAACGTCAACATAAAGTTGGTGAGATATAGGTTTAGTGCGCAGCAATATATATATATAGACCACAAGATTTCGTATATAAACATTTCAATAAAAATATTCTAAGTGGTTGAGCACTTGGTAACCATACTTAACATTTTCACGTCGCATATTCCCTTTAATATGAAATCTTACTACACCGTACCAAGTGTAGTCACAAAACGAAGTACTGTGCAACCGTTGAATACTGGTCGTCCAGTCCGATTGGGGTTGTCAGGCCCGATAGATCTATCAACAGGATTCGCGTTTACATTACCGCTGTAAATATTAGTTACCAAGCTACAGGGAAGTATGCCAGTGGTACAACTCAACGTAGAATATATTTTTCAGTTACTTGTGTCCATAATGTAAAACATAAAATACATGTATTCTCATCCCGAAATATTTAGAGTTTAAAAGTGGGACTATATACTCACTCTTGTCTTGATGATATATATAATTTGACTCGGTCTTCCGGTTGATATCACGAACCTATCCATATATAATATATCAATATGTTTTCATTTTAAAACAAACGTTATATATATATATACTTGTTATACTTTTAATATTTTGAATATTTCCTTAGTCCGTAGTTAGCATTTCTTTGTTAGTAACTCAATTTTAATGGTTCATTTTTAGATGTTTAATATACCCGCAATGAAATAAATAAAACCCCCAACGAAATAAATAAAATCCCATCGTATATGTATTGGTCGAGATTAATCTTGACCCATGGTACCGGTGTTGTCAAATGACGTGTTGCGTACATAAAGTACCGGTGTTGTCAAATGACGTGTTGCGTACAATCATGGGATCTTATGATTAATCTTCTCGTGTTGCTTACGGGTGATCCTGAACCATATGAAATTGAATTATGAGTACATATATATAAAATATCATGTTATCTTAGAAGTATGTGATTTTATGTAAATTTTTCCAATGAATCCCGAAGTTGAAAATGTCTAGGATAGCCAATTTTGTTTCGGTCATAGTTTCTTCGTTACAAGTCCGTTTTCGTTGATTCAAATTGCCATCTTCTTGGATCGAGTTCTTCTTTAAGACTATGAACTGTAAATACCTTGGTTTGTATTCAAAATCATACGGCATAGGTGAAAGTTTAGTGAAACATATGAAGTTAAACATTTTTGTTACAACAAAATCATTTAATGACCATTTTTCCAAAAATACTTATACTTTGAAAAACCAAGTTTTACCTTGTTAAATTAACATATAAATAAGTTATGTTACATGTCTTGAAGTATTTTAAAAGTTAAGTTAGAAGGATCTATTTAGTTTGCAAACAAGTTTGAAAACATTCAAACTATGTTCTTGTTGTTAAACTTTTGTACCACAAAATAAGATAGCTATATATATATGAATCGAATAAGGTTATGAACATAGATTCTACCTCAAGTTCCTTGGATAAGTTTGCTGTAAAAGAGGAGTAAGAAGCTAGAATCAAAAGGGTGATAGAAGTGGATGAAAGATTGGAAGTAAGTTGGTGTTCTTGGAGGGTTTTCTTGAAGTGTTTTTGTATGGTTTTCTTATGGTGTTTTAGTATGGTTTTTGAAGCTAGATCTTCTTGAAAACTTTGCTGAATTGATTAAGGGTTTTAAGGCTTCAAAGTATGTGTGTGTTTTGGCTAAAATATTGAAGTAAAATGAAACAAAGTGATGATACATATATACACCATAAAAAACGTGATTATGGTGTATATATGTACAAAATTTCAATTAATCATTTTATGTATTTAGTCATAATTGCATCCAAATACAATTACCTAGCCCTAAGGGCATGTACAATGGCTGGTTAGGTAGTGATTTGACATGTATGTACTATTAGTAAATACGTATAGAAGCTAGGTATGATACGAGTACTTATACTCTAGATATACGTATAGAAATTTTGTGAAAAATGGAATGAGGATTCAAATATAGCTATCTTTTGTGAATACACTTATATGATTTTATGTATTTAAGTCTTAAAAGTGAGTAAATACATTACTTATACGATATATGTATAAACATTATAAGTCTTAAGTATTTATGTCAAATAACGTTACGTATAGTTATCGTTTTGAAAACTTAAGTTAGTAGTTTCAAAATATACTTATAACTTATAGTTTTTGATACAAAATAAGATATTAAAACATTCATTAATCATGTTAAATATGTATATATACATATATATACGCAAACGTATAATTATCATATATTGTATAGTTCGTGATATCGTCGGTCAAACTAGACGGTCAAACGTTGTGTAAAACTCTTTTCGGAAATATAAATCTCGACAATTTGGATTACTTATCATGTTGGTAAGTTTTAATTTATATTAATCTTATAAGTATAGAACGATCGAAAAAAAATGCGGGTCAACTTTAGGGTTTTTGCTTATCGTGTCGGAACCATATAGAGATTAGAGTTTAAATTTGGTCGGAAATTTCCGGGTCGTTACAGTACCCATCCGTTAAAGAAATTTCGTCCTCGAAATTTGGTAGAGGTTGTCATAAATAACCATAGGAATGTTTTCATGACGAATATGAGGTAATAATGAAATTTTATCATTATTGAAAGATTTAGATAAAACGATTTGGTTATGTGAGACGCACGAGCGAAGCTATCACAAAAAAAAAATGAAATGAGTAAATATGGAATCGTTTTTAATCGATGACGTGGTTTAGAATTGATTTCCGGGATTTAAGGGATTTAGGAAAAATCTTACGTAATAAGATTTGGTTATTCGGCGATCAGAATCTTCTTTGATTTAATGCGGTAATCTGTTTCGATTTCTCTGTCGGATATTTCACTATAAATCCACCCCTTCGTTTCCTTATTTTTCACAACTCGCATCTTCTACTCTTTCTCCTTAATTCCTACTTTAAGGTATCCTTTGAAATGCTTCATCCCGTTCTGATTTTTGTTATACTTCTAACTTTTATATCTTTCATTCTTCTCTTCCATCTACCGCCAGAAGAATCTATTCACTTTTATGATTTTCTTGGAATTATAATGTTTCTAATTCTCCCGTGTCTTTACGTCGCCATACGTATTGATATACATGGTTTGTAGTTTCTGGGTGGTTGTTGGGTTTGATATCTTTCCTTATACTTCGATGCTCCTGCTTCTGTTTTCCATAATCATTGTCATCCATAGTTAATATTCTCTCCTATTTGCTGTGATCTATACCCCAATTTCTATTTTGGGACTTTGTCCCTTCGTTTCTTCTTCCCGTCCTTGAGTCAAGCGATCAATAGTTCGGAATTCGTAGGTATAAAATTTGGAATGAACCTAGCTATTGGTTTTAGAATAAAATTGTAATGGCACGATCTTGATTCGTTAAATTACTCGAATATTCCGGAAAAATAGAACTATCAAGGTGATACGTTCTAATATGTTTGGAGACTTGATAGAATGTAAGAGCCGTGTAACATGGCACATGATGACGGTACTGTGAATCATCACATTCCATTAGAAACTTAACATGACTTACTGTAATATAATGAAGTTGATCAAGTTTCATTATATTATACTAATTCATGTATCAGTTCCCAACACTACTTCAAAACATTCCTATTTTAAACTTGAAGGTTTTAGAACTTAGAAACTAACACAGTTTCTTTTATATTGTAACGCAGATATTACGGAGAAATACATGATTTTGGATAAGAACAGTTGTGAGAATATCTCCAGAAATATGGAGGATATGTATAACAAAAGATATGAAGATATCTTATAATATCTAAGATAAGATGATGATGAAGAATATCATCGGGAAAGGTTTAGGATAAGGGGTAGGTTTTTTTTTTTTTTACTAATGGTTTCAGCAAGCACTGAATCGTTTGAATCCTTTGAAAGCAGATTCAGTTCTTGTGATTTATCTACATCCTCCTTCATACTTTGCTCAATCCGTTTTCCAGTTCCAACTCTCCTCTTTTTCTAAGCTTTACCAATACAATGTACTTCATCATTAAACTTTTGACTGTTCAAGTCGTTTACAGTTTTTTTTTTTTTTTTTTTTTTTTTTTTTTTTTTCTGCTTCTTCAGCATTTCAAGAACTACTTCATAGTCCAGGATGTTTTTCAGAACTTCACATTCGAAAAATGTAATTCTTAGGGATAGTCGTTCTCGGTATAACTGGGAGAATTTCTACGAGATTTTCAAAATACTGATTGCGGGTTTCGCCAAAGAGATAACGAGTTGCTGGTACGTCTGCTGATGATGTTGTGAAAAAGGTTCTCCGGTAACAACGTCGAAAGGACAAAGTATAAATATCGAGATTATAATAGGAGTAGTCTCACTGAGAAGTCGAAGTGGAGCTGTGACAAAATTAGCTTCTTGAAAAGGAATCGTATGATTGTTTTTGATAATGAATGATAAGGAATTCGACGCGGATACGTTTTAACTATAACTTCGGTTTCGAAAATTTTTCAGGTGCATCACTGTATGCATAAATCTTTCTTCCGTAAACGAGGTGCGGCTGGTTCAACTTCTCGATCGAGGTGTTTTCAAGAATCATGAAAAGATTTGAATGAGGATTATAATTGTCGAAGTACAAATGAGGTTTAGGATGAAATCAAGTGGCAAAATTGAAGAATTGTTTAGTTTCATATGTTATAATCAACATTTTATTTCATTTTAATTGTCCAATGTTTCTTCTTTATGCCACTTGTTGGATTTGGATAGGTAAAAAAAAATTCAAATATGAAATTTAAATGGAAATGGTTATTCTGGGGTGAACGGATACGTATATCGATGGTTGTAAGTAAAATAACAAATGACCGTTGAATCAGATTCAAGAATGTACAATATAACTTATTAATGTGAATTCTAAATATTCCTCGGGTACTACCCACCCGTTAAAATATTTTCATCATTATTAGTTTGTACGAAGGAATTTTTAATTACTATCTTTATGAAAATATACTTGCATATATATTTTCTTCAGAGATAATCATAGATTTAATGAGTCAATAAGATAATAAACTCATTTGATTTATCGTTAATTCTAGATTACATAATCTCTAAGACTTTAGAAATTACATAATCGTCATACGATACGTAAAGCGAAGATAATCGATGTAGAACGATATATAGAACGAAGATCATACTCGAAGTACAGATATTGAGTCGTGTGATGTTGATATTCGAGATACAGATTGTGATGTTGAGATTTTGGGGGTGACAAGAGTACTGTCGGCGTTGATGATGGTGGTATAGATTATGCTGCTGGTGCTGCTGCTGGAGTACATAATACCTTTCACGTCTCAAACCTGAAGAAGTGTCTTGCAAAGGAAGACCTCACCATTCCTCTTGAAGAAATTCATGTCGACGAGAAACTACAATTCGTCGAAGAACCAATCGAAATCATGGACCGTGAAGTTAAACAGCTCAAACAGAGTAATATACCGATTGTTAAGGTTCGTTGGAATGCTAGAAGAGGTCCCGAGTTTACTTGGGAACGAGAGGATCAGATGAAACGAAAGTATCCGCATTTGTTTCTCGATGACGCAAAATAGGTACAATTTTAAAATTTCGGGACGAAATTTATTTAACGGGGAGGTAATGTAACGACCCGCACTTTTTCGATCGTTATATACTTATAAGATTAATATTTACATAAATTAAACCTTACCAACATGATAAGCAATCCAAATTGTCGAGACTGATATTTCCGAAAAGAGTTTTACACAACGTTTGACCGTCTAGTTTGACCGATGATATCACGAACCATACAATATATGATAATTATACGTTTGTGTATATATATGTATATATACATATTTAACATGATTAAGGAATGTTTTAATACCTCATTTTATATTAATAACAACAAGTTATATGTGTATTTTGAAACTACTAACTTAAGTTTTCAAAACGATAACTATACGTAACGTTATTTGACATAAATACTTAAGACATATAATGTTTATACATATATTGTATAAGTAATGTATTTAATCACTTTTAAGAACTTAAATACATAAAATCATATAAGTGTATTCACAAAAGATAGCTATATTTGAATCCTCATTTCATTTTTCACAAAATTTCTATACGTATACCTAGAGTATTTGTACTCGTATCATACCTAGCTCCTATACGTATTTACTAATAGTAAATACACATCAAAATCACCACCTAACCAGCCATTATTCATGCCCTTAGAGCTAGGTAATTACTTTTGGATGATTACTTGACTAATTACAAAAATACAAACTAAAATTTTGTCATGTTATCCTTAAAGATCACATTTTTAGGAGTATATATGTATCATCATTTTTGATTCATTTTTACTTCAATCTCTTAACTAAAAACACACACTCTTTCTTACTCTCTAAACTCCATAACAATCCAGCAAAGTTCCATAAAGATCTAGCTTCAAAAACCATACTAAAACACCATACAAAAACCATACAAAAACACTTCAAGAAAACCCTCCAAGAACACCAACTTACTTCCAATCTTTCATCCACTTCCATCACCCTTTTGATTCTAGCTTTTTACTTCACTTTTACAGCAAACTTATCCAAGGAACTTGAGGTAGAATCTATGTTCATAACCTTATTCGATTCATATATATATAGCTATCTTATTTTGTGGTACAAAAGTTTAACAACAAGAACATAGTTTGAATGTTTTCAAACTTGTTTGCAAACTAAATAGATCCTTCTAACTTAACTTTTAAAATACTTCAAGACCTGTAATATAACTTATGTATATGCTAATTTAACAAGGTAAAACTTGGTTTTTCAAAGTATAAGTATTTTTAGAAAAATGGTCATTAAATGATTTTGTTGTAACAAAAATGTTTAACTTCATATGTTTCACTAATGTTTCACTTATGCCGTATGATTTTGAATACAAACCAAGGTATTTACAGTTCATAGTCTTAAAGAAGAACTCGATCCAAGAAGATGGCAATTTGAATCAACGAAAACGGATTTGTAACGAAGAAACTATGACCGAAACAAAATTGGTTATCCTAGATCATTTCAACTACGGGATCAATTGGAAAAAAATGATATAAATCACATATTTCTAAGATAACATGATATTTTATATATATGTACTTATAATTCAATTTTATATGGTTCAGGATCACCCGTAAACAACACGAGAAGATTAATCATAAGATCCCATGATTGTACGCAACACGTCATTTGACAACACCGGTACTTTATGTACGCAACACGTCATTTGACAACACCGGTACCATGGGTCAAGATTAATCTCGACCAATACATATACGAGGGGGTTTTATTTATTTCGTTGGGGGTTTTATTTATTTCATTGCGGGTATATTAAACATCTAAAAATGAACCATTAAAATTGAATTACTAACATCGGACTGCTAACTACGGACTAAGGAATTATTCAAAGTATTAAAAGTATAACAAGTATATATTTATAACGTTTGTTTAAAAATGAAAACATATTGATATATTATATGTGGATAGGTTCGTGATATCAACCGGAAGACCGAGTCAAAATATATATATCATCAAGACAAGTGTGAGTATATAGTCCCACTTTTAAACTCTAAATATTTCGGGATGAGAATACATGTATTTTATGTTTTACATTATGGACACAAGTAACTGAAAAATATATTCTACGTTGAGTTGTACCACTGGCATACTTCCCTGTAGCTTGGTAACTAATATTTACAGCGGTAATGTAAACGCGAATCCTGTTGATAGATCTATCGGGCCTGACAACCCCAATCGGACTGGACGACCAGTATTCAACGGTTGCACAGTACTTCGTTTTGTGACTACACTTGGTACGGTGTAGTAAGATTTCATATTAAAGGGAATATGCGACGTGAAAATGTTAAGTATGGTTACCAAGTGCTCAACCACTTAGAATATTTTTATTGAAATGTTTATATACGAAATCTTGTGGTCTATATATATATATTGCTGCGCACTAAACCTATATCTCACCAACTTTATGTTGACGTTTTTAAACATGTTTATTCTCAGGTGATAATTAAAGCTTCCGCTGCATTATGTTGAATCTAAGCAGGATCATGCGTACTCATATTTGTGTCAAAAATAAAACTGCATATCCTAGGACGTGTGTTGTAAAATATGCTAGAAATCGTGTTGTTATTATCATTTGTAAAGTTTGTAAGTCGAAGATTATCGTTAAACGATAATCATCTTTTTATTGTCTAAAGCTTGTAACAAAAATAATGGTTTGGTTTGTAATGTATAATATATGCAGTTTTCCTTTTTAAAAATGTCGCATATAGAGGTCAATACCTCGCAATGAAATCATACGTTATCTAACACGTTCTTATGGTTAAGGACGGGTTATGACATGTGCTCTGATACCACATGTCATAACCCGTCCTTAACCATAAGAACGTGTTAGATAACGTATGATTTCATTGCGAGGTATTGACCTCTATATGCGACATTTTTAAAAAGGAAAACTGCATATATTATACATTACAAACCAAACCATTATTTTTGTTACAAGCTTTAGACAATAAAAAGATGATTATCGTTTAACGATAATCTTCGACTTACAAACTTTACAAATGATAATAACAACACGATTTCTAGCATATTTTACAACACACGTCCTAGGATATGCAGTTTTATTTTTGACACAAATATGAGTACGCATGATCCTGCTTAGATTCAACATAATGCAGCGGAAGCTTTAATTATCACCTGAGAATAAACATGTTTAAAAACGTCAACATAAAGTTGGTGAGATATAGGTTTAGTGCGCAGCAATATATATATATAGACCACAAGATTTCGTATATAAACATTTCAATAAAAATATTCTAAGTGGTTGAGCACTTGGTAACCATACTTAACATTTTCACGTCGCATATTCCCTTTAATATGAAATCTTACTACACTGTACCAAGTGTAGTCACAAAACGAAGTACTGTGCAACCGTTGAATACTGGTCGTCCAGTCCGGTTGGGGTTGTCAGGCCCGATAGATCTATCAACAGGATTCGCGTTTACAATACCGCTGTAAATATTAGTTACCAAGCTACAGGGAAGTATGCCAGTGGTACAACTCAACGTAGAACATATTTTTCAGTTACTTGTGTCCATATCGTAAAACATAAAATACATGTATTCTCATCCCGAAATATTTAGAGTTTAAAAATGGGACTATATACTCACACTTGTCTTGATGATATATATATTTTGACTCGGTCTTCCGGTTGATATCACGAACCTATCCACATATAATATATCAATATGTTTTCATTTTTAAACAAACGTTATAAATATATACTTGTTATACTTTTAATACTTTGAATAATTCCTTAGTCCGTAGTTAGCAGTCCGATGTTAGTAATTCAATTTTAATGGTTCATTTTTAGATGTTTAATATACCCGCAATGAAATAAATAAAACCCCCAACGAAATAAATAAAACCCCCTCGTATATGTATTGGTCGAGATTAATCTTGACCCATGGTACCGGTGTTGTCAAATGACGTGTTGCGTACATAAAGTACCGGTGTTGTCAAATGACGTGTTGCGTACAATCATGGGATCTTATGATTAATCTTCTCGTGTTGTTTACGGGTGATCCTGAACCATATAAAATTGAATTATAAGTACATATATATAAAATATCATGTTATCTTAGAAATATGTGATTTATATCATTTTTTTCCAATTGATCCCGTAGTTGAAATGATCTAGGATAACCAATTTTGTTTCGGTCATAGTTTCTTCGTTACAAATCCGTTTTCGTTGATTCAAATTGCCATCTTCTTGGATCGAGTTCTTCTTTAAGACTATGAACTGTAAATACCTTGGTTTGTATTCAAAATCATACGGCATAAGTGAAACATTAGTGAAACATATGAAGTTAAACATTTTTGTTACAACAAAATCATTTAATGACCATTTTTCTAAAAATACTTATACTTTGAAAAACCAAGTTTTACCTTGTTAAATTAGCATATACATAAGTTATATTACAGGTCTTGAAGTATTTTAAAAGTTAAGTTAGAAGGATCTATTTAGTTTGCAAACAAGTTTGAAAACATTCAAACTATGTTCTTGTTGTTAAACTTTTGTACCACAAAATAAGATAGCTATATATATATGAATCGAATAAGGTTATGAACATAGATTCTACCTCAAGTTCCTTGGATAAGTTTGCTGTAAAAGAGAAGTAAAAAGCTAGAATCAAAAGGGTGATGGAAGTGGATGAAAGATTGGAAGTAAGTTGGTGTTCTTGGAGGGTTTTCTTGAAGTGTTTTTGTATGGTTTTTGTATGGTGTTTTAGTATGGTTTTTGAAGCTAGATCTTTATGGAACTTTGCTGGATTGTTATGGAGTTTAGAGAGTAAGAAAGAGTGTGTGTTTTTAGTTAAGAGATTGAAGTAAAAATGAATCAAAAATGATGATACATATATACTCCTAAAAATGTGATCTTTAAGGATAACATGACAAAATTTTAGTTTGTATTTTTGTAATTAGTCAAGTAATCATCCAAAAGTAATTACCTAGCTCTAAGGGCATGAATAATGGCTGGTTAGGTGGTGATTTTGATGTGTATTTACTATTAGTAAATACGTATAGGAGCTAGGTATGATACGAGTACAAATACTCTAGGTATACGTATAGAAATTTTGTGAAAAATGAAATGAGGATTCAAATATAGCTATCTTTTGTGAATACACTTATATGATTTTATGTATTTAAGTTCTTAAAAGTGATTAAATACATTACTTATACAATATATGTATAAACATTATATGTCTTAAGTATTTATGTCAAATAACGTTACGTATAGTTATCGTTTTGAAAACTTAAGTTAGTAGTTTCAAAATACACATATAACTTGTTGTTATTAATATAAAATGAGGTATTAAAACATTCCTTAATCATGTTAAATATGTATATATATATATATATACACAAACGTATAATTATCATATATTGTATGGTTCGTGATATCATCGGTCAAACTAGACGGTCAAACGTTGTGTAAAACTCTTTTCGGAAATATCAGTCTCGACAATTTGGATTGCTTATCATGTTGGTAAGGTTTAATTTATGTAAATATTAATCTTATAAGTATATAACGATCGAAAAAGTGCGGGTCGTTACATTACCTCCCCGTTAAATAAATTTCGTCCCGAAATTTTAAAATTGTACCTATTTTGCGTCATCGAGAAACAAATGCGGATACTTTCGTTTCATCTGATCCTCTCGTTCCCAAGTAAACTCGGGACCTCTTCTAGCATTCCAACGAACCTTAACAATCGGTATATTACTCTGTTTGAGCTGTTTAACTTCACGGTCCATGATTTCGATTGGTTCTTCGACGAATTGTAGTTTCTCGTCGACATGAATTTCTTCAAGAGGAATGGTGAGGTCTTCCTTTGCAAGACACTTCTTCAGGTTTGAGACGTGAAAGGTATTATGTACTCCAGCGAGTTGTTGCGGTAACTCGAGTCGATAAGCTACCGGTCCAATGCGTTCGATGATCTTGAACGGGCCTACGTACCTTGGGTTCAGTTTACCCCTTTTGCCGAAACGTATTACACCTTTCCAAGGTGACACCTTTAGCATAACCATGTCCCCGACCTGAAACTCTAATGGTTTCCTTCGAACATCGGCGTAGCTCTTTTGGCGACTACGGGCTGTTTTCAATCTCTCCTTGATTTGCACTATCTTCTCAGTCGTTTCATGTATGATCTCGGGACCAGTTAAATGTCGATCTCCTACTTCATTCCAACAGATAGGAGATCTACACTTCCTTCCGTACAATGCTTCGAATGGCGCAGCTCCAATGCTCGCATGATAACTATTATTATACGAGAATTCTGCTAACGGTAGGTATTTATCCCATCCGTTTCCAAAATCGATCACACATGCCCTGAGCATGTCTTCGAGAGTCTGAATCGTTCTTTCACTCTGTCCATCGGTTTGTGGATGATATGCGGTACTCATATCCAACCGAGTTCCTAGTGCCTCCTGTAGTGATTGCCAAAACTTTGAGGTAAATCTACTATCACGATCGGATATAATGGAAATAGGTATTCCATGCCTTGAAACAACTTCCTTTATATACAATCGTTGCATTTATTTCTTAAAGGCAATCTATTATTACATCGAGAGTTGACATATTAGCCTAACATTTTATAACAACCAAATGATCTAATCTGCCATTTTCATAACAATAGTCTTTAATGAACTTCAATGACTCGAATGCAACGTCCTTGTATCATAGCTTAAATGGTCCCAAGTAGTATTCTTAACATGAGCTAATGCACAGCGGAAGACTTAATTCGTACCTGAGAATAACATGCTTTAAAACGTCAACATAAAGTTGGTGAGATATATAGGTTTGATGCTAGCAGCGTTATAACAATGGACCACAAGATTTCGTATATAAACATTTCAATAAAAATATTCTAAGTGGTTGAGCACTTGGTAACCATACTTAACAATTAATCACGTCGCATATTCCCTTTAATATGAAATCTTACTACACTGTACCAAGTGTAGTCACAAAACGAAGTACTGTGCAACCGTTGAATACTGGTCGTCCAGTCCGGTTGGGGTTGTCAGGCCCGATAGATCTATCAACAGGATTCGCGTTTACAATACCGCTGTAAATAACAGTTACCAAGCTACAGGGAAGTATGCCAGTGGTACAACTCAACGTAGAATATATTTTTCAGTTACTTGTGTCCATAACGTAAAACATAAAATACATGTATTCTCATCCCGAAATATTTAGAGTTTAAAAGTGGGACTATATACTCACTGTTGTCTCGAAGATATATATATTTTTGACTTGGTCTTCCGGTTGATATCACGAACCTATCCATATATAATATATCAATATATTTTCATTTTAAACAAACATCTCGTATATATATTTATAATACTTTTAATACTTTGAATAATTCCTTAGTCCGTAGTTAGCGTTTCGATGTTAGTAATTCAATTTTAATGGTTCATTTTTAGATGTTTAATATACCCGCAATAAATAAACCCCCAACGAAATAAATAAAACTCCCATAAAACCCCATCGTATATGTGTTGGTCGAGATTAATCTTGACCCATGGTACCGGTGTTGTCAAATGACGTGTTGCGTACATAAAGTACCGGTGTTGTCAAATGACGTGTTGCGTACAATCATGGGATCTTATGATTAATCTTCTCGTGTTGTTTACGGGTGATCCTGAACCATATAAAATTGAATTATAAGTACATATATATAAAATATCATGTTATCTTAGAAATATGTGATTTATATCATTTTTTTCCAATTGATCCCGTAGTTGAAATGATCTAGGATAACCAATTTTGTTTCGGTCATAGTTTCTTCGTTACAAATCCGTTTTCGTTGATTCAAATTGCCATCTTCTTGGATCGAGTTCTTCTTTAAGACTATGAACTGTAAATACCTTGGTTTGTATTCAAAATCATACGGCATAAGTGAAACATTAGTGAAACATATGAAGTTAAACATTTTTGTTACAACAAAATCATTTAATGACCATTTTTCTAAAAATACTTATACTTTGAAAAACCAAGTTTTACCTTGTTAAATTAGCATATACATAAGTTATATTGTACATTCTTGAATCTGATTCAACGGTCATTTGTTATTTTACTTACAACCATCGATATACGTATCCGTTCACCCCAGAATAACCATTTCCATTTAAATTTCATATTTGAATTTTTTTTTACCTATCCAAATCCAACAAGTGGCATAAAGAAGAAACATTGGACAATTAAAATGAAATAAAATGTTGATTATAACATATGAAACTAAACAATTCTTCAATTTTGCCACTTGATTTCATCCTAAACCTCATTTGTACTTCGACAATTATAATCCTCATTCAAATCTTTTCATGATTCTTGAAAACACCTCGATCGAGAAGTTGAACCAGCCGCACCTCGTTTACGGAAGAAAGATTTATGCATACAGTGATGCACCTGAAAAATTTTCGAAACCGAAGTTATAGTTAAAACGTATCCGCGTCGAATTCCTTATCATTCATTATCAAAAACAATCAAACGATTCCATATTTACTCATTTCATTTTTTTTTTGTGATAGCTTCGCTCGTGCGTCTCACATAACCAAATCGTTTTATCTAAATCTTTCAATAATGATAAAATTTCATTATTACCTCATATTCGTCATGAAAACATTCCTATGGTTATTTATGACAACCTCTACCAAATTTCGAGGACGAAATTTCTTTAACGGATGGGTACTGTAACGACCCGGAAATTTCCGACCAAATTTAAACTCTAATCTCTATATGGTTCCGACACGATAAGCAAAAACCCTAAAGTTGACCCGCATTTTTTTTCGATCGTTCTATACTTATAAGATTAATATAAATTAAAACTTACCAACATGATAAGTAATCCAAATTGTCGAGATTTATATTTCCGAAAAGAGTTTTACACAACGTTTGACCGTCTAGTTTGACCGACGATATCACGAACTATACAATATATGATAATTATACGTTTGCGTATATATATGTATATATACATATTTAACATGATTAATGAATGTTTTAATATCTTATTTTGTATCAAAAACTATAAGTTATAAGTATATTTTGAAACTACTAACTTAAGTTTTCAAAACGATAACTATACGTAACGTTATTTGACATAAATACTTAAGACTTATAATGTTTATACATATATCGTATAAGTAATGTATTTACTCACTTTTAAGACTTAAATACATAAAATCATATAAGTGTATTCACAAAAGATAGCTATATTTGAATCCTCATTCCATTTTTCACAAAATTTCTATACGTATATCTAGAGTATAAGTACTCGTATCATACCTAGCTTCTATACGTATTTACTAATAGTACATACATGTCAAATCACTACCTAACCAGCCATTGTACATGCCCTTAGGGCTAGGTAATTGTATTTGGATGCAATTATGACTAAATACATAAAATGATTAATTGAAATTTTGTACATATATACACCATAATCACGTTTTTTATGGTGTATATATGTATCATCACTTTGTTTCATTTTACTTCAATATTTTAGCCAAAACACACACATACTTTGAAGCCTTAAAACCCTTAATCAATTCAGCAAAGTTTTCAAGAAGATCTAGCTTCAAAAACCATACTAAAACACCATAAGAAAACCATACAAAAACACTTCAAGAAAACCCTCCAAGAACACCAACTTACTTCCAATCTTTCATCCACTTCCATCACCCTTTTGATTCTAGCTTTTTACTTCTCTTTTACAGCAAACTTATCCAAGGAACTTGAGGTAGAATCTATGTTCATAACCTTATTCGATTCATATATATATAGCTATCTTATTTTGTGGTACAAAAGTTTAACAACAAGAACATAGTTTGAATGTTTTCAAACTTGTTTGCAAACTAAATAGATCCTTCTAACTTAACTTTTAAAATACTTCAAGACCTGTAATATAACTTATGTATATGCAGTTTTATTTTTGACACAAATATGAGTACGCATGATCCTGCTTAGATTCAACATAATGCAGCGGAAGCTTTAATTATCACCTGAGAATAAACATGTTTAAAAACGTCAACATAAAGTTGGTGAGATATAGGTTTAGTGCGCAGCAATATATATATATAGACCACAAGATTTCGTATATAAACATTTCAATAAAAATATTCTAAGTGGTTGAGCACTTGGTAACCATACTTAACATTTTCAAGTCGCATATTCCCTTTAATATGAAATCTTACTACACTGTACCAAGTGTAGTCACAAAACGAAGTACTGTGCAACCGTTGAATACTGGTCGTCCAGTCCGGTTGGGGTTGTCAGGCCCGATAGATCTATCAACAGGATTCGCGTTTACATTACCGCTGTAAATATTAGTTACCAAGCTACAGGGAAGTATGCCAGTGGTACAACTCAACGTAGAATATATTTTTCAGTTACTTGTGTCCATAATGTAAAACATAAAATACATGTATTCTCATCCCGAAATATTTAGAGTTTAAAAGTGGGACTATATACTCACACTTGTCTTGATGATATATATATTTTGACTCGGTCTTCCGGATGATATCACGAACTATACAATATATGATAATTATACGTTTGTGTATATATATGTATATATACATATTTAACATGATTAAAGAATGTTTTAATACCTCATTTTATATTAATAACAACAAGTTATATGTGTATTTTGAAACTACTAACTTAAGTTTTCAAAACGATAACAATACGTAACGTTATTTGACATATATACTTAAGACTTATAATGTTATACATATATTGTATAAGTAATGTATTTAATTACTTTTAAAGAACTTAAATACATAAAACCATATAAGTGTATTCACAAAAGATAGCTATATTTGAATCCTCATTTCATTTTTCACAAAATTTCTATACGTATACCTAGAGTATTTGTACTCGTATCATACCTAGCTCCTATACGTATTTACTAATAGTAAATACACATCAAAATCACCACCTAACCAGCCATTATTCATGCCCTTAGAGCTAGGTAATTACTTTTGGATGATTACTTGACTAATTAACAAAAATACAAACTAAAATTTTGTCATGTTATCCTTAAAGATCACATTTTTAGGAGTATATATGTATCATCATTTTTGATTCATTTTTACTTCAATCTCTTAACTAAAAACACACACTCTTTCTTACTCTCTAAACTCCATAACAATCCAGCAAAGTTCCATAAAGATCTAGCTTCAAAAACCATACTAAAACACCATACAAAAACCATACAAAAACACTTCAAGAAAACCCTCCAAGAACACCAACTTACTTCCAATCTTTCATCCACTTCCATCACCCTTTTGATTCTAGCTTTTTACTTCTCTTTTACAGCAAACTTATCCAAGGAACTTGAGGTAGAATCTATGTTCATAACCTTATTCGATTCATATATATATAGCTATCTTATTTTGTGGTACAAAAGTTTAACAACAAGAACATAGTTTGAATGTTTTCAAACTTGTTTGCAAACTAAATAGATCCTTCTAACTTAACTTTTAAAATACTTCAAGACCTGTAATATAACTTATGTATATGCTAATTTAACAAGGTAAAACTTGGTTTTTCAAAGTATAAGTATTTTTAGAAAAATGGTCATTAAATGATTTAGTTGTAACAAAAATGTTTAACTTCATATGTTTCACTAATGTTTCACTTATGCCGTATGATTTTGAATACAAACCAAGGTATTTACAGTTCATAGTCTTAAAGAAGAACTCGATCCAAGAAGATGGCAATTTGAATCAACGAAAACGGATTTGTAACGAAGAAACTATGACCGAAACAAAATTGGTTATCCTAGATCATTTCAACTACGGGATCAATTGGAAAAAAATGATATAAATCACATATTTCTAAGATAACATGATATTTTATATATATGTACTTATAATTCAATTTTATATGGTTCAGGATCACCCGTAAACAACACGAGAAGATTAATCATAAGATCCCATGATTGTACGCAACACGTCATTTGACAACACCGGTACTTTATGTACGCAACACGTCATTTGACAACACCGGTACCATGGGTCAAGATTAATCTCGACCAATACATATACGAGGGGGTTTTATTTATTTCGTTGGGGGTTTTATTTATTTCATTGCGGGTATATTAAACATCTAAAAATGAACCATTAAAATTGAATTACTAACATCGGACTGCTAACTACGGACTAAGGAATTATTCAAAGTATTAAAAGTATAACAAGTATATATTTATAACGTTTGTTTAAAAATGAAAACATATTGATATATTATATGTGGATAGGTTCGTGATATCAACCGGAAGACCGAGTCAAATTATATATATCATCAAGACAAGAGTGAGTATATAGTCCCATTTTTAAACTCTAAATATTTCGGGATGAGAATACATGTATTTTATGTTTTACGATATGGACACAAGTAACTGAAAAATATGTTCTACGTTGAGTTGTACCACTGGCATACTTCCCTGTAGCTTGGTAACTAATATTTACAGCGGTATTGTAAACGCGAATCCTGTTGATAGATCTATCGGGCCTGACAACCCCAACCGGACTGGACGACCAGTATTCAACGGTTGCACAGTACTTCGTTTTGTGACTACACTTGGTACAGTGTAGTAAGATTTCATATTAAAGGGAATATGCGACGTGAAAATGTTAAGTATGGTTACCAAGTGCTCAACCACTTAGAATATTTTTATTGAAATGTTTATATACGAAATCTTGTGGTCTATATATATATATTGCTGCGCACTAAACCTATATCTCACCAACTTTATGTTGACGTTTTTAAACATGTTTATTCTCAGGTGATAATTAAAGCTTCCGCTGCATTATGTTGAATCTAAGCAGGATCATGCGTACTCATATTTGTGTCAAAAATAAAACTGCATATCCTAGGACGTGTGTTGTAAAATATGCTAGAAATCGTGTTGTTATTATCATTTGTAAAGTTTGTAAGTCGAAGATTATCGTTAAACGATAATCATCTTTTTATTGTCAAAAGCTTGTAACAAAAATAATGGTTTGGTTTGTAATGTATAATATATGCAGTTTTCCTTTTTAAAAATGTCGCATATAGAGGTCAATACCTCGCAATGAAATCATACGTTATCTAACACGTTCTTAAATACTTAAGACTTATAATGTTTATACATATATCGTATAAGTAATGTATTTACTCACTTTTAAGACTTAAATACATAAAATCATATAAGTGTATTCACAAAAGATAGCTATATTTGAATCCTCATTCCATTTTTCACAAAATTTCTATACGTATATCTAGAGTATAAGTACTCGTATCATACCTAGCTTCTATACGTATTTACTAATAGTACATACATGTCAAATCACTACCTAACCAGCCATTGTACATGCCCTTAGGGCTAGGTAATTGTATTTGGATGCAATTATGACTAAATACATAAAATGATTAATTGAAATTTTGTACATATATACACCATAATCACGTTTTTTATGGTGTATATATGTATCATCACTTTGTTTCATTTTACTTCAATATTTTAGCCAAAACACACACATACTTTGAAGCCTTAAAACCCTTAATCAATTCAGCAAAGTTTTCAAGAAGATCTAGCTTCAAAAACCATACTAAAACACCATAAGAAAACCATACAAAAACACTTCAAGAAAACCCTCCAAGAACACCAACTTACTTCCAATCTTTCATCCACTTCTATCATCCTTTTGATTCTAGCTTCTTACTCCTCTTTTACAGCAAACTTATCCAAGGAACTTGAGGTAGAAACTATGTTCATAACCTTATTCGATTCATATATATATAGCTATCTTATTTTGTGGTACAAAAGTTTAACAACAAGAACATAGTTTGAATGTTTTCAAACATGTTTGCAAACTAAATAGATCCTTCTAACTTAACTTTTAAAATACTTCAAGACCTGTAATATAACTTAAATATATGCTAATTTAATAAGGTAAAACTTGGTTTTTCAAAGTATAAGTATTTTTAGAAAAATGGTCATTAAATGATTTTTTTTGTAACAAAATGTTTAACTTCATATGTTTCACTAATGTTTCACTTATGCCGTATGATTTTGAATACAAACCAAGGTATTTACAGTTCATAGTCTTAAAGAAGAACTCGATTCAAGAAGATGGCAATTTGAATCAACGAAAACGGACTTGTAACGAAGAAACTATGACCGAAACAAAATTGGTTATCCTAGATCATTTCAACTACGGGATCAATTGGAAAAAAAAGATATAAATCACATATTTCTAAGATAACATGATATTTTATATATATGTACTCATAATTCAATTTCATATGGTTCAGGATCACCCGTAAACAACACGAGAAGATTAATCATAAGATCCCATGATTGTACGCAACACGTCATTTGACAACACCGGTACTTTATGTACGCAACACGTCATTTGACAACACCGGTACCATGGGTCAAGATTAATCTCGACCAATACATATACGATGGGGGTTTTATTTATTTCATTGGGGGTTTATTAAACAACTAAATATGAACCATTAAAATTGAATTACTAACATCGGACTGCTAACTACGGACTAAGGAATTATTAAAAGTATTAAAAGTATTATAAGTATTCTAAGTGGTTGAGCACTTGGTAACCATACTTAACAATTAATCACGTCGCATATTCCCTTTAATATGAAATCTTACTACACTGTACCAAGTGTAGTCACAAAACGAAGTACTGTGCAACCGTTGAATACTGGTCGTCCAGTCCGGTTGGGGTTGTCAGGCCCGATAGATCTATCAACAGGATTCGCGTTTACAATACCGCTGTAAATAACAGTTACCAAGCTACAGGGAAGTATGCCAGTGGTACAACTCAACGTAGAATATATTTTTCAGTTACTTGTGTCCATAACGTAAAACATAAAATACATGTATTCTCATCCCGAAATATTTAGAGTTTAAAAGTGGGACTATATACTCACTGTTGTCTCGAAGATATATATATTTTTGACTTGGTCTTCCGGTTGATATCACGAACCTATCCATATATAATATATCAATATATTTTCATTTTAAACAAACATCTCGTATATATATTTATAATACTTTTAATACTTTGAATAATTCCTTAGTCCGTAGCTAGCGTTTCGATGTTAGTAATTCAATTTTAATGGTTCATTTTTAGATGTTTAATATACCCGCAATAAATAAACCCCCAACGAAATAAATAAAACTCCCATAAAACCCCATCGTATATGTGTTGGTCGAGATTAATCTTGACCCATGGTACCGGTGTTGTCAAATGACGTGTTGCGTACATAAAGTACCGGTGTTGTCAAATGACGTGTTGCGTACAATCATGGGATCTTATGATTAATCTTCTCGTGTTGTTTACGGGTGATCCTGAACCATATGAAATTGAATTATGAGTACATATATATAAAATATCATGTTATCTTAGAAATATGTGATTTATATCTTTTTTTTCCAATTGATCCCGTAGTTGAAATGATCTAGTATAACCAATTTTGTTTCGGTCATAGTTTCTTCGTTACAAGTCCGTTTTCGTTGATTCAAATTGCCATCTTCTTGGATCGAGTTCTTCTTTAAGACTATGAACTGTAAATACCTTGGTTTGTATTCAAAATCATACGGCATAAGTGAAACATTAGTGAAACATATGAAGTTAAACATTTTGTTACAAAAAAAATCATTTAATGACCATTTTTCTAAAAATACTTATACTTTGAAAAACCAAGTTTTACCTTATTAAATTAGCATATATTTAAGTTATATTACAGGTCTTGAAGTATTTTAAAAGTTAAGTTAGAAGGATCTATTTAGTTTGCAAACATGTTTGAAAACATTCAAACTATGTTCTTGTTGTTAAACTTTTGTACCACAAAATAAGATAGCTATATATATATGAATCGAATAAGGTTATGAACATAGTTTCTACCTCAAGTTCCTTGGATAAGTTTGCTGTAAAAGAGGAGTAAGAAGCTAGAATCAAAAGGATGATAGAAGTGGATGAAAGATTGGAAGTAAGTTGGTGTTCTTGGAGGGTTTTCTTGAAGTGTTTTTGTATGGTTTTCTTATGGTGTTTTAGTATGGTTTTTGAAGCTAGATCTTCTTGAAAACTTTGCTGAATTGATTAAGGGTTTTAAGGCTTCAAAGTATGTGTGTGTTTTGGCTAAAATATTGAAGTAAAATGAAACAAAGTGATGATACATATATACACCATAAAAAACGTGATTATGGTGTATATATGTACAAAATTTCAATTAATCATTTTATGTATTTAGTCATAATTGCATCCAAATACAATTACCTAGCCCTAAGGGCATGTACAATGGCTGGTTAGGTAGTGATTTGACATGTATGTACTATTAGTAAATACGTATAGAAGCTAGGTATGATACGAGTACTTATACTCTAGATATACGTATAGAAATTTTGTGAAAAATGGAATGAGGATTCAAATATAGCTATCTTTTGTGAATACACTTATATGATTTTATGTATTTAAGTCTTAAAAGTGAGTAAATACATTACTTATACGATATATGTATAAACATTATAAGTCTTAAGTATTTATGTCAAATAACGTTACGTATAGTTATCGTTTTGAAAACTTAAGTTAGTAGTTTCAAAATATACTTATAACTTATAGTTTTTGATACAAAATAAGATATTAAAACATTCATTAATCATGTTAAATATGTATATATACATATATATACGCAAACGTATAATTATCATATATTGTATAGTTCGTGATATCGTCGGTCAAACTAGACGGTCAAACGTTGTGTAAAACTCTTTTCGGAAATATAAATCTCGACAATTTGGATTACTTATCATGTTGGTAAGTTTTAATTTATATTAATCTTATAAGTATAGAACGATCGAAAAAAAATGCGGGTCAACTTTAGGGTTTTTGCTTATCGTGTCGGAACCATATAGAGATTAGAGTTTAAATTTGGTCGGAAATTTCCGGGTCGTTACAGTACCCATCCGTTAAAGAAATTTCGTCCTCGAAATTTGGTAGAGGTTGTCATAAATAACCATAGGAATGTTTTCATGACGAATATGAGGTAATAATGAAATTTTATCATTATTGAAAGATTTAGATAAAACGATTTGGTTATGTGAGACGCACGAGCGAAGCTATCACAAAAAAAAAATGAAATGAGTAAATATGGAATCGTTTTTAATCGATGACGTGGTTTAGAATTGATTTCCGGGATTTAAGGGATTTAGGAAAAATCTTACGTAATAAGATTTGGTTATTCGGCGATCAGAATCTTCTTTGATTTAATGCGGTAATCTGTTTCGATTTCTCTGTCGGATATTTCACTATAAATCCACCCCTTCGTTTCCTTATTTTTCACAACTCGCATCTTCTACTCTTTCTCCTTAATTCCTACTTTAAGGTATCCTTTGAAATGCTTCATCCCGTTCTGATTTTTGTTATACTTCTAACTTTTATATCTTTCATTCTTCTCTTCCATCTACCGCCAGAAGAATCTATTCACTTTTATGATTTTCTTGGAATTATAATGTTTCTAATTCTCCCGTGTCTTTACGTCGCCATACGTATTGATATACATGGTTTGTAGTTTCTGGGTGGTTGTTGGGTTTGATATCTTTCCTTATACTTCGATGCTCCTGCTTCTGTTTTCCATAATCATTGTCATCCATAGTTAATATTCTCTCCTATTTGCTGTGATCTATACCCCAATTTCTATTTTGGGACTTTGTCCCTTCGTTTCTTCTTCCCGTCCTTGAGTCAAGCGATCAATAGTTCGGAATTCGTAGGTATAAAATTTGGAATGAACCTAGCTATTGGTTTTAGAATAAAATTGTAATGGCACGATCTTGATTCGTTAAATTACTCGAATATTCCGGAAAAATAGAACTATCAAGGTGATACGTTCTAATATGTTTGGAGACTTGATAGAATGTAAGAGCCGTGTAACATGGCACATGATGACGGTACTGTGAATCATCACATTCCATTAGAAACTTAACATGACTTACTGTAATATAATGAAGTTGATCAAGTTTCATTATATTATACTAATTCATGTATCAGTTCCCAACACTACTTCAAAACATTCCTATTTTAAACTTGAAGGTTTTAGAACTTAGAAACTAACACAGTTTCTTTCATTAGGAAATGGCGCGATTGAATCGAATGACGGAACAAGAACTCGAGGAACTCATCAACCAGCGAGTGAACGACAGAATGTTATGGGTTGAGGCTGCAAGAGCTGCTGCAGTTAATCCAAATCCTCGTGTAGGATGCTCCTACAAGACGTTCCAAGCTTGCAAGCCTTCATCATTCAGTGGAACGGAAGGGCCGATCGGTTTAACCCGATGGATAGAAAAGATGGAGACGGTGTTCAAAATCAGCGGTTGTGATGAAAAAGACATGACCAAGTTTGCATCGTGCACTTTACAAGATAGTGCACTCACATGGTGGAAGAATTATGTGAAGGCGGTAGGAGGAGATGTAGCTTATGATACTCCATGGGAAGAATTCAAAGCAATGATAATCACCGAGTATTGTCCAAGGAATGAGGTTATTAAGTTAGAAGATGAGTTACGAAGTTTGAAGGTGGTTGGTACTGAAATCACCAACTACAATCAGCGATTCATGGAATTGGTTTTACTATGTCCTGAATTGGTTCCAACCGAAGCACGGAAGATTGAAATGTACAAAGGTGGTTTGCCCAAAAAGGTCAAGGCAAACGTTACGGCGTCGAAACCTAAGACAATTCATGAAGCTATAACCATGGCAAACGAGCTAATGGATCAGGTCATCATGGATAAGAAAGTATCCAATACTGATGTGAAGGTATCAGGTAACAAAAGAAAGTGGAATGGAAATTATGATCGAGGTAACCAACAACAATCTTTTAAGAAACAAGAAAACACGCAAGGTGCGGGTAGTGGTTTAAGCTTTGGTTATAAAGGACAAAATCCTTTATGCAACCGTTGCCACAAACATCACTTTGGTTACTGTAGTGTGTTATGCACCAAGTGTAATCGACAAGGTCATCTTGCGGAAGATTGTAAGGCTCTCGTTACAAATGGCAACAAGACTCCTGCCACCAACGCAAATAGAACTGCTTTGGCTACCATTACTTGTTTTGGTTGTGGAAAACAAGGTCACTATAAGAGTCAGTGCCCGAATCAGAATGGCGGACCTGCACGTGGAAGAGCGTTTGTTATTAATGCTAGAGAGGCACGAGAAGACCCGGAGCTTGTTACGGGTACGTTTACCATTAATAACTTATCAGCATCTATTTTATTTGATACTGGCGCCGATAGAAGTTACGTGTGTATAAATTTTTACACTAAATTGAATTGTTCATCATTACCTCTAGATGCTAAGTACATGATTGAGTTAGCTAATGGTAAACTAATTAAAGCCGATAAAATTTGTCGTGATTGTAAGATAAATTTAGCCGGAGAAACATTTAAGATTGATTTGATACTCGTAGAATTAGGAAGTTTTGATGTAATAGTCGGCATGGACTGGATGTCCAAAGTAGGAGCGGAAGTTGTTTGTGCCAAGAAGGCAATTCGTATTCCTGGTAAGGATAAAATGCCGGTGATGATTTACGGAGAGAAGGGTGATTCAAAGCTAAAACTCATTAGCTGTTTGAAAGCCAAAAAGTGTTTAGAAAAGGGATGTTACGCTATTTTAGCACATGTTAATAAAGTCGAAAAGGAAGAGAAGTGCATCAATGACGTGCCTGTGGCAAGAGATTTTCCCGAAGTTTTTCCGGAAGAATTGCCGGGATTACCTCCATTTAGATCGGTAGAATTTCAAATAGATTTAGTACCAGGAGCTGCACCAGTGGCTCGTGCTCCATATAGACTTGCACCGTCTGAGTTAAAAGAACTTCAAAGTCAGTTAAAAGAATTACTGGACCGTGGATTCATACGACCGAGTACTTCACCGTGGGGAGCTCCAATTTTGTTTGTTAAGAAGAAAGATGGATCTTTTAGGATGTGTATAGACTATCGTGAATTAAATAAGTTAACTATCAAGAATCGATATCCACTACCGAGAATTGATGACTTATTTGATCAACTGCAAGGATCATGTATTTATTCGAAAATCGACTTAAGATCGGGCTATCATCAACTACGCGTCAAAGAAGAGGACATTCCGAAAACTGCTTTTCGGACACGTTATGGTCATTACGAATTTTTGGTTATGCCGTTTGGATTGACGAATGCGCCAGCTGTATTTATGGACCTCATGAATCGAGTTTGTAGTCCGTATTTAGATAAGTTTGTTATCGTTTTCATTGATGATATTCTTATCTATTCCAAGAGTGAGCAAGAGCATGAAGAGCATTTAAGGTTGATATTGGAGTTGTTAAGAAAAGAACAGCTATATGCTAAATTTTCCAAGTGTGCTTTTTGGTTGAAAGAAGTGCAATTTCTTGGCCATGTTGTTAATAGCGAAGGAATTCAGGTTGATCCAGCAAAAACTGAAGCTATTGAAAAATGGGAGACTCCTAAGACACCAACGCAGATACGCCAATTTTTGGGTTTAGCCGGTTATTATAGAAGGTTTATTCAAGATTTTTCCCGAATAGCTAAGCCGTTGACAGCATTAACGCAAAAAGGGAAGAAATATGAATGGACTTCAGAGCAGGAGAACGCATTCCAAATACTGAAAAAGAAGTTAACTACGGCGCCTATTTTATCATTACCTGAAGGGAACGATGATTTTGAAATATATTGTGACGCTTCGCGACAAGGTTTTGGTTGTGTTCTTATGCAACGAAAGAAAGTAATTGCATTTGCATCCCGACAATTGAAGATTCATGAGCGGAATTATACGACGCATGATCTAGAATTGGGAGCAGTCGTGTTTGCATTGAAAATGTGGAGACACTACTTGTATGGGGTTAAATTCACTGTGTTTACTGATCATAAAAGCCTTCAACATATTTTCGATCAAAAACAATTGAACATGAGGCAACGTAGGTGGGTCGAGTTAATAAACGACTATGATTGTGAAATTCGTTATCATCCCGGAAAGGCGAACGTGGTGGCCGATGCTTTAAGCAGAAAGGAACGAGAACCAATTCGAGTACGAGCGATGAACATAAAAATTCGCATGAATCTCAACTCACAAATCAAAGAAGTTCAACGAGAAGCACTTACTAAAGAAAATATAGGAAATGAAATAATGAAAAAGTATGAGAAGCAACTCGTTATACGGGAAGATGGAATTCGATATTTTGCAAACCGTATTTGGGTACCGAAGTTGGGTGGATTAAGGAAGTTGATATTGAACGAGGCACATAAGACAAGATATTCGATACATCCTGGAGTTGGAAAGATGTACCAAGATCTTAAGACGCATTATTGGTGGCCTAATTTGAAGACAGACGTTGCAACATATGTTGGGGAATGTTTAACTTGTTCCAAAGTCAAAGCAGAACATCAAAAGCCGTCAGGGTTACTTCAACAACCAGAAATCCCAGAATGGAAATGGGATGGTATTACCATGGATTTCATCACGAAGTTACCAAAGACTGCCTGGGGGTACGACACCATTTGGGTGATTGTTGATCGTCTCACCAAGTCTGCACATTTCTTGCCTATAAAGGAAACAGATAGAATGGAGAAACTATTACGATTGTATATAAAGGAAGTTGTTTCAAGGCATGGAATACCTATTTCCATTATATCCGATCGTGATAGTAGATTTACCTCAAAGTTTTGGCAATCACTACAGGAGGCACTAGGAACTCGGTTGGATATGAGTACCGCATATCATCCACAAACCGATGGACAGAGTGAAAGAACGATTCAGACTCTCGAAGACATGCTCAGGGCATGTGTGATCGATTTTGGAAACGGATGGGATAAATACCTACCGTTAGCAGAATTCTCGTATAATAATAGTTATCATGCGAGCATTGGAGCTGCGCCATTCGAAGCATTGTACGGAAGGAAGTGTAGATCTCCTATCTGTTGGAATGAAGTAGGAGATCGACATTTAACTGGTCCCGAGATCATACATGAAACGACTGAGAAGATAGTGCAAATCAAGGAGAGATTGAAAACAGCCCGTAGTCGCCAAAAGAGCTACGCCGATGTTCGAAGGAAACCATTAGAGTTTCAGGTCGGGGACATGGTTATGCTAAAGGTGTCACCTTGGAAAGGTGTAATACGTTTCGGCAAAAGGGGTAAACTGAACCCAAGGTACGTAGGCCCGTTCAAGATCATCGAACGCATTGGACCGGTAGCTTATCGACTCGAGTTACCGCAACAACTCGCTGGAGTACATAATACCTTTCACGTCTCAAACCTGAAGAAGTGTCTTGCAAAGGAAGACCTCACCATTCCTCTTGAAGAAATTCATGTCGACGAGAAACTACAATTCGTCGAAGAACCAATCGAAATCATGGACCGTGAAGTTAAACAGCTCAAACAGAGTAATATACCGATTGTTAAGGTTCGTTGGAATGCTAGAAGAGGTCCCGAGTTTACTTGGGAACGAGAGGATCAGATGAAACGAAAGTATCCGCATTTGTTTCTCGATGACGCAAAATAGGTACAATTTTAAAATTTCGGGACGAAATTTATTTAACGGGGAGGTAATGTAACGACCCGCACTTTTTCGATCGTTATATACTTATAAGATTAATATTTACATAAATTAAACCTTACCAACATGATAAGCAATCCAAATTGTCGAGACTGATATTTCCGAAAAGAGTTTTACACAACGTTTGACCGTCTAGTTTGACCGATGATATCACGAACCATACAATATATGATAATTATACGTTTGTGTATATATATGTATATATACATATTTAACATGATTAAAGAATGTTTTAATACCTCATTTTATATTAATAACAACAAGTTATATGTGTATTTTGAAACTACTAACTTAAGTTTTCAAAACGATAACAATACGTAACGTTATTTGACATATATACTTAAGACTTATAATGTTATACATATATTGTATAAGTAATGTATTTAATTACTTTTAAAGAACTTAAATACATAAAACCATATAAGTGTATTCACAAAAGATAGCTATATTTGAATCCTCATTTCATTTTTCACAAAATTTCTATACGTATACCTAGAGTATTTGTACTCGTATCATACCTAGCTCCTATACGTATTTACTAATAGTAAATACACATCAAAATCACCACCTAACCAGCCATTATTCATGCCCTTAGAGCTAGGTAATTACTTTTGGATGATTACTTGACTAATTAACAAAAATACAAACTAAAATTTTGTCATGTTATCCTTAAAGATCACATTTTTAGGAGTATATATGTATCATCATTTTTGATTCATTTTTACTTCAATCTCTTAACTAAAAACACACACTCTTTCTTACTCTCTAAACTCCATAACAATCCAGCAAAGTTCCATAAAGATCTAGCTTCAAAAACCATACTAAAACACCATACAAAAACCATACAAAAACACTTCAAGAAAACCCTCCAAGAACACCAACTTACTTCCAATCTTTCATCCACTTCCATCACCCTTTTGATTCTAGCTTTTTACTTCTCTTTTACAGCAAACTTATCCAAGGAACTTGAGGTAGAATCTATGTTCATAACCTTATTCGATTCATATATATATAGCTATCTTATTTTGTGGTACAAAAGTTTAACAACAAGAACATAGTTTGAATGTTTTCAAACTTGTTTGCAAACTAAATAGATCCTTCTAACTTAACTTTTAAAATACTTCAAGACCTGTAATATAACTTATGTATATGCTAATTTAACAAGGTAAAACTTGGTTTTTCAAAGTATAAGTATTTTTAGAAAAATGGTCATTAAATGATTTTGTTGTAACAAAAATGTTTAACTTCATATGTTTCACTAATGTTTCACTTATGCCGTATGATTTTGAATACAAACCAAGGTATTTACAGTTCATAGTCTTAAAGAAGAACTCGATCCAAGAAGATGGCAATTTGAATCAACGAAAACGGATTTGTAACGAAGAAACTATGACCGAAACAAAATTGGTTATCCTAGATCATTTCAACTACGGGATCAATTGGAAAAAAATGATATAAATCACATATTTCTAAGATAACATGATATTTTATATATATGTACTTATAATTCAATTTTATATGGTTCAGGATCACCCGTAAACAACACGAGAAGATTAATCATAAGATCCCATGATTGTACGCAACACGTCATTTGACAACACCGGTACTTTATGTACGCAACACGTCATTTGACAACACCGGTACCATGGGTCAAGATTAATCTCGACCAATACATATACGAGGGGGTTTTATTTATTTCGTTGGGGGTTTTATTTATTTCATTGCGGGTATATTAAACATCTAAAAATGAACCATTAAAATTGAATTACTAACATCGGACTGCTAACTACGGACTAAGGAATTATTCAAAGTATTAAAAGTATAACAAGTATATATTTATAACGTTTGTTTAAAAATGAAAACATATTGATATATTATATGTGGATAGGTTCGTGATATCAACCGGAAGACCGAGTCAAAATATATATATCATCAAGACAAGTGTGAGTATATAGTCCCATTTTTAAACTCTAAATATTTCGGGATGAGAATACATGTATTTTATGTTTTACGATATGGACACAAGTAACTGAAAAATATGTTCTACGTTGAGTTGTACCACTGGCATACTTCCCTGTAGCTTGGTAACTAATATTTACAGCGGTATTGTAAACGCGAATCCTGTTGATAGATCTATCGGGCCTGACAACCCCAACCGGACTGGACGACCAGTATTCAACGGTTGCACAGTACTTCGTTTTGTGACTACACTTGGTACAGTGTAGTAAGATTTCATATTAAAGGGAATATGCGACGTGAAAATGTTAAGTATGGTTACCAAGTGCTCAACCACTTAGAATATTTTTATTGAAATGTTTATATACGAAATCTTGTGGTCTATATATATATATTGCTGCGCACTAAACCTATATCTCACCAACTTTATGTTGACGTTTTTAAACATGTTTATTCTCAGGTGATAATTAAAGCTTCCGCTGCATTATGTTGAATCTAAGCAGGATCATGCGTACTCATATTTGTGTCAAAAATAAAACTGCATATCCTAGGACGTGTGTTGTAAAATATGCTAGAAATCGTGTTGTTATTATCATTTGTAAAGTTTGTAAGTCGAAGATTATCGTTAAACGATAATCATCTTTTTATTGTCTAAAGCTTGTAACAAAAATAATGGTTTGGTTTGTAATGTATAATATATGCAGTTTTCCTTTTTAAAAATGTCGCATATAGAGGTCAATACCTCGCAATGAAATCATACGTTATCTAACACGTTCTTATGGTTAAGGACGGGTTATGACATGTGGACTGAAAGGATCCGAAACTAATCATCCGGACGATGTCCATATTGATTACAAACGAATTACAACAGTTGATAACATCGCGAGGTACTTGACCTCTATATGATACATTTTACAAACGTTGCATTTATTCTTAAAAGGCAATCTATCTTTACATAAAAAAATTAATAAACTCGTCAAACATTTCTCGATATCCAAATGACCTAAACTGTCATTTACTTAATAAATGTCTTTAATGATCTTCAATGACTCGAATGCAACGTTCTTGTATCATGGCTTAAATGGTCCCAACTAGTATACTTAATATGAGCTAACGCACAGCGGAAGTCTTAATTCATACCTGAGAATAACATGCTTTAAAACGTCAACATAAAGTTGGTGAGATATATAGGTTTGATGCTAGCAGCGATATAACGATGGACCACAAGATTTCATATATAAACATTTTAATAAAAATATTCTAAGTGGTTGAGCACTTGGTAACCATACTTAACATTTAATCACGTCGCATATTCCCTTTAATATGAAATCTTACTACACCGTACCAAGTGTAGTCACAAAACGAAGTACTGTGCAACCGTTGAATACTGGTCGTCCAGTCCGGTTGGGGTTGTCAGGCCCGATAGATCTATCAACAGGATTCGCGTTTACAATACCGCTGTAAATATTAGTTACCAAGCTACAGGGAAGTATGCCAGTGGTACAACTCAACGTAGAATATATTTTTTTCAGTTACTTGTGTCCATAATGTAAAACATAAAATACATGTATTCTCATCCCGAAATATTTAGAGTTTAAAAGTGGGACTATATACTCACTGTTGTCTCGAAGATATATATATTTTTGACTTGGTCTTCCGGTTGATATCACGAACCTATCCATATATAATATATCAATATATTTTCATTTTAAACAAACATCTCGTATATATATTTATAATACTTTTAATACTTTGAATAATTCCTTAGTCCGTAGTTAGCGTTTCGATGTTAGTAATTCAATTTTAATGGTTCATTTTTAGATGTTTAATATACCCGCAATAAATAAACCCCCAACGAAATAAATAAAACTCCCATAAAACCCCATCGTATATGTGTTGGTCGAGATTAATCTTGACCCATGGTACCGGTGTTGTCAAATGACGTGTTGCGTACATAAAGTACCGGTGTTGTCAAATGACGTGTTGCGTACAATCATGGGATCTTATGATTAATCTTCTCGTGTTGTTTACGGGTGATCCTGAACCATATGAAATTGAATTATGAGTACATATATATAAAATATCATGTTATCTTAGAAATATGTGATTTATATCTTTTTTTTCCAATTGATCCCGTAGTTGAAATGATCTAGGATAACCAATTTTGTTTTGGTCATAGTTTCTTCGTTACAAGTCCGTTTTCGTTGATTCAAATTGCCATCTTCTTGGATCGAGTTCTTCTTTAAGACTAAGAACTGTAAATACCTTGGTTTGTATTCAAAATCATACGGCATAAGTGAAACATTAGTGAAACATATGAAGTTAAACATTTTGTTACAAAAAAAAAAATCATTTAATGACCATTTTTCTAAAAATACTTATACTTTGAAAAACCAAGTTTTACCTTATTAAATTAGCATATATTTAAGTTATATTACAGGTCTTGAAGTATTTTAAAAGTTAAGTTAGAAGGATCTATTTAGTTTGCAAACAAGTTTGAAAACATTCAAACTATGTTCTTGTTGTTAAACTTTTGTACCACAAAATAAGATAGCTATATATATATGAATCGAACAAGGTTATGAACATAGATTCTACCTCAAGTTCCTTGGATAAGTTTGCTGTAAAAGAGGAGTAAGAAGCTAGAATCAAAAGGGTGATAGAAGTGGATGAAAGATTGGAAGTAAGTTGGTGTTCTTGGAAGGTTTTCTTGAAGTGTTTTTGTATGGTTTTCTTATGGTGTTTATGTAAGGTTTTTGAAGCTAGATCTTCTTAGAACTTTACTGAATTGTTGAAGGTGTTTAAGGGTTATAAGTGTGTGTGTTTTAGCTAGGAGATTGAAGTAGTAAATGAATCAAAATGATGATACATATATACTCCTAAAAATGTGATCTTTAAGGATAACATGACAAAATTTTAGTTTGTAATCTTATGTATTTGTCAAACAATAATACAAAAGCAATTACCTTATACCTAGGGTAGTAACAAGGGCTGGTTAGGTGGTGATTTGATGTGTATATACCAATAGTAAATACGTATAGAAGCTAGGTATGATACGAGTACAAATACTCTAGATATACGTATAGAAATTTTGTGAAAAATGGAATGAGGATTCAAATATAGCTATCTTTTGTGAATACACTTATATGATTTTATGTATTTAAGTCTTAAAAGTGAGTAAATACATTACTTATACGATATATGTATAAACATTATAAGTCTTAAGTATTTATGTCAAATAACGTTACGTATAGTTATCGTTTTGAAAACTTAAGTTAGTAGTTTCAAAATATACTTATAACTTATAGTTTTTGATACAAAATAAGATATTAAAACATTCATTAATCATGTTAAATATGTATATATACATATATATACGCAAACGTATAATTATCATATATTGTATAGTTCGTGATATCGTCGGTCAAACTAGACGGTCAAACGTTGTGTAAAACTCTTTTCGGAAACATAAATCTCAACAATTTGGATTGCTTATCATGTTGGTAAGGTTTAATTTATGTAAATATTAATCTTATAAGTATAGAACGATCGAAAAAAAAATGCGGGTCAACTTTAGGGTTTTTGCTTATCGTGTCGGAACCATATAGAGATTAGAGTTTAAATTTGGTCGGAAATTTCCGGGTCGTTACAGTACCCATCCGTTAAAGAAATTTCGTCCTCGAAATTTGGTAGAGGTTGTCATAAATAACAATAGGAATGTTTTCATGACGAATATGAGGTAATAATGAAATTTTATCATTATTGAAAGATTTAGATAAAACGATTTGGTTATGTGAGACGCACGAGCGAAGCTATCACAAAAAAAAAATGAAATGAGTAAATATGGAATCGTTTTTAATCGATGACGTGGTTTAGAATTGATTTCCGGGATTTAAGGGATTTAGGAAAAATCTTACGTAATAAGATTTGGTTATTCGGCGATCAGAATCTTCTTTGATTTAATGCGGTAATCTGTTTCGATTTCTCTGTCGGATATTTCACTATAAATCCACCCCTTCGTTTCCTTATTTTTCACAACTCGCATCTTCTACTCTTTCTCCTTAATTCCTACTTTAAGGTATCCTTTGAAATGCTTCATCCCGTTCTGATTTTTGTTATACTTCTAACTTTTATATCTTTCATTCTTCTCTTCCATCTACCGCCAGAAGAATCTATTCACTTTTATGATTTTCTTGGAATTATAATGTTTCTAATTCTCCCGTGTCTTTACGTCGCCATACGTATTGATATACATGGTTTGTAGTTTCTGGGTGGTTGTTGGGTTTGATATCTTTCCTTATACTTCGATGCTCCTGCTTCTGTTTTCCATAATCATTGTCATCCATAGTTAATATTCTCTCCTATTTGCTGTGATCTATACCCCAATTTCTATTTTTGGGACTTTGTCCCTTCGTTTCTTCTTCCCGTCCTTGAGTCAAGCGATCAATAGTTCGGAATTCGTAGGTATAAAATTTGGAATGAACCTAGCTATTGGTTTTAGAGTAAAATTGTAATGGCACGATCTTGATTCGTTAAATTACTCGAATATTCCGGAAAAATAGAACTATCAAGGTGATACGTTCTAATATGTTTGGAGACTTGATAGAATGTAAGAGCCGTGTAACATGGCACATGATGACGGTACTGTGAATCATCACATTCCATTAGAAACTTAACATGACTTACTGTAATATAATGAAGTTGATCAAGTTTCATTATATTATACTAATTCATGTATCAGTTCCCAACACTACTTCAAAACATTCCTATTTTAAACTTGAAGGTTTTAGAACTTAGAAACTAACACAGTTTCTTTTATATTGTAACGCAGATATTACGGAGAAATACATGATTTTGGATAAGAACAGTTGTGAGAATATCTCCAGAAATATGGAGGATATGTATAACGAAAGATATGAAGATATCTTATAATATCTAAGATAAGATGATGATGAAGAATATCATCGGGAAAGGTTTAGGATAAGGGGTAGGTTTTTTTTTTTTTACTAATGGTTTCAGCAAGCACTGAATCGTTTGAATCCTTTGAAAGCAGATTCAGTTCTTGTGATTTATCTACATCCTCCTTCATACTTTGCTCAATCCGTTTTCCAGTTCCAACTCTCCTCTTTTTCTAAGCTTTACCAATACAATGTACTTCATCATTAAACTTTTGACTGTTAAAGTCGTTTACAGTTTTTTTTTTTTTCTGCTTCTTCAGCATTTCAAGAACTACTTCATAGTCCAGGATGTTTTTCAGAACTTCACATTCGAAAAATGTAATTCTTAGGGATAGTCGTTCTCGGTATAACTGGGAGAATTTCTACGAGATTTTCAAAATACTGATTGCGGGTTTCGCCAAAGAGATAACGAGTTGCTGGTACGTCTGCTGATGATGTTGTGAAAAAGGTTCTCCGGTAACAACGTCGAAAGGACAAAGTATAAATATCGAGATTATAATAGGAGTAGTCTCACTGAGAAGTCGAAGTGGAGCTGTGACAAAATTAGCTTCTTGAAAAGGAATCGTATGATTGTTTTTGATAATGAATGATAAGGAATTCGACGCGGATACGTTTTAACTATAACTTCGGTTTCGAAAATTTTTCAGGTGCATCACTGTATGCATAAATCTTTCTTCCGTAAACGAGGTGCGGCTGGTTCAACTTCTCGATCGAGGTGTTTTCAAGAATCATGAAAAGATTTGAATGAGGATTATAATTGTCGAAGTACAAATGAGGTTTAGGATGAAATCAAGTGGCAAAATTGAAGAATTGTTTAGTTTCATATGTTATAATTAACATTTTATTTCATTTTAATTGTCCAATGTTTCTTCTTTATGCCACTTGTTGGATTTGGATAGGTAAAAAAAAAAATTCAAATATGAAATTTAAATGGAAATGGTTATTCTGGGGTGAACGGATACGTATATCGATGGTTGTAAGTAAAATAACAAATGACCGTTGAATCAGATTCAAGAATGTACAATATAACTTATTAATGTGAATTCTAAATATTCCTCGGGTACTACCCACCCGTTAAAATATTTTCATCATTATTAGTTTGTACGAAGGAATTTTTAATTACTATCTTTATGAAAATATACTTGCATATATATTTTCTTCAGAGATAATCATAGATTTAATGAGTCAATAAGATAATAAACTCATTTGATTTATCGTTAATTCTAGATTACATAATCTCTAAGACTTTAGAAATTACATAATCGTCATACGATACGTAAAGCGAAGATAATCGATGTAGAACGATATATAGAACGAAGATCATACTCGAAGTACAGATATTGAGTCGTGTGATGTTGATATTCGAGATACAGATTGTGATGTTGAGATTTTGGGGGTGACAAGAGTACTGTCGGCGTTGATGATGGTGGTATAGATTATGCTGCTGGTGCTGCTGCTGGTGTTTGTAACCTTCGCACCGTATTTTCTAAAGCCACTACCCGAGCGCGAAGCTCGTTGACTTCTTCTATTATACCGGGATGATTGACGGTTGGAACGAGCGAATGAACAAGATTCGAAATATGGGATAGTATGTAATCATGACGAGATACTCTAGAAATGAGCGAGAAAATGGTGTTTCGAATAGGTTCGCCGGTAAGTGCTTCAGGTTCATCGTTAAGAGGACAATTTGGTGGATGGAATGGATCACCTTCTTCTTGCCTCCAGAGATTTAGTATATTACGAACCCATCCCCAATTCATCCAAAATAGATGATGGGAAATCGGTTGATCCATTCCGGTAACGCTGTTCTCGGAGCTCGAATGGAAATCCATATCGGCGAAGCTATCGAAGTCGGAGGAATTTGAGCTGGATGAAGAATCCATCTTGTATGGTCGGAGAAATGAATTTTTGGTTTGGAATAGATTATAGGAGTTGGGTTTGGTACTCTTCAATACATAATTTACATATGTATATATATAATATCAAAATCCCATGAATTACGGAGAATCTTTGAAATACGTCAGGCAATGTCTAGAGTAACAGATACGCTAGGATATGAATTTTTGTCTATACACTATCGATGCACTTAAATGCAATAAGACGTGTCTAGACTTAAGAATGATAAGCAGACAGTTCTCTAAGAATGATAAGCAGATGATTTCCGACTAGGATTGATAAGCAAAACTTTTGACAGGCAGACACGGTCAAAGTCCAGACTTACTTAATGTATCCTAACAACTACTAGTTAGACACACTAATGCAAGGCCTGGTTCGCTAAGACCAACGCTCTGATACCAACTGAAAGGATCCGAAACTAATCATCCGGACATCGTCCATATAGATTAAAAACGAATTACAATAGTTGATAACATCGCGAGGTACTTGACCTCTATATGATACATTTTACAAACGTTGCATTTATTTCTTAAAGGCAATCTATTATTACATCGAGAGTTGACATATTAGCCTAACATTTTATAACAACCAAATGATCTAATCTGCCATTTTCATAACAATAGTCTTTAATGAACTTCAATGACTCGAATGCAACGTCCTTGTATCATAGCTTAAATGGTCCCAAGTAGTATCCTTAACATGAACTAATGCACAGCGGAAGACTTAATTCGTACCTGAGAATAACATGCTTTAAAACGTCAACATAAAGTTGGTGAGATATATAGGTTTGATGCTAGCAGCGTTATAACAATGGACCACAAGATTTCGTATATAATCATTTCAATAAAAATATTCTAAGTGGTTGAGCACTTGGTAACCATACTTAACATTTAATCACGTCGCATATTCCCTTTAATATGAAATCTTACTACACCGTACCAAGTGTAGTCACAAAACGAAGTACTGTGCAACCGTTGAATACTGGTCGTCCAGTCCGGTTGGGGTTGTCAGGCCCGATAGATCTATCAACAGGATTCGCGTTTACAATACCGCTGTAAATATTAGTTACCAAGCTACAGGGAAGTATGCCAGTGGTACAACTCAACGTAGAATATATTTTTCAGTTACTTGTGTCCATAACGTAAAACATAAAATACATGTATTCTCATCCCGAAATATTTAGAGTTTAAAAGTGGGACTATATACTCACTCTTGTCTTGATGATATATATAATTTGACTCGGTCTTCCGGTTGATATCACGAACCTATCCACATATAATATATCAATATGTTTTCATTTTTAAACAAACGTTATAAATATATACTTGTTATACTTTTAATACTTTGAATAATTCCTTAGTCCGTAGTTAGCAGTCCGATGTTAGTAATTCAATTTTAATGGTTCATTTTTAGATGTTTAATATACCCGCAATGAAATAAATAAAACCCCCAACGAAATAAATAAAACCCCCTCGTATATGTATTGGTCGAGATTAATCTTGACCCATGGTACCGGTGTTGTCAAATGACGTGTTGCGTACATAAAGTACCGGTGTTGTCAAATGACGTGTTGCGTACAATCATGGGATCTTATGATTAATCTTCTCGTGTTGTTTACGGGTGATCCTGAACCATATAAAATTGAATTATAAGTACATATATATAAAATATCATGTTATCTTAGAAATATGTGATTTATATCATTTTTTTCCAATTGATCCCGTAGTTGAAATGATCTAGGATAACCAATTTTGTTTCGGTCATAGTTTCTTCGTTACAAATCCGTTTTCGTTGATTCAAATTGCCATCTTCTTGGATCGAGTTCTTCTTTAAGACTATGAACTGTAAATACCTTGGTTTGTATTCAAAATCATACGGCATAAGTGAAACATTAGTGAAACATATGAAGTTAAACATTTTTGTTACAACAAAATCATTTAATGACCATTTTTCTAAAAATACTTATACTTTGAAAAACCAAGTTTTACCTTGTTAAATTAGCATATACATAAGTTATATTACAGGTCTTGAAGTATTTTAAAAGTTAAGTTAGAAGGATCTATTTAGTTTGCAAACAAGTTTGAAAACATTCAAACTATGTTCTTGTTGTTAAACTTTTGTACCACAAAATAAGATAGCTATATATATATGAATCGAATAAGGTTATGAACATAGATTCTACCTCAAGTTCCTTGGATAAGTTTGCTGTAAAAGAGAAGTAAAAAGCTAGAATCAAAAGGGTGATGGAAGTGGATGAAAGATTGGAAGTAAGTTGGTGTTCTTGGAAGGTTTTCTTGAAGTGTTTTTGTATGGTTTTCTTATGGTGTTTTAGTATGGTTTTTGAAGCTAGATCATTATGGAACTTTGCTGGATTGTTATGGAGTTTAGAGAGTAAGAAAGAGTGTGTGTTTTTAGTTAAGAGATTGAAGTAAAAATGAATCAAAAATGATGATACATATATACTCCTAAAAATGTGATCTTTAAGGATAACATGACAAAATTTTAGTTTGTATTTTTGTAATTAGTCAAGTAATCATCCAAAAGTAATTACCTAGCTCTAAGGGCATGAATAATGGCTGGTTAGGTGGTGATTTTGATGTGTATTTACTATTAGTAAATACGTATAGGAGCTAGGTATGATACGAGTACAAATACTCTAGGTATACGTATAGAAATTTTGTGAAAAATGAAATGAGGATTCAAATATAGCTATCTTTTGTGAATACACTTATATGATTTTATGTATTTAAGTTCTTAAAAGTGATTAAATACATTACTTATACAATATATGTATAAACATTATATGTCTTAAGTATTTATGTCAAATAACGTTACGTATAGTTATCGTTTTGAAAACTTAAGTTAGTAGTTTCAAAATACACATATAACTTGTTGTTATTAATATAAAATGAGGTATTAAAACATTCCTTAATCATGTTAAATATGTATATATACATATATATACACAAACGTATAATTATCATATATTGTATGGTTCGTGATATCATCGGTCAAACTAGACGGTCAAACGTTGTGTAAAACTCTTTTCGGAAATATCAGTCTCGACAATTTGGATTGCTTATCATGTTGGTAAGGTTTAATTTATGTAAATATTAATCTTATAAGTATATAACGATCGAAAAAGTGCGGGTCGTTACATTACCTCCCCGTTAAATAAATTTCGTCCCGAAATTTTAAAATTGTACCTATTTTGCGTCATCGAGAAACAAATGCGGATACTTTCGTTTCATCTGATCCTCTCGTTCCCAAGTAAACTCGGGACCTCTTCTAGCATTCCAACGAACCTTAACAATCGGTATATTACTCTGTTTGAGCTGTTTAACTTCACGGTCCATGATTTCGATTGGTTCTTCGACGAATTGTAGTTTCTCGTCGACATGAATTTCTTCAAGAGGAATGGTGAGGTCTTCCTTTGCAAGACACTTCTTCAGGTTTGAGACGTGAAAGGTATTATGTACTCCAGCGAGTTGTTGCGGTAACTCGAGTCGATAAGCTACCGGTCCAATGCGTTCGATGATCTTGAACGGGCCTACGTACCTTGGGTTCAGTTTACCCCTTTTGCCGAAACGTATTACACCTTTCCAAGGTGACACCTTTAGCATAACCATGTCCCCGACCTGAAACTCTAATGGTTTCCTTCGAACATCGGCGTAGCTCTTTTGGCGACTACGGGCTGTTTTCAATCTCTCCTTGATTTGCACTATCTTCTCAGTCGTTTCATGTATGATCTCGGGACCAGTTAAATTTCGATCTCCTACTTCATTCCAACAGATAGGAGATCTACACTTCCTTCCGTACAATGCTTCGAATGGCGCAGCTCCAATGCTCGCATGATAACTATTATTATACGAGAATTCTGCTAACGGTAGATATTTATCCCATCCGTTTCCAAAATCGATCACACATGCCCTGAGCATGTCTTCGAGAGTCTGAATCGTTCTCTCACTCTGTCCATCGGTTTGTGGATGATATGCGGTACTCATATCCAACCGAGTTCCTAGTGCCTCCTGTAGTGATTGCCAAAACTTTGAGGTAAATCTACTATCACGATCGGATATAATGGAAATAGGTATTCCATGCCTTGAAACAACTTCCTTTATATACAATCGTAATAGTTTCTCCATTCTATCTGTTTCCTTTATAGGCAAGAAATGTGCAGACTTGGTGAGACGATCAACAATCACCCAAATGGTGTCGTACCCCCAGGCAGTCTTTGGTAACTTCGTGATGAAATCCATGGTAATACCATCCCATTTCCATTCTGGGATTTCTGGTTGTTGAAGTAACCCTGACGGCTTTTGATGTTCTGCTTTGACTTTGGAACAAGTTAAACATTCCCCAACATATGTTGCAACGTCTGTCTTCAAATTAGGCCACCAATAATGCGTCTTAAGATCTTGGTACATCTTTCCAACTCCAGGATGTATCGAATATCTTGTCTTATGTGCCTCGTTCAATATCAACTTCCTTAATCCACCCAACTTCGGTACCCAAATACGATTTGCAAAATATCGAATTCCATCTTCCCGCATAACGAGTTGCTTCTCATACTTCTTCATTATTTCATTTCCTATATTTTCTTTAGTAAGTGCTTCTCGTTGAACTTCTTTGATTTGTGAGTTGAGATTCATGCGAATTTTTATGTTCATCGCTCGTACTCGAATTGGTTCTCGTTCCTTTCTGCTTAAAGCATCGGCCACCACGTTCGCCTTTCCGGGATGATAACGAATTTCACAATCATAGTCGTTTATTAACTCGACCCACCTACGTTGCCTCATGTTCAATTGTTTTTGATCGAAAATATGTTGAAGGCTTTTATGATCAGTAAACACAGTGAATTTAACCCCATACAAGTAGTGTCTCCACATTTTCAATGCAAACACGACTGCTCCCAATTCTAGATCATGCGTCGTATAATTCCGCTCATGATAGTGTATAGACAAAATTCATATCTTAGCGTATCTGTTACTATAGACATTGCCTGACGTATTTCAAAGATTCTCCGTAATTCATGGGATTTTGATATTATATATACATATGTAAATTATGTATTGAAGAGTACCAAACCCAACTCCTATAATCTATTCCAAACCAAAAATTCACTTCTCCGACTATACAAGATGGATTCTTCATCCAGTTCGAATTCCTCCGACTTCGATAGCTACGCCGATATGGATTTCCATTCGAGCTCCGAGAACAGCGTCACCGGAATGGATCAACCAATTTCCCATCATCTATTTTGGATGAATTGGGGATGGGTTCGTAATATACTAAATCTCTGGAGGCAAGAAGAAGGTGATCCATTCCATCCACCAAATTGTCCTCTTAACGATGAACCTGAAGCACTTACCGGTGAACCTATTCGAAACACCATTTTCTCGCTCATTTCTAGAGTATCTCGTCATGATTACATACTATCCCATATTTCGAATCTTGTTCATTCGCTCGTTCCAACCGTCAATCATCCCGGTATAATAGAAGAAGTCAACGAGCTTCGCGCTCGGGTAGTGGCTTTAGAAAATACGGTGCGAAGGTTACAAACACCAGCAGCAGCACCAGCAGCATAATCTATACCACCATCATCAACGCCGACAGTACTCTTGTCACCCCCAAAATCTCAACATCACAATCTGTATCTCGAATATCAACATCACACGACTCAATATCTGTACTTCGAGTATGATCTTCGTTCTATATATCGTTCTACATCGATTATCTTCGCTTTACGTATCGTATGACGATTATGTAATTTCTAAAGTCTTAGAGATTATGTAATCTAGAATTAACGATAAATCAAATGAGTTTATTATCTTATTGACTCATTAAATCTATGATTATCTCTGAAGAAAATATATATGCAAGTATATTTTCATAAAGATAGTAATTAAAAATTCCTTCGTACAAACTAATAATGATGAAAATATTTTAACGGGTGGGTAGTACCCGAGGAATATTTAGAATTCACATTAATAAGTTATATTGTACATTCTTGAATCTGATTCAACGGTCATTTGTTATTTTACTTACAACCATCGATATACGTATCCGTTCACCCCAGAATAACCATTTCCATTTAAATTTCATATTTGAATTTTTTTTTACCTATCCAAATCCAACAAGTGGCATAAAGAAGAAACATTGGACAATTAAAATGAAATAAAATGTTGATTATAACATATGAAACTAAACAATTCTTCAATTTTGCCACTTGATTTCATCCTAAACCTCATTTGTACTTCGACAATTATAATCCTCATTCAAATCTTTTCATGATTCTTGAAAACACCTCGATCGAGAAGTTGAACCAGCCGCACCTCGTTTACGGAAGAAAGATTTATGCATACAGTGATGCACCTGAAAAATTTTCGAAACCGAAGTTATAGTTAAAACGTATCCGCGTCGAATTCCTTATCATTCATTATCAAAAACAATCATACGATTCCTTTTCAAGAAGCTAATTTTGTCACAGCTCCACTTCGACTTCTCAGTGAGACTACTCCTATTATAATCTCGATATTTATACTTTGTCCTTTCGACGTTGTTACCGGAGAACCTTTTTCACAACATCATCAGCAGACGTACCAGCAACTCGTTATCTCTTTGGCGAAACCCGCAATCAGTATTTTGAAAATCTCGTAGAAATTCTCCCAGTTATACCGAGAACGACTATCCCTAAGAATTACATTTTTCGAATGTGAAGTTCTGAAAAACATCCTGGACTATGAAGTAGTTCTTGAAATGCTGAAGAAGCAGAAAAAAAAAAAAAAAAAAAAAAAAAAAAAAAAAAAAACTGTAAACGACTTTAACAGTCAAAAGTTTAATGATGAAGTACATTGTATTGGTAAAGCTTAGAAAAAGAGGAGAGTTGGAACTGGAAAACGGATTGAGCAAAGTATGAAGGAGGATGTAGATAAATCACAAGAACTGAATCTGCTTTCAAAGGATTCAAACGATTCAGTGCTTGCTGAAACCATTAGTAAAAAAAAAAAACCTACCGCTTATCCTAAACCTTTCCCGATGATATTCTTCATCATCATCTTATCTTAGATATTATAAGATATCTTCATATCTTTTGTTATACATATCCTCCATATTTCTGGAGATATTCTCACAACTGTTCTTATCCAAAATCATGTATTTCTCCGTAATATCTGCGTTACAATATAAAAGAAACTGTGTTAGTTTCTAAGTTCTAAAACCTTCAAGTTTAAAATAGGAATGTTTTGAAGTAGTGTTGGGAACTGATACATGAATTAGTATAATATAATGAAACTTGATCAACTTCATTATATTACAGTAAGTCATGTTAAGTTTCTAATGGAATGTGATGATTCACAGTACCGTCATCATGTGCCATGTTACACGGCTCTTACATTCTATCAAGTCTCCAAACATATTAGAACGTATCACCTTGATAGTTCTATTTTCCCGGAATATTCGAGTAATTTAACGAATCAAGATCGTGCCATTACAATTTTATTCTAAAACCAATAGCTAGGTTCATTCCAAATTTTATACCTACGAATTCCGAACTATTGATCGCTTGACTCAAGGACGGGAAGAAGAAACGAAGGGACAAAGTCCCAAAAATAGAAATTGGGGTATAGATCACAGCAAATAGGAGAGAATATTAACTATGGATGACAATGATTATGGAAAACAGAAGCAGGAGCATCGAAGTATAAGGAAAGATATCAAACCCAACAACCACCCAGAAACTACAAACCATGTATATCAATACGTATGGCGACGTAAAGACACGGGAGAATTAGAAACATTATAATTCCAAGAAAATCATAAAAGTGAATAGATTCTTCTGGCGGTAGATGGAAGAGAAGAATGAAAGATATAAAAGTTAGAAGTATAACAAAAATCAGAACGGGATGAAGCATTTCAAAGGATACCTTAAAGTAGGAATTAAGGAGAAAGAGTAGAAGATGCGAGTTGTGAAAAATAAGGAAACGAAGGGGTGGATTTATAGTGAAATATCCGACAGAGAAATCGAAACAGATTACCGCATTAAATCAAAGAAGATTCTGATCGCCGAATAACCAAATCTTATTACGTAAGATTTTTCCTAAATCCCTTAAATCCCGGAAATCAATTCTAAACCACGTCATCGATTAAAAACGATTCCATATTTACTCATTTCATTTTTTTTTTGTGATAGCTTCGCTCGTGCGTCTCACATAACCAAATCGTTTTATCTAAATCTTTCAATAATGATAAAATTTCATTATTACCTCATATTCGTCATGAAAACATTCCTATGGTTATTTATGACAACCTCTACCAAATTTCGAGGACGAAATTTCTTTAACGGATGGGTACTGTAACGACCCGGAAATTTCCGACCAAATTTAAACTCTAATCTCTATATGGTTCCGACACGATAAGCAAAAACCCTAAAGTTGACCCGCATTTTTTTTTCGATCGTTCTATACTTATAAGATTAATATTTACATAAATTAAAACTTACCAACATGATAAGTAATCCAAATTGTCGAGATTTATATTTCCGAAAAGAGTTTTACACAACGTTTGACCGTCTAGTTTGACCGACGATATCACGAACTATACAATATATGATAATTATACGTTTGCGTATATATATGTATATATACATATTTAACATGATTAATGAATGTTTTAATATCTTATTTTGTATCAAAAACTATAAGTTATAAGTATATTTTGAAACTACTAACTTAAGTTTTCAAAACGATAACTATACGTAACGTTATTTGACATAAATACTTAAGACTTATAATGTTTATACATATATCGTATAAGTAATGTATTTACTCACTTTTAAGACTTAAATACATAAAATCATATAAGTGTATTCACAAAAGATAGCTATATTTGAATCCTCATTCCATTTTTCACAAAATTTCTATACGTATATCTAGAGTATTTGTACTCGTATCATACCTAGCTTCTATACGTATTTACTATTGGTATATACACATCAAATCACCACCTAACCAGCCCTTGTTACTACCCTAGGTATAAGGTAATTGCTTTTGTATTATTGTTTGACAAATACATAAGATTACAAACTAAAATTTTGTCATGTTATCCTTAAAGATCACATTTTTAGGAGTATATATGTATCATCATTTTGATTCATTTACTACTTCAATCTCCTAGCTAAAACACACACACTTATAACCCTTAAACACCTTCAACAATTCAGTAAAGTTCTAAGAAGATCTAGCTTCAAAAACCTTACATAAACACCATAAGAAAACCATACAAAAACACTTCAAGAAAACCTTCCAAGAACACCAACTTACTTCCAATCTTTCATCCACTTCTATCACCCTTTTGATTCTAGCTTCTTACTCCTCTTTTACAGCAAACTTATCCAAGGAACTTGAGGTAGAATCTATGTTCATAACCTTGTTCGATTCATATATATATAGCTATCTTATTTTGTGGTACAAAAGTTTAACAACAAGAACATAGTTTGAATGTTTTCAAACTTGTTTGCAAACTAAATAGATCCTTCTAACTTAACTTTTAAAATACTTCAAGACCTGTAATATAACTTAAATATATGCTAATTTAATAAGGTAAAACTTGGTTTTTCAAAGTATAAGTATTTTTAGAAAAATGGTCATTAAATGATTTTTTTTTTTGTAACAAAATGTTTAACTTCATATGTTTCACTAATGTTTCACTTATGCCGTATGATTTTGAATACAAACCAAGGTATTTACAGTTCATAGTCTTAAAGAAGAACTCGATCCAAGAAGATGGCAATTTGAATCAACGAAAACGGACTTGTAACGAAGAAACTATGACCGAAACAAAATTGGTTATCCTAGATCATTTCAACTACGGGATCAATTGGAAAAAAAAGATATAAATCACATATTTCTAAGATAACATGATATTTTATATATATGTACTCATAATTCAATTTCATATGGTTCAGGATCACCCGTAAACAACACGAGAAGATTAATCATAAGATCCCATGATTGTACGCAACACGTCATTTGACAACACCGGTACTTTATGTACGCAACACGTCATTTGACAACACCGGTACCATGGGTCAAAATTAATCTCGACCAACACATATACGATGGGGTTTTATGGGAGTTTTATTTATTTCGTTGGGGGTTTATTTATTGCGGGTATATTAAACATCTAAAAATGAACCATTAAAATTGAATTACTAACATCGAAACGCTAACTACGGACTAAGGAATTATTCAAAGTATTAAAAGTATTATAAATATATATACGAGATGTTTGTTTAAAATGAAAATATATTGATATATTATATATGGATAGGTTCGTGATATCAACCGGAAGACCAAGTCAAAAATATATATATCTTCGAGACAACAGTGAGTATATAGTCCCACTTTTAAACTCTAAATATTTCGGGATGAGAATACATGTATTTTATGTTTTACGTTATGGACACAAGTAACTGAAAAATATATTCTACGTTGAGTTGTACCACTGGCATACTTCCCTGTAGCTTGGTAACTGTTATTTACAGCGGTATTGTAAACGCGAATCCTGTTGATAGATCTATCGGGCCTGACAACCCCAACCGGACTGGACGACCAGTATTCAACGGTTGCACAGTACTTCGTTTTGCGACTACACCTTGGTACGGTGTAGTAAGATTTCATATTAAAGGGAATATGCGACGTGATTAAATGTTAAGTATGGTTACCAAGTGCTCAACCACTTAGAATATTTTTATTGAAATGATTATATACGAAATCTTGTGGTCCATTGTTATAACGCTGCTAGCATCAAACCTATATATCTCACCAACTTTATGTTGACGTTTTAAAGCATGTTGTTCTCAGGTACGAATTAAGTCTTCCGCTGTGCATTAGCTCATGTTAAGGATACTACTTGGGACCATTTAAGCTATGATACAAGGACGTTGCATTCGAGTCATTGAAGTTCATTAAAGACTATTGTTATGAAAATGGCAGATTAGATCATTTGGTTGTTATAAAATGTTAGGCTAATATGTCAACTCTCGATGTAATAATAGATTGCCTTTAAGAAATAAATGCAACGTTTGTAAAATGTATCATATAGAGGTCAAGTACCTCGCGATGTTATCAACTATTGTAATTCGTTTTTAATCTATATGGACGATGTCCGGATGATTAGTTTCGGATCCTTTCAGATAGATCTATCAACAGGATTCGCGTTTACAATACCGCTGTAAATAACAGTTACCAAGCTACAGGGAAGTATGCCAGTGGTACAACTCAACGTAGAATATATTTTTCAGTTACTTGTGTCCATAACGTAAAACATAAAATACATGTATTCTCATCCCGAAATATTTAGAGTTTAAAAGTGGGACTATATACTCACTGTTGTCTCGAAGATATATATATTTTTGACTTGGTCTTCCGGTTGATATCACGAACCTATCCATATATAATATATCAATATATTTTCATTTTAAACAAACATCTCGTATATATATTTATAATACTTTTAATACTTTGAATAATTCCTTAGTCCGTAGTTAGCGTTTCGATGTTAGTAATTCAATTTTAATGGTTCATTTTTAGATGTTTAATATACCCGCAATAAATAAACCCCCAACGAAATAAATAAAACTCCCATAAAACCCCATCGTATATGTGTTGGTCGAGATTAATCTTGACCCATGGTACCGGTGTTGTCAAATGACGTGTTGCGTACATAAAGTACCGGTGTTGTCAAATGACGTGTTGCGTACAATCATGGGATCTTATGATTAATCTTCTCGTGTTGTTTACGGGTGATCCTGAACCATATGAAATTGAATTATGAGTACATATATATAAAATATCATGTTATCTTAGAAATATGTGATTTATATCTTTTTTTCCAATTGATCCCGTAGTTGAAATGATCTAGGATAACCAATTTTGTTTCGGTCATAGTTTCTTCGTTACAAGTCCGTTTTCGTTGATTCAAATTGCCATCTTCTTGGATCGAGTTCTTCTTTAAGACTATGAACTGTAAATACCTTGGTTTGTATTCAAAATCATACGGCATAAGTGAAACATTAGTGAAACATATGAAGTTAAACATTTTGTTACAAAAAAAAAAATCATTTAATGACCATTTTTCTAAAAATACTTATACTTTGAAAAACCAAGTTTTACCTTATTAAATTAGCATATATTTAAGTTATATTACAGGTCTTGAAGTATTTTAAAAGTTAAGTTAGAAGGATCTATTTAGTTTGCAAACAAGTTTGAAAACATTCAAACTATGTTCTTGTTGTTAAACTTTTGTACCACAAAATAAGATAGCTATATATATATGAATCGAACAAGGTTATGAACATAGATTCTACCTCAAGTTCCTTGGATAAGTTTGCTGTAAAAGAGGAGTAAGAAGCTAGAATCAAAAGGGTGATAGAAGTGGATGAAAGATTGGAAGTAAGTTGGTGTTCTTGGAAGGTTTTCTTGAAGTGTTTTTGTATGGTTTTCTTATGGTGTTTATGTAAGGTTTTTGAAGCTAGATCTTCTTAGAACTTTACTGAATTGTTGAAGGTGTTTAAGGGTTATAAGTGTGTGTGTTTTAGCTAGGAGATTGAAGTAGTAAATGAATCAAAATGATGATACATATATACTCCTAAAAATGTGATCTTTAAGGATAACATGACAAAATTTTAGTTTGTAATCTTATGTATTTGTCAAACAATAATACAAAAGCAATTACCTTATACCTAGGGTAGTAACAAGGGCTGGTTAGGTGGTGATTTGATGTGTATATACCAATAGTAAATACGTATAGGAGCTAGGTATGATACGAGTACAAATACTCTAGATATACGTATAGAAATTTTGTGAAAAATGGAATGAGGATTCAAATATAGCTATCTTTTGTGAATACACTTATATGATTTTATGTATTTAAGTCTTAAAAGTGAGTAAATACATTACTTATACGATATATGTATAAACATTATAAGTCTTAAGTATTTATGTCAAATAACGTTACGTATAGTTATCGTTTTGAAAACTTAAGTTAGTAGTTTCAAAATATACTTATAACTTATAGTTTTTGATACAAAATAAGATATTAAAACATTCATTAATCATGTTAAATATGTATATATACATATATATACGCAAACGTATAATTATCATATATTGTATGGTTCGTGATATCATCGGTCAAACTAGACGGTCAAACGTTGTGTAAAACTCTTTTCGGAAATATAAATCTCGACAATTTGGATTACTTATCATGTTGGTAAGTTTTAATTTATGTAAATATTAATCTTATAAGTATAGAACGATCGAAAAAAAAATGCGGGTCAACTTTAGGGTTTTTGCTTATCGTGTCGGAACCATATAGAGATTAGAGTTTAAATTTGGTCGGAAATTTCCGGGTCGTTACAGTACCCATCCGTTAAAGAAATTTCGTCCTCGAAATTTGGTAGAGGTTGTCATAAATAACCATAGGAATGTTTTCATGACGAATATGAGGTAATAATGAAATTTTATCATTATTGAAAGATTTAGATAAAACGATTTGGTTATGTGAGACGCACGAGCGAAGCTATCACAAAAAAAAAAATGAAATGAGTAACAATAAGTTTTCAAAACGATAACAATACGTAACGTTATTTGACATATATACTTAAGACTTATAATGTTATACATATATTGTATAAGTAATGTATTTAATTACTTTTAAAGAACTTAAATACATAAAACCATATAAGTGTATTCACAAAAGATAGCTATATTTGAATCCTCATTTCATTTTTCACAAAATTTCTATACGTATACCTAGAGTATTTGTACTCGTATCATACCTAGCTCCTATACGTATTTACTAATAGTAAATACACATCAAAATCACCACCTAACCAGCCATTATTCATGCCCTTAGAGCTAGGTAATTACTTTTGGATGATTACTTGACTAATTAACAAAAATACAAACTAAAATTTTGTCATGTTATCCTTAAAGATCACATTTTTAGGAGTATATATGTATCATCATTTTTGATTCATTTTTACTTCAATCTCTTAACTAAAAACACACACTCTTTCTTACTCTCTAAACTCCATAACAATCCAGCAAAGTTCCATAAAGATCTAGCTTCAAAAACCATACTAAAACACCATACAAAAACCATACAAAAACACTTCAAGAAAACCCTCCAAGAACACCAACTTACTTCCAATCTTTCATCCACTTCCATCACCCTTTTGATTCTAGCTTTTTACTTCTCTTTTACAGCAAACTTATCCAAGGAACTTGAGGTAGAATCTATGTTCATAACCTTATTCGATTCATATATATATAGCTATCTTATTTTGTGGTACAAAAGTTTAACAACAAGAACATAGTTTGAATGTTTTCAAACTTGTTTGCAAACTAAATAGATCCTTCTAACTTAACTTTTAAAATACTTCAAGACCTGTAATATAACTTATGTATATGCTAATTTAACAAGGTAAAACTTGGTTTTTCAAAGTATAAGTATTTTTAGAAAAATGGTCATTAAATGATTTTGTTGTAACAAAAATGTTTAACTTCATATGTTTCACTAATGTTTCACTTATGCCGTATGATTTTGAATACAAACCAAGGTATTTACAGTTCATAGTCTTAAAGAAGAACTCGATCCAAGAAGATGGCAATTTGAATCAACGAAAACGGATTTGTAACGAAGAAACTATGACCGAAACAAAATTGGTTATCCTAGATCATTTCAACTACGGGATCAATTGGAAAAAAATGATATAAATCACATATTTCTAAGATAACATGATATTTTATATATATGTACTTATAATTCAATTTTATATGGTTCAGGATCACCCGTAAACAACACGAGAAGATTAATCATAAGATCCCATGATTGTACGCAACACGTCATTTGACAACACCGGTACTTTATGTACGCAACACGTCATTTGACAACACCGGTACCATGGGTCAAGATTAATCTCGACCAATACATATACGAGGGGGTTTTATTTATTTCGTTGGGGGTTTTATTTATTTCATTGCGGGTATATTAAACATCTAAAAATGAACCATTAAAATTGAATTACTAACATCGGACTGCTAACTACGGACTAAGGAATTATTCAAAGTATTAAAAGTATAACAAGTATATATTTATAACGTTTGTTTAAAAATGAAAACATATTGATATATTATATGTGGATAGGTTCGTGATATCAACCGGAAGACCGAGTCAAATTATATATATCATCAAGACAAGAGTGAGTATATAGTCCCACTTTTAAACTCTAAATATTTCGGGATGAGAATACATGTATTTTATGTTTTACATTATGGACACAAGTAACTGAAAAATATATTCTACGTTGAGTTGTACCACTGGCATACTTCCCTGTAGCTTGGTAACTAATATTTACAGCGGTATTGTAAACGCGAATCCTGTTGATAGATCTATCGGGTAACCATACTTAACATTTAATCACGTCGCATATTCCCTTTAATATGAAATCTTACTACACCGTACCAAGGTGTAGTCGCAAAACGAAGTACTGTGCAACCGTTGAATACTGGTCGTCCAGTCCGGTTGGGGTTGTCAGGCCCGATAGATCTATCAACAGGATTCGCGTTTACAATACCGCTGTAAATAACAGTTACCAAGCTACAGGGAAGTATGCCAGTGGTACAACTCAACGTAGAATATATTTTTCAGTTACTTGTGTCCATAACGTAAAACATAAAATACATGTATTCTCATCCCGAAATATTTAGAGTTTAAAAGTGGGACTATATACTCACTGTTGTCTCGAAGATATATATATTTTTGACTTGGTCTTCCGGTTGATATCACGAACCTATCCATATATAATATATCAATATATTTTCATTTTAAACAAACATCTCGTATATATATTTATAATACTTTTAATACTTTGAATAATTCCTTAGTCCGTAGTTAGCGTTTCGATGTTAGTAATTCAATTTTAATGGTTCATTTTTAGATGTTTAATATACCCGCAATAAATAAACCCCCAACGAAATAAATAAAACTCCCATAAAACCCCATCGTATATGTGTTGGTCGAGATTAATCTTGACCCATGGTACCGGTGTTGTCAAATGACGTGTTGCGTACATAAAGTACCGGTGTTGTCAAATGACGTGTTGCGTACAATCATGGGATCTTATGATTAATCTTCTCGTGTTGTTTACGGGTGATCCTGAACCATATGAAATTGAATTATGAGTACATATATATAAAATATCATGTTATCTTAGAAATATGTGATTTATATCTTTTTTTTCCAATTGATCCCGTAGTTGAAATGATCTAGGATAACCAATTTTGTTTCGGTCATAGTTTCTTCGTTACAAGTCCGTTTTCGTTGATTCAAATTGCCATCTTCTTGGATCGAGTTCTTCTTTAAGACTATGAACTGTAAATACCTTGGTTTGTATTCAAAATCATACGGCATAAGTGAAACATTAGTGAAACATATGAAGTTAAACATTTTGTTACAAAAAAAATCATTTAATGACCATTTTTCTAAAAATACTTATACTTTGAAAAACCAAGTTTTACCTTATTAAATTAGCATATATTTAAGTTATATTACAGGTCTTGAAGTATTTTAAAAGTTAAGTTAGAAGGATCTATTTAGTTTGCAAACATGTTTGAAAACATTCAAACTATGTTCTTGTTGTTAAACTTTTGTACCACAAAATAAGATAGCTATATATATATGAATCGAATAAGGTTATGAACATAGTTTCTACCTCAAGTTCCTTGGATAAGTTTGCTGTAAAAGAGGAGTAAGAAGCTAGAATCAAAAGGATGATAGAAGTGGATGAAAGATTGGAAGTAAGTTGGTGTTCTTGGAGGGTTTTCTTGAAGTGTTTTTGTATGGTTTTCTTATGGTGTTTTAGTATGGTTTTTGAAGCTAGATCTTCTTGAAAACTTTGCTGAATTGATTAAGGGTTTTAAGGCTTCAAAGTATGTGTGTGTTTTGGCTAAAATATTGAAGTAAAATGAAACAAAGTGATGATACATATATACACCATAAAAAACGTGATTATGGTGTATATATGTACAAAATTTCAATTAATCATTTTATGTATTTAGTCATAATTGCATCCAAATACAATTACCTAGCCCTAAGGGCATGTACAATGGCTGGTTAGGTAGTGATTTGACATGTATGTACTATTAGTAAATACGTATAGAAGCTAGGTATGATACGAGTACTTATACTCTAGATATACGTATAGAAATTTTGTGAAAAATGGAATGAGGATTCAAATATAGCTATCTTTTGTGAATACACTTATATGATTTTATGTATTTAAGTCTTAAAAGTGAGTAAATACATTACTTATACGATATATGTATAAACATTATAAGTCTTAAGTATTTATGTCAAATAACGTTACGTATAGTTATCGTTTTGAAAACTTAAGTTAGTAGTTTCAAAATATACTTATAACTTATAGTTTTTGATACAAAATAAGATATTAAAACATTCATTAATCATGTTAAATATGTATATATACATATATATACGCAAACGTATAATTATCATATATTGTATAGTTCGTGATATCGTCGGTCAAACTAGACGGTCAAACGTTGTGTAAAACTCTTTTCGGAAATATAAATCTCGACAATTTGGATTACTTATCATGTTGGTAAGTTTTAATTTATATTAATCTTATAAGTATAGAACGATCGAAAAAAAATGCGGGTCAACTTTAGGGTTTTTGCTTATCGTGTCGGAACCATATAGAGATTAGAGTTTAAATTTGGTCGGAAATTTCCGGGTCGTTACAGTACCCATCCGTTAAAGAAATTTCGTCCTCGAAATTTGGTAGAGGTTGTCATAAATAACCATAGGAATGTTTTCATGACGAATATGAGGTAATAATGAAATTTTATCATTATTGAAAGATTTAGATAAAACGATTTGGTTATGTGAGACGCACGAGCGAAGCTATCACAAAAAAAAAATGAAATGAGTAAATATGGAATCGTTTTTAATCGATGACGTGGTTTAGAATTGATTTCCGGGATTTAAGGGATTTAGGAAAAATCTTACGTAATAAGATTTGGTTATTCGGCGATCAGAATCTTCTTTGATTTAATGCGGTAATCTGTTTCGATTTCTCTGTCGGATATTTCACTATAAATCCACCCCTTCGTTTCCTTATTTTTCACAACTCGCATCTTCTACTCTTTCTCCTTAATTCCTACTTTAAGGTATCCTTTGAAATGCTTCATCCCGTTCTGATTTTTGTTATACTTCTAACTTTTATATCTTTCATTCTTCTCTTCCATCTACCGCCAGAAGAATCTATTCACTTTTATGATTTTCTTGGAATTATAATGTTTCTAATTCTCCCGTGTCTTTACGTCGCCATACGTATTGATATACATGGTTTGTAGTTTCTGGGTGGTTGTTGGGTTTGATATCTTTCCTTATACTTCGATGCTCCTGCTTCTTTTTTCCATAATCATTGTCATCCATAGTTAATATTCTCTCCTATTTGCTGTGATCTATACCCCAATTTCTATTTTGGGACTTTGTCCCTTCGTTTCTTCTTCCCGTCCTTGAGTCAAGCGATCAATAGTTCGGAATTCGTAGGTATAAAATTTGGAATGAACCTAGCTATTGGTTTTAGAATAAAATTGTAATGGCACGATCTTGATTCGTTAAATTACTCGAATATTCCGGAAAAATAGAACTATCAAGGTGATACGTTCTAATATGTTTGGAGACTTGATAGAATGTAAGAGCCGTGTAACATGGCACATGATGACGGTACTGTGAATCATCACATTCCATTAGAAACTTAACATGACTTACTGTAATATAATGAAGTTGATCAAGTTTCATTATATTATACTAATTCATGTATCAGTTCCCAACACTACTTCAAAACATTCCTATTTTAAACTTGAAGGTTTTAGAACTTAGAAACTAACACAGTTTCTTTTATATTGTAACGCAGATATTACGGAGAAATACATGATTTTGGATAAGAACAGTTGTGAGAATATCTCCAGAAATATGGAGGATATGTATAACAAAAGATATGAAGATATCTTATAATATCTAAGATAAGATGATGATGAAGAATATCATCAGGAAAGGTTTAGGATAAGGGGTAGGTTTTTTTTTTTTTACTAATGGTTTCAGCAAGCACTGAATCGTTTGAATCCTTTGAAAGCAGATTCAGTTCTTGTGATTTATCTACATCTTCCTTCATACTTTGCTCAATCCGTTTTCCAGTTCCAACTCTCCTCTTTTTCTAAGCTTTACCAATACAATGTACTTCATCATTAAACTTTTGACTGTTCAAGTCGTTTACAGTTTTTTTTTTTTTTTTTTTTTTTTTTTTTTTTTTTTTTTTCTGCTTCTTCAGCATTTCAAGAACTACTTCATAGTCCAGGATGTTTTTCAGAACTTCACATTCGAAAAATGTAATTCTTAGGGATAGTCGTTCTCGGTATAACTGGGAGAATTTCTACGAGATTTTCAAAATACTGATTGCGGGTTTCGCCAAAGAGATAACGAGTTGCTGGTACGTCTGCTGATGATGTTGTGAAAAAGGTTCTCCGGTAACAACGTCGAAAGGACAAAGTATAAATATCGAGATTATAATAGGAGTAGTCTCACTGAGAAGTCGAAGTGGAGCTGTGACAAAATTAGCTTCTTGAAAAGGAATCGTATGATTGTTTTTGATAATGAATGATAAGGAATTCGACGCGGATACGTTTTAACTATAACTTCGGTTTCGAAAATTTTTCAGGTGCATCACTGTATGCATAAATCTTTCTTCCGTAAACGAGGTGCGGCTGGTTCAACTTCTCGATCGAGGTGTTTTCAAGAATCATGAAAAGATTTGAATGAGGATTATAATTGTCGAAGTACAAATGAGGTTTAGGATGAAATCAAGTGGCAAAATTGAAGAATTGTTTAGTTTCATATGTTATAATCAACATTTTATTTCATTTTAATTGTCCAATGTTTCTTCTTTATGCCACTTGTTGGATTTGGATAGGTAAAAAAAAATTCAAATATGAAATTTAAATGGAAATGGTTATTCTGGGGTGAACGGATACGTATATCGATGGTTGTAAGTAAAATAACAAATGACCGTTGAATCAGATTCAAGAATGTACAATATAACTTATTAATGTGAATTCTAAATATTCCTCGGGTACTACCCACCCGTTAAAATATTTTCATCATTATTAGTTTGTACGAAGGAATTTTTAATTACTATCTTTATGAAAATATACTTGCATATATATTTTCTTCAGAGATAATCATAGATTTAATGAGTCAATAAGATAATAAACTCATTTGATTTATCGTTAATTCTAGATTACATAATCTCTAAGACTTTAGAAATTACATAATCGTCATACGATACGTAAAGCGAAGATAATCGATGTAGAACGATATATAGAACGAAGATCATACTCGAAGTACAGATATTGAGTCGTGTGATGTTGATATTCGAGATACAGATTGTGATGTTGAGATTTTGGGGGTGACAAGAGTACTGTCGGCGTTGATGATGGTGGTATAGATTATGCTGCTGGTGCTGCTGCTGGTGTTTGTAACCTTCGCACCGTATTTTCTAAAGCCACTACCCGAGCGCGAAGCTCGTTGACTTCTTCTATTATACCGGGATGATTGACGGTTGGAACGAGCGAATGAACAAGATTCGAAATATGGGATAGTATGTAATCATGACGAGATACTCTAGAAATGAGCGAGAAAATGGTGTTTCGAATGGGTTCGCTGGTAAGTGCTTCAGGTTCATCGTTAAGAGGGCAATTTGGTGGATGAAATGGATCACCTTCTTCTTGCCTCCAGAGATTTAGTATATTACGAACCCATCCCCAGTTCATCCAGAATAGATGATGGGAAATTGGTTGATCCATTCCGGTGACGCTGTTCTCGGAGCTCGAATGGAAATCCATGTCGGCGTAGCTATCGAAGTTGGAGGAATTCGAACTGGATGAAGAATCCATCTTGTATGGTCGGAGAAATGAATTTTTGGTTTGGAATAGATTATAGGAGTTGGGTTTGGTATTCTTCAATACATAATTTACATATGTATTTATAATACTCAAAATCCCGTGAATTACGGAGAATCTTTGAAATTCGTCAGGCAATGTCTATTGCAACAGATACGCTAGGATACGAATTTTGTCTATACACTATCGATGCACTAAATGCAGTAAGACGTGTTTAGACTTAAGAATGATAAGCAGACAGTTCCCTAAGGATGATAAGCAGATGATTTCCGACTAGGATTGATAAGCAAAACTTTTGACAGGCAGACACGGTCAAAGTCCAGACTCACTTAATGTATCCTAACAACTACTAGTTAGACACACTAATGCAAGGCCTGGTTCGCTAAGACCAACGCTCTGATACCAACTAAAAGGATCCGAAACTAATCATCCGGACATCGTCCATATAGATTAAAAACGAATTACAATAGTTGATAACATCGCGAGGTACTTGACCTCTATATGATACATTTTACAAACGTTGCATTTATTTCTTAAAGGCAATCTATTATTACATCGAGAGTTGACATATTAGCCTAACATTTTATAACAACCAAATGATCTAATCTGCCATTTTCATAACAATAGTCTTTAATGAACTTCAATGACTCGAATGCAACGTCCTTGTATCATAGCTTAAATGGTCCCAAGTAGTATTCTTAACATGAGCTAATGCACAGCGGAAGACTTAATTCGTACCTGAGAATAACATGCTTTAAAACGTCAACATAAAGTTGGTGAGATATATAGGTTTGATGCTAGCAGCGTTATAACAATGGACCACAAGATTTCGTATATAAACATTTCAATAAAAATATTCTAAGTGGTTGAGCACTTGGTAACCATACTTAACAATTAATCACGTCGCATATTCCCTTTAATATGAAATCTTACTACACTGTACCAAGTGTAGTCACAAAACGAAGTACTGTGCAACCGTTGAATACTGGTCGTCCAGTCCGGTTGGGGTTGTCAGGCCCGATAGATCTATCAACAGGATTCGCGTTTACAATACCGCTGTAAATAACAGTTACCAAGCTACAGGGAAGTATGCCAGTGGTACAACTCAACGTAGAATATATTTTTCAGTTACTTGTGTCCATAACGTAAAACATAAAATACATGTATTCTCATCCCGAAATATTTAGAGTTTAAAAGTGGGACTATATACTCACTGTTGTCTCGAAGATATATATATTTTTGACTTGGTCTTCCGGTTGATATCACGAACCTATCCATATATAATATATCAATATATTTTCATTTTAAACAAACATCTCGTATATATATTTATAATACTTTTAATACTTTGAATAATTCCTTAGTCCGTAGTTAGCGTTTCGATGTTAGTAATTCAATTTTAATGGTTCATTTTTAGATGTTTAATATACCCGCAATAAATAAACCCCCAACGAAATAAATAAAACTCCCATAAAACCCCATCGTATATGTGTTGGTCGAGATTAATCTTGACCCATGGTACCGGTGTTGTCAAATGACGTGTTGCGTACATAAAGTACCGGTGTTGTCAAATGACGTGTTGCGTACAATCATGGGATCTTATGATTAATCTTCTCGTGTTGTTTACGGGTGATCCTGAACCATATGAAATTGAATTATGAGTACATATATATAAAATATCATGTTATCTTAGAAATATGTGATTTATATCTTTTTTTTCCAATTGATCCCGTAGTTGAAATGATCTAGGATAACCAATTTTGTTTCGGTCATAGTTTCTTCGTTACAAGTCCGTTTTCGTTGATTCAAATTGCCATCTTCTTGGATCGAGTTCTTCTTTAAGACTATGAACTGTAAATACCTTGGTTTGTATTCAAAATCATACGGCATAAGTGAAACATTAGTGAAACATATGAAGTTAAACATTTTGTTACAAAAAAAATCATTTAATGACCATTTTTCTAAAAATACTTATACTTTGAAAAACCAAGTTTTACCTTATTAAATTAGCATATATTTAAGTTATATTACAGGTCTTGAAGTATTTTAAAAGTTAAGTTAGAAGGATCTATTTAGTTTGCAAACATGTTTGAAAACATTCAAACTATGTTCTTGTTGTTAAACTTTTGTACCACAAAATAAGATAGCTATATATATATGAATCGAATAAGGTTATGAACATAGTTTCTACCTCAAGTTCCTTGGATAAGTTTGCTGTAAAAGAGGAGTAAGAAGCTAGAATCAAAAGGATGATAGAAGTGGATGAAAGATTGGAAGTAAGTTGGTGTTCTTGGAGGGTTTTCTTGAAGTGTTTTTGTATGGTTTTCTTATGGTGTTTTAGTATGGTTTTTGAAGCTAGATCTTCTTGAAAACTTTGCTGAATTGATTAAGGGTTTTAAGGCTTCAAAGTATGTGTGTGTTTTGGCTAAAATATTGAAGTAAAATGAAACAAAGTGATGATACATATATACACCATAAAAAACGTGATTATGGTGTATATATGTACAAAATTTCAATTAATCATTTTATGTATTTAGTCATAATTGCATCCAAATACAATTACCTAGCCCTAAGGGCATGTACAATGGCTGGTTAGGTAGTGATTTGACATGTATGTACTATTAGTAAATACGTATAGAAGCTAGGTATGATACGAGTACTTATACTCTAGATATACGTATAGAAATTTTGTGAAAAATGGAATGAGGATTCAAATATAGCTATCTTTTGTGAATACACTTATATGATTTTATGTATTTAAGTCTTAAAAGTGAGTAAATACATTACTTATACGATATATGTATAAACATTATAAGTCTTAAGTATTTATGTCAAATAACGTTACGTATAGTTATCGTTTTGAAAACTTAAGTTAGTAGTTTCAAAATATACTTATAACTTATAGTTTTTGATACAAAATAAGATATTAAAACATTCATTAATCATGTTAAATATGTATATATACATATATATACGCAAACGTATAATTATCATATATTGTATAGTTCGTGATATCGTCGGTCAAACTAGACGGTCAAACGTTGTGTAAAACTCTTTTCGGAAATATAAATCTCGACAATTTGGATTACTTATCATGTTGGTAAGTTTTAATTTATATTAATCTTATAAGTATAGAACGATCGAAAAAAAATGCGGGTCAACTTTAGGGTTTTTGCTTATCGTGTCGGAACCATATAGAGATTAGAGTTTAAATTTGGTCGGAAATTTCCGGGTCGTTACAGTAATGTAACGACCCGCACTTTTTCGATCGTTCTATACTTATAAGATTAATATTTACATAAATTAAACCTTGCCAACATGATAAGCAATCCAAATTGTTGAGATTTATGTTTCCGAAAAGAGTTTTACATAACGTTTGACCGTCTAGTTTGACCGATGATATCACGAACTATACAATATATGATAATTATACGTTTGTGTATATATATGTATATATACATATTTAACATGATTAAAGAATGTTTTAATACCTCATTTTATATTAATAACAACAAGTTATATGTGTATTTTGAAACTACTAACTTAAGTTTTCAAAACGATAACAATACGTAACGTTATTTGACATATATACTTAAGACTTATAATGTTATACATATATTGTATAAGTAATGTATTTAATTACTTTTAAAGAACTTAAATACATAAAACCATATAAGTGTATTCACAAAAGATAGCTATATTTGAATCCTCATTTCATTTTTCACAAAATTTCTATACGTATACCTAGAGTATTTGTACTCGTATCATACCTAGCTCCTATACGTATTTACTAATAGTAAATACACATCAAAATCACCACCTAACCAGCCATTATTCATGCCCTTAGAGCTAGGTAATTACTTTTGGATGATTACTTGACTAATTAACAAAAATACAAACTAAAATTTTGTCATGTTATCCTTAAAGATCACATTTTTAGGAGTATATATGTATCATCATTTTTGATTCATTTTTACTTCAATCTCTTAACTAAAAACACACACTCTTTCTTACTCTCTAAACTCCATAACAATCCAGCAAAGTTCCATAAAGATCTAGCTTCAAAAACCATACTAAAACACCATACAAAAACCATACAAAAACACTTCAAGAAAACCCTCCAAGAACACCAACTTACTTCCAATCTTTCATCCACTTCCATCACCCTTTTGATTCTAGCTTTTTACTTCTCTTTTACAGCAAACTTATCCAAGGAACTTGAGGTAGAATCTATGTTCATAACCTTATTCGATTCATATATATATAGCTATCTTATTTTGTGGTACAAAAGTTTAACAACAAGAACATAGTTTGAATGTTTTCAAACTTGTTTGCAAACTAAATAGATCCTTCTAACTTAACTTTTAAAATACTTCAAGACCTGTAATATAACTTATGTATATGCTAATTTAACAAGGTAAAACTTGGTTTTTCAAAGTATAAGTATTTTTAGAAAAATGGTCATTAAATGATTTTGTTGTAACAAAAATGTTTAACTTCATATGTTTCACTAATGTTTCACTTATGCCGTATGATTTTGAATACAAACCAAGGTATTTACAGTTCATAGTCTTAAAGAAGAACTCGATCCAAGAAGATGGCAATTTGAATCAACGAAAACGGATTTGTAACGAAGAAACTATGACCGAAACAAAATTGGTTATCCTAGATCATTTCAACTACGGGATCAATTGGAAAAAAATGATATAAATCACATATTTCTAAGATAACATGATATTTTATATATATGTACTTATAATTCAATTTTATATGGTTCAGGATCACCCGTAAACAACACGAGAAGATTAATCATAAGATCCCATGATTGTACGCAACACGTCATTTGACAACACCGGTACTTTATGTACGCAACACGTCATTTGACAACACCGGTACCATGGGTCAAGATTAATCTCGACCAATACATATACGAGGGGGTTTTATTTATTTCGTTGGGGGTTTTATTTATTTCATTGCGGGTATATTAAACATCTAAAAATGAACCATTAAAATTGAATTACTAACATCGGACTGCTAACTACGGACTAAGGAATTATTCAAAGTATTAAAAGTATAACAAGTATATATTTATAACGTTTGTTTAAAAATGAAAACATATTGATATATTATATGTGGATAGGTTCGTGATATCAACCGGAAGACCGAGTCAAATTATATATATCATCAAGACAAGAGTGAGTATATAGTCCCATTTTTAAACTCTAAATATTTCGGGATGAGAATACATGTATTTTATGTTTTACGATATGGACACAAGTAACTGAAAAATATGTTCTACGTTGAGTTGTACCACTGGCATACTTCCCTGTAGCTTGGTAACTAATATTTACAGCGGTATTGTAAACGCGAATCCTGTTGATAGATCTATCGGGCCTGACAACCCCAACCGGACTGGACGACCAGTATTCAACGGTTGCACAGTACTTCGTTTTGTGACTACACTTGGTACAGTGTAGTAAGATTTCATATTAAAGGGAATATGCGACGTGAAAATGTTAAGTATGGTTACCAAGTGCTCAACCACTTAGAATATTTTTATTGAAATGTTTATATACGAAATCTTGTGGTCTATATATATATATTGCTGCGCACTAAACCTATATCTCACCAACTTTATGTTGACGTTTTTAAACATGTTTATTCTCAGGTGATAATTAAAGCTTCCGCTGCATTATGTTGAATCTAAGCAGGATCATGCGTACTCATATTTGTGTCAAAAATAAAACTGCATATCCTAGGACGTGTGTTGTAAAATATGCTAGAAATCGTGTTGTTATTATCATTTGTAAAGTTTGTAAGTCGAAGATTATCGTTAAACGATAATCATCTTTTTATTGTCTAAAGCTTGTAACAAAAATAATGGTTTGGTTTGTAATGTATAATATATGCAGTTTTCCTTTTTAAAAATGTCGCATATAGAGGTCAATACCTCGCAATGAAATCATACGTTATCTAACACGTTCTTATGGTTAAGGACGGGTTATGACATGTGGTATCAGAGCGTTGGTCTTAGCGAACCAGGTCTGCATTAGTGTGTCTAACTGATAAGTCGTTAGGATACATTAGTAAAGTCTGGACTTTGACCGGGTCTGATTTAAAAAAAAAAAACTATTGCTTATCACTGTTGGTTAAAATTTATATGTAAATATTATATAAGTACTAATGGGTTAGTTGTTGTGTGATAGATGTCGAGCTCAAAAATTGTTATCACAATCAACGACTCCGAATCAGAATCTTCAGATGGCGTTCCAGTCATTAACCTGTCCGATGACGAAAATGATATCCTTGGGGAAGACTCACAAATTCCGGATGAACCAACTATAAAGAACCCGGAAAGTGAACCCGAGGAGGAAAGTGAACCCGAGGAGGAAAGTGAACCCGAGGAGGAAAGTGAACCCGAGGAGGAAAGTGAACCCGAGGAGGAAAGTGAACCCGAGGAAGAAATACAGGAAATTACAAAAGACGAGTTCGAACTAGGAAAGAAACGAAAGGCTAATGAATTAGAAAATCCAAATCCCGAGTTTAATGAGAATGATGTGGCACCAATTCCACTCAACACTACCACCCCTATCCCCGCTATTCCTATTCGTTCTGTCCCGGCATCCAGTTCTTCAGTCCCACAGCCAAAATATAGGCAGACAGTTAGGATAAGCGTTAAGCAAATCTTTGTGTCTAAACGTCCTAGAAAATAGATCAAACGATGCGCTGCTGTGTCAAACCATGGAACCGAATAATGTTTTGTATAATATTAATAGTGTGGTTTGCTTAATGTTCGATGTAAGATAAGCATATGTAAAATATTGAAGTATGAAATGCAATAATTTTCCATGGTTAAGTATTATTTAGATTGTAGTAATTGATTCTGTACTAAGCTATTAAGTATGAACATTAACGGGTAGGTACTACCCAAGATATAATTATAAAACGCTAATAAGAAGAAAAGGCTTTTATAATAATATCTGGTTCATATTATTAACAAGCTATAAATGTACTATAAATACACACTACATCTATAATATTCCATGTGAATAATTATTTTCTTTCATTAGGAAATGGCGCGATTGAATCGAATGACGGAACAAGAACTCGAGGAACTCATCAACCAGCGAGTGAACGACAGAATGTTATGGGTTGAGGCTGCAAGAGCTGCTGCAGTTAATCCAAATCCTCGTGTAGGATGCTCCTACAAGACGTTTCAAGCTTGCAAGCCATCATCATTCAGTGGAACGGAAGGACCTATCGGTTTAACCCGATGGATAGAAAAGATGGAGACGGTGTTCAAAATCAGCGGTTGTGATGAAAAAGACATGACCAAGTTTGCATCGTGCACTTTACAAGATAGTGCACTCACATGGTGGAAGAATTATGTGAAGGCGGTAGGAGGAGATGTAGCTTATGATACTCCATGGGAAGAATTCAAAGCAATGATAATCACCGAGTATTGTCCAAGGAATGAGGTTATTAAGTTAGAAGATGAGTTACGAAGTTTGAAGGTGGTTGGTACTGAAATCACCAACTACAATCAGCGATTCATGGAATTGGTTTTACTATGTCCTGAATTGGTTCCAACCGAAGCACGGAAGATTGAAATGTACAAAGGTGGTTTGTCCAAGAAGGTCAAGGCAAACGTTACGGCATCGAAACCTAAGACAATTCATGAAGCTATAACCATGGCAAACGAGCTAATGGATCAGGTTATTTTGGACAAGAAAGCATTCAATACTGAGGTGAAGGTATTGGGGAACAAGAAAAAGTGGAATGGAGGTTATGATCAAGGTAACCAACAACAACCTTATAAGAAACAAGAAACCACGAAAGGTGCGGGTAGCGGTTCAGGCTTTGGTTACAAAGGACAAAGTCCTTTATGCAACCGTTGTCACAAACATCATTTTGGTTACTGTAGTGTGTTGTGCACTAAATGCAATAGACAGGGACATCTTGCTGAAGATTGTAAGGCTCTCGTTACAAATGCAAATGGTAACAAGACTCCTGCCACCAACGCAAATAGAACTGCTTTGGCTAACATTACTTGTTTTGGGTGTGGAAAACAAGGTCATTATAAGAGCCAGTGCCCGAATCAGAATGGCGGACCTGCACGTGGAAGAGCGTTTGTTATTAATGCTAGAGAGGCGCGAGAAGACCCGGAGCTTGTTACGGGTACGTTTACCATTAATAACTTATCAGCATCTATTTTATTTGATACTGGCGCCGATAGAAGTTATGTGTGTAGAAATTTTTACACTAAATTGAATTGTTCATCATTACCTCTAGATGCTAAGTACATGATTGAGTTAGCTAATGGTAAACTAATTAAAGCCGATAAAATTTGTCGTGGTTGTGAAATAAATCTAGCCGGAGAAACGTTTAAAATCGACTTAATACCCGTAGAATTAGGAGGTTTTGATGTAATAGTCGGCATGGACTGGATGTCCAAAATAGGAGCGGAAGTTGTTTGTGCCAAGAAGGCAATTCGTATTCCTGGTAAGGATAAAATGCCAGTGATGATTTATGGAGAGAAGGGTAATTCAAAACTAAAACTCATTAGCTGTTTGAAAGCCAAGAAGTGTTTAGAAAAGGGATGTTACGCTATTTTAGCACATGTTAATAAAGTCGAAAAGAAAGAAAAGTGCATCAACGACGTGCCTGTGGCAAGAGATTTTCCTGAAGTTTTTCCGGAAGAATTGCCGGGATTACCTCCATTTAGATCGGTAGAATTTCAAATAGATTTAGTACCAGGAGCTGCACCAGTGGCTCGTGCTCCATATAGACTTGCACCGTCCGAGTTAAAAGAACTTCAAAGTCAGTTAAAAGAATTACTGGACCGTGGATTCATACGACCGAGTACTTCACCGTGGGGAGCTCCAATTTTGTTTGTTAAGAAGAAAGATGGATCTTTTAGGATGTGTATAGACTATCGTGAATTAAATAAGTTAACTATCAAGAATCGATATCCACTACCGAGAATTGATGACTTATTTGATCAACTGCAAGGATCATGTATTTATTCGAAAATCGACTTAAGATCGGGCTATCATCAACTACGCGTCAAAGAAGAGGACATTCCGAAAACTGCTTTTCGGACACGTTATGGTCATTACGAATTTTTGGTTATGCCGTTTGGATTGACGAATGCGCCAGCTGTATTTATGGACCTCATGAATCGAGTTTGTAGTCCGTATTTAGATAAGTTTGTTATCGTTTTCATTGATGATATTCTTATCTATTCCAAGAGTGAGCAAGAGCATGAAGAGCATTTAAGGTTGATATTGGAGTTGTTAAGAAAAGAACAGCTATATGCTAAATTTTCCAAGTGTGCTTTTTGGTTGAAAGAAGTGCAATTTCTTGGCCATGTTGTTAATAGCGAAGGAATTCAGGTTGATCCAGCAAAAACTGAAGCTATTGAAAAATGGGAGACTCCTAAGACACCAACGCAGATACGCCAATTTTTGGGTTTAGCCGGTTATTATAGAAGGTTTATTCAAGATTTTTCCCGAATAGCTAAGCCGTTGACAGCGTTAACGCAAAAAGGGAAGAAATATGAATGGACCTCGGAGCAGGAGAACGCATTTCAATTACTGAAGAAGAAGTTAACTACGGCGCCTATTTTATCGTTACCTGAAGGGAATGATGATTTTGAAATATATTGTGACGCTTCGCGACAAGGTTTTGGTTGTGTTCTTATGCAACGAAAGAAAGTTATTGCATACGCATCCCGACAATTGAAAATTCACGAGCGGAATTATACGACGCATGATCTAGAATTGGGAGCAGTCGTGTTTGCATTGAAGATGTGGAGACATTACTTGTATGGGGTTAAATTCACTGTGTTTACTGATCATAAAAGCCTTCAACATATTTTCGATCAAAAACAGCTGAACATGAGGCAACGTAGGTGGGTTGAGTTAATAAATGACTATGATTGTGAAATTCGTTATCATCCCGGGAAAGCGAACGTGGTGGCCGACGCTCTAAGCAGAAAGGAACGAGAACCAATTCGAGTACGAGCGATGAACATAAAAATTCGCATGAATCTCAACTCACAAATCAAAGAAGTTCAACGAGAAGCACTTACTAAAGAAAATATAGGAAATGAAATAATGAAGAAGTATGAGAAGCAACTCGTTATGCGGGAAGATGGAATTCGATATTTTGCAAATCGTATTTGGGTACCGAAGTTGGGTGGATTAAGGAAGTTGATATTGAACGAGGCACATAAGACAAGATATTCGATACATCCTGGAGTTGGAAAGATGTACCAAGATCTTAAGACGCATTATTGGTGGCCTAATTTGAAGACAGACGTTGCAACATATGTTGGGGAATGTTTAACTTGTTCCAAAGTCAAAGCAGAACATCAAAAGCCGTCAGGGTTACTTCAACAACCAGAAATCCCAGAATGGAAATGGGATGGTATTACCATGGATTTCATCACGAAGTTACCAAAGACTGCCTGGGGGTACGACACCATTTGGGTGATTGTTGATCGTCTCACCAAGTCTGCACATTTCTTGCCTATAAAGGAAACAGATAGAATGGAGAAACTATTACGATTGTATATAAAGGAAGTTGTTTCAAGTCATGGAATACCTATTTCCATTATATCCGATCGTGATAGTAGATTTACCTCAAAGTTTTGGCAATCACTACAGGAGGCACTAGGAACTCGGTTGGATATGAGTACCGCATATCATCCACAAACCGATGGACAGAGTGAGAGAACGATTCAGACTCTCGAAGACATGCTCAGGGCATGTGTGATCGATTTTGGAAACGGATGGGATAAATATCTACCGTTAGCAGAATTCTCGTATAATAATAGTTATCATGCGAGCATTGGAGCTGCGCCATTCGAAGCATTGTACGGAAGGAAGTGTAGATCTCCTATCTGTTGGAATGAAGTAGGAGATCGACATTTAACTGGTCCCGAGATCATACATGAAACGACTGAGAAGATAGTGCAAATCAAGGAGAGATTGAAAACAGCCCGTAGTCGCCAAAAGAGCTACGCCGATGTTCGAAGGAAACCATTAGAGTTTCAGGTCGGGGACATGGTTATGCTAAAGGTGTCACCTTGGAAAGGTGTAATACGTTTCGGCAAAAGGGGTAAACTGAACCCAAGATACGTAGGCCCGTTTAAGATCATCGAACGCATTGGACCGGTAGCTTATCGACTCGAGTTACCACAACAACTCGCCGGAGTACATAATACCTTTCACGTCTCAAACCTTAAGAAGTGTCTTGCAAAGGAAGACCTCACCATTCCTCTTGAAGAAATCCATGTCGACGAGAAACTACAATTCGTCGAAGAACCAATCGAAATCATGGACCGTGAAGTTAAACAGCTCAAACAGAGTAATATACCGATTGTTAAGGTTCGTTGGAATGCTAGAAGAGGTCCCGAGTTTACGTGGGAACGAGAGGATCAAATGAAACAAAAGTATCCACACTTGTTTCTCGATAACGCAAAATAGGTACAATTTTAAAATTTCGGGACGAAATTTATTTAACGGGGAGGTAATGTAACGACCCGCACTTTTTCGATCGTTCTATACTTATAAGATTAATATTTACATAAATTAAACCTTGCCAACATGATAAGCAATCCAAATTGTTGAGATTTATGTTTCCGAAAAGAGTTTTACATAACGTTTGACCGTCTAGTTTGACCGATGATATCACGAACTATACAATATATGATAATTATACGTTTGTGTATATATATGTATATATACATATTTAACATGATTAAAGAATGTTTTAATACCTCATTTTATATTAATAACAACAAGTTATATGTGTATTTTGAAACTACTAACTTAAGTTTTCAAAACGATAACAATACGTAACGTTATTTGACATATATACTTAAGACTTATAATGTTATACATATATTGTATAAGTAATGTATTTAATTACTTTTAAAGAACTTAAATACATAAAACCATATAAGTGTATTCACAAAAGATAGCTATATTTGAATCCTCATTTCATTTTTCACAAAATTTCTATACGTATACCTAGAGTATTTGTACTCGTATCATACCTAGCTCCTATACGTATTTACTAATAGTAAATACACATCAAAATCACCACCTAACCAGCCATTATTCATGCCCTTAGAGCTAGGTAATTACTTTTGGATGATTACTTGACTAATTAACAAAAATACAAACTAAAATTTTGTCATGTTATCCTTAAAGATCACATTTTTAGGAGTATATATGTATCATCATTTTTGATTCATTTTTACTTCAATCTCTTAACTAAAAACACACACTCTTTCTTACTCTCTAAACTCCATAACAATCCAGCAAAGTTCCATAAAGATCTAGCTTCAAAAACCATACTAAAACACCATAAGAAAACCATACAAAAACACTTCAAGAAAACCCTCCAAGAACACCAACTTACTTCCAATCTTTCATCCACCTCTAGTACCCTTTTGATTCTAGCTTCTTACTTCTCTTTTACAGCAACTTCATCCAAGGAACTTGAGGTAGAATTTATGTTCATAACCTTATTCAATTCATATATATATAGCTATCTTATTTTGTGGTACAAAAGTTTAACAACAAGAACATAGTTTGAATGTTTTCAAACTTGTTTGCAAACTAAATAGATCCTTCTAACTTAACTTTTAAAATACTTCAAGACCTGTAATATAACTTATGTATATACTAATTTAACAAGGTAAAACTTGGTTTTTCAAAGTATAAGTATTTTTAGAAAAATGGTCATTAAATGATTTTGTTGTAACAAAAATGTTTAACTTCATATGTTTCACTAATGTTTCACTTATGCCGTATGATTTTGAATACAAACCAAGGTATTTACAGTTCATAGTCTTAAAGAAGAACTCGATCCAAGAAGATGGCAATTTGAATCAACGAAAACGGATTTGTAACGAAGAAACTATGACCGAAACAAAATTGGTTATCCTAGATCATTTCAACTACGGGATCAATTGGAAAAAAATGATATAAATCACATATTTCTAAGATAACATGATATTTTATATATATGTACTTATAATTCAATTTTATATGGTTCAGGATCACCCGTAAACAACACGAGAAGATTAATCATAAGATCCCATGATTGTACGCAACACGTCATTTGACAACACCGGTACTTTATGTACGCAACACGTCATTTGACAACACCGGTACCATGGGTCAAGATTAATCTCGACCAATACATATACGAGGGGGTTTTATTTATTTCGTTGGGGGTTTTATTTATTTCATTGCGGGTATATTAAACATCTAAAAATGAACCATTAAAATTGAATTACTAACATCGGACTGCTAACTACGGACTAAGGAATTATTCAAAGTATTAAAAGTATAACAAGTATATATTTATAACGTTTGTTTAAAAATGAAAACATATTGATATATTATATGTGGATAGGTTCGTGATATCAACCGGAAGACCGAGTCAAAATATATATATCATCAAGACAAGTGTGAGTATATAGTCCCATTTTTAAACTCTAAATATTTCGGGATGAGAATACATGTATTTTATGTTTTACGATATGGACACAAGTAACTGAAAAATATGTTCTACGTTGAGTTGTACCACTGGCATACTTCCCTGTAGCTTGGTAACTAATATTTACAGCGGTATTGTAAACGCGAATCCTGTTGATAGATCTATCGGGCCTGACAACCCCAACCGGACTGGACGACCAGTATTCAACGGTTGCACAGTACTTCGTTTTGTGACTACACTTGGTACAGTGTAGTAAGATTTCATATTAAAGGGAATATGCGACGTGAAAATGTTAAGTATGGTTACCAAGTGCTCAACCACTTAGAATATTTTTATTGAAATGTTTATATACGAAATCTTGTGGTCTATATATATATATTGCTGCGCACTAAACCTATATCTCACCAACTTTATGTTGACGTTTTTAAACATGTTTATTCTCAGGTGATAATTAAAGCTTCCGCTGCATTATGTTGAATCTAAGCAGGATCATGCGTACTCATATTTGTGTCAAAAATAAAACTGCATATCCTAGGACGTGTGTTGTAAAATATGCTAGAAATCGTGTTGTTATTATCATTTGTAAAGTTTGTAAGTCGAAGATTATCGTTAAACGATAATCATCTTTTTATTGTCTAAAGCTTGTAACAAAAATAATGGTTTGGTTTGTAATGTATAATATATGCAGTTTTCCTTTTTAAAAATGTCGCATATAGAGGTCAATACCTCGCAATGAAATCATACGTTATCTAACACGTTCTTATGGTTAAGGACGGGTTATGACATGTGGTATCAGAGCGTTGGTCTTAGCGAACCAGGTCTGCATTAGTGTGTCTAACTGATAAGTCGTTAGGATACATTAGTAAAGTCTGGACTTTGACCGGGTCTGATTTAAAAAAAAAAAACTATTGCTTATCACTGTTGGTTAAAATTTATATGTAAATATTATATAAGTACTAATGGGTTAGTTGTTGTGTGATAGATGTCGAGCTCAAAAATTGTTATCACAATCAACGACTCCGAATCAGAATCTTCAGATGGCGTTCCAGTCATTAACCTGTCCGATGACGAAAATGATATCCTTGGGGAAGACTCACAAATTCCGGATGAACCAACTATAAAGAACCCGGAAAGTGAACCCGAGGAGGAAAGTGAACCCGAGGAGGAAAGTGAACCCGAGGAGGAAAGTGAACCCGAGGAGGAAAGTGAACCCGAGGAGGAAAGTGAACCCGAGGAAGAAATACAGGAAATTACAAAAGACGAGTTCGAACTAGGAAAGAAACGAAAGGCTAATGAATTAGAAAATCCAAATCCCGAGTTTAATGAGAATGATGTGGCACCAATTCCACTCAACACTACCACCCCTATCCCCGCTATTCCTATTCGTTCTGTCCCGGCATCCAGTTCTTCAGTCCCACAGCCAAAATATAGGCAGACAGTTAGGATAAGCGTTAAGCAAATCTTTGTGTCTAAACGTCCTAGAAAATAGATCAAACGATGCGCTGCTGTGTCAAACCATGGAACCGAATAATGTTTTGTATAATATTAATAGTGTGGTTTGCTTAATGTTCGATGTAAGATAAGCATATGTAAAATATTGAAGTATGAAATGCAATAATTTTCCATGGTTAAGTATTATTTAGATTGTAGTAATTGATTCTGTACTAAGCTATTAAGTATGAACATTAACGGGTAGGTACTACCCAAGATATAATTATAAAACGCTAATAAGAAGAAAAGGCTTTTATAATAATATCTGGTTCATATTATTAACAAGCTATAAATGTACTATAAATACACACTACATCTATAATATTCCATGTGAATAATTATTTTCTTTCATTAGGAAATGGCGCGATTGAATCGAATGACGGAACAAGAACTCGAGGAACTCATCAACCAGCGAGTGAACGACAGAATGTTATGGGTTGAGGCTGCAAGAGCTGCTGCAGTTAATCCAAATCCTCGTGTAGGATGCTCCTACAAGACGTTCCAAGCTTGCAAGCCTTCATCATTCAGTGGAACGGAAGGGCCGATCGGTTTAACCCGATGGATAGAAAAGATGGAGACGGTGTTTAAAATCAGTGGTTGTGATGAAAAAGACATGACCAAGTTTGCATCGTGCACTTTACAAGATAGTGCACTCACATGGTGGAAGAATTATGTGAAGGCGGTAGGAGGAGATGTAGCTTATGATACTCCATGGGAAGAATTCAAAGCAATGATAATCACCGAGTATTGTCCAAGGAATGAGGTTATTAAGTTAGAAGATGAGTTACGAAGTTTGAAGGTGGTTGGTACTGAAATCACCAACTACAATCAGCGATTCATGGAATTGGTTTTACTATGTCCTGAATTGGTTCCAACCGAAGCACGGAAGATTGAAATGTACAAAGGTGGTTTGTCCAAGAAGGTCAAGGCAAACGTTACGGCATCGAAACCTAAGACAATTCATGAAGCTATAACCATGGCAAACGAGCTAATGGATCAGGTTATTTTGGACAAGAAAGCATTCAATACTGAGGTGAAGGTATTGGGGAACAAGAAAAAGTGGAATGGAGGTTATGATCAAGGTAACCAACAACAACCTTATAAGAAACAAGAAACCACGAAAGGTGCGGGTAGCGGTTCAGGCTTTGGTTACAAAGGACAAAGTCCTTTATGCAACCGTTGTCACAAACATCATTTTGGTTACTGTAGTGTGTTGTGCACTAAATGCAATAGACAGGGACATCTTGCTGAAGATTGTAAGGCTCTCGTTACAAATGCAAATGGTAACAAGACTCCTGCCACCAACGCAAATAGAACTGCTTTGGCTAACATTACTTGTTTTGGGTGTGGAAAACAAGGTCGTTATAAGAGCCAGTGCCCGAATCAGAATGGCGGACCTGCACGTGGAAGAGCGTTTGTTATTAATGCTAGAGAGGCACGAGAAGACCCGGAGCTTGTTACGGGTACGTTTACCATTAATAACTTATCAGCATCTATTTTATTTGATACTGGCGCCGATAGAAGTTATGTGTGTAGAAATTTTTACACTAAATTGAATTGTTCATCATTACCTCTAGATGCTAAGTACATGATTGAGTTAGCTAATGGTAAACTAATTAAAGCCGATAAAATTTGTCGTGGTTGTGAAATAAATCTAGCCGGAGAAACGTTTAAAATCGACTTAATACCCGTAGAATTAGGAGGTTTTGATGTAATAGTCGGCATGGACTGGATGTCCAAAATAGGAGCGGAAGTTGTTTGTGCCAAGAAGGCAATTCGTATTCCTGGTAAGGATAAAATGCCAGTGATGATTTATGGAGAGAAGGGTAATTCAAAACTAAAACTCATTAGCTGTTTGAAAGCCAAGAAGTGTTTAGAAAAGGGATGTTACGCTATTTTAGCACATGTTAATAAAGTCGAAAAGAAAGAAAAGTGCATCAACGACGTGCCTGTGGCAAGAGATTTTCCTGAAGTTTTTCCGGAAGAATTGCCGGGATTACCTCCATTTAGATCGGTAGAATTTCAAATAGATTTAGTACCAGGAGCTGTACCAGTGGCTCGTGCTCCATATAGACTTGCACCGTCTGAGTTAAAAGAACTTCAAAGTCAGTTAAAAGAATTACTGGACCGTGGATTCATACGACCGAGTACTTCACCGTGGGGAGCTCCAATTTTGTTTGTTAAGAAGAAAGATGGATCTTTTAGGATGTGTATAGACTATCGTGAATTAAATAAGTTAACTATCAAGAATCGATATCCACTACCGAGAATTGATGACTTATTTGATCAACTGCAAGGATCATGTATTTATTCGAAAATCGACTTAAGATCGGGCTATCATCAACTACGCGTCAAAGAAGAGGACATTCCGAAAACTGCTTTTCGGACACGTTATGGTCATTACGAATTTTTGGTTATGCCGTTTGGATTGACGAATGCGCCAGCTGTATTTATGGACCTCATGAATCGAGTTTGTAGTCCGTATTTAGATAAGTTTGTTATCGTTTTCATTGATGATATTCTTATCTATTCCAAGAGTGAGCAAGAGCATGAAGAGCATTTAAGGTTGATATTGGAGTTGTTAAGAAAAGAACAGCTATATGCTAAATTTTCCAAGTGTGCTTTTTGGTTGAAAGAAGTGCAATTTCTTGGCCATGTTGTTAATAGCGAAGGAATTCAGGTTGATCCAGCAAAAACTGAAGCCATTGAAAAATGGGAGACTCCTAAGACACCAACGCAGATACGCCAATTTTTGGGTTTAGCCGGTTATTATAGAAGGTTTATTCAAGATTTTTCCCGAATAGCTAAGCCGTTGACAGCATTAACGCAAAAAGGGAAGAAATATGAATGGACTTCAGAGCAGGAGAACGCATTTCAATTACTGAAGAAGAAGTTAACTACGGCGCCTATTTTATCGTTACCTGAAGGGAATGATGATTTTGAAATATATTGTGACGCTTCGCGACAAGGTTTTGGTTGTGTTCTTATGCAACGAAAGAAAGTTATTGCATACGCATCCCGACAATTGAAAATTCACGAGCGGAATTATACGACGCATGATCTAGAATTGGGAGCAGTCGTGTTTGCATTGAAGATGTGGAGACATTACTTGTATGGGGTTAAATTCACTGTGTTTACTGATCATAAAAGCCTTCAACATATTTTCGATCAAAAACAGCTGAACATGAGGCAACGTAGGTGGGTTGAGTTAATAAATGACTATGATTGTGAAATTCGTTATCATCCCGGGAAAGCGAACGTGGTGGCCGACGCTCTAAGCAGAAAGGAACGAGAACCAATTCGAGTACGAGCGATGAACATAAAAATTCGCATGAATCTCAACTCACAAATCAAAGAAGTTCAACGAGAAGCACTTACTAAAGAAAATATAGGAAATGAAATAATGAAGAAGTATGAGAAGCAACTCGTTATGCGGGAAGATGGAATTCGATATTTTGCAAATCGTATTTGGGTACCGAAGTTGGGTGGATTAAGGAAGTTGATATTGAACGAGGCACATAAGACAAGATATTCGATACATCCTGGAGTTGGAAAGATGTACCAAGATCTTAAGACGCATTATTGGTGGCCTAATTTGAAGACAGACGTTGCAACATATGTTGGGGAATGTTTAACTTGTTCCAAAGTCAAAGCAGAACATCAAAAGCCGTCAGGGTTACTTCAACAACCAGAAATCCCAGAATGGAAATGGGATGGTATTACCATGGATTTCATCACGAAGTTACCAAAGACTGCCTGGGGGTACGACACCATTTGGGTGATTGTTGATCGTCTCACCAAGTCTGCACATTTCTTGCCTATAAAGGAAACAGATAGAATGGAGAAACTATTACGATTGTATATAAAGGAAGTTGTTTCAAGGCATGGAATACCTATTTCCATTATATCCGATCGTGATAGTAGATTTACCTCAAAGTTTTGGCAATCACTACAGGAGGCACTAGGAACTCGGTTGGATATGAGTACCGCATATCATCCACAAACCAATGGACAGAGTGAAAGAACGATTCAGACTCTCGAAGACATGCTCAGGGCATGTGTGATCGATTTTGGAAACGGATGGGATAAATACCTACCGTTAGCAGAATTCTCGTATAATAATAGTTATCATGCGAGCATTGGAGCTGCGCCATTCGAAGCATTGTACGGAAGGAAGTGTAGATCTCCTATCTGTTGGAATGAAGTAGGAGATCGACATTTAACTGGTCCCGAGATCATACATGAAACGACTGAGAAGATAGTGCAAATCAAGGAGAGATTGAAAACAGCCCGTAGTCGCCAAAAGAGCTACGCCGATGTTCGAAGGAAACCATTAGAGTTTCAGGTCGGGGACATGGTTATGCTAAAGGTGTCACCTTGGAAAGGTGTAATACGTTTCGGCAAAAGGGGTAAACTGAACCCAAGGTACGTAGGCCCGTTCAAGATCATCGAACGCATTGGACCGGTAGCTTATCGACTCGAGTTACCGCAACAACTCGCTGGAGTACATAATACCTTTCACGTCTCAAACCTGAAGAAGTGTCTTGCAAAGGAAGACCTCACCATTCCTCTTGAAGAAATTCATGTCGACGAGAAACTACAATTCGTCGAAGAACCAATCGAAATCATGGACCGTGAAGTTAAACAGCTCAAACAGAGTAATATACCGATTGTTAAGGTTCGTTGGAATGCTAGAAGAGGTCCCGAGTTTACTTGGGAACGAGAGGATCAGATGAAACGAAAGTATCCGCATTTGTTTCTCGATGACGCAAAATAGGTACAATTTTAAAATTTCGGGACGAAATTTATTTAACGGGGAGGTAATGTAACGACCCGCACTTTTTCGATCGTTATATACTTATAAGATTAATATTTACATAAATTAAACCTTACCAACATGATAAGCAATCCAAATTGTCGAGACTGATATTTCCGAAAAGAGTTTTACACAACGTTTGACCGTCTAGTTTGACCGATGATATCACGAACCATACAATATATGATAATTATACGTTTGTGTATATATATGTATATATACATATTTAACATGATTAAGGAATGTTTTAATACCTCATTTTATATTAATAACAACAAGTTATATGTGTATTTTGAAACTACTAACTTAAGTTTTCAAAACGATAACTATACGTAACGTTATTTGACATAAATACTTAAGACATATAATGTTTATACATATATTGTATAAGTAATGTATTTAATCACTTTTAAGAACTTAAATACATAAAATCATATAAGTGTATTCACAAAAGATAGCTATATTTGAATCCTCATTTCATTTTTCACAAAATTTCTATACGTATACCTAGAGTATTTGTACTCGTATCATACCTAGCTCCTATACGTATTTACTAATAGTAAATACACATCAAAATCACCACCTAACCAGCCATTATTCATGCCCTTAGAGCTAGGTAATTACTTTTGGATGATTACTTGACTAATTACAAAAATACAAACTAAAATTTTGTCATGTTATCCTTAAAGATCACATTTTTAGGAGTATATATGTATCATCATTTTTGATTCATTTTTACTTCAATCTCTTAACTAAAAACACACACTCTTTCTTACTCTCTAAACTCCATAACAATCCAGCAAAGTTCCATAAAGATCTAGCTTCAAAAACCATACTAAAACACCATAAGAAAACCATACAAAAACACTTCAAGAAAACCCTCCAAGAACACCAACTTACTTCCAATCTTTCATCCACTTCTATCATCCTTTTGATTCTAGCTTCTTACTCCTCTTTTACAGCAAACTTATCCAAGGAACTTGAGGTAGAAACTATGTTCATAACCTTATTCGATTCATATATATATAGCTATCTTATTTTGTGGTACAAAAGTTTAACAACAAGAACATAGTTTGAATGTTTTCAAACATGTTTGCAAACTAAATAGATCCTTCTAACTTAACTTTTAAAATACTTCAAGACCTGTAATATAACTTAAATATATGCTAATTTAATAAGGTAAAACTTGGTTTTTCAAAGTATAAGTATTTTTAGAAAAATGGTCATTAAATGATTTTTTTTGTAACAAAATGTTTAACTTCATATGTTTCACTAATGTTTCACTTATGCCGTATGATTTTGAATACAAACCAAGGTATTTACAGTTCATAGTCTTAAAGAAGAACTCGATCCAAGAAGATGGCAATTTGAATCAACGAAAACGGACTTGTAACGAAGAAACTATGACCGAAACAAAATTGGTTATCCTAGATCATTTCAACTACGGGATCAATTGGAAAAAAAAGATATAAATCACATATTTCTAAGATAACATGATATTTTATATATATGTACTCATAATTCAATTTCATATGGTTCAGGATCACCCGTAAACAACACGAGAAGATTAATCATAAGATCCCATGATTGTACGCAACACGTCATTTGACAACACCGGTACTTTATGTACGCAACACGTCATTTGACAACACCGGTACCATGGGTCAAGATTAATCTCGACCAACACATATACGATGGGGTTTTATGGGAGTTTTATTTATTTCGTTGGGGGTTTATTTATTGCGGGTATATTAAACATCTAAAAATGAACCATTAAAATTGAATTACTAACATCGAAACGCTAACTACGGACTAAGGAATTATTCAAAGTATTAAAAGTATTATAAATATATATACGAGATGTTTGTTTAAAATGAAAATATATTGATATATTATATATGGATAGGTTCGTGATATCAACCGGAAGACCAAGTCAAAAATATATATATCTTCGAGACAACAGTGAGTATATAGTCCCACTTTTAAACTCTAAATATTTCGGGATGAGAATACATGTATTTTATGTTTTACGATATGGACACAAGTAACTGAAAAATATATTCTACGTTGAGTTGTACCACTGGCATACTTCCCTGTAGCTTGGTAACTAATATTTACAGCGGTATTGTAAACGCGAATCCTGTTGATAGATCTATCGGGCCTGACAACCCCAACCGGACTGGACGACCAGTATTCAACGGTTGCACAGTACTTCGTTTTGTGACTACACTTGGTACGGTGTAGTAAGATTTCATATTAAAGGGAATATGCGACGTGATTAATTGTTAAGTATGGTTACCAAGTGCTCAACCACTTAGAATATTTTTATTGAAATGTTTATATACGAAATCTTGTGGTCCATTGTTATAACGCTGCTAGCATCAAACCTATATATCTCACCAACTTTATGTTGACGTTTTAAAGCATGTTATTCTCAGGTACGAATTAAGTCTTCCGCTGTGCATTAGCTCATGTTAAGAATACTACTTGGGACCATTTAAGCTATGATACAAGGACGTTGCATTCGAGTCATTGAAGTTCATTAAAGACTATTGTTATGAAAATGGCAGATTAGATCATTTGGTTGTTATAAAATGTTAGGCTAATATGTCAACTCTCGATGTAATAATAGATTGCCTTTAATTATCACCTGAGAATAAACATGTTTAAAAACGTCAACATAAAGTTGGTGAGATATAGGTTTAGTGCGCAGCAATATATATATATAGACCACAAGATTTCGTATATAAACATTTCAATAAAAATATTCTAAGTGGTTGAGCACTTGGTAACCATACTTAACATTTTCACGTCGCATATTCCCTTTAATATGAAATCTTACTACACTGTACCAAGTGTAGTCACAAAACGAAGTACTGTGCAACCGTTGAATACTGGTCGTCCAGTCCGGTTGGGGTTGTCAGGCCCGATAGATCTATCAACAGGATTCGCGTTTACAATACCGCTGTAAATATTAGTTACCAAGCTACAGGGAAGTATGCCAGTGGTACAACTCAACGTAGAACATATTTTTCAGTTACTTGTGTCCATATCGTAAAACATAAAATACATGTATTCTCATCCCGAAATATTTAGAGTTTAAAAATGGGACTATATACTCACACTTGTCTTGATGATATATATATTTTGACTCGGTCTTCCGGTTGATATCACGAACCTATCCACATATAATATATCAATATGTTTTCATTTTTAAACAAACGTTATAAATATATACTTGTTATACTTTTAATACTTTGAATAATTCCTTAGTCCGTAGTTAGCAGTCCGATGTTAGTAATTCAATTTTAATGGTTCATTTTTAGATGTTTAATATACCCGCAATGAAATAAATAAAACCCCCAACGAAATAAATAAAACCCCCTCGTATATGTATTGGTCGAGATTAATCTTGACCCATGGTACCGGTGTTGTCAAATGACGTGTTGCGTACAATCATGGGATCTTATGATTAATCTTCTCGTGTTGTTTACGGGTGATCCTGAACCATATAAAATTGAATTATAAGTACATATATATAAAATATCATGTTATCTTAGAAATATGTGATTTATATCATTTTTTTCCAATTGATCCCGTAGTTGAAATGATCTAGGATAACCAATTTTGTTTCGGTCATAGTTTCTTCGTTACAAATCCGTTTTCGTTGATTCAAATTGCCATCTTCTTGGATCGAGTTCTTCTTTAAGACTATGAACTGTAAATACCTTGGTTTGTATTCAAAATCATACGGCATAAGTGAAACATTAGTGAAACATATGAAGTTAAACATTTTTGTTACAACAAAATCATTTAATGACCATTTTTCTAAAAATACTTATACTTTGAAAAACCAAGTTTTACCTTGTTAAATTAGTATATACATAAGTTATATTACAGGTCTTGAAGTATTTTAAAAGTTAAGTTAGAAGGATCTATTTAGTTTGCAAACAAGTTTGAAAACATTCAAACTATGTTCTTGTTGTTAAACTTTTGTACCACAAAATAAGATAGCTATATATATATGAATTGAATAAGGTTATGAACATAAATTCTACCTCAAGTTCCTTGGATGAAGTTGCTGTAAAAGAGAAGTAAGAAGCTAGAATCAAAAGGGTGATGGAAGTGGATGAAAGATTGGAAGTAAGTTGGTGTTCTTGGAGGGTTTTCTTGAAGTGTTTTTGTATGGTTTTTGTATGGTGTTTTAGTATGGTTTTTGAAGCTAGATCTTTATGGAACTTTGCTGGATTGTTATGGAGTTTAGAGAGTAAGAAAGAGTGTGTGTTTTTAGTTAAGAGATTGAAGTAAAAATGAATCAAAAATGATGATACATATATACTCCTAAAAATGTGATCTTTAAGGATAACATGACAAAATTTTAGTTTGTATTTTTGTTAATTAGTCAAGTAATCATCCAAAAGTAATTACCTAGCTCTAAGGGCATGAATAATGGCTGGTTAGGTGGTGATTTTGATGTGTATTTACTATTAGTAAATACGTATAGGAGCTAGGTATGATACGAGTACAAATACTCTAGGTATACGTATAGAAATTTTGTGAAAAATGAAATGAGGATTCAAATATAGCTATCTTTTGTGAATACACTTATATGGTTTTATGTATTTAAGTTCTTTAAAAGTAATTAAATACATTACTTATACAATATATGTATAACATTATAAGTCTTAAGTATATATGTCAAATAACGTTACGTATTGTTATCGTTTTGAAAACTTAAGTTAGTAGTTTCAAAATACACATATAACTTGTTGTTATTAATATAAAATGAGGTATTAAAACATTCTTTAATCATGTTAAATATGTATATATACATATATATACACAAACGTATAATTATCATATATTGTATAGTTCGTGATATCATCGGTCAAACTAGACGGTCAAACGTTATGTAAAACTCTTTTCGGAAACATAAATCTCAACAATTTGGATTGCTTATCATGTTGGCAAGGTTTAATTTATGTAAATATTAATCTTATAAGTATAGAACGTATCACCTTGATAGTTCTATTTTTCCGGAATATTCGAGTAATTTAACGAATCAAGATCGTGCCATTACAATTTTATTCTAAAACCAATAGCTAGGTTCATTCCAAATTTTATACCTACGAATTCCGAACTATTGATCGCTTGACTCAAGGACGGGAAGAAGAAACGAAGGGACAAAGTCCCAAAATAGAAATTGGGGTATAGATCACAGCAAATAGGAGAGAATATTAACTATGGATGACAATGATTATGGAAAACAGAAGCAGGAGCATCGAAGTATAAGGAAAGATATCAAACCCAACAACCACCCAGAAACTACAAACCATGTATATCAATACGTATGGCGACGTAAAGACACGGGAGAATTAGAAACATTATAATTCCAAGAAAATCATAAAAGTGAATAGATTCTTCTGGCGGTAGATGGAAGAGAAGAATGAAAGATATAAAAGTTAGAAGTATAACAAAAATCAGAACGGGATGAAGCATTTCAAAGGATACCTTAAAGTAGGAATTAAGGAGAAAGAGTAGAAGATGCGAGTTGTGAAAAATAAGGAAACGAAGGGGTGGATTTATAGTGAAATATCCGACAGAGAAATCGAAATAGATTACCGCATTAAATCAAAGAAGATTCTGATCGCCGAATAACCAAATCTTATTACGTAAGATTTTTCCTAAATCCCTTAAATCCCGGAAATCAATTCTAAACCACGTCATCGATTAAAAACGATTCCATATTTACTCATTTCATTTTTTTTTTGTGATAGCTTCGCTCGTGCGTCTCACATAACCAAATCGTTTTATCTAAATCTTTCAATAATGATAAAATTTCATTATTACCTCATATTCGTCATGAAAACATTCCTATGGTTATTTATGACAACCTCTACCAAATTTCGAGGACGAAATTTCTTTAACGGATGGGTACTGTAACGACCCGGAAATTTCCGACCAAATTTAAACTCTAATCTCTATATGGTTCCGACACGATAAGCAAAAACCCTAAAGTTGACCCGCATTTTTTTTCGATCGTTCTATACTTATAAGATTAATATAAATTAAAACTTACCAACATGATAAGTAATCCAAATTGTCGAGATTTATATTTCCGAAAAGAGTTTTACACAACGTTTGACCGTCTAGTTTGACCGACGATATCACGAACTATACAATATATGATAATTATACGTTTGCGTATATATATGTATATATACATATTTAACATGATTAATGAATGTTTTAATATCTTATTTTGTATCAAAAACTATAAGTTATAAGTATATTTTGAAACTACTAACTTAAGTTTTCAAAACGATAACTATACGTAACGTTATTTGACATAAATACTTAAGACTTATAATGTTTATACATATATCGTATAAGTAATGTATTTACTCACTTTTAAGACTTAAATACATAAAATCATATAAGTGTATTCACAAAAGATAGCTATATTTGAATCCTCATTCCATTTTTCACAAAATTTCTATACGTATATCTAGAGTATAAGTACTCGTATCATACCTAGCTTCTATACGTATTTACTAATAGTACATACATGTCAAATCACTACCTAACCAGCCATTGTACATGCCCTTAGGGCTAGGTAATTGTATTTGGATGCAATTATGACTAAATACATAAAATGATTAATTGAAATTTTGTACATATATACACCATAATCACGTTTTTTATGGTGTATATATGTATCATCACTTTGTTTCATTTTACTTCAATATTTTAGCCAAAACACACACATACTTTGAAGCCTTAAAACCCTTAATCAATTCAGCAAAGTTTTCAAGAAGATCTAGCTTCAAAAACCATACTAAAACACCATAAGAAAACCATACAAAAACACTTCAAGAAAACCCTCCAAGAACACCAACTTACTTCCAATCTTTCATCCACTTCTATCATCCTTTTGATTCTAGCTTCTTACTCCTCTTTTACAGCAAACTTATCCAAGGAACTTGAGGTAGAAACTATGTTCATAACCTTATTCGATTCATATATATATAGCTATCTTATTTTGTGGTACAAAAGTTTAACAACAAGAACATAGTTTGAATGTTTTCAAACATGTTTGCAAACTAAATAGATCCTTCTAACTTAACTTTTAAAATACTTCAAGACCTGTAATATAACTTAAATATATGCTAATTTAATAAGGTAAAACTTGGTTTTTCAAAGTATAAGTATTTTTAGAAAAATGGTCATTAAATGATTTTTTTTGTAACAAAATGTTTAACTTCATATGTTTCACTAATGTTTCACTTATGCCGTATGATTTTGAATACAAACCAAGGTATTTACAGTTCATAGTCTTAAAGAAGAACTCGATCCAAGAAGATGGCAATTTGAATCAACGAAAACGGACTTGTAACGAAGAAACTATGACCGAAACAAAATTGGTTATCCTAGATCATTTCAACTACGGGATCAATTGGAAAAAAAAGATATAAATCACATATTTCTAAGATAACATGATATTTTATATATATGTACTCATAATTCAATTTCATATGGTTCAGGATCACCCGTAAACAACACGAGAAGATTAATCATAAGATCCCATGATTGTACGCAACACGTCATTTGACAACACCGGTACTTTATGTACGCAACACGTCATTTGACAACACCGGTACCATGGGTCAAGATTAATCTCGACCAACACATATACGATGGGGTTTTATGGGAGTTTTATTTATTTCGTTGGGGGTTTATTTATTGCGGGTATATTAAACATCTAAAAATGAACCATTAAAATTGAATTACTAACATCGAAACGCTAACTACGGACTAAGGAATTATTCAAAGTATTAAAAGTATTATAAATATATATACGAGATGTTTGTTTAAAATGAAAATATATTGATATATTATATATGGATAGGTTCGTGATATCAACCGGAAGACCAAGTCAAAAATATATATATCTTCGAGACAACAGTGAGTATATAGTCCCACTTTTAAACTCTAAATATTTCGGGATGAGAATACATGTATTTTATGTTTTACGTTATGGACACAAGTAACTGAAAAATATATTCTACGTTGAGTTGTACCACTGGCCGACACGATAAGCAAAAACCCTAAAGTTGACCCGCATTTTTTTTTCGATCGTTCTATACTTATAAGATTAATATTTACATAAATTAAAACTTACCAACATGATAAGTAATCCAAATTGTCGAGATTTATATTTCCGAAAAGAGTTTTACACAACGTTTGACCGTCTAGTTTGACCGACGATATCACGAACTATACAATATATGATAATTATACGTTTGCGTATATATATGTATATATACATATTTAACATGATTAATGAATGTTTTAATATCTTATTTTGTATCAAAAACTATAAGTTATAAGTATATTTTGAAACTACTAACTTAAGTTTTCAAAACGATAACTATACGTAACGTTATTTGACATAAATACTTAAGACTTATAATGTTTATACATATATCGTATAAGTAATGTATTTACTCACTTTTAAGACTTAAATACATAAAATCATATAAGTGTATTCACAAAAGATAGCTATATTTGAATCCTCATTCCATTTTTCACAAAATTTCTATACGTATATCTAGAGTATTTGTACTCGTATCATACCTAGCTTCTATACGTATTTACTATTGGTATATACACATCAAATCACCACCTAACCAGCCCTTGTTACTACCCTAGGTATAAGGTAATTGCTTTTGTATTATTGTTTGACAAATACATAAGATTACAAACTAAAATTTTGTCATGTTATCCTTAAAGATCACATTTTTAGGAGTATATATGTATCATCATTTTGATTCATTTACTACTTCAATCTCCTAGCTAAAACACACACACTTATAACCCTTAAACACCTTCAACAATTCAGTAAAGTTCTAAGAAGATCTAGCTTCAAAAACCTTACATAAACACCATAAGAAAACCATACAAAAACACTTCAAGAAAACCTTCCAAGAACACCAACTTACTTCCAATCTTTCATCCACTTCTATCACCCTTTTGATTCTAGCTTCTTACTCCTCTTTTACAGCAAACTTATCCAAGGAACTTGAGGTAGAATCTATGTTCATAACCTTGTTCGATTCATATATATATAGCTATCTTATTTTGTGGTACAAAAGTTTAACAACAAGAACATAGTTTGAATGTTTTCAAACTTGTTTGCAAACTAAATAGATCCTTCTAACTTAACTTTTAAAATACTTCAAGACCTGTAATATAACTTAAATATATGCTAATTTAATAAGGTAAAACTTGGTTTTTCAAAGTATAAGTATTTTTAGAAAAATGGTCATTAAATGATTTTTTTTTTTGTAACAAAATGTTTAACTTCATATGTTTCACTAATGTTTCACTTATGCCGTATGATTTTGAATACAAACCAAGGTATTTACAGTTCATAGTCTTAAAGAAGAACTCGATCCAAGAAGATGGCAATTTGAATCAACGAAAACGGACTTGTAACGAAGAAACTATGACCGAAACAAAATTGGTTATCCTAGATCATTTCAACTACGGGATCAATTGGAAAAAAAAGATATAAATCACATATTTCTAAGATAACATGATATTTTATATATATGTACTCATAATTCAATTTCATATGGTTCAGGATCACCCGTAAACAACACGAGAAGATTAATCATAAGATCCCATGATTGTACGCAACACGTCATTTGACAACACCGGTACTTTATGTACGCAACACGTCATTTGACAACACCGGTACCATGGGTCAAGATTAATCTCGACCAACACATATACGATGGGGTTTTATGGGAGTTTTATTTATTTCGTTGGGGGTTTATTTATTGCGGGTATATTAAACATCTAAAAATGAACCATTAAAATTGAATTACTAACATCGAAACGCTAACTACGGACTAAGGAATTATTCAAAGTATTAAAAGTATTATAAATATATATACGAGATGTTTGTTTAAAATGAAAATATATTGATATATTATATATGGATAGGTTCGTGATATCAACCGGAAGACCAAGTCAAAAATATATATATCTTCGAGACAACAGTGAGTATATAGTCCCACTTTTAAACTCTAAATATTTCGGGATGAGAATACATGTATTTTATGTTTTACGTTATGGACACAAGTAACTGAAAAATATATTCTACGTTGAGTTGTACCACTGGCATACTTCCCTGTAGCTTGGTAACTGTTATTTACAGCGGTATTGTAAACGCGAATCCTGTTGATAGATCTATCGGGCCTGACAACCCCAACCGGACTGGACGACCAGTATTCAACGGTTGCACAGTACTTCGTTTTGCGACTACACCTTGGTACGGTGTAGTAAGATTTCATATTAAAGGGAATATGCGACGTGATTAAATGTTAAGTATGGTTACCAAGTGCTCAACCACTTAGAATATTTTTATTGAAATGATTATATACGAAATCTTGTGGTCCATTGTTATAACGCTGCTAGCATCAAACCTATATATCTCACCAACTTTATGTTGACGTTTTAAAGCATGTTGTTCTCAGGTACGAATTAAGTCTTCCGCTGTGCATTAGCTCATGTTAAGGATACTACTTGGGACCATTTAAGCTATGATACAAGGACGTTGCATTCGAGTCATTGAAGTTCATTAAAGACTATTGTTATGAAAATGGCAGATTAGATCATTTGGTTGTTATAAAATGTTAGGCTAATATGTCAACTCTCGATGTAATAATAGATTGCCTTTAAGAAATAAATGCAACGTTTGTAAAATGTATCATATAGAGGTCAAGTACCTCGCGATGTTATCAACTATTGTAATTCGTTTTTAATCTATATGGACGATGTCCGGATGATTAGTTTCGGATCCTTTCAGTTTGTATCAGAGCGTTGGTCTTAGCGAACCAGGCCTTGCATTAGTGTGTCTAACTAGTAGTTGTTAGGATACATTAAGTGAGTCTGGACTTTGACCGTGTCTGCCTGTCAAAAGTTTTGCTTATCAATCCTAGTCGGAAATCATCTGCTTATCATCCTTAGGGAACTGCCTGCTTATCATTCTTAAGTCTAGACACGTCTTACTGCATTTAGTGCATCGATAGTGTATAGACAAAATTCATATCTTAGCGTATCTGTTACTATAGACATTGCCTGACGTATTTCAAAGATTCTCCGTAATTCATGGGATTTTGATATTATATATACATATGTAAATTATGTATTGAAGAGTACCAAACCCAACTCCTATAATCTATTCCAAACCAAAAATTCACTTCTCCGACTATACAAGATGGATTCTTCATCCAGTTCGAATTCCTCCGACTTCGATAGCTACGCCGATATGGATTTCCATTCGAGCTCCGAGAACAGCGTCACCGGAATGGATCAACCAATTTCCCATCATCTATTTTGGATGAATTGGGGATGGGTTCGTAATATACTAAATCTCTGGAGGCAAGAAGAAGGTGATCCATTCCATCCACCAAATTGTCCTCTTAACGATGAACCTGAAGCACTTACCGGTGAACCTATTCGAAACACCATTTTCTCGCTCATTTCTAGAGTATCTCGTCATGATTACATACTATCCCATATTTCGAATCTTGTTCATTCGCTCGTTCCAACCGTCAATCATCCCGGTATAATAGAAGAAGTCAACGAGCTTCGCGCTCGGGTAGTGGCTTTAGAAAATACGGTGCGAAGGTTACAAACACCAGCAGCAGCACCAGCAGCATAATCTATACCACCATCATCAACGCCGACAGTACTCTTGTCACCCCCAAAATCTCAACATCACAATCTGTATCTCGAATATCAACATCACACGACTCAATATCTGTACTTCGAGTATGATCTTCGTTCTATATATCGTTCTACATCGATTATCTTCGCTTTACGTATCGTATGACGATTATGTAATTTCTAAAGTCTTAGAGATTATGTAATCTAGAATTAACGATAAATCAAATGAGTTTATTATCTTATTGACTCATTAAATCTATGATTATCTCTGAAGAAAATATATATGCAAGTATATTTTCATAAAGATAGTAATTAAAAATTCCTTCGTACAAACTAATAATGATGAAAATATTTTAACGGGTGGGTAGTACCCGAGGAATATTTAGAATTCACATTAATAAGTTATATTGTACATTCTTGAATCTGATTCAACGGTCATTTGTTATTTTACTTACAACCATCGATATACGTATCCGTTCACCCCAGAATAACCATTTCCATTTAAATTTCATATTTGAATTTTTTTTTACCTATCCAAATCCAACAAGTGGCATAAAGAAGAAACATTGGACAATTAAAATGAAATAAAATGTTGATTATAACATATGAAACTAAACAATTCTTCAATTTTGCCACTTGATTTCATCCTAAACCTCATTTGTACTTCGACAATTATAATCCTCATTCAAATCTTTTCATGATTCTTGAAAACACCTCGATCGAGAAGTTGAACCAGCCGCACCTCGTTTACGGAAGAAAGATTTATGCATACAGTGATGCACCTGAAAAATTTTCGAAACCGAAGTTATAGTTAAAACGTATCCGCGTCGAATTCCTTATCATTCATTATCAAAAACAATCATACGATTCCTTTTCAAGAAGCTAATTTTGTCACAGCTCCACTTCGACTTCTCAGTGAGACTACTCCTATTATAATCTCGATATTTATACTTTGTCCTTTCGACGTTGTTACCGGAGAACCTTTTTCACAACATCATCAGCAGACGTACCAGCAACTCGTTATCTCTTTGGCGAAACCCGCAATCAGTATTTTGAAAATCTCGTAGAAATTCTCCCAGTTATACCGAGAACGACTATCCCTAAGAATTACATTTTTCGAATGTGAAGTTCTGAAAAACATCCTGGACTATGAAGTAGTTCTTGAAATGCTGAAGAAGCAGAAAAAAAAAAAAAAAAAAAAAAAAAAAAAAAAACTGTAAACGACTTTAACAGTCAAAAGTTTAATGATGAAGTACATTGTATTGGTAAAGCTTAGAAAAAGAGGAGAGTTGGAACTGGAAAACGGATTGAGCAAAGTATGAAGGAGGATGTAGATAAATCACAAGAACTGAATCTGCTTTCAAAGGATTCAAACGATTCAGTGCTTGCTGAAACCATTAGTAAAAAAAAAAAACCTACCCCTTATCCTAAACCTTTCCCGATGATATTCTTCATCATCATCTTATCTTAGATATTATAAGATATCTTCATATCTTTTGTTATACATATCCTCCATATTTCTGGAGATATTCTCACAACTGTTCTTATCCAAAATCATGTATTTCTCCGTAATATCTGCGTTACAATATAAAAGAAACTGTGTTAGTTTCTAAGTTCTAAAACCTTCAAGTTTAAAATAGGAATGTTTTGAAGTAGTGTTGGGAACTGATACATGAATTAGTATAATATAATGAAACTTGATCAACTTCATTATATTACAGTAAGTCATGTTAAGTTTCTAATGGAATGTGATGATTCACAGTACCGTCATCATGTGCCATGTTACACGGCTCTTACATTCTATCAAGTCTCCAAACATATTAGAACGTATCACCTTGATAGTTCTATTTTCCCGGAATATTCGAGTAATTTAACGAATCAAGATCGTGCCATTACAATTTTATTCTAAAACCAATAGCTAGGTTCATTCCAAATTTTATACCTACGAATTCCGAACTATTGATCGCTTGACTCAAGGACGGGAAGAAGAAACGAAGGGACAAAGTCCCAAAAATAGAAATTGGGGTATAGATCACAGCAAATAGGAGAGAATATTAACTATGGATGACAATGATTATGGAAAACAGAAGCAGGAGCATCGAAGTATAAGGAAAGATATCAAACCCAACAACCACCCAGAAACTACAAACCATGTATATCAATACGTATGGCGACGTAAAGACACGGGAGAATTAGAAACATTATAATTCCAAGAAAATCATAAAAGTGAATAGATTCTTCTGGCGGTAGATGGAAGAGAAGAATGAAAGATATAAAAGTTAGAAGTATAACAAAAATCAGAACGGGATGAAGCATTTCAAAGGATACCTTAAAGTAGGAATTAAGGAGAAAGAGTAGAAGATGCGAGTTGTGAAAAATAAGGAAACGAAGGGGTGGATTTATAGTGAAATATCCGACAGAGAAATCGAAACAGATTACCGCATTAAATCAAAGAAGATTCTGATCGCCGAATAACCAAATCTTATTACGTAAGATTTTTCCTAAATCCCTTAAATCCCGGAAATCAATTCTAAACCACGTCATCGATTAAAAACGATTCCATATTTACTCATTTCATTTTTTTTTTGTGATAGCTTCGCTCGTGCGTCTCACATAACCAAATCGTTTTATCTAAATCTTTCAATAATGATAAAATTTCATTATTACCTCATATTCGTCATGAAAACATTCCTATGGTTATTTATGACAACCTCTACCAAATTTCGAGGACGAAATTTCTTTAACGGATGGGTACTGTAACGACCCGGAAATTTCCGACCAAATTTAAACTCTAATCTCTATATGGTTCCGACACGATAAGCAAAAACCCTAAAGTTGACCCGCATTTTTTTTCGATCGTTCTATACTTATAAGATTAATATTTACATAAATTAAAACTTACCAACATGATAAGTAATCCAAATTGTCGAGATTTATATTTCCGAAAAGAGTTTTACACAACGTTTGACCGTCTAGTTTGACCGACGATATCACGAACTATACAATATATGATAATTATACGTTTGCGTATATATATGTATATATACATATTTAACATGATTAATGAATGTTTTAATATCTTATTTTGTATCAAAAACTATAAGTTATAAGTATATTTTGAAACTACTAACTTAAGTTTTCAAAACGATAACTATACGTAACGTTATTTGACATAAATACTTAAGACTTATAATGTTTATACATATATCGTATAAGTAATGTATTTACTCACTTTTAAGACTTAAATACATAAAATCATATAAGTGTATTCACAAAAGATAGCTATATTTGAATCCTCATTCCATTTTTCACAAAATTTCTATACGTATATCTAGAGTATTTGTACTCGTATCATACCTAGCTTCTATACGTATTTACTATTGGTATATACACATCAAATCACCACCTAACCAGCCCTTGTTACTACCCTAGGTATAAGGTAATTGCTTTTGTATTATTGTTTGACAAATACATAAGATTACAAACTAAAATTTTGTCATGTTATCCTTAAAGATCACATTTTTAGGAGTATATATGTATCATCATTTTGATTCATTTACTACTTCAATCTCCTAGCTAAAACACACACACTTATAACCCTTAAACACCTTCAACAATTCAGTAAAGTTCTAAGAAGATCTAGCTTCAAAAACCTTACATAAACACCATAAGAAAACCATACAAAAACACTTCAAGAAAACCTTCCAAGAACACCAACTTACTTCCAATCTTTCATCCACTTCTATCACCCTTTTGATTCTAGCTTCTTACTCCTCTTTTACAGCAAACTTATCCAAGGAACTTGAGGTAGAATCTATGTTCATAACCTTGTTCGATTCATATATATATAGCTATCTTATTTTGTGGTACAAAAGTTTAACAACAAGAACATAGTTTGAATGTTTTCAAACTTGTTTGCAAACTAAATAGATCCTTCTAACTTAACTTTTAAAATACTTCAAGACCTGTAATATAACTTAAATATATGCTAATTTAATAAGGTAAAACTTGGTTTTTCAAAGTATAAGTATTTTTAGAAAAATGGTCATTAAATGATTTTTTTTTTTGTAACAAAATGTTTAACTTCATATGTTTCACTAATGTTTCACTTATGCCGTATGATTTTGAATACAAACCAAGGTATTTACAGTTCATAGTCTTAAAGAAGAACTCGATCCAAGAAGATGGCAATTTGAATCAACGAAAACGGACTTGTAACGAAGAAACTATGACCGAAACAAAATTGGTTATCCTAGATCATTTCAACTACGGGATCAATTGGAAAAAAAAGATATAAATCACATATTTCTAAGATAACATGATATTTTATATATATGTACTCATAATTCAATTTCATATGGTTCAGGATCACCCGTAAACAACACGAGAAGATTAATCATAAGATCCCATGATTGTACGCAACACGTCATTTGACAACACCGGTACTTTATGTACGCAACACGTCATTTGACAACACCGGTACCATGGGTCAAGATTAATCTCGACCAACACATATACGATGGGGTTTTATGGGAGTTTTATTTATTTCGTTGGGGGTTTATTTATTGCGGGTATATTAAACATCTAAAAATGAACCATTAAAATTGAATTACTAACATCGAAACGCTAACTACGGACTAAGGAATTATTCAAAGTATTAAAAGTATTATAAATATATATACGAGATGTTTGTTTAAAATGAAAATATATTGATATATTATATATGGATAGGTTCGTGATATCAACCGGAAGACCAAGTCAAAAATATATATATCTTCGAGACAACAGTGAGTATATAGTCCCACTTTTAAACTCTAAATATTTCGGGATGAGAATACATGTATTTTATGTTTTACGTTATGGACACAAGTAACTGAAAAATATATTCTACGTTGAGTTGTACCACTGGCATACTTCCCTGTAGCTTGGTAACTGTTATTTACAGCGGTATTGTAAACGCGAATCCTGTTGATAGATCTATCGGGCCTGACAACCCCAACCGGACTGGACGACCAGTATTCAACGGTTGCACAGTACTTCGTTTTGCGACTACACCTTGGTACGGTGTAGTAAGATTTCATATTAAAGGGAATATGCGACGTGATTAAATGTTAAGTATGGTTACCAAGTGCTCAACCACTTAGAATATTTTTATTGAAATGATTATATACGAAATCTTGTGGTCCATTGTTATAACGCTGCTAGCATCAAACCTATATATCTCACCAACTTTATGTTGACGTTTTAAAGCATGTTGTTCTCAGGTACGAATTAAGTCTTCCGCTGTGCATTAGCTCATGTTAAGGATACTACTTGGGACCATTTAAGCTATGATACAAGGACGTTGCATTCGAGTCATTGAAGTTCATTAAAGACTATTGTTATGAAAATGGCAGATTAGATCATTTGGTTGTTATAAAATGTTAGGCTAATATGTCAACTCTCGATGTAATAATAGATTGCCTTTAAGAAATAAATGCAACGTTTGTAAAATGTCATCGTCCATATAGATTAAAAACGAATTACAATAGTTGATAACATCGCGAGGTACTTGACCTCTATATGATACATTTTACAAACGTTGCATTTATTTCTTAAAGGCAATCTATTATTACATCGAGAGTTGACATATTAGCCTAACATTTTATAACAACCAAATGATCTAATCTGCCATTTTCATAACAATAGTCTTTAATGAACTTCAATGACTCGAATGCAACGTCCTTGTATCATAGCTTAAATGGTCCCAAGTAGTATTCTTAACATGAGCTAATGCACAGCGGAAGACTTAATTCGTACCTGAGAATAACATGCTTTAAAACGTCAACATAAAGTTGGTGAGATATATAGGTTTGATGCTAGCAGCGTTATAACAATGGACCACAAGATTTCGTATATAAACATTTCAATAAAAATATTCTAAGTGGTTGAGCACTTGGTAACCATACTTAACAATTAATCACGTCGCATATTCCCTTTAATATGAAATCTTACTACACTGTACCAAGTGTAGTCACAAAACGAAGTACTGTGCAACCGTTGAATACTGGTCGTCCAGTCCGGTTGGGGTTGTCAGGCCCGATAGATCTATCAACAGGATTCGCGTTTACAATACCGCTGTAAATAACAGTTACCAAGCTACAGGGAAGTATGCCAGTGGTACAACTCAACGTAGAATATATTTTTCAGTTACTTGTGTCCATAACGTAAAACATAAAATACATGTATTCTCATCCCGAAATATTTAGAGTTTAAAAGTGGGACTATATACTCACTGTTGTCTCGAAGATATATATATTTTTGACTTGGTCTTCCGGTTGATATCACGAACCTATCCATATATAATATATCAATATATTTTCATTTTAAACAAACATCTCGTATATATATTTATAATACTTTTAATACTTTGAATAATTCCTTAGTCCGTAGTTAGCGTTTCGATGTTAGTAATTCAATTTTAATGGTTCATTTTTAGATGTTTAATATACCCGCAATAAATAAACCCCCAACGAAATAAATAAAACTCCCATAAAACCCCATCGTATATGTGTTGGTCGAGATTAATCTTGACCCATGGTACCGGTGTTGTCAAATGACGTGTTGCGTACATAAAGTACCGGTGTTGTCAAATGACGTGTTGCGTACAATCATGGGATCTTATGATTAATCTTCTCGTGTTGTTTACGGGTGATCCTGAACCATATGAAATTGAATTATGAGTACATATATATAAAATATCATGTTATCTTAGAAATATGTGATTTATATCTTTTTTTTCCAATTGATCCCGTAGTTGAAATGATCTAGGATAACCAATTTTGTTTCGGTCATAGTTTCTTCGTTACAAGTCCGTTTTCGTTGATTCAAATTGCCATCTTCTTGGATCGAGTTCTTCTTTAAGACTATGAACTGTAAATACCTTGGTTTGTATTCAAAATCATACGGCATAAGTGAAACATTAGTGAAACATATGAAGTTAAACATTTTGTTACAAAAAAAATCATTTAATGACCATTTTTCTAAAAATACTTATACTTTGAAAAACCAAGTTTTACCTTATTAAATTAGCATATATTTAAGTTATATTACAGGTCTTGAAGTATTTTAAAAGTTAAGTTAGAAGGATCTATTTAGTTTGCAAACATGTTTGAAAACATTCAAACTATGTTCTTGTTGTTAAACTTTTGTACCACAAAATAAGATAGCTATATATATATGAATCGAATAAGGTTATGAACATAGTTTCTACCTCAAGTTCCTTGGATAAGTTTGCTGTAAAAGAGGAGTAAGAAGCTAGAATCAAAAGGATGATAGAAGTGGATGAAAGATTGGAAGTAAGTTGGTGTTCTTGGAGGGTTTTCTTGAAGTGTTTTTGTATGGTTTTCTTATGGTGTTTTAGTATGGTTTTTGAAGCTAGATCTTCTTGAAAACTTTGCTGAATTGATTAAGGGTTTTAAGGCTTCAAAGTATGTGTGTGTTTTGGCTAAAATATTGAAGTAAAATGAAACAAAGTGATGATACATATATACACCATAAAAAACGTGATTATGGTGTATATATGTACAAAATTTCAATTAATCATTTTATGTATTTAGTCATAATTGCATCCAAATACAATTACCTAGCCCTAAGGGCATGTACAATGGCTGGTTAGGTAGTGATTTGACATGTATGTACTATTAGTAAATACGTATAGAAGCTAGGTATGATACGAGTACTTATACTCTAGATATACGTATAGAAATTTTGTGAAAAATGGAATGAGGATTCAAATATAGCTATCTTTTGTGAATACACTTATATGATTTTATGTATTTAAGTCTTAAAAGTGAGTAAATACATTACTTATACGATATATGTATAAACATTATAAGTCTTAAGTATTTATGTCAAATAACGTTACGTATAGTTATCGTTTTGAAAACTTAAGTTAGTAGTTTCAAAATATACTTATAACTTATAGTTTTTGATACAAAATAAGATATTAAAACATTCATTAATCATGTTAAATATGTATATATACATATATATACGCAAACGTATAATTATCATATATTGTATAGTTCGTGATATCGTCGGTCAAACTAGACGGTCAAACGTTGTGTAAAACTCTTTTCGGAAATATAAATCTCGACAATTTGGATTACTTATCATGTTGGTAAGTTTTAATTTATATTAATCTTATAAGTATAGAACGATCGAAAAAAAATGCGGGTCAACTTTAGGGTTTTTGCTTATCGTGTCGGAACCATATAGAGATTAGAGTTTAAATTTGGTCGGAAATTTCCGGGTCGTTACAGTACCCATCCGTTAAAGAAATTTCGTCCTCGAAATTTGGTAGAGGTTGTCATAAATAACCATAGGAATGTTTTCATGACGAATATGAGGTAATAATGAAATTTTATCATTATTGAAAGATTTAGATAAAACGATTTGGTTATGTGAGACGCACGAGCGAAGCTATCACAAAAAAAAAATGAAATGAGTAAATATGGAATCGTTTTTAATCGATGACGTGGTTTAGAATTGATTTCCGGGATTTAAGGGATTTAGGAAAAATCTTACGTAATAAGATTTGGTTATTCGGCGATCAGAATCTTCTTTGATTTAATGCGGTAATCTGTTTCGATTTCTCTGTCGGATATTTCACTATAAATCCACCCCTTCGTTTCCTTATTTTTCACAACTCGCATCTTCTACTCTTTCTCCTTAATTCCTACTTTAAGGTATCCTTTGAAATGCTTCATCCCGTTCTGATTTTTGTTATACTTCTAACTTTTATATCTTTCATTCTTCTCTTCCATCTACCGCCAGAAGAATCTATTCACTTTTATGATTTTCTTGGAATTATAATGTTTCTAATTCTCCCGTGTCTTTACGTCGCCATACGTATTGATATACATGGTTTGTAGTTTCTGGGTGGTTGTTGGGTTTGATATCTTTCCTTATACTTCGATGCTCCTGCTTCTGTTTTCCATAATCATTGTCATCCATAGTTAATATTCTCTCCTATTTGCTGTGATCTATACCCCAATTTCTATTTTGGGACTTTGTCCCTTCGTTTCTTCTTCCCGTCCTTGAGTCAAGCGATCAATAGTTCGGAATTCGTAGGTATAAAATTTGGAATGAACCTAGCTATTGGTTTTAGAATAAAATTGTAATGGCACGATCTTGATTCGTTAAATTACTCGAATATTCCGGAAAAATAGAACTATCAAGGTGATACGTTCTAATATGTTTGGAGACTTGATAGAATGTAAGAGCCGTGTAACATGGCACATGATGACGGTACTGTGAATCATCACATTCCATTAGAAACTTAACATGACTTACTGTAATATAATGAAGTTGATCAAGTTTCATTATATTATACTAATTCATGTATCAGTTCCCAACACTACTTCAAAACATTCCTATTTTAAACTTGAAGGTTTTAGAACTTAGAAACTAACACAGTTTCTTTTATATTGTAACGCAGATATTACGGAGAAATACATGATTTTGGATAAGAACAGTTGTGAGAATATCTCCAGAAATATGGAGGATATGTATAACAAAAGATATGAAGATATCTTATAATATCTAAGATAAGATGATGATGAAGAATATCATCGGGAAAGGTTTAGGATAAGGGGTAGGTTTTTTTTTTTTTACTAATGGTTTCAGCAAGCACTGAATCGTTTGAATCCTTTGAAAGCAGATTCAGTTCTTGTGATTTATCTACATCCTCCTTCATACTTTGCTCAATCCGTTTTCCAGTTCCAACTCTCCTCTTTTTCTAAGCTTTACCAATACAATGTACTTCATCATTAAACTTTTGACTGTTCAAGTCGTTTACAGTTTTTTTTTTTTTTTTTTTTTTTTTTTTTTTTTTTTTTCTGCTTCTTCAGCATTTCAAGAACTACTTCATAGTCCAGGATGTTTTTCAGAACTTCACATTCGAAAAATGTAATTCTTAGGGATAGTCGTTCTCGGTATAACTGGGAGAATTTCTACGAGATTTTCAAAATACTGATTGCGGGTTTCGCCAAAGAGATAACGAGTTGCTGGTACGTCTGCTGATGATGTTGTGAAAAATAAGGAAACGAAGGGGTGGATTTATAGTGAAACGAAAGTATCCGCATTTGTTTCTCGATGACGCAAAATAGGTACAATTTTAAAATTTCGGGACGAAATTTATTTAACGGGGAGGTAATGTAACGACCCGCACTTTTTCGATCGTTATATACTTATAAGATTAATATTTACATAAATTAAACCTTACCAACATGATAAGCAATCCAAATTGTCGAGACTGATATTTCCGAAAAGAGTTTTACACAACGTTTGACCGTCTAGTTTGACCGATGATATCACGAACCATACAATATATGATAATTATACGTTTGTGTATATATATGTATATATACATATTTAACATGATTAAGGAATGTTTTAATACCTCATTTTATATTAATAACAACAAGTTATATGTGTATTTTGAAACTACTAACTTAAGTTTTCAAAACGATAACTATACGTAACGTTATTTGACATAAATACTTAAGACATATAATGTTTATACATATATTGTATAAGTAATGTATTTAATCACTTTTAAGAACTTAAATACATAAAATCATATAAGTGTATTCACAAAAGATAGCTATATTTGAATCCTCATTTCATTTTTCACAAAATTTCTATACGTATACCTAGAGTATTTGTACTCGTATCATACCTAGCTCCTATACGTATTTACTAATAGTAAATACACATCAAAATCACCACCTAACCAGCCATTATTCATGCCCTTAGAGCTAGGTAATTACTTTTGGATGATTACTTGACTAATTACAAAAATACAAACTAAAATTTTGTCATGTTATCCTTAAAGATCACATTTTTAGGAGTATATATGTATCATCATTTTTGATTCATTTTTACTTCAATCTCTTAACTAAAAACATACACTCTTTCTTACTCTCTAAACTCCATAACAATCCAGCAAAGTTCCATAAAGATCTAGCTTCAAAAACCATACTAAAACACCATAAGAAAACCATACAAAAACACTTCAAGAAAACCCTCCAAGAACACCAACTTACTTCCAATCTTTCATTCACCTCTAGTACCCTTTTGATTCTAGCTTCTTACTCCTCTTTTACAGCAAACTTATCCAAGGAACTTGAGGTAGAATCTATGTTCATAACCTTAATCGATTCATATATATATAGCTATATTATTTTGTGGTACAAAAGTTTAACAACAAGAACATAGTTTGAATGTTTTCAAACATGTTTGCAAACTAAATAGATCCTTCTAACTTAACTTTTAAAATACTTCAAGACCTGTAATATAACTTATGTATATGCTAATTTAACAAGGTAAAACTTGGTTTTTCAAAGTATAAGTATTTTTAGAAAAATGGTCATTAAATGATTTTGTTGTAACAAAAATGTTTAACTTCATATGTTTCACTAATGTTTCACTTATGCCGTATGATTTTGAATACAAACCAAGGTATTTACAGTTCATAGTCTTAAAGAAGAACTCGATCCAAGAAGATGGCAATTTGAATCAACGAAAACGGATTTGTAACGAAGAAACTATGACCGAAACAAAATTGGTTATCCTAGATCATTTCAACTACGGGATCAATTGGAAAAAAATGATATAAATCACATATTTCTAAGATAACATGATATTTTATATATATGTACTTATAATTCAATTTTATATGGTTCAGGATCACCCGTAAACAACACGAGAAGATTAATCATAAGATCCCATGATTGTACGCAACACGTCATTTGACAACACCGGTACCATGGGTCAAGATTAATCTCGACCAATACATATACGATGGGGTTTTATTTATTTCGTTGGGGGTTTTGTTTATTGCGGGTATATTAAACATCTAAAAATGAACCATTAAAAATTGAATTACTAACATCGGAATGCTAACTACGGACTAAGGAAATATTCAAAATATTAAAAGTATAACAAGTATATATATGTGACGTTTGTTTAAAAAGAAAAGGTATTGATATATTATATATGGATAGGTTCGTGATATCAACCGGAAGACCGAGTCAAATTATTTATATCATCAAGACAAGAGTGAGTATATAGTCCCATTTTTAAACTCTAAATATTTCGGGATGAGAATACATGTATTTTATGTTTTACGATATGGACACAAGTAACTGAAAAATATGTTCTACGTTGAGTTGTACCACTGGCATACTTCCCTGTAGCTTGGTAACTAATATTTACAGCGGTATTGTAAACGCGAATCCTGTTGATAGATCTATCGGGCCTGACAACCCCAACCGGACTGGACGACCAGTATTCAACGGTTGCACAGTACTTCGTTTTGTGACTACACTTGGTACGGTGTAGTAAGATTTCATATTAAAGGGAATATGCGACGTGAAAATGTTAAGTATGGTTACCAAGTGCTCAACCACTTAGAATATTTTTATTGAAATGTTTATATACGAAATCTTGTGGTCTATATATATATATTGCTGCGCACTAAACCTATATCTCACCAACTTTATGTTGACGTTTTTAAAACATGTCTATTCTCAGGTGATTTCTAAAGCTTCCGCTGCATTATGTTGAATCTAAGCAGGATCATGCGTACTCATATTTGTGTCAAAAATAAAACTGCATATCCCCAATTGACCTCTATATGATACATTTTACAAACGTTGCATTTATTTCTTAAAGGCAATCTATTATTACATCGAGAGTTGACATATTAGCCTAACATTTTATAACAACCAAATGATCTAATCTGCCATTTTCATAACAATAGTCTTTAATGAACTTCAATGACTCGAATGCAACGTCCTTGTATCATAGCTTAAATGGTCCCAAGTAGTATTCTTAACATGAGCTAATGCACAGCGGAAGACTTAATTCGTACCTGAGAATAACATGCTTTAAAACGTCAACATAAAGTTGGTGAGATATATAGGTTTGATGCTAGCAGCGTTATAACAATGGACCACAAGATTTCGTATATAAACATTTCAATAAAAATATTCTAAGTGGTTGAGCACTTGGTAACCATACTTAACAATTAATCACGTCGCATATTCCCTTTAATATGAAATCTTACTACACTGTACCAAGTGTAGTCACAAAACGAAGTACTGTGCAACCGTTGAATACTGGTCGTCCAGTCCGGTTGGGGTTGTCAGGCCCGATAGATCTATCAACAGGATTCGCGTTTACAATACCGCTGTAAATATTAGTTACCAAGCTACAGGGAAGTATGCCAGTGGTACAACTCAACGTAGAATATATTTTTCAGTTACTTGTGTCCATAATGTAAAACATAAAATACATGTATTCTCATCCCGAAATATTTAGAGTTTAAAAGTGGGACTATATACTCACTGTTGTCTCGAAGATATATATATTTTTGACTTGGTCTTCCGGTTGATATCACGAACCTATCCATATATAATATATCAATATATTTTCATTTTAAACAAACATCTCGTATATATATTTATAATACTTTTAATACTTTGAATAATTCCTTAGTCCGTAGTTAGCGTTTCGATGTTAGTAATTCAATTTTAATGGTTCATTTTTAGATGTTTAATATACCCGCAATAAATAAACCCCCAACGAAATAAATAAAACTCCCATAAAACCCCATCGTATATGTGTTGGTCGAGATTAATCTTGACCCATGGTACCGGTGTTGTCAAATGACGTGTTGCGTACATAAAGTACCGGTGTTGTCAAATGACGTGTTGCGTACAATCATGGGATCTTATGATTAATCTTCTCGTGTTGTTTACGGGTGATCCTGAACCATATGAAATTGAATTATGAGTACATATATATAAAATATCATGTTATCTTAGAAATATGTGATTTATATCTTTTTTTTCCAATTGATCCCGTAGTTGAAATGATCTAGGATAACCAATTTTGTTTCGGTCATAGTTTCTTCGTTACAAGTCCGTTTTCGTTGATTCAAATTGCCATCTTCTTGGATCGAGTTCTTCTTTAAGACTATGAACTGTAAATACCTTGGTTTGTATTCAAAATCATACGGCATAAGTGAAACATTAGTGAAACATATGAAGTTAAACATTTTTGTTACAACAAAATCATTTAATGACCATTTTTCTAAAAATACTTATACTTTGAAAAACCAAGTTTTACCTTGTTAAATTAGTATATACATAAGTTATATTACAGGTCTTGAAGTATTTTAAAAGTTAAGTTAGAAGGATCTATTTAGTTTGCAAACAAGTTTGAAAACATTCAAACTATGTTCTTGTTGTTAAACTTTTGTACCACAAAATAAGATAGCTATATATATATGAATTGAATAAGGTTATGAACATAAATTCTACCTCAAGTTCCTTGGATGAAGTTGCTGTAAAAGAGAAGTAAGAAGCTAGAATCAAAAGGGTGATAGAAGTGGATGAAAGATTGGAAGTAAGTTGGTGTTCTTGGAGGGTTTTCTTGAAATGTTTTTGTATGGTTTTCTTATGGTGTTTTAGTATGGTTTTTGAAGCTAGATCTTTATGGAATTTTGCTGGGTTGTTATGGAATTTAGAGAGTAAGAAAGAGTGTGTGTTTTTAGTTAAGAGATTGAAGTAAAAATGAAACAAAAATGATGATACATATATACTCCTAAAAATGTGATCTTTAAGGATAACATGACAAAATTTTAGTTTGTATTTTTGTAATTAGTCTTGCAATGATTCAAAAGTAATTACCTTATACATAAGGCATGAATAAGGGCTGGTTAGGTGGTGATTTTGATGTGTATTTACTATTAGTAAATACGTATAGGAGCTAGGTATGATACGAGTACAAATACTCTAGGTATACGTATAGAAATTTTGTGAAAAATGAAATGAGGATTCAAATATAGCTATCTTTTGTGAATACACTTATATGGTTTTATGTATTTAAGTTCTTTAAAAGTAATTAAATACATTACTTATACAATATATGTATAACATTATAAGTCTTAAGTATATATGTCAAATAACGTTACGTATTGTTATCGTTTTGAAAACTTAAGTTAGTAGTTTCAAAATACACATATAACTTGTTGTTATTAATATAAAATGAGGTATTAAAACATTCCTTAATCATGTTAAATATGTATATATACATATATATACACAAACGTATAATTATCATATATTGTATGGTTCGTGATATCATCGGTCAAACTAGACGGTCAAACGTTGTGTAAAACTCTTTTCGGAAATATCAGTCTCGACAATTTGGATTGCTTATCATGTTGGCAAGGTTTAATTTATGTAAATATTAATCTTATAAGTATAGAATGATCGAAAAAGTGCGGGTCGTTACATTACCTCCCCGTTAAATAAATTTCGTCCCGAAATTTTAAAATTGTACCTATTTTGCGTTATCGAGAAACAAGTGCGGATACTTTCGTTTCATCTGATCCTCTCGTTCCCAAGTAAACTCAGGACCTTTTCTAGCATTCCAACGAACCTTAACAATCGGTATATTGCTCTGTTTGAGTTGTTTAACTTCACGGTCCATGATTTCGATTGGTTCTTTGACGAATTGTAGTTTCTCGTCGACATGGATTTCTTCAAGAGGAATGGTGAGGTCTTCCTTTGCAAGACACTTCTTCAGGTTTGAGACGTGAAAGGTATTATGTACTCCAGCGAGTTGTTGTGGTAACTCGAGTCGATAAGCTACCGGTCCAATGCGTTCGATGATCTTAAACGGGCCTACGTACCTTGGGTTCAGTTTACCCCTTTTTCCGAAACGTATTACACCTTTCCAAGGTGACACCTTTAGCATAACCATGTCCCCGACCTGAAACTCTAATGGTTTCCTTCGGACATCGGCGTAGCTCTTTTGGCGACTACGGGCTGTTTTCAATCTCTCCTTGATTTGTACTATCTTTTCAGTAGTTTCATGTATGATCTCGGGACCAGTTAATTGTCGATCTCCTACTTCATTCCAACAGATAGGAGATCTACACTTCCTTCCGTACAATGCTTCGAATGGTGCAGCTTTAATGCTCGCATGATAACTATTATTATACGAGAATTCTGCTAATGGTAGATACTTATCCCATCCGTTTCCAAAATCGATCACACATGCCCTGAGCATGTCTTCGAGAGTCTGAATCGTTCTCTCACTCTGTCCATCGGTTTGTGGATGATATGCGGTACTCATATCCAACCGAGTTCCTAGTGCCTCCTGTAGTGATTGCCAAAATTTTGAAGTAAATCTACTATCACGATCGGATATAATGGAAATAGGTATTCCATGCCTTGAAACTATTTCCTTTATATATAATCGTAATAATTTCTCCATTCTATCTGTTTCCTTTATAGGCAAGAAATGTGCAGATTTGGTAAGACGATCAACAATTACCCAAATGGTGTCGTATCCGCAGGCAGTCTTTGGTAACTTCGTGATGAAATCCATGGTAATACCGTCCTATTTCCATTCTGGAATTTCTGGTTGTTGAAGTAACCCTGACGGCTTCTGGTGTTCTGCTTTAACCTTGGAACAAGTTAAACACTCCCCAACATATGTTGCAATGTCTGTTTTTAAATTAGGCCACCAATAACGTGTCTTAAGATCTTGATACATCTTTCCAACTCCAGGATGTATCGAATATCTTGTCTTATGTGCCTCGTTCAATATCAACTTCCTTAATCCACCCAACTTCGGTACCCAAATACGATTTGCAAAATATCGAATTCCATCTTCCCGTACAACGAGTTGCTTCTCATACTTCTTCATTATTTCATTCTTTATGTTTTCTTCATTAAGTGCTTCTCGTTGAACTTCTTTGATTTGTGAGTTGAGGTTCATGCGAATTTTTATGTTCATCGCTCGTACTCGAATTGGTTCTCGTTCCTTTCTGCTTAAAGCATCGGCCACCACGTTCGCCTTTCCGGGATGATAACGAATTTCACAATCATAGTCGTTTATTAACTCGACCCACCTACGTTGCCTCATGTTCAATTGTTTCTGATCAAAAATATGTTGAAGGCTTTTATGATCAGTAAACACAGTGAATTTAACCCCATACAAGTAATGTCTCCACATCTTCAATGCAAACACGACTGCTCCCAATTCTAGATCATGCGTCGTATAATTCCGCTCGTGAATTTTCAATTGTCGGGATGCGTATGCAATAACTTTCTTTCGTTGCATATTCCCTTTAATATGAAATCTTACTACACTGTACCAAGTGTAGTCACAAAACGAAGTACTGTGCAACCGTTGAATACTGGTCGTCCAGTCCGGTTGGGGTTGTCAGGCCCGATAGATCTATCAACAGGATTCGCGTTTACAATACCGCTGTAAATATTAGTTACCAAGCTACAGGGAAGTATGCCAGTGGTACAACTCAACGTAGAACATATTTTTCAGTTACTTGTGTCCATATCGTAAAACATAAAATACATGTATTCTCATCCCGAAATATTTAGAGTTTAAAAATGGGACTATATACTCACTCTTGTCTTGATGATATATATAATTTGACTCGGTCTTCCGGTTGATATCACGAACCTATCCACATATAATATATCAATATGTTTTCATTTTTAAACAAACGTTATAAATATATACTTGTTATACTTTTAATACTTTGAATAATTCCTTAGTCCGTAGTTAGCAGTCCGATGTTAGTAATTCAATTTTAATGGTTCATTTTTAGATGTTTAATATACCCGCAATGAAATAAATAAAACCCCCAACGAAATAAATAAAACCCCCTCGTATATGTATTGGTCGAGATTAATCTTGACCCATGGTACCGGTGTTGTCAAATGACGTGTTGCGTACATAAAGTACCGGTGTTGTCAAATGACGTGTTGCGTACAATCATGGGATCTTATGATTAATCTTCTCGTGTTGTTTACGGGTGATCCTGAACCATATAAAATTGAATTATAAGTACATATATATAAAATATCATGTTATCTTAGAAATATGTGATTTATATCATTTTTTTCCAATTGATCCCGTAGTTGAAATGATCTAGGATAACCAATTTTGTTTCGGTCATAGTTTCTTCGTTACAAATCCGTTTTCGTTGATTCAAATTGCCATCTTCTTGGATCGAGTTCTTCTTTAAGACTATGAACTGTAAATACCTTGGTTTGTATTCAAAATCATACGGCATAAGTGAAACATTAGTGAAACATATGAAGTTAAACATTTTTGTTACAACAAAATCATTTAATGACCATTTTTCTAAAAATACTTATACTTTGAAAAACCAAGTTTTACCTTGTTAAATTAGCATATACATAAGTTATATTACAGGTCTTGAAGTATTTTAAAAGTTAAGTTAGAAGGATCTATTTAGTTTGCAAACAAGTTTGAAAACATTCAAACTATGTTCTTGTTGTTAAACTTTTGTACCACAAAATAAGATAGCTATATATATATGAATCGAATAAGGTTATGAACATAGATTCTACCTCAAGTTCCTTGGATAAGTTTGCTGTAAAAGAGAAGTAAAAAGCTAGAATCAAAAGGGTGATGGAAGTGGATGAAAGATTGGAAGTAAGTTGGTGTTCTTGGAGGGTTTTCTTGAAGTGTTTTTGTATGGTTTTTGTATGGTGTTTTAGTATGGTTTTTGAAGCTAGATCTTTATGGAACTTTGCTGGATTGTTATGGAGTTTAGAGAGTAAGAAAGAGTGTGTGTTTTTAGTTAAGAGATTGAAGTAAAAATGAATCAAAAATGATGATACATATATACTCCTAAAAATGTGATCTTTAAGGATAACATGACAAAATTTTAGTTTGTATTTTTGTTAATTAGTCAAGTAATCATCCAAAAGTAATTACCTAGCTCTAAGGGCATGAATAATGGCTGGTTAGGTGGTGATTTTGATGTGTATTTACTATTAGTAAATACGTATAGGAGCTAGGTATGATACGAGTACAAATACTCTAGGTATACGTATAGAAATTTTGTGAAAAATGAAATGAGGATTCAAATATAGCTATCTTTTGTGAATACACTTATATGGTTTTATGTATTTAAGTTCTTTAAAAGTAATTAAATACATTACTTATACAATATATGTATAACATTATAAGTCTTAAGTATATATGTCAAATAACGTTACGTATTGTTATCGTTTTGAAAACTTAAGTTAGTAGTTTCAAAATACACATATAACTTGTTGTTATTAATATAAAATGAGGTATTAAAACATTCTTTAATCATGTTAAATATGTATATATACATATATATACACAAACGTATAATTATCATATATTGTATAGTTCGTGATATCATCGGTCAAACTAGACGGTCAAACGTTATGTAAAACTCTTTTCGGAAACATAAATCTCAACAATTTGGATTGCTTATCATGTTGGCAAGGTTTAATTTATGTAAATATTAATCTTATAAGTATATAACGATCGAAAAAGTGCGGGTCGTTACATTACCTCCCCGTTAAATAAATTTCGTCCCGAAATTTTAAAATTGTACCTATTTTGCGTTATCGAGAAACAAGTGTGGATACTTTTGTTTCATTTGATCCTCTCGTTCCCACGTAAACTCGGGACCTCTTCTAGCATTCCAACGAACCTTAACAATCGGTATATTACTCTGTTTGAGCTGTTTAACTTCACGGTCCATGATTTCGATTGGTTCTTCGACGAATTGTAGTTTCTCGTCGACATGGATTTCTTCAAGAGGAATGGTGAGGTCTTCCTTTGCAAGACACTTCTTAAGGTTTGAGACGTGAAAGGTATTATGTACTCCGGCGAGTTGTTGCGGTAACTCGAGTCGATAAGCTACCGGTCCAATGCGTTCGATGATCTTGAACGGGCCTACGTACCTTGGGTTCAGTTTACCCCTTTTGCCGAAACGTATTACACCTTTCCAAGGTGACACCTTTAGCATAACCATGTCCCCGACCTGAAACTCTAATGGTTTCCTTCGAACATCGGCGTAGCTCTTTTGGCGACTACGGGCTGTTTTCAATCTCTCCTTGATTTGCACTATCTTCTCAGTCGTTTCATGTATGATCTCGGGACCAGTTAAATGTCGATCTCCTACTTCATTCCAACAGATAGGAGATCTACACTTCCTTCCGTACAATGCTTCGAATGGCGCAGCTCCAATGCTCGCATGATAACTATTATTATACGAGAATTCTGCTAACGGTAGATATTTATCCCATCCGTTTCCAAAATCGATCACACATGCCCTGAGCATGTCTTCAAGAGTCTGAATTGTTCTTTCACTCTGCCCGTCGGTCTGCGGATGATATGCGGTACTCATATCCAAACGAGTTCCTAGTGCCTCCTGTAGTGATTGCCAAAACTTTGAGGTAAATCTACTATCACGATCGGATATAATGGAAATAGGTATTCCATGCCTTGAAACAACTTCCTTTATATACAATCGTAATAGTTTCTCCATTCTATCTGTTTCCTTTATAGGCAAGAAATGTGCAGACTTGGTGAGACGATCAACAATCACCCAAATGGTGTCGTATCCCCAGGCAGTCTTTGGTAACTTCGTGATGAAATCCATGGTAATACCATCCCATTTCCATTCTGGAATTTCTGGTTGTTGAAGTAACCCTGACGGCTTCTGGTGTTCAGCTTTGACTTTGGAACAAGTTAAACATTCCCCAACATATGTTGCAACGTCTGTCTTTAAATTAGGCCACCAATAATGTGTCTTAAGATCTTGGTACATCTTTCCAACTCCAGGATGTATCGAGTATCTTGTCTTATGTGCCTCATTTAATATCAACTTCCTTAATCCACCCAACTTCGGTACCCAAATACGATTTGCAAAATATCGAATTCCATCTTCCCGCATAACGAGTTGCTTCTCATACTTCTTCATTATTTCATTTCCTATATTTTCTTTAGTAAGTGCTTCTCGTTGAACTTCTTTGATTTGTGAGTTGAGATTCATGCGAATTTTTATGTTCATCGCTCGTACTCGAATTGGTTCTCGTTCCTTTCTGCTTAAAGCATCGGCCACCACGTTCGCCTTTCCGGGATGATAACGAATTTCACAATCATAGTCGTTTATTAACTCGACCCACCTACGTTGCCTCATGTTCAATTGTTTTTGATCGAAAATATGTTGAAGGCTTTTATGATCAGTAAACACAGTGAATTTAACCCCATACAAGTAGTGTCTCCACATTTTCAATGCAAACACGACTGCTCCCAATTCTAGATCATGCGTCGTATAATTCCGCTCATGAATCTTCAATTGTCGGGATGCAAATGCAATTACTTTCTTTCGTTGCATAAGAACACAACCAAAACCTTGTCGCGAAGCGTCACAATATATTTCAAAATCATCGTTCCCTTCAGGTAATGATAAAATAGGCGCCGTAGTTAACTTCTTTTTCAGTATTTGAAATGCGTTCTCCTGCTCTGAAGTCCATTCATATTTCTTCCCTTTTTGCGTTAACGCTGTCAACGGCTTAGCTATTCGGGAAAAATCTTGAATAAACCTTCTATAATAACCGGCTAAACCCAAAAATTGGCGTATCTGCGTTGGTGTCTTAGGAGTCTCCCATTTTTCAATAGCTTCAGTTTTTGCTGGATCAACCTGAATTCCTTCGCTATTAACAACATGGCCAAGAAATTGCACTTCTTTCAACCAAAAAGCACACTTGGAAAATTTAGCATATAGCTGTTCTTTTCTTAACAACTCCAATATCAACCTTAAATGCTCTTCATGCTCTTGCTCACTCTTGGAATAGATAAGAATATCATCAATGAAAACGATAACAAACTTATCTAAATACGGACTACAAACTCGATTCATGAGGTCCATAAATACAGCTGGCGCATTCGTCAATCCAAACGGCATAACCAAAAATTCGTAATGACCATAACGTGTCCGAAAAGCAGTTTTCGGAATGTCCTCTTCTTTGACGCGTAGTTGATGATAGCCCGATCTTAAGTCGATTTTCGAATAAATACATGATCCTTGCAGTTGATCAAATAAGTCATCAATTCTCGGTAGTGGATATCGATTCTTGATAGTTAACTTATTTAATTCACGATAGTCTATACACATCCTAAAAGATCCATCTTTCTTCTTAACAAACAAAATTGGAGCTCCCCACGGTGAAGTACTCGGTCGTATGAATCCACGGTCCAGTAATTCTTTTAACTGACTTTGAAGTTCTTTTAACTCAGACGGTGCAAGTCTATATGGAGCACGAGCCACTGGTGCAGCTCCTGGTACTAAATCTATTTGAAATTCTACCGATCTAAATGGAGGTAATCCCGGCAATTCTTCCGGAAAAACTTCGGGAAAATCTCTTGCCACAGGCACGTCATTGATGCACTTCTCTTCCTTTTCGACTTTATTAACATGTGCTAAAATAGCGTAACATCCCTTTTCTAAACACTTTTTGGCTTTCAAACAGCTAATGAGTTTTAGCTTTGAATCACCCTTCTCTCCGTAAATCATCACCGGCATTTTATCCTTACCAGGAATACGAATTGCCTTCTTGGCACAAACAACTTCCGCTCCTACTTTGGACATCCAGTCCATGCCGACTATTACATCAAAACTTCCTAATTCTACGGGTATCAAATCAATCTTAAATGTTTCTCCGGCTAAATTTATCTTACAATCACGACAAATTTTATCGGCTTTAATTAGTTTACCATTAGCTAACTCAATCATGTACTTAGCATCTAGAGGTAATGATGAACAATTCAATTTAGTGTAAAAATTTATACACACGTAACTTCTATCGGCGCCAGTATCAAATAAAATAGATGCTGATAAGTTATTAATGGTAAACGTACCCGTAACAAGCTCCGGGTCTTCTCGTGCCTCTCTAGCATTAATAACAAACGCTCTTCCACGTGCAGGTCCGCCATTCTGATTCGGGCACTGACTCTTATAGTGACCTTGTTTTCCACAACCAAAACAAGTAATGGTAGCCAAAGCAGTTCTATTTGCGTTGGTGGCAGGAGTCTTGTTGCCGTTTGTAACGAGAGCCTTACAATCTTCCGCAAGATGACCTTGTCGATTACACTTGGTGCATAACACACTACAGTAACCAAAGTGATGTTTGTGGCAACGGTTGCATAAAGGATTTTGTCCTTTATAACCAAAGCTTAAACCACTACCCGCACCTTGCGTGTTTTCTTGTTTCTTAAAAGATTGTTGTTGGTTACCTCGATCATAATTTCCATTCCACTTTCTTTTGTTACCTGATACCTTCACATCAGTATTGGATACTTTCTTATCCATGATGACCTGATCCATTAGCTCGTTTGCCATGGTTATAGCTTCATGAATTGTCTTAGGTTTCGACGCCGTAACGTTTGCCTTGACCTTTTTGGGCAAACCACCTTTGTACATTTCAATCTTCCGTGCTTCGGTTGGAACCAATTCAGGACATAGTAAAACCAATTCCATGAATCGCTGATTGTAGTTGGTGATTTCAGTACCAACCACCTTCAAACTTCGTAACTCATCTTCTAACTTAATAACCTCATTCCTTGGACAATACTCGGTGATTATCATTGCTTTGAATTCTTCCCATGGAGTATCATAAGCTACATCTCCTCCTACCGCCTTCACATAATTCTTCCACCATGTGAGTGCACTATCTTGTAAAGTGCACGATGCAAACTTGGTCATGTCTTTTTCATCACAACCGCTGATTTTGAACACCGTCTCCATCTTTTCTATCCATCGGGTTAAACCGATCGGCCCTTCCGTTCCACTGAATGATGAAGGCTTGCAAGCTTGGAACGTCTTGTAGGAGCATCCTACACGAGGATTTGGATTAACTGCAGCAGCTCTTGCAGCCTCAACCCATAACATTCTGTCGTTCACTCGCTGGTTGATGAGTTCCTCGAGTTCTTGTTCCGTCATTCGATTCAATCGCGCCATTTCCTAATGAAAGAAAATAATTATTCACATGGAATATTATAGATGTAGTGTGTATTTATAGTACATTTATAGCTTGTTAATAATATGAACCAGATATTATTATAAAAGCCTTTTCTTCTTATTAGCGTTTTATAATTATATCTTGGGTAGTACCTACCCGTTAATGTTCATACTTAATAGCTTAGTACAGAATCAATTACTACAATCTAAATAATACTTAACCATGGAAAATTATTGCATTTCATACTTCGCTATTTTACATATGCTTATCTTACATCAAACTTTAAGCAAACCACACTAATAATATTATACAAAACATTATATGATTCCATGGCTTAATACGGCAGTGCATCGTTCGGTCTATTTTCTAGGGCGTTTAGTTCCAATGAATGGCCTAACGCTTATCCTAGCTGTCTGCCTACGTTTTGGCTGAGGAGCCGAAGAACTAGATGCGGGGATAGCACTAATAGGAATAGCGGGAATAGGGGTGGTAGTGTTGAGTGGAATTGGTGCTACGTCATTCTCACTAAGTTCGGGATTTGAATTTTCTAATTCATTCGCTTTTCGTTTCTTTCCTTGATCGAATTTTTCTTTCGTAATTTCTAGTATTTCTTCCTCGGGTTCACTTTCTTCTTCGGGTTCACTTTCCTCTTCGGGTTCACTTTCCTCCTCGGGTTCACTTTCCGATATTTCTATAGTTGGTTCATCCGGAAATTGTGAGTCTTCCCCAAAAATACCACTTTCGTCATCGGATATGTTAATGACTGAAACACAATCTGAAGGTTCTGATTCGGAGTCGCTGAATGTGATAATAAGTTTCGAGCCCGACATCTATCACACAACAACTAACCCATTAGTACTACATAATATTTACATATAAATTTTAACCAACAGTGATAAGCAATGGTTTTTTTTTTTTTTTTTAAATCAGACCCGGTCAAAGTCCAGACTTTACTAATGTATCCTAACGACTTCTTGGTTAGACACACTAATGCAAACCTGGTTCGCTAAGACCAACGCTCTGATACCACATGTCATAACCCGTCCTTAACCATAAGAACGTGTTAGATAACGTATGATTTCATTGCGAGGTATTGACCTCTATATGCGACATTTTTAAAAAGGAAAACTGCATATATTATACATTACAAACCAAACCATTATTTTTGTTACAAGCTTTAGACAATAAAAAGATGATTATCGTTTAACGATAATCTTCGACTTACAAACTTTACAAATGATAATAACAACACGATTTCTAGCATATTTTACAACACACGTCCTAGGATATGCAGTTTTATTTTTGACACAAATATGAGTACGCATGATCCTGCTTAGATTCAACATAATGCAGCGGAAGCTTTAATTATCACCTGAGAATAAACATGTTTAAAAACGTCAACATAAAGTTGGTGAGATATAGGTTTAGTGCGCAGCAATATATATATATAGACCACAAGATTTCGTATATAAACATTTCAATAAAAATATTCTAAGTGGTTGAGCACTTGGTAACCATACTTAACATTTTCACGTCGCATATTCCCTTTAATATGAAATCTTACTACACCGTACCAAGTGTAGTCACAAAACGAAGTACTGTGCAACCGTTGAATACTGGTCGTCCAGTCCGATTGGGGTTGTCAGGCCCGATAGATCTATCAACAGGATTCGCGTTTACATTACCGCTGTAAATATTAGTTACCAAGCTACAGGGAAGTATGCCAGTGGTACAACTCAACGTAGAATATATTTTTCAGTTACTTGTGTCCATAATGTAAAACATAAAATACATGTATTCTCATCCCGAAATATTTAGAGTTTAAAAGTGGGACTATATACTCACTCTTGTCTTGATGATATATATAATTTGACTCGGTCTTCCGGTTGATATCACGAACCTATCCATATATAATATATCAATATGTTTTCATTTTAAAACAAACGTTATATATATATATACTTGTTATACTTTTAATATTTTGAATATTTCCTTAGTCCGTAGTTAGCATTTCTTTGTTAGTAACTCAATTTTAATGGTTCATTTTTAGATGTTTAATATACCCGCAATGAAATAAATAAAACCCCCAACGAAATAAATAAAATCCCATCGTATATGTATTGGTCGAGATTAATCTTGACCCATGGTACCGGTGTTGTCAAATGACGTGTTGCGTACATAAAGTACCGGTGTTGTCAAATGACGTGTTGCGTACAATCATGGGATCTTATGATTAATCTTCTCGTGTTGCTTACGGGTGATCCTGAACCATATGAAATTGAATTATGAGTACATATATATAAAATATCATGTTATCTTAGAAGTATGTGATTTTATGTAAATTTTTCCAATGAATCCCGAAGTTGAAAATGTCTAGGATAGCCAATTTTGTTTCGGTCATAGTTTCTTCGTTACAAGTCCGTTTTCGTTGATTCAAATTGCCATCTTCTTGGATCGAGTTCTTCTTTAAGACTATGAACTGTAAATACCTTGGTTTGTATTCAAAATCATACGGCATAGGTGAAAGTTTAGTGAAACATATGAAGTTAAACATTTTTGTTACAACAAAATCATTTAATGACCATTTTTCCAAAAATACTTATACTTTGAAAAACCAAGTTTTACCTTGTTAAATTAACATATAAATAAGTTATGTTACATGTCTTGAAGTATTTTAAAAGTTAAGTTAGAAGGATCTATTTAGTTTGCAAACAAGTTTGAAAACATTCAAACTATGTTCTTGTTGTTAAACTTTTGTACCACAAAATAAGATAGCTATATATATATGAATCGAATAAGGTTATGAACATAGATTCTACCTCAAGTTCCTTGGATAAGTTTGCTGTAAAAGAGGAGTAAGAAGCTAGAATCAAAAGGGTGATAGAAGTGGATGAAAGATTGGAAGTAAGTTGGTGTTCTTGGAGGGTTTTCTTGAAGTGTTTTTGTATGGTTTTCTTATGGTGTTTTAGTATGGTTTTTGAAGCTAGATCTTCTTGAAAACTTTGCTGAATTGATTAAGGGTTTTAAGGCTTCAAAGTATGTGTGTGTTTTGGCTAAAATATTGAAGTAAAATGAAACAAAGTGATGATACATATATACACCATAAAAAACGTGATTATGGTGTATATATGTACAAAATTTCAATTAATCATTTTATGTATTTAGTCATAATTGCATCCAAATACAATTACCTAGCCCTAAGGGCATGTACAATGGCTGGTTAGGTAGTGATTTGACATGTATGTACTATTAGTAAATACGTATAGAAGCTAGGTATGATACGAGTACTTATACTCTAGATATACGTATAGAAATTTTGTGAAAAATGGAATGAGGATTCAAATATAGCTATCTTTTGTGAATACACTTATATGATTTTATGTATTTAAGTCTTAAAAGTGAGTAAATACATTACTTATACGATATATGTATAAACATTATAAGTCTTAAGTATTTATGTCAAATAACGTTACGTATAGTTATCGTTTTGAAAACTTAAGTTAGTAGTTTCAAAATATACTTATAACTTATAGTTTTTGATACAAAATAAGATATTAAAACATTCATTAATCATGTTAAATATGTATATATACATATATATACGCAAACGTATAATTATCATATATTGTATAGTTCGTGATATCGTCGGTCAAACTAGACGGTCAAACGTTGTGTAAAACTCTTTTCGGAAATATAAATCTCGACAATTTGGATTACTTATCATGTTGGTAAGTTTTAATTTATATTAATCTTATAAGTATAGAACGATCGAAAAAAAATGCGGGTCAACTTTAGGGTTTTTGCTTATCGTGTCGGAACCATATAGAGATTAGAGTTTAAATTTGGTCGGAAATTTCCGGGTCGTTACAGTACCCATCCGTTAAAGAAATTTCGTCCTCGAAATTTGGTAGAGGTTGTCATAAATAACCATAGGAATGTTTTCATGACGAATATGAGGTAATAATGAAATTTTATCATTATTGAAAGATTTAGATAAAACGATTTGGTTATGTGAGACGCACGAGCGAAGCTATCACAAAAAAAAAATGAAATGAGTAAATATGGAATCGTTTTTAATCGATGACGTGGTTTAGAATTGATTTCCGGGATTTAAGGGATTTAGGAAAAATCTTACGTAATAAGATTTGGTTATTCGGCGATCAGAATCTTCTTTGATTTAATGCGGTAATCTGTTTCGATTTCTCTGTCGGATATTTCACTATAAATCCACCCCTTCGTTTCCTTATTTTTCACAACTCGCATCTTCTACTCTTTCTCCTTAATTCCTACTTTAAGGTATCCTTTGAAATGCTTCATCCCGTTCTGATTTTTGTTATACTTCTAACTTTTATATCTTTCATTCTTCTCTTCCATCTACCGCCAGAAGAATCTATTCACTTTTATGATTTTCTTGGAATTATAATGTTTCTAATTCTCCCGTGTCTTTACGTCGCCATACGTATTGATATACATGGTTTGTAGTTTCTGGGTGGTTGTTGGGTTTGATATCTTTCCTTATACTTCGATGCTCCTGCTTCTGTTTTCCATAATCATTGTCATCCATAGTTAATATTCTCTCCTATTTGCTGTGATCTATACCCCAATTTCTATTTTGGGACTTTGTCCCTTCGTTTCTTCTTCCCGTCCTTGAGTCAAGCGATCAATAGTTCGGAATTCGTAGGTATAAAATTTGGAATGAACCTAGCTATTGGTTTTAGAATAAAATTGTAATGGCACGATCTTGATTCGTTAAATTACTCGAATATTCCGGAAAAATAGAACTATCAAGGTGATACGTTCTAATATGTTTGGAGACTTGATAGAATGTAAGAGCCGTGTAACATGGCACATGATGACGGTACTGTGAATCATCACATTCCATTAGAAACTTAACATGACTTACTGTAATATAATGAAGTTGATCAAGTTTCATTATATTATACTAATTCATGTATCAGTTCCCAACACTACTTCAAAACATTCCTATTTTAAACTTGAAGGTTTTAGAACTTAGAAACTAACACAGTTTCTTTTATATTGTAACGCAGATATTACGGAGAAATACATGATTTTGGATAAGAACAGTTGTGAGAATATCTCCAGAAATATGGAGGATATGTATAACAAAAGATATGAAGATATCTTATAATATCTAAGATAAGATGATGATGAAGAATATCATCGGGAAAGGTTTAGGATAAGGGGTAGGTTTTTTTTTTTTTTACTAATGGTTTCAGCAAGCACTGAATCGTTTGAATCCTTTGAAAGCAGATTCAGTTCTTGTGATTTATCTACATCCTCCTTCATACTTTGCTCAATCCGTTTTCCAGTTCCAACTCTCCTCTTTTTCTAAGCTTTACCAATACAATGTACTTCATCATTAAACTTTTGACTGTTCAAGTCGTTTACAGTTTTTTTTTTTTTTTTTTTTTTTTTTCTGCTTCTTCAGCATTTCAAGAACTACTTCATAGTCCAGGATGTTTTTCAGAACTTCACATTCGAAAAATGTAATTCTTAGGGATAGTCGTTCTCGGTATAACTGGGAGAATTTCTACGAGATTTTCAAAATACTGATTGCGGGTTTCGCCAAAGAGATAACGAGTTGCTGGTACGTCTGCTGATGATGTTGTGAAAAAGGTTCTCCGGTAACAACGTCGAAAGGACAAAGTATAAATATCGAGATTATAATAGGAGTAGTCTCACTGAGAAGTCGAAGTGGAGCTGTGACAAAATTAGCTTCTTGAAAAGGAATCGTATGATTGTTTTTGATAATGAATGATAAGGAATTCGACGCGGATACGTTTTAACTATAACTTCGGTTTCGAAAATTTTTCAGGTGCATCACTGTATGCATAAATCTTTCTTCCGTAAACGAGGTGCGGCTGGTTCAACTTCTCGATCGAGGTGTTTTCAAGAATCATGAAAAGATTTGAATGAGGATTATAATTGTCGAAGTACAAATGAGGTTTAGGATGAAATCAAGTGGCAAAATTGAAGAATTGTTTAGTTTCATATGTTATAATCAACATTTTATTTCATTTTAATTGTCCAATGTTTCTTCTTTATGCCACTTGTTGGATTTGGATAGGTAAAAAAAAATTCAAATATGAAATTTAAATGGAAATGGTTATTCTGGGGTGAACGGATACGTATATCGATGGTTGTAAGTAAAATAACAAATGACCGTTGAATCAGATTCAAGAATGTACAATATAACTTATTAATGTGAATTCTAAATATTCCTCGGGTACTACCCACCCGTTAAAATATTTTCATCATTATTAGTTTGTACGAAGGAATTTTTAATTACTATCTTTATGAAAATATACTTGCATATATATTTTCTTCAGAGATAATCATAGATTTAATGAGTCAATAAGATAATAAACTCATTTGATTTATCGTTAATTCTAGATTACATAATCTCTAAGACTTTAGAAATTACATAATCGTCATACGATACGTAAAGCGAAGATAATCGATGTAGAACGATATATAGAACGAAGATCATACTCGAAGTACATATATTGAGTCGTGTGATGTTGATATTCGAGATACAGATTGTGATGTTGAGATTTTGGGGGTGACAAGAGTACTGTCGGCGTTGATGATGGTGGTATAGATTATGCTGCTGGTGCTGCTGCTGGAGTACATAATACCTTTCACGTCTCAAACCTGAAGAAGTGTCTTGCAAAGGAAGACCTCACCATTCCTCTTGAAGAAATTCATGTCGACGAGAAACTACAATTCGTCGAAGAACCAATCGAAATCATGGACCGTGAAGTTAAACAGCTCAAACAGAGTAATATACCGATTGTTAAGGTTCGTTGGAATGCTAGAAGAGGTCCCGAGTTTACTTGGGAACGAGAGGATCAGATGAAACGAAAGTATCCGCATTTGTTTCTCGATGACGCAAAATAGGTACAATTTTAAAATTTCGGGACGAAATTTATTTAACGGGGAGGTAATGTAACGACCCGCACTTTTTCGATCGTTATATACTTATAAGATTAATATTTACATAAATTAAACCTTACCAACATGATAAGCAATCCAAATTGTCGAGACTGATATTTCCGAAAAGAGTTTTACACAACGTTTGACCGTCTAGTTTGACCGATGATATCACGAACCATACAATATATGATAATTATACGTTTGTGTATATATATGTATATATACATATTTAACATGATTAAGGAATGTTTTAATACCTCATTTTATATTAATAACAACAAGTTATATGTGTATTTTGAAACTACTAACTTAAGTTTTCAAAACGATAACTATACGTAACGTTATTTGACATAAATACTTAAGACATATAATGTTTATACATATATTGTATAAGTAATGTATTTAATCACTTTTAAGAACTTAAATACATAAAATCATATAAGTGTATTCACAAAAGATAGCTATATTTGAATCCTCATTTCATTTTTCACAAAATTTCTATACGTATACCTAGAGTATTTGTACTCGTATCATACCTAGCTCCTATACGTATTTACTAATAGTAAATACACATCAAAATCACCACCTAACCAGCCATTATTCATGCCCTTAGAGCTAGGTAATTACTTTTGGATGATTACTTGACTAATTACAAAAATACAAACTAAAATTTTGTCATGTTATCCTTAAAGATCACATTTTTAGGAGTATATATGTATCATCATTTTTGATTCATTTTTACTTCAATCTCTTAACTAAAAACACACACTCTTTCTTACTCTCTAAACTCCATAACAATCCAGCAAAGTTCCATAAAGATCTAGCTTCAAAAACCATACTAAAACACCATACAAAAACCATACAAAAACACTTCAAGAAAACCCTCCAAGAACACCAACTTACTTCCAATCTTTCATCCACTTCCATCACCCTTTTGATTCTAGCTTTTTACTTCTCTTTTACAGCAAACTTATCCAAGGAACTTGAGGTAGAATCTATGTTCATAACCTTATTCGATTCATATATATATAGCTATCTTATTTTGTGGTACAAAAGTTTAACAACAAGAACATAGTTTGAATGTTTTCAAACTTGTTTGCAAACTAAATAGATCCTTCTAACTTAACTTTTAAAATACTTCAAGACCTGTAATATAACTTATGTATATGCTAATTTAACAAGGTAAAACTTGGTTTTTCAAAGTATAAGTATTTTTAGAAAAATGGTCATTAAATGATTTTGTTGTAACAAAAATGTTTAACTTCATATGTTTCACTAATGTTTCACTTATGCCGTATGATTTTGAATACAAACCAAGGTATTTACAGTTCATAGTCTTAAAGAAGAACTCGATCCAAGAAGATGGCAATTTGAATCAACGAAAACGGATTTGTAACGAAGAAACTATGACCGAAACAAAATTGGTTATCCTAGATCATTTCAACTACGGGATCAATTGGAAAAAAATGATATAAATCACATATTTCTAAGATAACATGATATTTTATATATATGTACTTATAATTCAATTTTATATGGTTCAGGATCACCCGTAAACAACACGAGAAGATTAATCATAAGATCCCATGATTGTACGCAACACGTCATTTGACAACACCGGTACTTTATGTACGCAACACGTCATTTGACAACACCGGTACCATGGGTCAAGATTAATCTCGACCAATACATATACGAGGGGGTTTTATTTATTTCGTTGGGGGTTTTATTTATTTCATTGCGGGTATATTAAACATCTAAAAATGAACCATTAAAATTGAATTACTAACATCGGACTGCTAACTACGGACTAAGGAATTATTCAAAGTATTAAAAGTATAACAAGTATATATTTATAACGTTTGTTTAAAAATGAAAACATATTGATATATTATATGTGGATAGGTTCGTGATATCAACCGGAAGACCGAGTCAAAATATATATATCATCAAGACAAGTGTGAGTATATAGTCCCACTTTTAAACTCTAAATATTTCGGGATGAGAATACATGTATTTTATGTTTTACATTATGGACACAAGTAACTGAAAAATATATTCTACGTTGAGTTGTACCACTGGCATACTTCCCTGTAGCTTGGTAACTAATATTTACAGCGGTAATGTAAACGCGAATCCTGTTGATAGATCTATCGGGCCTGACAACCCCAATCGGACTGGACGACCAGTATTCAACGGTTGCACAGTACTTCGTTTTGTGACTACACTTGGTACGGTGTAGTAAGATTTCATATTAAAGGGAATATGCGACGTGAAAATGTTAAGTATGGTTACCAAGTGCTCAACCACTTAGAATATTTTTATTGAAATGTTTATATACGAAATCTTGTGGTCTATATATATATATTGCTGCGCACTAAACCTATATCTCACCAACTTTATGTTGACGTTTTTAAACATGTTTATTCTCAGGTGATAATTAAAGCTTCCGCTGCATTATGTTGAATCTAAGCAGGATCATGCGTACTCATATTTGTGTCAAAAATAAAACTGCATATCCTAGGACGTGTGTTGTAAAATATGCTAGAAATCGTGTTGTTATTATCATTTGTAAAGTTTGTAAGTCGAAGATTATCGTTAAACGATAATCATCTTTTTATTGTCTAAAGCTTGTAACAAAAATAATGGTTTGGTTTGTAATGTATAATATATGCAGTTTTCCTTTTTAAAAATGTCGCATATAGAGGTCAATACCTCGCAATGAAATCATACGTTATCTAACACGTTCTTATGGTTAAGGACGGGTTATGACATGTGCTCTGATACCACATGTCATAACCCGTCCTTAACCATAAGAACGTGTTAGATAACGTATGATTTCATTGCGAGGTATTGACCTCTATATGCGACATTTTTAAAAAGGAAAACTGCATATATTATACATTACAAACCAAACCATTATTTTTGTTACAAGCTTTAGACAATAAAAAGATGATTATCGTTTAACGATAATCTTCGACTTACAAACTTTACAAATGATAATAACAACACGATTTCTAGCATATTTTACAACACACGTCCTAGGATATGCAGTTTTATTTTTGACACAAATATGAGTACGCATGATCCTGCTTAGATTCAACATAATGCAGCGGAAGCTTTAATTATCACCTGAGAATAAACATGTTTAAAAACGTCAACATAAAGTTGGTGAGATATAGGTTTAGTGCGCAGCAATATATATATATAGACCACAAGATTTCGTATATAAACATTTCAATAAAAATATTCTAAGTGGTTGAGCACTTGGTAACCATACTTAACATTTTCACGTCGCATATTCCCTTTAATATGAAATCTTACTACACTGTACCAAGTGTAGTCACAAAACGAAGTACTGTGCAACCGTTGAATACTGGTCGTCCAGTCCGGTTGGGGTTGTCAGGCCCGATAGATCTATCAACAGGATTCGCGTTTACAATACCGCTGTAAATATTAGTTACCAAGCTACAGGGAAGTATGCCAGTGGTACAACTCAACGTAGAACATATTTTTCAGTTACTTGTGTCCATATCGTAAAACATAAAATACATGTATTCTCATCCCGAAATATTTAGAGTTTAAAAATGGGACTATATACTCACACTTGTCTTGATGATATATATATTTTGACTCGGTCTTCCGGTTGATATCACGAACCTATCCACATATAATATATCAATATGTTTTCATTTTTAAACAAACGTTATAAATATATACTTGTTATACTTTTAATACTTTGAATAATTCCTTAGTCCGTAGTTAGCAGTCCGATGTTAGTAATTCAATTTTAATGGTTCATTTTTAGATGTTTAATATACCCGCAATGAAATAAATAAAACCCCCAACGAAATAAATAAAACCCCCTCGTATATGTATTGGTCGAGATTAATCTTGACCCATGGTACCGGTGTTGTCAAATGACGTGTTGCGTACATAAAGTACCGGTGTTGTCAAATGACGTGTTGCGTACAATCATGGGATCTTATGATTAATCTTCTCGTGTTGTTTACGGGTGATCCTGAACCATATAAAATTGAATTATAAGTACATATATATAAAATATCATGTTATCTTAGAAATATGTGATTTATATCATTTTTTTCCAATTGATCCCGTAGTTGAAATGATCTAGGATAACCAATTTTGTTTCGGTCATAGTTTCTTCGTTACAAATCCGTTTTCGTTGATTCAAATTGCCATCTTCTTGGATCGAGTTCTTCTTTAAGACTATGAACTGTAAATACCTTGGTTTGTATTCAAAATCATACGGCATAAGTGAAACATTAGTGAAACATATGAAGTTAAACATTTTTGTTACAACAAAATCATTTAATGACCATTTTTCTAAAAATACTTATACTTTGAAAAACCAAGTTTTACCTTGTTAAATTAGCATATACATAAGTTATATTACAGGTCTTGAAGTATTTTAAAAGTTAAGTTAGAAGGATCTATTTAGTTTGCAAACAAGTTTGAAAACATTCAAACTATGTTCTTGTTGTTAAACTTTTGTACCACAAAATAAGATAGCTATATATATATGAATCGAATAAGGTTATGAACATAGATTCTACCTCAAGTTCCTTGGATAAGTTTGCTGTAAAAGAGAAGTAAAAAGCTAGAATCAAAAGGGTGATGGAAGTGGATGAAAGATTGGAAGTAAGTTGGTGTTCTTGGAGGGTTTTCTTGAAGTGTTTTTGTATGGTTTTTGTATGGTGTTTTAGTATGGTTTTTGAAGCTAGATCTTTATGGAACTTTGCTGGATTGTTATGGAGTTTAGAGAGTAAGAAAGAGTGTGTGTTTTTAGTTAAGAGATTGAAGTAAAAATGAATCAAAAATGATGATACATATATACTCCTAAAAATGTGATCTTTAAGGATAACATGACAAAATTTTAGTTTGTATTTTTGTAATTAGTCAAGTAATCATCCAAAAGTAATTACCTAGCTCTAAGGGCATGAATAATGGCTGGTTAGGTGGTGATTTTGATGTGTATTTACTATTAGTAAATACGTATAGGAGCTAGGTATGATACGAGTACAAATACTCTAGGTATACGTATAGAAATTTTGTGAAAAATGAAATGAGGATTCAAATATAGCTATCTTTTGTGAATACACTTATATGATTTTATGTATTTAAGTTCTTAAAAGTGATTAAATACATTACTTATACAATATATGTATAAACATTATATGTCTTAAGTATTTATGTCAAATAACGTTACGTATAGTTATCGTTTTGAAAACTTAAGTTAGTAGTTTCAAAATACACATATAACTTGTTGTTATTAATATAAAATGAGGTATTAAAACATTCCTTAATCATGTTAAATATGTATATATACATATATATACACAAACGTATAATTATCATATATTGTATGGTTCGTGATATCATCGGTCAAACTAGACGGTCAAACGTTGTGTAAAACTCTTTTCGGAAATATCAGTCTCGACAATTTGGATTGCTTATCATGTTGGTAAGGTTTAATTTATGTAAATATTAATCTTATAAGTATATAACGATCGAAAAAGTGCGGGTCGTTACATTACCTCCCCGTTAAATAAATTTCGTCCCGAAATTTTAAAATTGTACCTATTTTGCGTCATCGAGAAACAAATGCGGATACTTTCGTTTCATCTGATCCTCTCGTTCCCAAGTAAACTCGGGACCTCTTCTAGCATTCCAACGAACCTTAACAATCGGTATATTACTCTGTTTGAGCTGTTTAACTTCACGGTCCATGATTTCGATTGGTTCTTCGACGAATTGTAGTTTCTCGTCGACATGAATTTCTTCAAGAGGAATGGTGAGGTCTTCCTTTGCAAGACACTTCTTCAGGTTTGAGACGTGAAAGGTATTATGTACTCCAGCGAGTTGTTGCGGTAACTCGAGTCGATAAGCTACCGGTCCAATGCGTTCGATGATCTTGAACGGGCCTACGTACCTTGGGTTCAGTTTACCCCTTTTGCCGAAACGTATTACACCTTTCCAAGGTGACACCTTTAGCATAACCATGTCCCCGACCTGAAACTCTAATGGTTTCCTTCGAACATCGGCGTAGCTCTTTTGGCGACTACGGGCTGTTTTCAATCTCTCCTTGATTTGCACTATCTTCTCAGTCGTTTCATGTATGATCTCGGGACCAGTTAAATGTCGATCTCCTACTTCATTCCAACAGATAGGAGATCTACACTTCCTTCCGTACAATGCTTCGAATGGCGCAGCTCCAATGCTCGCATGATAACTATTATTATACGAGAATTCTGCTAACGGTAGGTATTTATCCCATCCGTTTCCAAAATCGATCACACATGCCCTGAGCATGTCTTCGAGAGTCTGAATCGTTCTTTCACTCTGTCCATCGGTTTGTGGATGATATGCGGTACTCATATCCAACCGAGTTCCTAGTGCCTCCTGTAGTGATTGCCAAAACTTTGAGGTAAATCTACTATCACGATCGGATATAATGGAAATAGGTATTCCATGCCTTGAAACAACTTCCTTTATATACAATCGTTGCATTTATTTCTTAAAGGCAATCTATTATTACATCGAGAGTTGACATATTAGCCTAACATTTTATAACAACCAAATGATCTAATCTGCCATTTTCATAACAATAGTCTTTAATGAACTTCAATGACTCGAATGCAACGTCCTTGTATCATAGCTTAAATGGTCCCAAGTAGTATTCTTAACATGAGCTAATGCACAGCGGAAGACTTAATTCGTACCTGAGAATAACATGCTTTAAAACGTCAACATAAAGTTGGTGAGATATATAGGTTTGATGCTAGCAGCGTTATAACAATGGACCACAAGATTTCGTATATAAACATTTCAATAAAAATATTCTAAGTGGTTGAGCACTTGGTAACCATACTTAACAATTAATCACGTCGCATATTCCCTTTAATATGAAATCTTACTACACTGTACCAAGTGTAGTCACAAAACGAAGTACTGTGCAACCGTTGAATACTGGTCGTCCAGTCCGGTTGGGGTTGTCAGGCCCGATAGATCTATCAACAGGATTCGCGTTTACAATACCGCTGTAAATAACAGTTACCAAGCTACAGGGAAGTATGCCAGTGGTACAACTCAACGTAGAATATATTTTTCAGTTACTTGTGTCCATAACGTAAAACATAAAATACATGTATTCTCATCCCGAAATATTTAGAGTTTAAAAGTGGGACTATATACTCACTGTTGTCTCGAAGATATATATATTTTTGACTTGGTCTTCCGGTTGATATCACGAACCTATCCATATATAATATATCAATATATTTTCATTTTAAACAAACATCTCGTATATATATTTATAATACTTTTAATACTTTGAATAATTCCTTAGTCCGTAGTTAGCGTTTCGATGTTAGTAATTCAATTTTAATGGTTCATTTTTAGATGTTTAATATACCCGCAATAAATAAACCCCCAACGAAATAAATAAAACTCCCATAAAACCCCATCGTATATGTGTTGGTCGAGATTAATCTTGACCCATGGTACCGGTGTTGTCAAATGACGTGTTGCGTACATAAAGTACCGGTGTTGTCAAATGACGTGTTGCGTACAATCATGGGATCTTATGATTAATCTTCTCGTGTTGTTTACGGGTGATCCTGAACCATATAAAATTGAATTATAAGTACATATATATAAAATATCATGTTATCTTAGAAATATGTGATTTATATCATTTTTTTCCAATTGATCCCGTAGTTGAAATGATCTAGGATAACCAATTTTGTTTCGGTCATAGTTTCTTCGTTACAAATCCGTTTTCGTTGATTCAAATTGCCATCTTCTTGGATCGAGTTCTTCTTTAAGACTATGAACTGTAAATACCTTGGTTTGTATTCAAAATCATACGGCATAAGTGAAACATTAGTGAAACATATGAAGTTAAACATTTTTGTTACAACAAAATCATTTAATGACCATTTTTCTAAAAATACTTATACTTTGAAAAACCAAGTTTTACCTTGTTAAATTAGCATATACATAAGTTATATTGTACATTCTTGAATCTGATTCAACGGTCATTTGTTATTTTACTTACAACCATCGATATACGTATCCGTTCACCCCAGAATAACCATTTCCATTTAAATTTCATATTTGAATTTTTTTTTACCTATCCAAATCCAACAAGTGGCATAAAGAAGAAACATTGGACAATTAAAATGAAATAAAATGTTGATTATAACATATGAAACTAAACAATTCTTCAATTTTGCCACTTGATTTCATCCTAAACCTCATTTGTACTTCGACAATTATAATCCTCATTCAAATCTTTTCATGATTCTTGAAAACACCTCGATCGAGAAGTTGAACCAGCCGCACCTCGTTTACGGAAGAAAGATTTATGCATACAGTGATGCACCTGAAAAATTTTCGAAACCGAAGTTATAGTTAAAACGTATCCGCGTCGAATTCCTTATCATTCATTATCAAAAACAATCAAACGATTCCATATTTACTCATTTCATTTTTTTTTTGTGATAGCTTCGCTCGTGCGTCTCACATAACCAAATCGTTTTATCTAAATCTTTCAATAATGATAAAATTTCATTATTACCTCATATTCGTCATGAAAACATTCCTATGGTTATTTATGACAACCTCTACCAAATTTCGAGGACGAAATTTCTTTAACGGATGGGTACTGTAACGACCCGGAAATTTCCGACCAAATTTAAACTCTAATCTCTATATGGTTCCGACACGATAAGCAAAAACCCTAAAGTTGACCCGCATTTTTTTTCGATCGTTCTATACTTATAAGATTAATATAAATTAAAACTTACCAACATGATAAGTAATCCAAATTGTCGAGATTTATATTTCCGAAAAGAGTTTTACACAACGTTTGACCGTCTAGTTTGACCGACGATATCACGAACTATACAATATATGATAATTATACGTTTGCGTATATATATGTATATATACATATTTAACATGATTAATGAATGTTTTAATATCTTATTTTGTATCAAAAACTATAAGTTATAAGTATATTTTGAAACTACTAACTTAAGTTTTCAAAACGATAACTATACGTAACGTTATTTGACATAAATACTTAAGACTTATAATGTTTATACATATATCGTATAAGTAATGTATTTACTCACTTTTAAGACTTAAATACATAAAATCATATAAGTGTATTCACAAAAGATAGCTATATTTGAATCCTCATTCCATTTTTCACAAAATTTCTATACGTATATCTAGAGTATAAGTACTCGTATCATACCTAGCTTCTATACGTATTTACTAATAGTACATACATGTCAAATCACTACCTAACCAGCCATTGTACATGCCCTTAGGGCTAGGTAATTGTATTTGGATGCAATTATGACTAAATACATAAAATGATTAATTGAAATTTTGTACATATATACACCATAATCACGTTTTTTATGGTGTATATATGTATCATCACTTTGTTTCATTTTACTTCAATATTTTAGCCAAAACACACACATACTTTGAAGCCTTAAAACCCTTAATCAATTCAGCAAAGTTTTCAAGAAGATCTAGCTTCAAAAACCATACTAAAACACCATAAGAAAACCATACAAAAACACTTCAAGAAAACCCTCCAAGAACACCAACTTACTTCCAATCTTTCATCCACTTCCATCACCCTTTTGATTCTAGCTTTTTACTTCTCTTTTACAGCAAACTTATCCAAGGAACTTGAGGTAGAATCTATGTTCATAACCTTATTCGATTCATATATATATAGCTATCTTATTTTGTGGTACAAAAGTTTAACAACAAGAACATAGTTTGAATGTTTTCAAACTTGTTTGCAAACTAAATAGATCCTTCTAACTTAACTTTTAAAATACTTCAAGACCTGTAATATAACTTATGTATATGCAGTTTTATTTTTGACACAAATATGAGTACGCATGATCCTGCTTAGATTCAACATAATGCAGCGGAAGCTTTAATTATCACCTGAGAATAAACATGTTTAAAAACGTCAACATAAAGTTGGTGAGATATAGGTTTAGTGCGCAGCAATATATATATATAGACCACAAGATTTCGTATATAAACATTTCAATAAAAATATTCTAAGTGGTTGAGCACTTGGTAACCATACTTAACATTTTCACGTCGCATATTCCCTTTAATATGAAATCTTACTACACTGTACCAAGTGTAGTCACAAAACGAAGTACTGTGCAACCGTTGAATACTGGTCGTCCAGTCCGGTTGGGGTTGTCAGGCCCGATAGATCTATCAACAGGATTCGCGTTTACATTACCGCTGTAAATATTAGTTACCAAGCTACAGGGAAGTATGCCAGTGGTACAACTCAACGTAGAATATATTTTTCAGTTACTTGTGTCCATAATGTAAAACATAAAATACATGTATTCTCATCCCGAAATATTTAGAGTTTAAAAGTGGGACTATATACTCACACTTGTCTTGATGATATATATATTTTGACTCGGTCTTCCGGATGATATCACGAACTATACAATATATGATAATTATACGTTTGTGTATATATATGTATATATACATATTTAACATGATTAAAGAATGTTTTAATACCTCATTTTATATTAATAACAACAAGTTATATGTGTATTTTGAAACTACTAACTTAAGTTTTCAAAACGATAACAATACGTAACGTTATTTGACATATATACTTAAGACTTATAATGTTATACATATATTGTATAAGTAATGTATTTAATTACTTTTAAAGAACTTAAATACATAAAACCATATAAGTGTATTCACAAAAGATAGCTATATTTGAATCCTCATTTCATTTTTCACAAAATTTCTATACGTATACCTAGAGTATTTGTACTCGTATCATACCTAGCTCCTATACGTATTTACTAATAGTAAATACACATCAAAATCACCACCTAACCAGCCATTATTCATGCCCTTAGAGCTAGGTAATTACTTTTGGATGATTACTTGACTAATTAACAAAAATACAAACTAAAATTTTGTCATGTTATCCTTAAAGATCACATTTTTAGGAGTATATATGTATCATCATTTTTGATTCATTTTTACTTCAATCTCTTAACTAAAAACACACACTCTTTCTTACTCTCTAAACTCCATAACAATCCAGCAAAGTTCCATAAAGATCTAGCTTCAAAAACCATACTAAAACACCATACAAAAACCATACAAAAACACTTCAAGAAAACCCTCCAAGAACACCAACTTACTTCCAATCTTTCATCCACTTCCATCACCCTTTTGATTCTAGCTTTTTACTTCTCTTTTACAGCAAACTTATCCAAGGAACTTGAGGTAGAATCTATGTTCATAACCTTATTCGATTCATATATATATAGCTATCTTATTTTGTGGTACAAAAGTTTAACAACAAGAACATAGTTTGAATGTTTTCAAACTTGTTTGCAAACTAAATAGATCCTTCTAACTTAACTTTTAAAATACTTCAAGACCTGTAATATAACTTATGTATATGCTAATTTAACAAGGTAAAACTTGGTTTTTCAAAGTATAAGTATTTTTAGAAAAATGGTCATTAAATGATTTTGTTGTAACAAAAATGTTTAACTTCATATGTTTCACTAATGTTTCACTTATGCCGTATGATTTTGAATACAAACCAAGGTATTTACAGTTCATAGTCTTAAAGAAGAACTCGATCCAAGAAGATGGCAATTTGAATCAACGAAAACGGATTTGTAACGAAGAAACTATGACCGAAACAAAATTGGTTATCCTAGATCATTTCAACTACGGGATCAATTGGAAAAAAATGATATAAATCACATATTTCTAAGATAACATGATATTTTATATATATGTACTTATAATTCAATTTTATATGGTTCAGGATCACCCGTAAACAACACGAGAAGATTAATCATAAGATCCCATGATTGTACGCAACACGTCATTTGACAACACCGGTACTTTATGTACGCAACACGTCATTTGACAACACCGGTACCATGGGTCAAGATTAATCTCGACCAATACATATACGAGGGGGTTTTATTTATTTCGTTGGGGGTTTTATTTATTTCATTGCGGGTATATTAAACATCTAAAAATGAACCATTAAAATTGAATTACTAACATCGGACTGCTAACTACGGACTAAGGAATTATTCAAAGTATTAAAAGTATAACAAGTATATATTTATAACGTTTGTTTAAAAATGAAAACATATTGATATATTATATGTGGATAGGTTCGTGATATCAACCGGAAGACCGAGTCAAATTATATATATCATCAAGACAAGAGTGAGTATATAGTCCCATTTTTAAACTCTAAATATTTCGGGATGAGAATACATGTATTTTATGTTTTACGATATGGACACAAGTAACTGAAAAATATGTTCTACGTTGAGTTGTACCACTGGCATACTTCCCTGTAGCTTGGTAACTAATATTTACAGCGGTATTGTAAACGCGAATCCTGTTGATAGATCTATCGGGCCTGACAACCCCAACCGGACTGGACGACCAGTATTCAACGGTTGCACAGTACTTCGTTTTGTGACTACACTTGGTACAGTGTAGTAAGATTTCATATTAAAGGGAATATGCGACGTGAAAATGTTAAGTATGGTTACCAAGTGCTCAACCACTTAGAATATTTTTATTGAAATGTTTATATACGAAATCTTGTGGTCTATATATATATATTGCTGCGCACTAAACCTATATCTCACCAACTTTATGTTGACGTTTTTAAACATGTTTATTCTCAGGTGATAATTAAAGCTTCCGCTGCATTATGTTGAATCTAAGCAGGATCATGCGTACTCATATTTGTGTCAAAAATAAAACTGCATATCCTAGGACGTGTGTTGTAAAATATGCTAGAAATCGTGTTGTTATTATCATTTGTAAAGTTTGTAAGTCGAAGATTATCGTTAAACGATAATCATCTTTTTATTGTCTAAAGCTTGTAACAAAAATAATGGTTTGGTTTGTAATGTATAATATATGCAGTTTTCCTTTTTAAAAATGTCGCATATAGAGGTCAATACCTCGCAATGAAATCATACGTTATCTAACACGTTCTTAAATACTTAAGACTTATAATGTTTATACATATATCGTATAAGTAATGTATTTACTCACTTTTAAGACTTAAATACATAAAATCATATAAGTGTATTCACAAAAGATAGCTATATTTGAATCCTCATTCCATTTTTCACAAAATTTCTATACGTATATCTAGAGTATAAGTACTCGTATCATACCTAGCTTCTATACGTATTTACTAATAGTACATACATGTCAAATCACTACCTAACCAGCCATTGTACATGCCCTTAGGGCTAGGTAATTGTATTTGGATGCAATTATGACTAAATACATAAAATGATTAATTGAAATTTTGTACATATATACACCATAATCACGTTTTTTATGGTGTATATATGTATCATCACTTTGTTTCATTTTACTTCAATATTTTAGCCAAAACACACACATACTTTGAAGCCTTAAAACCCTTAATCAATTCAGCAAAGTTTTCAAGAAGATCTAGCTTCAAAAACCATACTAAAACACCATAAGAAAACCATACAAAAACACTTCAAGAAAACCCTCCAAGAACACCAACTTACTTCCAATCTTTCATCCACTTCTATCATCCTTTTGATTCTAGCTTCTTACTCCTCTTTTACAGCAAACTTATCCAAGGAACTTGAGGTAGAAACTATGTTCATAACCTTATTCGATTCATATATATATAGCTATCTTATTTTGTGGTACAAAAGTTTAACAACAAGAACATAGTTTGAATGTTTTCAAACATGTTTGCAAACTAAATAGATCCTTCTAACTTAACTTTTAAAATACTTCAAGACCTGTAATATAACTTAAATATATGCTAATTTAATAAGGTAAAACTTGGTTTTTCAAAGTATAAGTATTTTTAGAAAAATGGTCATTAAATGATTTTTTTTGTAACAAAATGTTTAACTTCATATGTTTCACTAATGTTTCACTTATGCCGTATGATTTTGAATACAAACCAAGGTATTTACAGTTCATAGTCTTAAAGAAGAACTCGATCCAAGAAGATGGCAATTTGAATCAACGAAAACGGACTTGTAACGAAGAAACTATGACCGAAACAAAATTGGTTATCCTAGATCATTTCAACTACGGGATCAATTGGAAAAAAAAGATATAAATCACATATTTCTAAGATAACATGATATTTTATATATATGTACTCATAATTCAATTTCATATGGTTCAGGATCACCCGTAAACAACACGAGAAGATTAATCATAAGATCCCATGATTGTACGCAACACGTCATTTGACAACACCGGTACTTTATGTACGCAACACGTCATTTGACAACACCGGTACCATGGGTCAAGATTAATCTCGACCAATACATATACGATGGGGGTTTTATTTATTTCATTGGGGGTTTATTAAACAACTAAATATGAACCATTAAAATTGAATTACTAACATCGGACTGCTAACTACGGACTAAGGAATTATTAAAAGTATTAAAAGTATTATAAGTATTCTAAGTGGTTGAGCACTTGGTAACCATACTTAACAATTAATCACGTCGCATATTCCCTTTAATATGAAATCTTACTACACTGTACCAAGTGTAGTCACAAAACGAAGTACTGTGCAACCGTTGAATACTGGTCGTCCAGTCCGGTTGGGGTTGTCAGGCCCGATAGATCTATCAACAGGATTCGCGTTTACAATACCGCTGTAAATAACAGTTACCAAGCTACAGGGAAGTATGCCAGTGGTACAACTCAACGTAGAATATATTTTTCAGTTACTTGTGTCCATAACGTAAAACATAAAATACATGTATTCTCATCCCGAAATATTTAGAGTTTAAAAGTGGGACTATATACTCACTGTTGTCTCGAAGATATATATATTTTTGACTTGGTCTTCCGGTTGATATCACGAACCTATCCATATATAATATATCAATATATTTTCATTTTAAACAAACATCTCGTATATATATTTATAATACTTTTAATACTTTGAATAATTCCTTAGTCCGTAGTTAGCGTTTCGATGTTAGTAATTCAATTTTAATGGTTCATTTTTAGATGTTTAATATACCCGCAATAAATAAACCCCCAACGAAATAAATAAAACTCCCATAAAACCCCATCGTATATGTGTTGGTCGAGATTAATCTTGACCCATGGTACCGGTGTTGTCAAATGACGTGTTGCGTACATAAAGTACCGGTGTTGTCAAATGACGTGTTGCGTACAATCATGGGATCTTATGATTAATCTTCTCGTGTTGTTTACGGGTGATCCTGAACCATATGAAATTGAATTATGAGTACATATATATAAAATATCATGTTATCTTAGAAATATGTGATTTATATCTTTTTTTTCCAATTGATCCCGTAGTTGAAATGATCTAGTATAACCAATTTTGTTTCGGTCATAGTTTCTTCGTTACAAGTCCGTTTTCGTTGATTCAAATTGCCATCTTCTTGGATCGAGTTCTTCTTTAAGACTATGAACTGTAAATACCTTGGTTTGTATTCAAAATCATACGGCATAAGTGAAACATTAGTGAAACATATGAAGTTAAACATTTTGTTACAAAAAAAATCATTTAATGACCATTTTTCTAAAAATACTTATACTTTGAAAAACCAAGTTTTACCTTATTAAATTAGCATATATTTAAGTTATATTACAGGTCTTGAAGTATTTTAAAAGTTAAGTTAGAAGGATCTATTTAGTTTGCAAACATGTTTGAAAACATTCAAACTATGTTCTTGTTGTTAAACTTTTGTACCACAAAATAAGATAGCTATATATATATGAATCGAATAAGGTTATGAACATAGTTTCTACCTCAAGTTCCTTGGATAAGTTTGCTGTAAAAGAGGAGTAAGAAGCTAGAATCAAAAGGATGATAGAAGTGGATGAAAGATTGGAAGTAAGTTGGTGTTCTTGGAGGGTTTTCTTGAAGTGTTTTTGTATGGTTTTCTTATGGTGTTTTAGTATGGTTTTTGAAGCTAGATCTTCTTGAAAACTTTGCTGAATTGATTAAGGGTTTTAAGGCTTCAAAGTATGTGTGTGTTTTGGCTAAAATATTGAAGTAAAATGAAACAAAGTGATGATACATATATACACCATAAAAAACGTGATTATGGTGTATATATGTACAAAATTTCAATTAATCATTTTATGTATTTAGTCATAATTGCATCCAAATACAATTACCTAGCCCTAAGGGCATGTACAATGGCTGGTTAGGTAGTGATTTGACATGTATGTACTATTAGTAAATACGTATAGAAGCTAGGTATGATACGAGTACTTATACTCTAGATATACGTATAGAAATTTTGTGAAAAATGGAATGAGGATTCAAATATAGCTATCTTTTGTGAATACACTTATATGATTTTATGTATTTAAGTCTTAAAAGTGAGTAAATACATTACTTATACGATATATGTATAAACATTATAAGTCTTAAGTATTTATGTCAAATAACGTTACGTATAGTTATCGTTTTGAAAACTTAAGTTAGTAGTTTCAAAATATACTTATAACTTATAGTTTTTGATACAAAATAAGATATTAAAACATTCATTAATCATGTTAAATATGTATATATACATATATATACGCAAACGTATAATTATCATATATTGTATAGTTCGTGATATCGTCGGTCAAACTAGACGGTCAAACGTTGTGTAAAACTCTTTTCGGAAATATAAATCTCGACAATTTGGATTACTTATCATGTTGGTAAGTTTTAATTTATATTAATCTTATAAGTATAGAACGATCGAAAAAAAATGCGGGTCAACTTTAGGGTTTTTGCTTATCGTGTCGGAACCATATAGAGATTAGAGTTTAAATTTGGTCGGAAATTTCCGGGTCGTTACAGTACCCATCCGTTAAAGAAATTTCGTCCTCGAAATTTGGTAGAGGTTGTCATAAATAACCATAGGAATGTTTTCATGACGAATATGAGGTAATAATGAAATTTTATCATTATTGAAAGATTTAGATAAAACGATTTGGTTATGTGAGACGCACGAGCGAAGCTATCACAAAAAAAAAAATGAAATGAGTAAATATGGAATCGTTTTTAATCGATGACGTGGTTTAGAATTGATTTCCGGGATTTAAGGGATTTAGGAAAAATCTTACGTAATAAGATTTGGTTATTCGGCGATCAGAATCTTCTTTGATTTAATGCGGTAATCTGTTTCGATTTCTCTGTCGGATATTTCACTATAAATCCACCCCTTCGTTTCCTTATTTTTCACAACTCGCATCTTCTACTCTTTCTCCTTAATTCCTACTTTAAGGTATCCTTTGAAATGCTTCATCCCGTTCTGATTTTTGTTATACTTCTAACTTTTATATCTTTCATTCTTCTCTTCCATCTACCGCCAGAAGAATCTATTCACTTTTATGATTTTCTTGGAATTATAATGTTTCTAATTCTCCCGTGTCTTTACGTCGCCATACGTATTGATATACATGGTTTGTAGTTTCTGGGTGGTTGTTGGGTTTGATATCTTTCCTTATACTTCGATGCTCCTGCTTCTGTTTTCCATAATCATTGTCATCCATAGTTAATATTCTCTCCTATTTGCTGTGATCTATACCCCAATTTCTATTTTGGGACTTTGTCCCTTCGTTTCTTCTTCCCGTCCTTGAGTCAAGCGATCAATAGTTCGGAATTCGTAGGTATAAAATTTGGAATGAACCTAGCTATTGGTTTTAGAATAAAATTGTAATGGCACGATCTTGATTCGTTAAATTACTCGAATATTCCGGAAAAATAGAACTATCAAGGTGATACGTTCTAATATGTTTGGAGACTTGATAGAATGTAAGAGCCGTGTAACATGGCACATGATGACGGTACTGTGAATCATCACATTCCATTAGAAACTTAACATGACTTACTGTAATATAATGAAGTTGATCAAGTTTCATTATATTATACTAATTCATGTATCAGTTCCCAACACTACTTCAAAACATTCCTATTTTAAACTTGAAGGTTTTAGAACTTAGAAACTAACACAGTTTCTTTCATTAGGAAATGGCGCGATTGAATCGAATGACGGAACAAGAACTCGAGGAACTCATCAACCAGCGAGTGAACGACAGAATGTTATGGGTTGAGGCTGCAAGAGCTGCTGCAGTTAATCCAAATCCTCGTGTAGGATGCTCCTACAAGACGTTCCAAGCTTGCAAGCCTTCATCATTCAGTGGAACGGAAGGGCCGATCGGTTTAACCCGATGGATAGAAAAGATGGAGACGGTGTTCAAAATCAGCGGTTGTGATGAAAAAGACATGACCAAGTTTGCATCATGCACTTTACAAGATAGTGCACTCACATGGTGGAAGAATTATGTGAAGGCGGTAGGAGGAGATGTAGCTTATGATACTCCATGGGAAGAATTCAAAGCAATGATAATCACCGAGTATTGTCCAAGGAATGAGGTTATTAAGTTAGAAGATGAGTTACGAAGTTTGAAGGTGGTTGGTACTGAAATCACCAACTACAATCAGCGATTCATGGAATTGGTTTTACTATGTCCTGAATTGGTTCCAACCGAAGCACGGAAGATTGAAATGTACAAAGGTGGTTTGCCCAAAAAGGTCAAGGCAAACGTTACGGCGTCGAAACCTAAGACAATTCATGAAGCTATAACCATGGCAAACGAGCTAATGGATCAGGTCATCATGGATAAGAAAGTATCCAATACTGATGTGAAGGTATCAGGTAACAAAAGAAAGTGGAATGGAAATTATGATCGAGGTAACCAACAACAATCTTTTAAGAAACAAGAAAACACGCAAGGTGCGGGTAGTGGTTTAAGCTTTGGTTATAAAGGACAAAATCCTTTATGCAACCGTTGCCACAAACATCACTTTGGTTACTGTAGTGTGTTATGCACCAAGTGTAATCGACAAGGTCATCTTGCGGAAGATTGTAAGGCTCTCGTTACAAATGGCAACAAGACTCCTGCCACCAACGCAAATAGAACTGCTTTGGCTACCATTACTTGTTTTGGTTGTGGAAAACAAGGTCACTATAAGAGTCAGTGCCCGAATCAGAATGGCGGACCTGCACGTGGAAGAGCGTTTGTTATTAATGCTAGAGAGGCACGAGAAGACCCGGAGCTTGTTACGGGTACGTTTACCATTAATAACTTATCAGCATCTATTTTATTTGATACTGGCGCCGATAGAAGTTACGTGTGTATAAATTTTTACACTAAATTGAATTGTTCATCATTACCTCTAGATGCTAAGTACATGATTGAGTTAGCTAATGGTAAACTAATTAAAGCCGATAAAATTTGTCGTGATTGTAAGATAAATTTAGCCGGAGAAACATTTAAGATTGATTTGATACCCGTAGAATTAGGAAGTTTTGATGTAATAGTCGGCATGGACTGGATGTCCAAAGTAGGAGCGGAAGTTGTTTGTGCCAAGAAGGCAATTCGTATTCCTGGTAAGGATAAAATGCCGGTGATGATTTACGGAGAGAAGGGTGATTCAAAGCTAAAACTCATTAGCTGTTTGAAAGCCAAAAAGTGTTTAGAAAAGGGATGTTACGCTATTTTAGCACATGTTAATAAAGTCGAAAAGGAAGAGAAGTGCATCAATGACGTGCCTGTGGCAAGAGATTTTCCCGAAGTTTTTCCGGAAGAATTGCCGGGATTACCTCCATTTAGATCGGTAGAATTTCAAATAGATTTAGTACCAGGAGCTGCACCAGTGGCTCGTGCTCCATATAGACTTGCACCGTCTGAGTTAAAAGAACTTCAAAGTCAGTTAAAAGAATTACTGGACCGTGGATTCATACGACCGAGTACTTCACCGTGGGGAGCTCCAATTTTGTTTGTTAAGAAGAAAGATGGATCTTTTAGGATGTGTATAGACTATCGTGAATTAAATAAGTTAACTATCAAGAATCGATATCCACTACCGAGAATTGATGACTTATTTGATCAACTGCAAGGATCATGTATTTATTCGAAAATCGACTTAAGATCGGGCTATCATCAACTACGCGTCAAAGAAGAGGACATTCCGAAAACTGCTTTTCGGACACGTTATGGTCATTACGAATTTTTGGTTATGCCGTTTGGATTGACGAATGCGCCAGCTGTATTTATGGACCTCATGAATCGAGTTTGTAGTCCGTATTTAGATAAGTTTGTTATCGTTTTCATTGATGATATTCTTATCTATTCCAAGAGTGAGCAAGAGCATGAAGAGCATTTAAGGTTGATATTGGAGTTGTTAAGAAAAGAACAGCTATATGCTAAATTTTCCAAGTGTGCTTTTTGGTTGAAAGAAGTGCAATTTCTTGGCCATGTTGTTAATAGCGAAGGAATTCAGGTTGATCCAGCAAAAACTGAAGCTATTGAAAAATGGGAGACTCCTAAGACACCAACGCAGATACGCCAATTTTTGGGTTTAGCCGGTTATTATAGAAGGTTTATTCAAGATTTTTCCCGAATAGCTAAGCCGTTGACAGCATTAACGCAAAAAGGGAAGAAATATGAATGGACTTCAGAGCAGGAGAACGCATTTCAAATACTGAAAAAGAAGTTAACTACGGCGCCTATTTTATCATTACCTGAAGGGAACGATGATTTTGAAATATATTGTGACGCTTCGCGACAAGGTTTTGGTTGTGTTCTTATGCAACGAAAGAAAGTAATTGCATTTGCATCCCGACAATTGAAGATTCATGAGCGGAATTATACGACGCATGATCTAGAATTGGGAGCAGTCGTGTTTGCATTGAAAATGTGGAGACACTACTTGTATGGGGTTAAATTCACTGTGTTTACTGATCATAAAAGCCTTCAACATATTTTCGATCAAAAACAATTGAACATGAGGCAACGTAGGTGGGTCGAGTTAATAAACGACTATGATTGTGAAATTCGTTATCATCCCGGAAAGGCGAACGTGGTGGCCGATGCTTTAAGCAGAAAGGAACGAGAACCAATTCGAGTACGAGCGATGAACATAAAAATTCGCATGAATCTCAACTCACAAATCAAAGAAGTTCAACGAGAAGCACTTACTAAAGAAAATATAGGAAATGAAATAATGAAAAAGTATGAGAAGCAACTCGTTATACGGGAAGATGGAATTCGATATTTTGCAAACCGTATTTGGGTACCGAAGTTGGGTGGATTAAGGAAGTTGATATTGAACGAGGCACATAAGACAAGATATTCGATACATCCTGGAGTTGGAAAGATGTACCAAGATCTTAAGACGCATTATTGGTGGCCTAATTTGAAGACAGACGTTGCAACATATGTTGGGGAATGTTTAACTTGTTCCAAAGTCAAAGCAGAACATCAAAAGCCGTCAGGGTTACTTCAACAACCAGAAATCCCAGAATGGAAATGGGATGGTATTACCATGGATTTCATCACGAAGTTACCAAAGACTGCCTGGGGGTACGACACCATTTGGGTGATTGTTGATCGTCTCACCAAGTCTGCACATTTCTTGCCTATAAAGGAAACAGATAGAATGGAGAAACTATTACGATTGTATATAAAGGAAGTTGTTTCAAGGCATGGAATACCTATTTCCATTATATCCGATCGTGATAGTAGATTTACCTCAAAGTTTTGGCAATCACTACAGGAGGCACTAGGAACTCGGTTGGATATGAGTACCGCATATCATCCACAAACCGATGGACAGAGTGAAAGAACGATTCAGACTCTCGAAGACATGCTCAGGGCATGTGTGATCGATTTTGGAAACGGATGGGATAAATACCTACCGTTAGCAGAATTCTCGTATAATAATAGTTATCATGCGAGCATTGGAGCTGCGCCATTCGAAGCATTGTACGGAAGGAAGTGTAGATCTCCTATCTGTTGGAATGAAGTAGGAGATCGACATTTAACTGGTCCCGAGATCATACATGAAACGACTGAGAAGATAGTGCAAATCAAGGAGAGATTGAAAACAGCCCGTAGTCGCCAAAAGAGCTACGCCGATGTTCGAAGGAAACCATTAGAGTTTCAGGTCGGGGACATGGTTATGCTAAAGGTGTCACCTTGGAAAGGTGTAATACGTTTCGGCAAAAGGGGTAAACTGAACCCAAGGTACGTAGGCCCGTTCAAGATCATCGAACGCATTGGACCGGTAGCTTATCGACTCGAGTTACCGCAACAACTCGCTGGAGTACATAATACCTTTCACGTCTCAAACCTGAAGAAGTGTCTTGCAAAGGAAGACCTCACCATTCCTCTTGAAGAAATTCATGTCGACGAGAAACTACAATTCGTCGAAGAACCAATCGAAATCATGGACCGTGAAGTTAAACAGCTCAAACAGAGTAATATACCGATTGTTAAGGTTCGTTGGAATGCTAGAAGAGGTCCCGAGTTTACTTGGGAACGAGAGGATCAGATGAAACGAAAGTATCCGCATTTGTTTCTCGATGACGCAAAATAGGTACAATTTTAAAATTTCGGGACGAAATTTATTTAACGGGGAGGTAATGTAACGACCCGCACTTTTTCGATCGTTATATACTTATAAGATTAATATTTACATAAATTAAACCTTACCAACATGATAAGCAATCCAAATTGTCGAGACTGATATTTCCGAAAAGAGTTTTACACAACGTTTGACCGTCTAGTTTGACCGATGATATCACGAACCATACAATATATGATAATTATACGTTTGTGTATATATATGTATATATACATATTTAACATGATTAAAGAATGTTTTAATACCTCATTTTATATTAATAACAACAAGTTATATGTGTATTTTGAAACTACTAACTTAAGTTTTCAAAACGATAACAATACGTAACGTTATTTGACATATATACTTAAGACTTATAATGTTATACATATATTGTATAAGTAATGTATTTAATTACTTTTAAAGAACTTAAATACATAAAACCATATAAGTGTATTCACAAAAGATAGCTATATTTGAATCCTCATTTCATTTTTCACAAAATTTCTATACGTATACCTAGAGTATTTGTACTCGTATCATACCTAGCTCCTATACGTATTTACTAATAGTAAATACACATCAAAATCACCACCTAACCAGCCATTATTCATGCCCTTAGAGCTAGGTAATTACTTTTGGATGATTACTTGACTAATTACCAAAAATACAAACTAAAATTTTGTCATGTTATCCTTAAAGATCACATTTTTAGGAGTATATATGTATCATCATTTTTGATTCATTTTTACTTCAATCTCTTAACTAAAAACACACACTCTTTCTTACTCTCTAAACTCCATAACAATCCAGCAAAGTTCCATAAAGATCTAGCTTCAAAAACCATACTAAAACACCATACAAAAACCATACAAAAACACTTCAAGAAAACCCTCCAAGAACACCAACTTACTTCCAATCTTTCATCCACTTCCATCACCCTTTTGATTCTAGCTTTTTACTTCTCTTTTACAGCAAACTTATCCAAGGAACTTGAGGTAGAATCTATGTTCATAACCTTATTCGATTCATATATATATAGCTATCTTATTTTGTGGTACAAAAGTTTAACAACAAGAACATAGTTTGAATGTTTTCAAACTTGTTTGCAAACTAAATAGATCCTTCTAACTTAACTTTTAAAATACTTCAAGACCTGTAATATAACTTATGTATATGCTAATTTAACAAGGTAAAACTTGGTTTTTCAAAGTATAAGTATTTTTAGAAAAATGGTCATTAAATGATTTTGTTGTAACAAAAATGTTTAACTTCATATGTTTCACTAATGTTTCACTTATGCCGTATGATTTTGAATACAAACCAAGGTATTTACAGTTCATAGTCTTAAAGAAGAACTCGATCCAAGAAGATGGCAATTTGAATCAACGAAAACGGATTTGTAACGAAGAAACTATGACCGAAACAAAATTGGTTATCCTAGATCATTTCAACTACGGGATCAATTGGAAAAAAATGATATAAATCACATATTTCTAAGATAACATGATATTTTATATATATGTACTTATAATTCAATTTTATATGGTTCAGGATCACCCGTAAACAACACGAGAAGATTAATCATAAGATCCCATGATTGTACGCAACACGTCATTTGACAACACCGGTACTTTATGTACGCAACACGTCATTTGACAACACCGGTACCATGGGTCAAGATTAATCTCGACCAATACATATACGAGGGGGTTTTATTTATTTCGTTGGGGGTTTTATTTATTTCATTGCGGGTATATTAAACATCTAAAAATGAACCATTAAAATTGAATTACTAACATCGGACTGCTAACTACGGACTAAGGAATTATTCAAAGTATTAAAAGTATAACAAGTATATATTTATAACGTTTGTTTAAAAATGAAAACATATTGATATATTATATGTGGATAGGTTCGTGATATCAACCGGAAGACCGAGTCAAAATATATATATCATCAAGACAAGTGTGAGTATATAGTCCCATTTTTAAACTCTAAATATTTCGGGATGAGAATACATGTATTTTATGTTTTACGATATGGACACAAGTAACTGAAAAATATGTTCTACGTTGAGTTGTACCACTGGCATACTTCCCTGTAGCTTGGTAACTAATATTTACAGCGGTATTGTAAACGCGAATCCTGTTGATAGATCTATCGGGCCTGACAACCCCAACCGGACTGGACGACCAGTATTCAACGGTTGCACAGTACTTCGTTTTGTGACTACACTTGGTACAGTGTAGTAAGATTTCATATTAAAGGGAATATGCGACGTGAAAATGTTAAGTATGGTTACCAAGTGCTCAACCACTTAGAATATTTTTATTGAAATGTTTATATACGAAATCTTGTGGTCTATATATATATATTGCTGCGCACTAAACCTATATCTCACCAACTTTATGTTGACGTTTTTAAACATGTTTATTCTCAGGTGATAATTAAAGCTTCCGCTGCATTATGTTGAATCTAAGCAGGATCATGCGTACTCATATTTGTGTCAAAAATAAAACTGCATATCCTAGGACGTGTGTTGTAAAATATGCTAGAAATCGTGTTGTTATTATCATTTGTAAAGTTTGTAAGTCGAAGATTATCGTTAAACGATAATCATCTTTTTATTGTCTAAAGCTTGTAACAAAAATAATGGTTTGGTTTGTAATGTATAATATATGCAGTTTTCCTTTTTAAAAATGTCGCATATAGAGGTCAATACCTCGCAATGAAATCATACGTTATCTAACACGTTCTTATGGTTAAGGACGGGTTATGACATGTGGACTGAAAGGATCCGAAACTAATCATCCGGACGATGTCCATATTGATTACAAACGAATTACAACAGTTGATAACATCGCGAGGTACTTGACCTCTATATGATACATTTTACAAACGTTGCATTTATTCTTAAAAGGCAATCTATCTTTACATAAAAAAATTAATAAACTCGTCAAACATTTCTCGATATCCAAATGACCTAAACTGTCATTTACTTAATAAATGTCTTTAATGATCTTCAATGACTCGAATGCAACGTTCTTGTATCATGGCTTAAATGGTCCCAACTAGTATACTTAATATGAGCTAACGCACAGCGGAAGTCTTAATTCATACCTGAGAATAACATGCTTTAAAACGTCAACATAAAGTTGGTGAGATATATAGGTTTGATGCTAGCAGCGATATAACGATGGACCACAAGATTTCATATATAAACATTTTAATAAAAATATTCTAAGTGGTTGAGCACTTGGTAACCATACTTAACATTTAATCACGTCGCATATTCCCTTTAATATGAAATCTTACTACACCGTACCAAGTGTAGTCACAAAACGAAGTACTGTGCAACCGTTGAATACTGGTCGTCCAGTCCGGTTGGGGTTGTCAGGCCCGATAGATCTATCAACAGGATTCGCGTTTACAATACCGCTGTAAATATTAGTTACCAAGCTACAGGGAAGTATGCCAGTGGTACAACTCAACGTAGAATATATTTTTTTCAGTTACTTGTGTCCATAATGTAAAACATAAAATACATGTATTCTCATCCCGAAATATTTAGAGTTTAAAAGTGGGACTATATACTCACTGTTGTCTCGAAGATATATATATTTTTGACTTGGTCTTCCGGTTGATATCACGAACCTATCCATATATAATATATCAATATATTTTCATTTTAAACAAACATCTCGTATATATATTTATAATACTTTTAATACTTTGAATAATTCCTTAGTCCGTAGTTAGCGTTTCGATGTTAGTAATTCAATTTTAATGGTTCATTTTTAGATGTTTAATATACCCGCAATAAATAAACCCCCAACGAAATAAATAAAACTCCCATAAAACCCCATCGTATATGTGTTGGTCGAGATTAATCTTGACCCATGGTACCGGTGTTGTCAAATGACGTGTTGCGTACATAAAGTACCGGTGTTGTCAAATGACGTGTTGCGTACAATCATGGGATCTTATGATTAATCTTCTCGTGTTGTTTACGGGTGATCCTGAACCATATGAAATTGAATTATGAGTACATATATATAAAATATCATGTTATCTTAGAAATATGTGATTTATATCTTTTTTTTCCAATTGATCCCGTAGTTGAAATGATCTAGGATAACCAATTTTGTTTTGGTCATAGTTTCTTCGTTACAAGTCCGTTTTCGTTGATTCAAATTGCCATCTTCTTGGATCGAGTTCTTCTTTAAGACTATGAACTGTAAATACCTTGGTTTGTATTCAAAATCATACGGCATAAGTGAAACATTAGTGAAACATATGAAGTTAAACATTTTGTTACAAAAAAAAAAAATCATTTAATGACCATTTTTCTAAAAATACTTATACTTTGAAAAACCAAGTTTTACCTTATTAAATTAGCATATATTTAAGTTATATTACAGGTCTTGAAGTATTTTAAAAGTTAAGTTAGAAGGATCTATTTAGTTTGCAAACAAGTTTGAAAACATTCAAACTATGTTCTTGTTGTTAAACTTTTGTACCACAAAATAAGATAGCTATATATATATGAATCGAACAAGGTTATGAACATAGATTCTACCTCAAGTTCCTTGGATAAGTTTGCTGTAAAAGAGGAGTAAGAAGCTAGAATCAAAAGGGTGATAGAAGTGGATGAAAGATTGGAAGTAAGTTGGTGTTCTTGGAAGGTTTTCTTGAAGTGTTTTTGTATGGTTTTCTTATGGTGTTTATGTAAGGTTTTTGAAGCTAGATCTTCTTAGAACTTTACTGAATTGTTGAAGGTGTTTAAGGGTTATAAGTGTGTGTGTTTTAGCTAGGAGATTGAAGTAGTAAATGAATCAAAATGATGATACATATATACTCCTAAAAATGTGATCTTTAAGGATAACATGACAAAATTTTAGTTTGTAATCTTATGTATTTGTCAAACAATAATACAAAAGCAATTACCTTATACCTAGGGTAGTAACAAGGGCTGGTTAGGTGGTGATTTGATGTGTATATACCAATAGTAAATACGTATAGAAGCTAGGTATGATACGAGTACAAATACTCTAGATATACGTATAGAAATTTTGTGAAAAATGGAATGAGGATTCAAATATAGCTATCTTTTGTGAATACACTTATATGATTTTATGTATTTAAGTCTTAAAAGTGAGTAAATACATTACTTATACGATATATGTATAAACATTATAAGTCTTAAGTATTTATGTCAAATAACGTTACGTATAGTTATCGTTTTGAAAACTTAAGTTAGTAGTTTCAAAATATACTTATAACTTATAGTTTTTGATACAAAATAAGATATTAAAACATTCATTAATCATGTTAAATATGTATATATACATATATATACGCAAACGTATAATTATCATATATTGTATAGTTCGTGATATCGTCGGTCAAACTAGACGGTCAAACGTTGTGTAAAACTCTTTTCGGAAACATAAATCTCAACAATTTGGATTGCTTATCATGTTGGTAAGGTTTAATTTATGTAAATATTAATCTTATAAGTATAGAACGATCGAAAAAAAAATGCGGGTCAACTTTAGGGTTTTTGCTTATCGTGTCGGAACCATATAGAGATTAGAGTTTAAATTTGGTCGGAAATTTCCGGGTCGTTACAGTACCCATCCGTTAAAGAAATTTCGTCCTCGAAATTTGGTAGAGGTTGTCATAAATAACCATAGGAATGTTTTCATGACGAATATGAGGTAATAATGAAATTTTATCATTATTGAAAGATTTAGATAAAACGATTTGGTTATGTGAGACGCACGAGCGAAGCTATCACAAAAAAAAAATGAAATGAGTAAATATGGAATCGTTTTTAATCGATGACGTGGTTTAGAATTGATTTCCGGGATTTAAGGGATTTAGGAAAAATCTTACGTAATAAGATTTGGTTATTCGGCGATCAGAATCTTCTTTGATTTAATGCGGTAATCTGTTTCGATTTCTCTGTCGGATATTTCACTATAAATCCACCCCTTCGTTTCCTTATTTTTCACAACTCGCATCTTCTACTCTTTCTCCTTAATTCCTACTTTAAGGTATCCTTTGAAATGCTTCATCCCGTTCTGATTTTTGTTATACTTCTAACTTTTATATCTTTCATTCTTCTCTTCCATCTACCGCCAGAAGAATCTATTCACTTTTATGATTTTCTTGGAATTATAATGTTTCTAATTCTCCCGTGTCTTTACGTCGCCATACGTATTGATATACATGGTTTGTAGTTTCTGGGTGGTTGTTGGGTTTGATATCTTTCCTTATACTTCGATGCTCCTGCTTCTGTTTTCCATAATCATTGTCATCCATAGTTAATATTCTCTCCTATTTGCTGTGATCTATACCCCAATTTCTATTTTTGGGACTTTGTCCCTTCGTTTCTTCTTCCCGTCCTTGAGTCAAGCGATCAATAGTTCGGAATTCGTAGGTATAAAATTTGGAATGAACCTAGCTATTGGTTTTAGAGTAAAATTGTAATGGCACGATCTTGATTCGTTAAATTACTCGAATATTCCGGAAAAATAGAACTATCAAGGTGATACGTTCTAATATGTTTGGAGACTTGATAGAATGTAAGAGCCGTGTAACATGGCACATGATGACGGTACTGTGAATCATCACATTCCATTAGAAACTTAACATGACTTACTGTAATATAATGAAGTTGATCAAGTTTCATTATATTATACTAATTCATGTATCAGTTCCCAACACTACTTCAAAACATTCCTATTTTAAACTTGAAGGTTTTAGAACTTAGAAACTAACACAGTTTCTTTTATATTGTAACGCAGATATTACGGAGAAATACATGATTTTGGATAAGAACAGTTGTGAGAATATCTCCAGAAATATGGAGGATATGTATAACGAAAGATATGAAGATATCTTATAATATCTAAGATAAGATGATGATGAAGAATATCATCGGGAAAGGTTTAGGATAAGGGGTAGGTTTTTTTTTTTTTACTAATGGTTTCAGCAAGCACTGAATCGTTTGAATCCTTTGAAAGCAGATTCAGTTCTTGTGATTTATCTACATCCTCCTTCATACTTTGCTCAATCCGTTTTCCAGTTCCAACTCTCCTCTTTTTCTAAGCTTTACCAATACAATGTACTTCATCATTAAACTTTTGACTGTTAAAGTCGTTTACAGTTTTTTTTTTTTTCTGCTTCTTCAGCATTTCAAGAACTACTTCATAGTCCAGGATGTTTTTCAGAACTTCACATTCGAAAAATGTAATTCTTAGGGATAGTCGTTCTCGGTATAACTGGGAGAATTTCTACGAGATTTTCAAAATACTGATTGCGGGTTTCGCCAAAGAGATAACGAGTTGCTGGTACGTCTGCTGATGATGTTGTGAAAAAGGTTCTCCGGTAACAACGTCGAAAGGACAAAGTATAAATATCGAGATTATAATAGGAGTAGTCTCACTGAGAAGTCGAAGTGGAGCTGTGACAAAATTAGCTTCTTGAAAAGGAATCGTATGATTGTTTTTGATAATGAATGATAAGGAATTCGACGCGGATACGTTTTAACTATAACTTCGGTTTCGAAAATTTTTCAGGTGCATCACTGTATGCATAAATCTTTCTTCCGTAAACGAGGTGCGGCTGGTTCAACTTCTCGATCGAGGTGTTTTCAAGAATCATGAAAAGATTTGAATGAGGATTATAATTGTCGAAGTACAAATGAGGTTTAGGATGAAATCAAGTGGCAAAATTGAAGAATTGTTTAGTTTCATATGTTATAATTAACATTTTATTTCATTTTAATTGTCCAATGTTTCTTCTTTATGCCACTTGTTGGATTTGGATAGGTAAAAAAAAAAATTCAAATATGAAATTTAAATGGAAATGGTTATTCTAGGGTGAACGGATACGTATATCGATGGTTGTAAGTAAAATAACAAATGACCGTTGAATCAGATTCAAGAATGTACAATATAACTTATTAATGTGAATTCTAAATATTCCTCGGGTACTACCCACCCGTTAAAATATTTTCATCATTATTAGTTTGTACGAAGGAATTTTTAATTACTATCTTTATGAAAATATACTTGCATATATATTTTCTTCAGAGATAATCATAGATTTAATGAGTCAATAAGATAATAAACTCATTTGATTTATCGTTAATTCTAGATTACATAATCTCTAAGACTTTAGAAATTACATAATCGTCATACGATACGTAAAGCGAAGATAATCGATGTAGAACGATATATAGAACGAAGATCATACTCGAAGTACAGATATTGAGTCGTGTGATGTTGATATTCGAGATACAGATTGTGATGTTGAGATTTTGGGGGTGACAAGAGTACTGTCGGCGTTGATGATGGTGGTATAGATTATGCTGCTGGTGCTGCTGCTGGTGTTTGTAACCTTCGCACCGTATTTTCTAAAGCCACTACCCGAGCGCGAAGCTCGTTGACTTCTTCTATTATACCGGGATGATTGACGGTTGGAACGAGCGAATGAACAAGATTCGAAATATGGGATAGTATGTAATCATGACGAGATACTCTAGAAATGAGCGAGAAAATGGTGATTCGAATAGGTTCGCCGGTAAGTGCTTCAGGTTCATCGTTAAGAGGACAATTTGGTGGATGGAATGGATCACCTTCTTCTTGCCTCCAGAGATTTAGTATATTACGAACCCATCCCCAATTCATCCAAAATAGATGATGGGAAATCGGTTGATCCATTCCGGTAACGCTGTTCTCGGAGCTCGAATGGAAATCCATATCGGCGAAGCTATCGAAGTCGGAGGAATTTGAGCTGGATGAAGAATCCATCTTGTATGGTCGGAGAAATGAATTTTTGGTTTGGAATAGATTATAGGAGTTGGGTTTGGTACTCTTCAATACATAATTTACATATGTATATATATAATATCAAAATCCCATGAATTACGGAGAATCTTTGAAATACGTCAGGCAATGTCTAGAGTAACAGATACGCTAGGATATGAATTTTTGTCTATACACTATCGATGCACTTAAATGCAATAAGACGTGTCTAGACTTAAGAATGATAAGCAGACAGTTCTCTAAGAATGATAAGCAGATGATTTCCGACTAGGATTGATAAGCAAAACTTTTGACAGGCAGACACGGTCAAAGTCCAGACTTACTTAATGTATCCTAACAACTACTAGTTAGACACACTAATGCAAGGCCTGGTTCGCTAAGACCAACGCTCTGATACCAACTGAAAGGATCCGAAACTAATCATCCGGACATCGTCCATATAGATTAAAAACGAATTACAATAGTTGATAACATCGCGAGGTACTTGACCTCTATATGATACATTTTACAAACGTTGCATTTATTTCTTAAAGGCAATCTATTATTACATCGAGAGTTGACATATTAGCCTAACATTTTATAACAACCAAATGATCTAATCTGCCATTTTCATAACAATAGTCTTTAATGAACTTCAATGACTCGAATGCAACGTCCTTGTATCATAGCTTAAATGGTCCCAAGTAGTATCCTTAACATGAACTAATGCACAGCGGAAGACTTAATTCGTACCTGAGAATAACATGCTTTAAAACGTCAACATAAAGTTGGTGAGATATATAGGTTTGATGCTAGCAGCGTTATAACAATGGACCACAAGATTTCGTATATAATCATTTCAATAAAAATATTCTAAGTGGTTGAGCACTTGGTAACCATACTTAACATTTAATCACGTCGCATATTCCCTTTAATATGAAATCTTACTACACCGTACCAAGTGTAGTCACAAAACGAAGTACTGTGCAACCGTTGAATACTGGTCGTCCAGTCCGGTTGGGGTTGTCAGGCCCGATAGATCTATCAACAGGATTCGCGTTTACAATACCGCTGTAAATATTAGTTACCAAGCTACAGGGAAGTATGCCAGTGGTACAACTCAACGTAGAATATATTTTTCAGTTACTTGTGTCCATAACGTAAAACATAAAATACATGTATTCTCATCCCGAAATATTTAGAGTTTAAAAGTGGGACTATATACTCACTCTTGTCTTGATGATATATATAATTTGACTCGGTCTTCCGGTTGATATCACGAACCTATCCACATATAATATATCAATATGTTTTCATTTTTAAACAAACGTTATAAATATATACTTGTTATACTTTTAATACTTTGAATAATTCCTTAGTCCGTAGTTAGCAGTCCGATGTTAGTAATTCAATTTTAATGGTTCATTTTTAGATGTTTAATATACCCGCAATGAAATAAATAAAACCCCCAACGAAATAAATAAAACCCCCTCGTATATGTATTGGTCGAGATTAATCTTGACCCATGGTACCGGTGTTGTCAAATGACGTGTTGCGTACATAAAGTACCGGTGTTGTCAAATGACGTGTTGCGTACAATCATGGGATCTTATGATTAATCTTCTCGTGTTGTTTACGGGTGATCCTGAACCATATAAAATTGAATTATAAGTACATATATATAAAATATCATGTTATCTTAGAAATATGTGATTTATATCATTTTTTTCCAATTGATCCCGTAGTTGAAATGATCTAGGATAACCAATTTTGTTTCGGTCATAGTTTCTTCGTTACAAATCCGTTTTCGTTGATTCAAATTGCCATCTTCTTGGATCGAGTTCTTCTTTAAGACTATGAACTGTAAATACCTTGGTTTGTATTCAAAATCATACGGCATAAGTGAAACATTAGTGAAACATATGAAGTTAAACATTTTTGTTACAACAAAATCATTTAATGACCATTTTTCTAAAAATACTTATACTTTGAAAAACCAAGTTTTACCTTGTTAAATTAGCATATACATAAGTTATATTACAGGTCTTGAAGTATTTTAAAAGTTAAGTTAGAAGGATCTATTTAGTTTGCAAACAAGTTTGAAAACATTCAAACTATGTTCTTGTTGTTAAACTTTTGTACCACAAAATAAGATAGCTATATATATATGAATCGAATAAGGTTATGAACATAGATTCTACCTCAAGTTCCTTGGATAAGTTTGCTGTAAAAGAGAAGTAAAAAGCTAGAATCAAAAGGGTGATGGAAGTGGATGAAAGATTGGAAGTAAGTTGGTGTTCTTGGAAGGTTTTCTTGAAGTGTTTTTGTATGGTTTTCTTATGGTGTTTTAGTATGGTTTTTGAAGCTAGATCTTTATGGAACTTTGCTGGATTGTTATGGAGTTTAGAGAGTAAGAAAGAGTGTGTGTTTTTAGTTAAGAGATTGAAGTAAAAATGAATCAAAAATGATGATACATATATACTCCTAAAAATGTGATCTTTAAGGATAACATGACAAAATTTTAGTTTGTATTTTTGTAATTAGTCAAGTAATCATCCAAAAGTAATTACCTAGCTCTAAGGGCATGAATAATGGCTGGTTAGGTGGTGATTTTGATGTGTATTTACTATTAGTAAATACGTATAGGAGCTAGGTATGATACGAGTACAAATACTCTAGGTATACGTATAGAAATTTTGTGAAAAATGAAATGAGGATTCAAATATAGCTATCTTTTGTGAATACACTTATATGATTTTATGTATTTAAGTTCTTAAAAGTGATTAAATACATTACTTATACAATATATGTATAAACATTATATGTCTTAAGTATTTATGTCAAATAACGTTACGTATAGTTATCGTTTTGAAAACTTAAGTTAGTAGTTTCAAAATACACATATAACTTGTTGTTATTAATATAAAATGAGGTATTAAAACATTCCTTAATCATGTTAAATATGTATATATACATATATATACACAAACGTATAATTATCATATATTGTATGGTTCGTGATATCATCGGTCAAACTAGACGGTCAAACGTTGTGTAAAACTCTTTTCGGAAATATCAGTCTCGACAATTTGGATTGCTTATCATGTTGGTAAGGTTTAATTTATGTAAATATTAATCTTATAAGTATATAACGATCGAAAAAGTGCGGGTCGTTACATTACCTCCCCGTTAAATAAATTTCGTCCCGAAATTTTAAAATTGTACCTATTTTGCGTCATCGAGAAACAAATGCGGATACTTTCGTTTCATCTGATCCTCTCGTTCCCAAGTAAACTCGGGACCTCTTCTAGCATTCCAACGAACCTTAACAATCGGTATATTACTCTGTTTGAGCTGTTTAACTTCACGGTCCATGATTTCGATTGGTTCTTCGACGAATTGTAGTTTCTCGTCGACATGAATTTCTTCAAGAGGAATGGTGAGGTCTTCCTTTGCAAGACACTTCTTCAGGTTTGAGACGTGAAAGGTATTATGTACTCCAGCGAGTTGTTGCGGTAACTCGAGTCGATAAGCTACCGGTCCAATGCGTTCGATGATCTTGAACGGGCCTACGTACCTTGGGTTCAGTTTACCCCTTTTGCCGAAACGTATTACACCTTTCCAAGGTGACACCTTTAGCATAACCATGTCCCCGACCTGAAACTCTAATGGTTTCCTTCGAACATCGGCGTAGCTCTTTTGGCGACTACGGGCTGTTTTCAATCTCTCCTTGATTTGCACTATCTTCTCAGTCGTTTCATGTATGATCTCGGGACCAGTTAAATGTCGATCTCCTACTTCATTCCAACAGATAGGAGATCTACACTTCCTTCCGTACAATGCTTCGAATGGCGCAGCTCCAATGCTCGCATGATAACTATTATTATACGAGAATTCTGCTAACGGTAGATATTTATCCCATCCGTTTCCAAAATCGATCACACATGCCCTGAGCATGTCTTCGAGAGTCTGAATCGTTCTCTCACTCTGTCCATCGGTTTGTGGATGATATGCGGTACTCATATCCAACCGAGTTCCTAGTGCCTCCTGTAGTGATTGCCAAAACTTTGAGGTAAATCTACTATCACGATCGGATATAATGGAAATAGGTATTCCATGCCTTGAAACAACTTCCTTTATATACAATCGTAATAGTTTCTCCATTCTATCTGTTTCCTTTATAGGCAAGAAATGTGCAGACTTGGTGAGACGATCAACAATCACCCAAATGGTGTCGTACCCCCAGGCAGTCTTTGGTAACTTCGTGATGAAATCCATGGTAATACCATCCCATTTCCATTCTGGGATTTCTGGTTGTTGAAGTAACCCTGACGGCTTTTGATGTTCTGCTTTGACTTTGGAACAAGTTAAACATTCCCCAACATATGTTGCAACGTCTGTCTTCAAATTAGGCCACCAATAATGCGTCTTAAGATCTTGGTACATCTTTCCAACTCCAGGATGTATCGAATATCTTGTCTTATGTGCCTCGTTCAATATCAACTTCCTTAATCCACCCAACTTCGGTACCCAAATACGATTTGCAAAATATCGAATTCCATCTTCCCGCATAACGAGTTGCTTCTCATACTTCTTCATTATTTCATTTCCTATATTTTCTTTAGTAAGTGCTTCTCGTTGAACTTCTTTGATTTGTGAGTTGAGATTCATGCGAATTTTTATGTTCATCGCTCGTACTCGAATTGGTTCTCGTTCCTTTCTGCTTAAAGCATCGGCCACCACGTTCGCCTTTCCGGGATGATAACGAATTTCACAATCATAGTCGTTTATTAACTCGACCCACCTACGTTGCCTCATGTTCAATTGTTTTTGATCGAAAATATGTTGAAGGCTTTTATGATCAGTAAACACAGTGAATTTAACCCCATACAAGTAGTGTCTCCACATTTTCAATGCAAACACGACTGCTCCCAATTCTAGATCATGCGTCGTATAATTCCGCTCATGATAGTGTATAGACAAAATTCATATCTTAGCGTATCTGTTACTATAGACATTGCCTGACGTATTTCAAAGATTCTCCGTAATTCATGGGATTTTGATATTATATATACATATGTAAATTATGTATTGAAGAGTACCAAACCCAACTCCTATAATCTATTCCAAACCAAAAATTCACTTCTCCGACTATACAAGATGGATTCTTCATCCAGTTCGAATTCCTCCGACTTCGATAGCTACGCCGATATGGATTTCCATTCGAGCTCCGAGAACAGCGTCACCGGAATGGATCAACCAATTTCCCATCATCTATTTTGGATGAATTGGGGATGGGTTCGTAATATACTAAATCTCTGGAGGCAAGAAGAAGGTGATCCATTCCATCCACCAAATTGTCCTCTTAACGATGAACCTGAAGCACTTACCGGTGAACCTATTCGAAACACCATTTTCTCGCTCATTTCTAGATTATCTCGTCATGATTACATACTATCCCATATTTCGAATCTTGTTCATTCGCTCGTTCCAACCGTCAATCATCCCGGTATAATAGAAGAAGTCAACGAGCTTCGCGCTCGGGTAGTGGCTTTAGAAAATACGGTGCGAAGGTTACAAACACCAGCAGCAGCACCAGCAGCATAATCTATACCACCATCATCAACGCCGACAGTACTCTTGTCACCCCCAAAATCTCAACATCACAATCTGTATCTCGAATATCAACATCACACGACTCAATATCTGTACTTCGAGTATGATCTTCGTTCTATATATCGTTCTACATCGATTATCTTCGCTTTACGTATCGTATGACGATTATGTAATTTCTAAAGTCTTAGAGATTATGTAATCTAGAATTAACGATAAATCAAATGAGTTTATTATCTTATTGACTCATTAAATCTATGATTATCTCTGAAGAAAATATATATGCAAGTATATTTTCATAAAGATAGTAATTAAAAATTCCTTCGTACAAACTAATAATGATGAAAATATTTTAACGGGTGGGTAGTACCCGAGGAATATTTAGAATTCACATTAATAAGTTATATTGTACATTCTTGAATCTGATTCAACGGTCATTTGTTATTTTACTTACAACCATCGATATACGTATCCGTTCACCCCAGAATAACCATTTCCATTTAAATTTCATATTTGAATTTTTTTTTACCTATCCAAATCCAACAAGTGGCATAAAGAAGAAACATTGGACAATTAAAATGAAATAAAATGTTGATTATAACATATGAAACTAAACAATTCTTCAATTTTGCCACTTGATTTCATCCTAAACCTCATTTGTACTTCGACAATTATAATCCTCATTCAAATCTTTTCATGATTCTTGAAAACACCTCGATCGAGAAGTTGAACCAGCCGCACCTCGTTTACGGAAGAAAGATTTATGCATACAGTGATGCACCTGAAAAATTTTCGAAACCGAAGTTATAGTTAAAACGTATCCGCGTCGAATTCCTTATCATTCATTATCAAAAACAATCATACGATTCCTTTTCAAGAAGCTAATTTTGTCACAGCTCCACTTCGACTTCTCAGTGAGACTACTCCTATTATAATCTCGATATTTATACTTTATCCTTTCGACGTTGTTACCGGAGAACCTTTTTCACAACATCATCAGCAGACGTACCAGCAACTCGTTATCTCTTTGGCGAAACCCGCAATCAGTATTTTGAAAATCTCGTAGAAATTCTCCCAGTTATACCGAGAACGACTATCCCTAAGAATTACATTTTTCGAATGTGAAGTTCTGAAAAACATCCTGGACTATGAAGTAGTTCTTGAAATGCTGAAGAAGCAGAAAAAAAAAAAAAAAAAAAAAAAAAAAAAAAAAAAAAAACTGTAAACGACTTTAACAGTCAAAAGTTTAATGATGAAGTACATTGTATTGGTAAAGCTTAGAAAAAGAGGAGAGTTGGAACTGGAAAACGGATTGAGCAAAGTATGAAGGAGGATGTAGATAAATCACAAGAACTGAATCTGCTTTCAAAGGATTCAAACGATTCAGTGCTTGCTGAAACCATTAGTAAAAAAAAAAAAACCTACCCCTTATCCTAAACCTTTCCCGATGATATTCTTCATCATCATCTTATCTTAGATATTATAAGATATCTTCATATCTTTTGTTATACATATCCTCCATATTTCTGGAGATATTCTCACAACTGTTCTTATCCAAAATCATGTATTTCTCCGTAATATCTGCGTTACAATATAAAAGAAACTGTGTTAGTTTCTAAGTTCTAAAACCTTCAAGTTTAAAATAGGAATGTTTTGAAGTAGTGTTGGGAACTGATACATGAATTAGTATAATATAATGAAACTTGATCAACTTCATTATATTACAGTAATTCATGTTAAGTTTCTAATGGAATGTGATGATTCACAGTACCGTCATCATGTGCCATGTTACACGGCTCTTACATTCTATCAAGTCTCCAAACATATTAGAACGTATCACCTTGATAGTTCTATTTTCCCGGAATATTCGAGTAATTTAACGAATCAAGATCGTGCCATTACAATTTTATTCTAAAACCAATAGCTAGGTTCATTCCAAATTTTATACCTACGAATTCCGAACTATTGATCGCTTGACTCAAGGACGGGAAGAAGAAACGAAGGGACAAAGTCCCAAAAATAGAAATTGGGGTATAGATCACAGCAAATAGGAGAGAATATTAACTATGGATGACAATGATTATGGAAAACAGAAGCAGGAGCATCGAAGTATAAGGAAAGATATCAAACCCAACAACCACCCAGAAACTACAAACCATGTATATCAATACGTATGGCGACGTAAAGACACGGGAGAATTAGAAACATTATAATTCCAAGAAAATCATAAAAGTGAATAGATTCTTCTGGCGGTAGATGGAAGAGAAGAATGAAAGATATAAAAGTTAGAAGTATAACAAAAATCAGAACGGGATGAAGCATTTCAAAGGATACCTTAAAGTAGGAATTAAGGAGAAAGAGTAGAAGATGCGAGTTGTGAAAAATAAGGAAACGAAGGGGTGGATTTATAGTGAAATATCCGACAGAGAAATCGAAACAGATTACCGCATTAAATCAAAGAAGATTCTGATCGCCGAATAACCAAATCTTATTACGTAAGATTTTTCCTAAATCCCTTAAATCCCGGAAATCAATTCTAAACCACGTCATCGATTAAAAACGATTCCATATTTACTCATTTCATTTTTTTTTGTGATAGCTTCGCTCGTGCGTCTCACATAACCAAATCGTTTTATCTAAATCTTTCAATAATGATAAAATTTCATTATTACCTCATATTCGTCATGAAAACATTCCTATGGTTATTTATGACAACCTCTACCAAATTTCGAGGACGAAATTTCTTTAACGGATGGGTACTGTAACGACCCGGAAATTTCCGACCAAATTTAAACTCTAATCTCTATATGGTTCCGACACGATAAGCAAAAACCCTAAAGTTGACCCGCATTTTTTTTTCGATCGTTCTATACTTATAAGATTAATATTTACATAAATTAAAACTTACCAACATGATAAGTAATCCAAATTGTCGAGATTTATATTTCCGAAAAGAGTTTTACACAACGTTTGACCGTCTAGTTTGACCGACGATATCACGAACTATACAATATATGATAATTATACGTTTGCGTATATATATGTATATATACATATTTAACATGATTAATGAATGTTTTAATATCTTATTTTGTATCAAAAACTATAAGTTATAAGTATATTTTGAAACTACTAACTTAAGTTTTCAAAACGATAACTATACGTAACGTTATTTGACATAAATACTTAAGACTTATAATGTTTATACATATATCGTATAAGTAATGTATTTACTCACTTTTAAGACTTAAATACATAAAATCATATAAGTGTATTCACAAAAGATAGCTATATTTGAATCCTCATTCCATTTTTCACAAAATTTCTATACGTATATCTAGAGTATTTGTACTCGTATCATACCTAGCTTCTATACGTATTTACTATTGGTATATACACATCAAATCACCACCTAACCAGCCCTTGTTACTACCCTAGGTATAAGGTAATTGCTTTTGTATTATTGTTTGACAAATACATAAGATTACAAACTAAAATTTTGTCATGTTATCCTTAAAGATCACATTTTTAGGAGTATATATGTATCATCATTTTGATTCATTTACTACTTCAATCTCCTAGCTAAAACACACACACTTATAACCCTTAAACACCTTCAACAATTCAGTAAAGTTCTAAGAAGATCTAGCTTCAAAAACCTTACATAAACACCATAAGAAAACCATACAAAAACACTTCAAGAAAACCTTCCAAGAACACCAACTTACTTCCAATCTTTCATCCACTTCTATCACCCTTTTGATTCTAGCTTCTTACTCCTCTTTTACAGCAAACTTATCCAAGGAACTTGAGGTAGAATCTATGTTCATAACCTTGTTCGATTCATATATATATAGCTATCTTATTTTGTGGTACAAAAGTTTAACAACAAGAACATAGTTTGAATGTTTTCAAACTTGTTTGCAAACTAAATAGATCCTTCTAACTTAACTTTTAAAATACTTCAAGACCTGTAATATAACTTAAATATATGCTAATTTAATAAGGTAAAACTTGGTTTTTCAAAGTATAAGTATTTTTAGAAAAATGGTCATTAAATGATTTTTTTTTTTGTAACAAAATGTTTAACTTCATATGTTTCACTAATGTTTCACTTATGCCGTATGATTTTGAATACAAACCAAGGTATTTACAGTTCATAGTCTTAAAGAAGAACTCGATCCAAGAAGATGGCAATTTGAATCAACGAAAACGGACTTGTAACGAAGAAACTATGACCGAAACAAAATTGGTTATCCTAGATCATTTCAACTACGGGATCAATTGGAAAAAAAAGATATAAATCACATATTTCTAAGATAACATGATATTTTATATATATGTACTCATAATTCAATTTCATATGGTTCAGGATCACCCGTAAACAACACGAGAAGATTAATCATAAGATCCCATGATTGTACGCAACACGTCATTTGACAACACCGGTACTTTATGTACGCAACACGTCATTTGACAACACCGGTACCATGGGTCAAGATTAATCTCGACCAACACATATACGATGGGGTTTTATGGGAGTTTTATTTATTTCGTTGGGGGTTTATTTATTGCGGGTATATTAAACATCTAAAAATGAACCATTAAAATTGAATTACTAACATCGAAACGCTAACTACGGACTAAGGAATTATTCAAAGTATTAAAAGTATTATAAATATATATACGAGATGTTTGTTTAAAATGAAAATATATTGATATATTATATATGGATAGGTTCGTGATATCAACCGGAAGACCAAGTCAAAAATATATATATCTTCGAGACAACAGTGAGTATATAGTCCCACTTTTAAACTCTAAATATTTCGGGATGAGAATACATGTATTTTATGTTTTACGTTATGGACACAAGTAACTGAAAAATATATTCTACGTTGAGTTGTACCACTGGCATACTTCCCTGTAGCTTGGTAACTGTTATTTACAGCGGTATTGTAAACGCGAATCCTGTTGATAGATCTATCGGGCCTGACAACCCCAACCGGACTGGACGACCAGTATTCAACGGTTGCACAGTACTTCGTTTTGCGACTACACCTTGGTACGGTGTAGTAAGATTTCATATTAAAGGGAATATGCGACGTGATTAAATGTTAAGTATGGTTACCAAGTGCTCAACCACTTAGAATATTTTTATTGAAATGATTATATACGAAATCTTGTGGTCCATTGTTATAACGCTGCTAGCATCAAACCTATATATCTCACCAACTTTATGTTGACGTTTTAAAGCATGTTGTTCTCAGGTACGAATTAAGTCTTCCGCTGTGCATTAGCTCATGTTAAGGATACTACTTGGGACCATTTAAGCTATGATACAAGGACGTTGCATTCGAGTCATTGAAGTTCATTAAAGACTATTGTTATGAAAATGGCAGATTAGATCATTTGGTTGTTATAAAATGTTAGGCTAATATGTCAACTCTCGATGTAATAATAGATTGCCTTTAAGAAATAAATGCAACGTTTGTAAAATGTATCATATAGAGGTCAAGTACCTCGCGATGTTATCAACTATTGTAATTCGTTTTTAATCTATATGGACGATGTCCGACCCAATCCATAGGGACGAATACAATAACATATGATAACATTGCGAGGTACTTGACCTCTATATGATACATTTTACAAACGTTGCATTTATTCTTAAAAGGCAAACTATCATTACATCAATATTTGACATTTTCGTCTAACATTTCATAATATCCAAATGACCTAATCTGTCATTTACTTATTTATATTCTCTATTGAACTCCAATGACTCGAATGCAACGTCTTTGTATCATGGCTTAGAAGGTCCCAAGTAGTATCCTTAACATGAGCTAATGCACAGCGGAAGACTTAATTCATACCTGAGAATAACATGCTTTAAAACGTCAACATAAAGTTGGTGAGATATATAGGTTTGATGCTAGCAGCGTTATAACAATGGAACACAAGATTTCATATATAAACATTTTAATAAAAATATTCTAAGTGGTTGAGCACTTGGTAACCATACTTAACATTTAATCACGTCGCATATTCCCTTTATTATGAAATCTTACTACACCGTACCAAGGTGTAGTCACGAAACGAAGTACTGTGCAACCGTTGAATACTGGTCGTCCAGTCCGGTTGGGGTTGTCAGGCCCGATAGATCTATCAACAGGATTCGCGTTTACAATACCGCTGTAAATAATAGTTACCAAGCTACAGGGAAGTATGCCAGTGGTACAACTCAACGTAGAATATATTTTTCAGTTACTTGTGTCCATAACGTAAAACATAAAATACATGTATTCTCATCCCGAAATACTTAGAGTTTAAAAGTGGGACTATATACTCACTTTTGTCTTGAAGATATGTAATTTCGACTTGGTCTCCGATTGATATCACGAACCTATCCATATATAATATATCAATACCTTTTCTTTTTAAACAATCGTCACATATATATACTTATAATACTTTTAATACTTTTAATAATTCCTTAGTCCGTAGTTAGCAGTCCGATGTTAGTAATTCAATTTTAATGGTTCATATTTAGTTGTTTAATAAACCCCCAATGAAATAAATAAAACCCCCATCGTATATGTATTGGTCGAGATTAATCTTGACCCATGGTACCGGTGTTGTCAAATGACGTGTTGCGTACATAAAGTACCGGTGTTGTCAAATGACGTGTTGCGTACAATCATGGGATCTTATGATTAATCTTCTCGTATTGTTTACGGGTGATCCTGAACCATATAAAATTAAATTATGAGTACATATGTATAAAATATCATGTTACTTTAGGAAGATGTGATTTATTTAATTTTCTCCAATTATTTTCGTGGCTAAACTAGTCTTGGATATCCGATTTTGTTTTGGTCATAATTTCTTCGTTACAACTCCGTTTTCGTTGATTCAACTTTCCACTTCCTTGGATCGAGTCCCTCTTTAAGAATATGAACTGTAAATACCTTAGTTTGTATTCGAAATCATAGGTCATAGGTCAAATTTTGGTGAAACTTATGAAGTTAATCATTTTTGTTACAAAAACATCATTTAATGACCGTTTTTCTAAAAATACTTATACTATGAATTAAATCATGAAATTTTTATGTGTTAACATATTCATAAGAAATATCATTTTTCCAGAATATAAACCTCCAATTCAAAGTTCAAGATGGTTTTTAATTATCCAACCCAAAACAGCCCCCGGTTGCACTCCGACGTCATAAAAACAGTTTTTTTAAGGTATTCTTTGAAAAACCAAGTTATACCTTGTTAAATTAGCATATATTTAAGTTATATTACAGGTCTTGAAGTATTTTAAAAGTTAAGTTAGAAGGATCTATTTAGTTTGCAAACAAGTTTGAAATCATTCAAACTATGTTTTTGTTGTTAAAATTGTATACCATACAATAAGATAGCTATATATATATGAATCGAATAAGGTTATGAACAAAGTTACTACCTCAAGTTACTTGGACAAGATTGCTGTAAAAGAGGAGTAAAAACCTAGAACCAAAAGAGTGATGAAATTGGATGAAAGATTGGAAGCAACTTAAGACATAAACTTGAATTGAAAGTTGTATTTTTGTAGTGTTTTTGTTGATCTTTTTATGGTGGTGTTTAAGGTGATTCTTGAGAGAATTTTTGCTGGAGTTCTTAGAGAGACATGAGGCTAGTAAGTGTGTGTGTTTAGCTAGAGAAATGATGTTCCAAAAATTGAAAATGGATGCATGTATTTATGGTGGTGTAAAAGGTGTATAAATTTGTAATTTTGTGAAAAGATCTTTTAATCATGTGAAATTGTCATACTAAATAACAAAAGTAGTTACCTTATACATAAGGCATGAACAAGGGCTGGTTGGTGGTGATTTGATGTGTATATACCAATAGTAAATACGTATAGAAGCTAGGTATGATACGAGTACATATACTCTAGATATACGTATAGAAATCTTGTGAAAAATGGAATGAGGATTCAAATATAGCTATCTTTTGTGAATATACTTATATTGTTTTATGTATTTAAGTCTTTAAAAGTGATTAAATACATTATATATACGATATATGTATAAACATTATAGGTCGTAAGTATTTATGTCAAATAACGTTACGTATAGTTATCGTTTTGAAAGCTTAAGTTAGTAGTTTCAAAATATACTTATAACTTATTGTTATTAATACAATATGAGATATTTAAACATCCTTAAATCATGTTAAATATGTATATATACATATATATACACAAACGTATAATTAACATATATTGTATAGTTCGTGATATCATCGGTCAAACTAGACGGTTAAACGTTATGTAAAACTCTTTTCAAAATCATAAATCTCAACAATTTAGATTGCTTATCATGTTGGTAAGTTTTAATTTATGTAAATATTAATCTTATAAGTGTAAAACGATCGAAAAAATCCGGGTCGTTACAGTACCCACCCGTTAAAGAAATTTCGTCCCGAAATTTGGTAGAGGTTGTCATAAATAACAATAGGAATGTTTTCATGACGAATATGAGGTATTAATAGATTTTTATCATTATTGGAAGATATGGATAAAACGATTCGGTCATGTGAAGCGCACGAGTGAAGCTATCACAAAAGAATGAAATGAGTGAATATAGAATTGTTTTAACCGATGTCGAGATTAGGATTGATTTCCAGAATTTAAGGGATTTAAAGAAAATCTTATGTAATAAGATTTGGTTCTTCGATGATTTAGAAAACAGGATCTCCTTTGATTTAATGCGATAATCTGTTTCGATTTCTTTGTCGGATATTTCACTATAAATCCACCTCCTTCCCTTTCTTACTTCCATACCTCACATCTCTTACTCTTCCTCCTCTAATTCATACCTTAAGGTATCCTTTAAAATGCTTCATCCCGTTCTGATTTTTGTTATACTTCTAACTTTCATATCTTTCATTCTTCTCTTTCATCTACCGCTAGAAGAATCTATTCACTTTTATGATTTTCTTGGAATTATAATGTTTCTAATTCTCCCGTGTCTTTACGTCGCCATACGTATTGATACACACGGTTTGTAGTTTCTGGGTGGTTATTGGGTTTGATATCTTTCCTTATATTTCGATGCTCCTGCTTCTGTTTTCCATAATCATTGTCATCCATAGTTAATACTCTCTCCTATTTGCTGTAATCTATACCCCAATTTCTATTTTGGGACTTTGTCCCTTCGTTTCTTCTTCCCGTCCTTGAGTCAAGCGATCAATAGTTCGAAATTCATAGGTATAAAATTCGGAATGAACATAGCTAATGCTCTAAGAAAGGAATGGTAATGGCACGATTTTGATTTGTCAAATTACCAGAATATCCAGGAAAATAGAACTATCAAGATGATTTGTTCTTAATATGTTTCGGAATTGGATAGAATGTAAAAGTCGTGTAACATGACACATGATGACGGTACTGTGAATCATCATATTCCATTAGAAACTTAACATGACTTACTGTAATATAATGAAGTTGATCAAGTTTCATTATATTATACTAGTTCATGCATCAGTTCCCAACACTGCTTCAGAACATTCCTATTTTAAACTTGAAGGATTTAGAAACTAACACAGTTTCCTTTATATTGTAACGCAGATATTACAGAGAGATAAATGATTTCAGATAAGGATAGTGATGAAAATATCTTCAGAAATATTGAGGATATTTATAATGAAAGATATGATAATATCTTGGAATTTCTAATGTCGAAGGATGATGATGAAGATTGACCCGTAAGGGTTTAGATTCAGAAGCAAGGTGTTTGCTACAGAATCGTCATAATTCTTTATGTACAAGTTTAGTCCTTGTAACTTGTTCAGAGTCTCCTTCATGGTTTGTTCAATCCGGTTTTCAGTACCAATTTTCTATCGAGCGTTCCTAACACTTCCTTCTTTTATCATCAACATTTGGTCATTAAGACCTTCTACAACATGCTGCTTCGTCAGTATTTTCAAAGTTATCAGATCTGGGTCATTGGTTATCAAACCAAGATGGTTTAAGGAGAATTGTATTTTTAGATGATTAAACGCTGATGGTAATATGATGGAATATAAAAGGTTCTCCGGTAACGATGGCGAAAGAACAACGTATATATATATATCGAGATTGTAATAAGAGTAGTCTTACTGAGATATCGAAGTGGAGCTGTGACAAAATTAGTTAATTGAAAAGGAATCGCGTGATTGTTTTTGCTAATGGATGATAAGGAATTCGATGCGGATACGTTTTAACTATAAGTTCGAGTTCAAAAATTTTTAGGTGCATAACTGTATGCATAAATCTTTATTCCGTAGACGAGGTGCGGCTGGTTGAACTTCTCGATCGAGATGTTTTCAAGAATCATGAAAAGTTGTGAATGCGAATTGTAATCGTCAAGATACAAATGAGGTTTAAAATAGAATCAAGTGGCAAACTTGAAGGATTGTTTAGTTTCATATGTAATAATCATCATTTTAACTCATTTTTAATTGTCCAAAGTTAGCAGTCCAATAGTCCGATTGTCCAATGGTTCAATAAATTCATATATGAACTAAATATATAATATTCGAATTACTTAATACGTATCGTGACCCGTGTACTGGTCTCGGTGTCGATCACAACTCAAAGTATATATATATTTTGGAATTAACTCCGACCCTGTATAGCCAACTCCCACCTTCACATATAGAGTGTCTATGGTTGTTCCGAAATATATATATAGATGGATAAATATGATAAGTCGAAACCTTGTATACGTGTCCCGTTATTTAAAATGCGTAAAATAAATAAATATATATGTCATGACCCATTATACAACGTGTTGTCTCAGAATTAATCCGACGTGTTGTTGTACATGTGTCCCGACGGTATGTAAAGTACAGAAATTAAAATTGCAAGAATGTAAATTGCGATAAATTAAATATTAATCAGTTAGCTGGGAACGGTTAGCCGGAACAGTTAGCGTGTAATCCTATCACAATTTCAATTAATTAATTCATCTGTTTCTAACAATTTTTATTTTGCCAATGTTTCTTCATTATGCCACTTGTTGGATTCGGATAGGTAAAAATCCAAATATGAAATTTAAATGGAAATGGTTAATCTGGGGTGAACGGATACGTATATCGGTAATTGTAAGTAGGATAATAAATGATCGTTGAATCAGATTCGAAGAATGTACAGTGTAACTTGTTAATGTGAATTCTAAATATTCCCTGGGTACTACCCACCCGTTAAAATATTTTCATCATTAACAGTTTGTACGAATGAAATTTTTAATTACAATCTTTATGAAAATATATTTGCATATATATTTTCTTCGGAGGTAACTATGAATTTAATGAGTCAATAAAATATTCAACTCATTTGATTTATCGTTATTACTAGATTACATAATCTCCAAAACATTAGAGATTACATAATCGTCATGTCGAAAGAAGAACGATACGTAAAGAAGAGGTAATCGGTGTAGAATGATATGTAGAACAAAGATCATATTCGAAGTTCAGATGATGATGTTGAGGTACGTGGTGCGGATGTGATTGTTGGTGGTGGTAATGATACGGTTGGTGTTGATGCTGATGATGTCGTTGACGTCGATGATGCTACTGGTACTGAAGATTGCGAGGTTGATGTTGTTAACGGTACTGGTTATGCTGCTGGTGCTGCTGCTGGTGTTTGTAACCTTCGCACCGTGTTCTCCAAAGCCGTCACACGAGCGCGAAGTTCGTTAATTCCTGCTAGTACACCAGGATGATTGGCGGTTGGAGTGAGCGAATGAACAAGATCCGAAATATGGGATAGGATATAATCGTGACGAGATACTCGAGAAATGAGAGAGAAAATGGTTTCTCGAACAGGTTCGCCGGTAAGTGCTTCAGGTTCGTCGCCAATGGGGCAATTCGGTGGGTGAAAGGGATCACCTTCTTCTTGTCTCCAATAATTTAGTATACTACGAACCCATCCCCAATTCATCCAGAATAGATGATGAGAAATTGGTTGATCCATTCCAGTGACGCTGCCTTCGGAGCCCGAATGGAAATCCATATCAGCGTAGCTGTCGGAGTCGGAGGAATTCGAACTGGACGCGGAGTTCATCTTGTACAGTCGGGGAAATGAATTTTTGGTTTGGAATAGATTATAGGAGTTGGGTTTGGTATTCTTCAATACATAATTTACATATGTATTTATAATACTCAAAATCCCGTGAATTACGGAGAATCTTTGAAATTCGTCAGGCAATGTCTATAGCAACAGATACGCTAGGATACGAATTTTGTCTATACACTATCGATGCACCAAATGCAGTAAGACGTGTCTAGACTTAAGAATACTAAGCAGGCAATTCTTAAGGATGATAAGCAGATGATTTTCGACTAGATATGATAAGCAAAACTTTTGACATGTAGACACGGTCAAAGTCCAGACTCACTAATGCATCCTAACAACTACCAGTTAGACACACTAATGCAAGGCCTGGTTCGCTAAGACCAACGCTCTGATACCACATGAGACGACCCGACCCAATCCATAGGGACGAATACAATAACATATGATAACATTGCGAGGTACTTGACCTCTATATGATACATTTTACAAACGTTGCATTTATTCTTAAAAGGCAAACTATCATTACATCAATATTTGACATTTTCGTCTAACATTTCATAATATCCAAATGACCTAATCTGTCATTTACTTATTTATATTCTCTATTGAACTCCAATGACTCGAATGCAACGTCTTTGTATCATGGCTTAGAAGGTCCCAAGTAGTATCCTTAACATGAGCTAATGCACAGCGGAAGACTTAATTCATACCTGAGAATAACATGCTTTAAAACGTCAACATAAAGTTGGTGAGATATATAGGTTTGATGCTAGCAGCGTTATAACAATGGAACACAAGATTTCATATATAAACATTTTAATAAAAATATTCTAAGTGGTTGAGCACTTGGTAACCATACTTAACATTTAATCACGTCGCATATTCCCTTTAATATGAAATCTTACTACACCGTACCAAGGTGTAGTCGCAAAACGAAGTACTGTGCAACCGTTGAATACTGGTCGTCCAGTCCGGTTGGGGTTGTCAGGCCCGATAGATCTATCAACAGGATTCGCGTTTACAATACCGCTGTAAATAACAGTTACCAAGCTACAGGGAAGTATGCCAGTGGTACAACTCAACGTAGAATATATTTTTCAGTTACTTGTGTCCATAACGTAAAACATAAAATACATGTATTCTCATCCCGAAATATTTAGAGTTTAAAAGTGGGACTATATACTCACTGTTGTCTCGAAGATATATATATTTTTGACTTGGTCTTCCGGTTGATATCACGAACCTATCCATATATAATATATCAATATATTTTCATTTTAAACAAACATCTCGTATATATATTTATAATACTTTTAATACTTTGAATAATTCCTTAGTCCGTAGTTAGCGTTTCGATGTTAGTAATTCAATTTTAATGGTTCATTTTTAGATGTTTAATATACCCGCAATAAATAAACCCCCAACGAAATAAATAAAACTCCCATAAAACCCCATCGTATATGTGTTGGTCGAGATTAATCTTGACCCATGGTACCGGTGTTGTCAAATGACGTGTTGCGTACATAAAGTACCGGTGTTGTCAAATGACGTGTTGCGTACAATCATGGGATCTTATGATTAATCTTCTCGTGTTGTTTACGGGTGATCCTGAACCATATGAAATTGAATTATGAGTACATATATATAAAATATCATGTTATCTTAGAAATATGTGATTTATATCTTTTTTTTCCAATTGATCCCGTAGTTGAAATGATCTAGGATAACCAATTTTGTTTCGGTCATAGTTTCTTCGTTACAAGTCCGTTTTCGTTGATTCAAATTGCCATCTTCTTGGATCGAGTTCTTCTTTAAGACTATGAACTGTAAATACCTTGGTTTGTATTCAAAATCATACGGCATAAGTGAAACATTAGTGAAACATATGAAGTTAAACATTTTGTTACAAAAAAAAAAATCATTTAATGACCATTTTTCTAAAAATACTTATACTTTGAAAAACCAAGTTTTACCTTATTAAATTAGCATATATTTAAGTTATATTACAGGTCTTGAAGTATTTTAAAAGTTAAGTTAGAAGGATCTATTTAGTTTGCAAACAAGTTTGAAAACATTCAAACTATGTTCTTGTTGTTAAACTTTTGTACCACAAAATAAGATAGCTATATATATATGAATCGAACAAGGTTATGAACATAGATTCTACCTCAAGTTCCTTGGATAAGTTTGCTGTAAAAGAGGAGTAAGAAGCTAGAATCAAAAGGGTGATAGAAGTGGATGAAAGATTGGAAGTAAGTTGGTGTTCTTGGAAGGTTTTCTTGAAGTGTTTTTGTATGGTTTTCTTATGGTGTTTATGTAAGGTTTTTGAAGCTAGATCTTCTTAGAACTTTACTGAATTGTTGAAGGTGTTTAAGGGTTATAAGTGTGTGTGTTTTAGCTAGGAGATTGAAGTAGTAAATGAATCAAAATGATGATACATATATACTCCTAAAAATGTGATCTTTAAGGATAACATGACAAAATTTTAGTTTGTAATCTTATGTATTTGTCAAACAATAATACAAAAGCAATTACCTTATACCTAGGGTAGTAACAAGGGCTGGTTAGGTGGTGATTTGATGTGTATATACCAATAGTAAATACGTATAGAAGCTAGGTATGATACGAGTACAAATACTCTAGATATACGTATAGAAATTTTTTGAAAAATGGAATGAGGATTCAAATATAGCTATCTTTTGTGAATACACTTATATGATTTTATGTATTTAAGTCTTAAAAGTGAGTAAATACATTACTTATACGATATATGTATAAACATTATAAGTCTTAAGTATTTATGTCAAATAACGTTACGTATAGTTATCGTTTTGAAAACTTAAGTTAGTAGTTTCAAAATATACTTATAACTTATAGTTTTTGATACAAAATAAGATATTAAAACATTCATTAATCATGTTAAATATGTATATATACATATATATACGCAAACGTATAATTATCATATATTGTATAGTTCGTGATATCGTCGGTCAAACTAGACGGTCAAACGTTGTGTAAAACTCTTTTCGGAAATATAAATCTCGACAATTTGGATTACTTATCATGTTGGTAAGTTTTAATTTATATTAATCTTATAAGTATAGAACGATCGAAAAAAAATGCGGGTCAACTTTAGGGTTTTTGCTTATCGTGTCGGAACCATATAGAGATTAGAGTTTAAATTTGGTCGGAAATTTCCGGGTCGTTACAGTACCCATCCGTTAAAGAAATTTCGTCCTCGAAATTTGGTAGAGGTTGTCATAAATAACCATAGGAATGTTTTCATGACGAATATGAGGTAATAATGAAATTTTATCATTATTGAAAGATTTAGATAAAACGATTTGGTTATGTGAGACGCACGAGCGAAGCTATCACAAAAAAAAAATGAAATGAGTAAATATGGAATCGTTTTTAATCGATGACGTGGTTTAGAATTGATTTCCGGGATTTAAGGGATTTAGGAAAAATCTTACGTAATAAGATTTGGTTATTCGGCGATCAGAATCTTCTTTGATTTAATGCGGTAATCTGTTTCGATTTCTCTGTCGGATATTTCACTATAAATCCACCCCTTCGTTTCCTTATTTTTCACAACTCGCATCTTCTACTCTTTCTCCTTAATTCCTACTTTAAGGTATCCTTTGAAATGCTTCATCCCGTTCTGATTTTTGTTATACTTCTAACTTTTATATCTTTCATTCTTCTCTTCCATCTACCGCCAGAAGAATCTATTCACTTTTATGATTTTCTTGAAATTATAATGTTTCTAATTCTCCCGTGTCTTTACGTCGCCATACGTATTGATATACATGGTTTGTAGTTTCTGGGTGGTTGTTGGGTTTGATATCTTTCCTTATACTTCGATGCTCCTGCTTCTGTTTTCCATAATCATTGTCATCCATAGTTAATATTCTCTCCTATTTGCTGTGATCTATACCCCAATTTCTATTTTTGGGACTTTGTCCCTTCGTTTCTTCTTCCCGTCCTTGAGTCAAGCGATCAATAGTTCGGAATTCGTAGGTATAAAATTTGGAATGAACCTAGCTATTGGTTTTAGAATAAAATTGTAATGGCACGATCTTGATTCGTTAAATTACTCGAATATTCCGGGAAAATAGAACTATCAAGGTGATACGTTCTAATATGTTTGGAGACTTGATAGAATGTAAGAGCCGTGTAACATGGCACATGATGACGGTACTGTGAATCATCACATTCCATTAGAAACTTAACATGACTTACTGTAATATAATGAAGTTGATCAAGTTTCATTATATTATACTAATTCATGTATCAGTTCCCAACACTACTTCAAAACATTCCTATTTTAAACTTGAAGGTTTTAGAACTTAGAAACTAACACAGTTTCTTTTATATTGTAACGCAGATATTACGGAGAAATACATGATTTTGGATAAGAACAGTTGTGAGAATATCTCCAGAAATATGGAGGATATGTATAACAAAAGATATGAAGATATCTTATAATATCTAAGATAAGATGATGATGAAGAATATCATCGGGAAAGGTTTAGGATAAGGGGTAGGTTTTTTTTTTTACTAATGGTTTCAGCAAGCACTGAATCGTTTGAATCCTTTGAAAGCAGATTCAGTTCTTGTGATTTATCTACATCCTCCTTCATACTTTGCTCAATCCGTTTTCCAGTTCCAACTCTCCTCTTTTTCTAAGCTTTACCAATACAATGTACTTCATCATTAAACTTTTGACTGTTAAAGTCGTTTACAGTTTTTTTTTTTTTTTTTTTTTTTTTTTTTTTTTTTTTTTTTTTTTTCTGCTTCTTCAGCATTTCAAGAACTACTTCATAGTCCAGGATGTTTTTCAGAACTTCACATTCGAAAAATGTAATTCTTAGGGATAGTCGTTCTCGGTATAACTGGGAGAATTTCTACGAGATTTTCAAAATACTGATTGCGGGTTTCGCCAAAGAGATAACGAGTTGCTGGTACGTCTGCTGATGATGTTGTGAAAAAGGTTCTCCGGTAACAACGTCGAAAGGACAAAGTATAAATATCGAGATTATAATAGGAGTAGTCTCACTGAGAAGTCGAAGTGGAGCTGTGACAAAATTAGCTTCTTGAAAAGGAATCGTATGATTGTTTTTGATAATGAATGATAAGGAATTCGACGCGGATACGTTTTAACTATAACTTCGGTTTCGAAAATTTTTCAGGTGCATCACTGTATGCATAAATCTTTCTTCCGTAAACGAGGTGCGGCTGGTTCAACTTCTCGATCGAGGTGTTTTCAAGAATCATGAAAAGATTTGAATGAGGATTATAATTGTCGAAGTACAAATGAGGTTTAGGATGAAATCAAGTGGCAAAATTGAAGAATTGTTTAGTTTCATATGTTATAATCAACATTTTATTTCATTTTAATTGTCCAATGTTTCTTCTTTATGCCACTTGTTGGATTTGGATAGGTAAAAAAAAATTCAAATATGAAATTTAAATGGAAATGGTTATTCTGGGGTGAACGGATACGTATATCGATGGTTGTAAGTAAAATAACAAATGACCGTTGAATCAGATTCAAGAATGTACAATATAACTTATTAATGTGAATTCTAAATATTCCTCGGGTACTACCCACCCGTTAAAATATTTTCATCATTATTAGTTTGTACGAAGGAATTTTTAATTACTATCTTTATGAAAATATACTTGCATATATATTTTCTTCAGAGATAATCATAGATTTAATGAGTCAATAAGATAATAAACTCATTTGATTTATCGTTAATTCTAGATTACATAATCTCTAAGACTTTAGAAATTACATAATCGTCATACGATACGTAAAGCGAAGATAATCGATGTAGAACGATATATAGAACGAAGATCATACTCGAAGTACAGATATTGAGTCGTGTGATGTTGATATTCGAGATACAGATTGTGATGTTGAGATTTTGGGGGTGACAAGAGTACTGTCGGCGTTGATGATGGTGGTATAGATTATGCTGCTGGTGCTGCTGCTGGTGTTTGTAACCTTCGCACCGTATTTTCTAAAGCCACTACCCGAGCGCGAAGCTCGTTGACTTCTTCTATTATACCGGGATGATTGACGGTTGGAACGAGCGAATGAACAAGATTCGAAATATGGGATAGTATGTAATCATGACGAGATACTCTAGAAATGAGCGAGAAAATGGTGTTTCGAATAGGTTCACCGGTAAGTGCTTCAGGTTCATCGTTAAGAGGACAATTTGGTGGATGGAATGGATCACCTTCTTCTTGCCTCCAGAGATTTAGTATATTACGAACCCATCCCCAATTCATCCAAAATAGATGATGGGAAATTGGTTGATCCATTCCGGTGACGCTGTTCTCGGAGCTCGAATGGAAATCCATATCGGCGTAGCTATCGAAGTCGGAGGAATTCGAACTGGATGAAGAATCCATCTTGTATAGTCGGAGAAGTGAATTTTTGGTTTGGAATAGATTATAGGAGTTGGGTTTGGTACTCTTCAATACATAATTTACATATGTATATATAATATCAAAATCCCATGAATTACGGAGAATCTTTGAAATACGTCAGGCAATGTCTATAGTAACAGATACGCTAAGATATGAATTTTGTCTATACACTATCGATGCACTAAATGCAGTAAGACGTGTCTAGACTTAAGAATGATAAGCAGGCAGTTCCCTAAGGATGATAAGCAGATGATTTCCGACTAGGATTGATAAGCAAAACTTTTGACAGGCAGACACGGTCAAAGTCCAGACTCACTTAATGTATCCTAACAACTACTAGTTAGACACACTAATGCAAGGCCTGGTTCGCTAAGACCAACGCTCTGATACCAACTGAAAGGATCCGAAACTAATCATCCGGACATCGTCCATATAGATTAAAAACGAATTACAATAGTTGATAACATCGCGAGGTACTTGACCTCTATATGATACATTTTACAAACGTTGCATTTATTTCTTAAAGGCAATCTATTATTACATCGAGAGTTGACATATTAGCCTAACATTTTATAACAACCAAATGATCTAATCTGCCATTTTCATAACAATAGTCTTTAATGAACTTCAATGACTCGAATGCAACGTCCTTGTATCATAGCTTAAATGGTCCCAAGTAGTATCCTTAACATGAGCTAATGCACAGCGGAAGACTTAATTCGTACCTGAGAACAACATGCTTTAAAACGTCAACATAAAGTTGGTGAGATATATAGGTTTGATGCTAGCAGCGTTATAACAATGGACCACAAGATTTCGTATATAATCATTTCAATAAAAATATTCTAAGTGGTTGAGCACTTGGTAACCATACTTAACATTTAATCACGTCGCATATTCCCTTTAATATGAAATCTTACTACACCGTACCAAGGTGTAGTCGCAAAACGAAGTACTGTGCAACCGTTGAATACTGGTCGTCCAGTCCGGTTGGGGTTGTCAGGCCCGATAGATCTATCAACAGGATTCGCGTTTACAATACCGCTGTAAATAACAGTTACCAAGCTACAGGGAAGTATGCCAGTGGTACAACTCAACGTAGAATATATTTTTCAGTTACTTGTGTCCATAACGTAAAACATAAAATACATGTATTCTCATCCCGAAATATTTAGAGTTTAAAAGTGGGACTATATACTCACTGTTGTCTCGAAGATATATATATTTTTGACTTGGTCTTCCGGTTGATATCACGAACCTATCCATATATAATATATCAATATATTTTCATTTTAAACAAACATCTCGTATATATATTTATAATACTTTTAATACTTTGAATAATTCCTTAGTCCGTAGTTAGCGTTTCGATGTTAGTAATTCAATTTTAATGGTTCATTTTTAGATGTTTAATATACCCGCAATAAATAAACCCCCAACGAAATAAATAAAACTCCCATAAAACCCCATCGTATATGTGTTGGTCGAGATTAATCTTGACCCATGGTACCGGTGTTGTCAAATGACGTGTTGCGTACATAAAGTACCGGTGTTGTCAAATGACGTGTTGCGTACAATCATGGGATCTTATGATTAATCTTCTCGTGTTGTTTACGGGTGATCCTGAACCATATGAAATTGAATTATGAGTACATATATATAAAATATCATGTTATCTTAGAAATATGTGATTTATATCTTTTTTTTCCAATTGATCCCGTAGTTGAAATGATCTAGGATAACCAATTTTGTTTCGGTCATAGTTTCTTCGTTACAAGTCCGTTTTCGTTGATTCAAATTGCCATCTTCTTGGATCGAGTTCTTCTTTAAGACTATGAACTGTAAATACCTTGGTTTGTATTCAAAATCATACGGCATAAGTGAAACATTAGTGAAACATATGAAGTTAAACATTTTGTTACAAAAAAAAAAATCATTTAATGACCATTTTTCTAAAAATACTTATACTTTGAAAAACCAAGTTTTACCTTATTAAATTAGCATATATTTAAGTTATATTACAGGTCTTGAAGTATTTTAAAAGTTAAGTTAGAAGGATCTATTTAGTTTGCAAACAAGTTTGAAAACATTCAAACTATGTTCTTGTTGTTAAACTTTTGTACCACAAAATAAGATAGCTATATATATATGAATCGAACAAGGTTATGAACATAGATTCTACCTCAAGTTCCTTGGATAAGTTTGCTGTAAAAGAGGAGTAAGAAGCTAGAATCAAAAGGGTGATAGAAGTGGATGAAAGATTGGAAGTAAGTTGGTGTTCTTGGAAGGTTTTCTTGAAGTGTTTTTGTATGGTTTTCTTATGGTGTTTATGTAAGGTTTTTGAAGCTAGATCTTCTTAGAACTTTACTGAATTGTTGAAGGTGTTTAAGGGTTATAAGTGTGTGTGTTTTAGCTAGGAGATTGAAGTAGTAAATGAATCAAAATGATGATACATATATACTCCTAAAAATGTGATCTTTAAGGATAACATGACAAAATTTTAGTTTGTAATCTTATGTATTTGTCAAACAATAATACAAAAGCAATTACCTTATACCTAGGGTAGTAACAAGGGCTGGTTAGGTGGTGATTTGATGTGTATATACCAATAGTAAATACGTATAGAAGCTAGGTATGATACGAGTACAAATACTCTAGATATACGTATAGAAATTTTGTGAAAAATGGAATGAGGATTCAAATATAGCTATCTTTTGTGAATACACTTATATGATTTTATGTATTTAAGTCTTAAAAGTGAGTAAATACATTACTTATACGATATATGTATAAACATTATAAGTCTTAAGTATTTATGTCAAATAACGTTACGTATAGTTATCGTTTTGAAAACTTAAGTTAGTAGTTTCAAAATATACTTATAACTTATAGTTTTTGATACAAAATAAGATATTAAAACATTCATTAATCATGTTAAATATGTATATATACATATATATACGCAAACGTATAATTATCATATATTGTATAGTTCGTGATATCGTCGGTCAAACTAGACGGTCAAACGTTGTGTAAAACTCTTTTCGGAAATATAAATCTCGACAATTTGGATTACTTATCATGTTGGTAAGTTTTAATTTATGTAAATATTAATCTTATAAGTATAGAACGATCGAAAAAAAAATGCGGGTCAACTTTAGGGTTTTTGCTTATCGTGTCGGAACCATATAGAGATTAGAGTTTAAATTTGGTCGGAAATTTCCGGGTCGTTACAGTACTGTAACGACCCGGAAATTTCCGACCAAATTTAAACTCTAATCTCTATATGGTTCCGACACGATAAGCAAAAACCCTAAAGTTGACCCGCATTTTTTTTCGATCGTTCTATACTTATAAGATTAATATAAATTAAAACTTACCAACATGATAAGTAATCCAAATTGTCGAGATTTATATTTCCGAAAAGAGTTTTACACAACGTTTGACCGTCTAGTTTGACCGACGATATCACGAACTATACAATATATGATAATTATACGTTTGCGTATATATATGTATATATACATATTTAACATGATTAATGAATGTTTTAATATCTTATTTTGTATCAAAAACTATAAGTTATAAGTATATTTTGAAACTACTAACTTAAGTTTTCAAAACGATAACTATACGTAACGTTATTTGACATAAATACTTAAGACTTATAATGTTTATACATATATCGTATAAGTAATGTATTTACTCACTTTTAAGACTTAAATACATAAAATCATATAAGTGTATTCACAAAAGATAGCTATATTTGAATCCTCATTCCATTTTTCACAAAATTTCTATACGTATATCTAGAGTATAAGTACTCGTATCATACCTAGCTTCTATACGTATTTACTAATAGTACATACATGTCAAATCACTACCTAACCAGCCATTGTACATGCCCTTAGGGCTAGGTAATTGTATTTGGATGCAATTATGACTAAATACATAAAATGATTAATTGAAATTTTGTACATATATACACCATAATCACGTTTTTTATGGTGTATATATGTATCATCACTTTGTTTCATTTTACTTCAATATTTTAGCCAAAACACACACATACTTTGAAGCCTTAAAACCCTTAATCAATTCAGCAAAGTTTTCAAGAAGATCTAGCTTCAAAAACCATACTAAAACACCATAAGAAAACCATACAAAAACACTTCAAGAAAACCCTCCAAGAACACCAACTTACTTCCAATCTTTCATCCACTTCTATCATCCTTTTGATTCTAGCTTCTTACTCCTCTTTTACAGCAAACTTATCCAAGGAACTTGAGGTAGAAACTATGTTCATAACCTTATTCGATTCATATATATATAGCTATCTTATTTTGTGGTACAAAAGTTTAACAACAAGAACATAGTTTGAATGTTTTCAAACATGTTTGCAAACTAAATAGATCCTTCTAACTTAACTTTTAAAATACTTCAAGACCTGTAATATAACTTAAATATATGCTAATTTAATAAGGTAAAACTTGGTTTTTCAAAGTATAAGTATTTTTAGAAAAATGGTCATTAAATGATTTTTTTTGTAACAAAATGTTTAACTTCATATGTTTCACTAATGTTTCACTTATGCCGTATAATTTTGAATACAAACCAAGGTATTTACAGTTCATAGTCTTAAAGAAGAACTCGATCCAAGAAGATGGCAATTTGAATCAACGAAAACGGACTTGTAACGAAGAAACTATGACCGAAACAAAATTGGTTATCCTAGATCATTTCAACTACGGGATCAATTGGAAAAAAAAGATATAAATCACATATTTCTAAGATAACATGATATTTTATATATATGTACTCATAATTCAATTTCATATGGTTCAGGATCACCCGTAAACAACACGAGAAGATTAATCATAAGATCCCATGATTGTACGCAACACGTCATTTGACAACACCGGTACTTTATGTACGCAACACGTCATTTGACAACACCGGTACCATGGGTCAAGATTAATCTCGACCAACACATATACGATGGGGTTTTATGGGAGTTTTATTTATTTCGTTGGGGGTTTATTTATTGCGGGTATATTAAACATCTAAAAATGAACCATTAAAATTGAATTACTAACATCGAAACGCTAACTACGGACTAAGGAATTATTCAAAGTATTAAAAGTATTATAAATATATATACGAGATGTTTGTTTAAAATGAAAATATATTGATATATTATATATGGATAGGTTCGTGATATCAACCGGAAGACCAAGTCAAAAATATATATATCTTCGAGACAACAGTGAGTATATAGTCCCACTTTTAAACTCTAAATATTTCGGGATGAGAATACATGTATTTTATGTTTTACGTTATGGACACAAGTAACTGAAAAATATATTCTACGTTGAGTTGTACCACTGGCATACTTCCCTGTAGCTTGGTAACTGTTATTTACAGCGGTATTGTAAACGCGAATCCTGTTGATAGATCTATCGGGCCTGACAACCCCAACCGGACTGGACGACCAGTATTCAACGGTTGCACAGTACTTCGTTTTGTGACTACACTTGGTACAGTGTAGTAAGATTTCATATTAAAGGGAATATGCGACGTGATTAATTGTTAAGTATGGTTACCAAGTGCTCAACCACTTAGAATATTTTTATTGAAATGTTTATATACGAAATCTTGTGGTCCATTGTTATAACGCTGCTAGCATCAAACCTATATATCTCACCAACTTTATGTTGACGTTTTAAAGCATGTTATTCTCAGGTACGAATTAAGTCTTCCGCTGTGCATTAGCTCATGTTAAGAATACTACTTGGGACCATTTAAGCTATGATACAAGGACGTTGCATTCGAGTCATTGAAGTTCATTAAAGACTATTGTTATGAAAATGGCAGATTAGATCATTTGGTTGTTATAAAATGTTAGGCTAATATGTCAACTCTCGATGTAATAATAGATTGCCTTTAAGAAATAAATGCAACGTTTGTAAAATGTATCATATAGAGGTCAAGTACCTCGCGATGTTATCAACTATTGTAATTCGTTTTTAATCTATATGGACGATGTCCGGATGATTAGTTTCGGATCCTTTCAGTTGGTATCAGAGCGTTGGTCTTAGCGAACCAGGCCTTGCATTAGTGTGTCTAACTAGTAGTTGTTAGGATACATTAAGTGAGTCTGGACTTTGACCGTGTCTGCCTGTCAAAAGTTTTGCTTATCAATCCTAGTCGGAAATCATCTGCTTATCATCCTTAGGGAACTGTCTGCTTATCATTCTTAAGTCTAAACACGTCTTACTGCATTTAGTGCATCGATAGTGTATAGACAAAATTCGTATCCTAGCGTATCTGTTGCAATAGACATTGCCTGACGAATTTCAAAGATTCTCCGTAATTCACGGGATTTTGAGTATTATAAATACATATGTAAATTATGTATTGAAGAATACCAAACCCAACTCCTATAATCTATTCCAAACCAAAAATTCATTTCTCCGACCATACAAGATGGATTCTTCATCCAGTTCGAATTCCTCCAACTTCGATAGCTACGCCGACATGGATTTCCATTCGAGCTCCGAGAACAGCGTCACCGGAATGGATCAACCAATTTCCCATCATCTATTCTGGATGAACTGGGGATGGGTTCGTAATATACTAAATCTCTGGAGGCAAGAAGAAGGTGATCCATTTCATCCACCAAATTGCCCTCTTAACGATGAACCTGAAGCACTTACCAGCGAACCCATTCGAAACACCATTTTCTCGCTCATTTCTAGAGTATCTCGTCATGATTACATACTATCCCATATTTCGAATCTTGTTCATTCGCTCGTTCCAACCGTCAATCATCCCGGTATAATAGAAGAAGTCAACGAGCTTCGCGCTCGGGTAGTGGCTTTAGAAAATACGGTGCGAAGGTTACAAACACCAGCAGCAGCACCAGCAGCATAATCTATACCACCATCATCAACGCCGACAGTACTCTTGTCACCCCCAAAATCTCAACATCACAATCTGTATCTCGAATATCAACATCACACGACTCAATATCTGTACTTCGAGTATGATCTTCGTTCTATATATCGTTCTACATCGATTATCTTCGCTTTACGTATCGTATGACGATTATGTAATTTCTAAAGTCTTAGAGATTATGTAATCTAGAATTAACGATAAATCAAATGAGTTTATTATCTTATTGACTCATTAAATCTATGATTATCTCTGAAGAAAATATATATGCAAGTATATTTTCATAAAGATAGTAATTAAAAATTCCTTCGTACAAACTAATAATGATGAAAATATTTTAACGGGTGGGTAGTACCCGAGGAATATTTAGAATTCACATTAATAAGTTATATTGTACATTCTTGAATCTGATTCAACGGTCATTTGTTATTTTACTTACAACCATCGATATACGTATCCGTTCACCCCAGAATAACCATTTCCATTTAAATTTCATATTTGAATTTTTTTTTACCTATCCAAATCCAACAAGTGGCATAAAGAAGAAACATTGGACAATTAAAATGAAATAAAATGTTGATTATAACATATGAAACTAAACAATTCTTCAATTTTGCCACTTGATTTCATCCTAAACCTCATTTGTACTTCGACAATTATAATCCTCATTCAAATCTTTTCATGATTCTTGAAAACACCTCGATCGAGAAGTTGAACCAGCCGCACCTCGTTTACGGAAGAAAGATTTATGCATACAGTGATGCACCTGAAAAATTTTCGAAACCGAAGTTATAGTTAAAACGTATCCGCGTCGAATTCCTTATCATTCATTATCAAAAACAATCATACGATTCCTTTTCAAGAAGCTAATTTTGTCACAGCTCCACTTCGAATTCTCAGTGAGACTACTCCTATTATAATCTCGATATTTATACTTTGTCCTTTCGACGTTGTTACCGGAGAACCTTTTTCACAACATCATCAGCAGACGTACCAGCAACTCGTTATCTCTTTGGCGAAACCCGCAATCAGTATTTTGAAAATCTCGTAGAAATTCTCCCAGTTATACCGAGAACGACTATCCCTAAGAATTACATTTTTCGAATGTGAAGTTCTGAAAAACATCCTGGACTATGAAGTAGTTCTTGAAATGCTGAAGAAGCAGAAAAAAAAAAAAAAAAAAAAAAAAAAAAAAAAAAACTGTAAACGACTTGAACAGTCAAAAGTTTAATGATGAAGTACATTGTATTGGTAAAGCTTAGAAAAAGAGGAGAGTTGGAACTGGAAAACGGATTGAGCAAAGTATGAAGGAGGATGTAGATAAATCACAAGAACTGAATCTGCTTTCAAAGGATTCAAACGATTCAGTGCTTGCTGAAACCATTAGTAAAAAAAAAAAACCTACCCCTTATCCTAAACCTTTCCCGATGATATTCTTCATCATCATCTTATCTTAGATATTATAAGATATCTTCATATCTTTTGTTATACATATCCTCCATATTTCTGGAGATATTCTCACAACTGTTCTTATCCAAAATCATGTATTTCTCCGTAATATCTGCGTTACAATATAAAAGAAACTGTGTTAGTTTCTAAGTTCTAAAACCTTCAAGTTTAAAATAGGAATGTTTTGAAGTAGTGTTGGGAACTGATACATGAATTAGTATAATATAATGAAACTTGATCAACTTCATTATATTACAGTAAGTCATGTTAAGTTTCTAATGGAATGTGATGATTCACAGTACCGTCATCATGTGCCATGTTACACGGCTCTTACATTCTATCAAGTCTCCAAACATATTAGAACGTATCACCTTGATAGTTCTATTTTTCCGAAATATTCGAGTAATTTAACGAATCAAGATCGTGCCATTACAATTTTATTCTAAAACCAATAGCTAGGTTCATTCCAAATTTTATACCTACGAATTCCGAACTATTGATCGCTTGACTCAAGGACGGGAAGAAGAAACGAAGGGACAAAGTCCCAAAATAGAAATTGGGGTATAGATCACAGCAAATAGGAGAGAATATTAACTATGGATGACAATGATTATGGAAAACAGAAGCAGGAGCATCGAAGTATAAGGAAAGATATCAAACCCAACAACCACCCAGAAACTACAAACCATGTATATCAATACGTATGGCGACGTAAAGACACGGGAGAATTAGAAACATTATAATTCCAAGAAAATCATAAAAGTGAATAGATTCTTCTGGCGGTAGATGGAAGAGAAGAATGAAAGATATAAAAGTTAGAAGTATAACAAAAATCAGAACGGGATGAAGCATTTCAAAGGATACCTTAAAGTAGGAATTAAGGAGAAAGAGTAGAAGATGCGAGTTGTGAAAAATAAGGAAACGAAGGGGTGGATTTATAGTGAAATATCCGACAGAGAAATCGAAACAGATTACCGCATTAAATCAAAGAAGATTCTGATCGCCGAATAACCAAATCTTATTACGTAAGATTTTTCCTAAATCCCTTAAATCCCGGAAATCAATTCTAAACCACGTCATCGATTAAAAACGATTCCATATTTACTCATTTCATTTTTTTTTTGTGATAGCTTCGCTCGTGCGTCTCACATAACCAAATCGTTTTATCTAAATCTTTCAATAATGATAAAATTTCATTATTACCTCATATTCGTCATGAAAACATTCCTATGGTTATTTATGACAACCTCTACCAAATTTCGAGGACGAAATTTCTTTAACGGATGGGTACTGTAACGACCCGGAAATTTCCGACCAAATTTAAACTCTAATCTCTATATGGTTCCGACACGATAAGCAAAAACCCTAAAGTTGACCCGCATTTTTTTTCGATCGTTCTATACTTATAAGATTAATATAAATTAAAACTTACCAACATGATAAGTAATCCAAATTGTCGAGATTTATATTTCCGAAAAGAGTTTTACACAACGTTTGACCGTCTAGTTTGACCGACGATATCACGAACTATACAATATATGATAATTATACGTTTGCGTATATATATGTATATATACATATTTAACATGATTAATGAATGTTTTAATATCTTATTTTGTATCAAAAACTATAAGTTATAAGTATATTTTGAAACTACTAACTTAAGTTTTCAAAACGATAACTATACGTAACGTTATTTGACATAAATACTTAAGACTTATAATGTTTATACATATATCGTATAAGTAATGTATTTACTCACTTTTAAGACTTAAATACATAAAATCATATAAGTGTATTCACAAAAGATAGCTATATTTGAATCCTCATTCCATTTTTCACAAAATTTCTATACGTATATCTAGAGTATAAGTACTCGTATCATACCTAGCTTCTATACGTATTTACTAATAGTACATACATGTCAAATCACTACCTAACCAGCCATTGTACATGCCCTTAGGGCTAGGTAATTGTATTTGGATGCAATTATGACTAAATACATAAAATGATTAATTGAAATTTTGTACATATATACACCATAATCACGTTTTTTATGGTGTATATATGTATCATCACTTTGTTTCATTTTACTTCAATATTTTAGCCAAAACACACACATACTTTGAAGCCTTAAAACCCTTAATCAATTCAGCAAAGTTTTCAAGAAGATCTAGCTTCAAAAACCATACTAAAACACCATAAGAAAACCATACAAAAACACTTCAAGAAAACCCTCCAAGAACACCAACTTACTTCCAATCTTTCATCCACTTCTATCATCCTTTTGATTCTAGCTTCTTACTCCTCTTTTACAGCAAACTTATCCAAGGAACTTGAGGTAGAAACTATGTTCATAACCTTATTCGATTCATATATATATAGCTATCTTATTTTGTGGTACAAAAGTTTAACAACAAGAACATAGTTTGAATGTTTTCAAACATGTTTGCAAACTAAATAGATCCTTCTAACTTAACTTTTAAAATACTTCAAGACCTGTAATATAACTTAAATATATGCTAATTTAATAAGGTAAAACTTGGTTTTTCAAAGTATAAGTATTTTTAGAAAAATGGTCATTAAATGATTTTTTTTGTAACAAAATGTTTAACTTCATATGTTTCACTAATGTTTCACTTATGCCGTATGATTTTGAATACAAACCAAGGTATTTACAGTTCATAGTCTTAAAGAAGAACTCGATCCAAGAAGATGGCAATTTGAATCAACGAAAACGGACTTGTAACGAAGAAACTATGACCGAAACAAAATTGGTTATCCTAGATCATTTCAACTACGGGATCAATTGGAAAAAAAAGATATAAATCACATATTTCTAAGATAACATGATATTTTATATATATGTACTCATAATTCAATTTCATATGGTTCAGGATCACCCGTAAACAACACGAGAAGATTAATCATAAGATCCCATGATTGTACGCAACACGTCATTTGACAACACCGGTACTTTATGTACGCAACACGTCATTTGACAACACCGGTACCATGGGTCAAGATTAATCTCGACCAACACATATACGATGGGGTTTTATGGGAGTTTTATTTATTTCGTTGGGGGTTTATTTATTGCGGGTATATTAAACATCTAAAAATGAACCATTAAAATTGAATTACTAACATCGAAACGCTAACTACGGACTAAGGAATTATTCAAAGTATTAAAAGTATTATAAATATATATACGAGATGTTTGTTTAAAATGAAAATATATTGATATATTATATATGGATAGGTTCGTGATATCAACCGGAAGACCAAGTCAAAAATATATATATCTTCGAGACAACAGTGAGTATATAGTCCCACTTTTAAACTCTAAATATTTCGGGATGAGAATACATGTATTTTATGTTTTACGTTATGGACACAAGTAACTGAAAAATATATTCTACGTTGAGTTGTACCACTGGCATACTTACCGGGATGATTGACGGTTGGAACGAGCGAATGAACAAGATTCGAAATATGGGATAGTATGTAATCATGACGAGATACTCTAGAAATGAGCGAGAAAATGGTGTTTCGAATAGGTTCACCGGTAAGTGCTTCAGGTTCATCGTTAAGAGGACAATTTGGTGGATGGAATGGATCACCTTCTTCTTGCCTCCAGAGATTTAGTATATTACGAACCCATCCCCAATTCATCCAAAATAGATGATGGGAAATTGGTTGATCCATTCCGGTGACGCTGTTCTCGGAGCTCGAATGGAAATCCATATCGGCGTAGCTATCGAAGTCGGAGGAATTCGAACTGGATGAAGAATCCATCTTGTATAGTCGGAGAAGTGAATTTTTGGTTTGGAATAGATTATAGGAGTTGGGTTTGGTACTCTTCAATACATAATTTACATATGTATATATAATATCAAAATCCCATGAATTACGGAGAATCTTTGAAATACGTCAGGCAATGTCTATAGTAACAGATACGCTAAGATATGAATTTTGTCTATACACTATCGATGCACTAAATGCAGTAAGACGTGTCTAGACTTAAGAATGATAAGCAGGCAGTTCCCTAAGGATGATAAGCAGATGATTTCCGACTAGGATTGATAAGCAAAACTTTTGACAGGCAGACACGGTCAAAGTCCAGACTCACTTAATGTATCCTAACAACTACTAGTTAGACACACTAATGCAAGGCCTGGTTCGCTAAGACCAACGCTCTGATACCAACTGAAAGGATCCGAAACTAATCATCCGGACATCGTCCATATAGATTAAAAACGAATTACAATAGTTGATAACATCGCGAGGTACTTGACCTCTATATGATACATTTTACAAACGTTGCATTTATTTCTTAAAGGCAATCTATTATTACATCGAGAGTTGACATATTAGCCTAACATTTTATAACAACCAAATGATCTAATCTGCCATTTTCATAACAATAGTCTTTAATGAACTTCAATGACTCGAATGCAACGTCCTTGTATCATAGCTTAAATGGTCCCAAGTAGTATCCTTAACATGAGCTAATGCACAGCGGAAGACTTAATTCGTACCTGAGAACAACATGCTTTAAAACGTCAACATAAAGTTGGTGAGATATATAGGTTTGATGCTAGCAGCGTTATAACAATGGACCACAAGATTTCGTATATAATCATTTCAATAAAAATATTCTAAGTGGTTGAGCACTTGGTAACCATACTTAACATTTAATCACGTCGCATATTCCCTTTAATATGAAATCTTACTACACCGTACCAAGGTGTAGTCGCAAAACGAAGTACTGTGCAACCGTTGAATACTGGTCGTCCAGTCCGGTTGGGGTTGTCAGGCCCGATAGATCTATCAACAGGATTCGCGTTTACAATACCGCTGTAAATAACAGTTACCAAGCTACAGGGAAGTATGCCAGTGGTACAACTCAACGTAGAATATATTTTTCAGTTACTTGTGTCCATAACGTAAAACATAAAATACATGTATTCTCATCCCGAAATATTTAGAGTTTAAAAGTGGGACTATATACTCACTGTTGTCTCGAAGATATATATATTTTTGACTTGGTCTTCCGGTTGATATCACGAACCTATCCATATATAATATATCAATATATTTTCATTTTAAACAAACATCTCGTATATATATTTATAATACTTTTAATACTTTGAATAATTCCTTAGTCCGTAGTTAGCGTTTCGATGTTAGTAATTCAATTTTAATGGTTCATTTTTAGATGTTTAATATACCCGCAATAAATAAACCCCCAACGAAATAAATAAAACTCCCATAAAACCCCATCGTATATGTGTTGGTCGAGATTAATCTTGACCCATGGTACCGGTGTTGTCAAATGACGTGTTGCGTACATAAAGTACCGGTGTTGTCAAATGACGTGTTGCGTACAATCATGGGATCTTATGATTAATCTTCTCGTGTTGTTTACGGGTGATCCTGAACCATATGAAATTGAATTATGAGTACATATATATAAAATATCATGTTATCTTAGAAATATGTGATTTATATCTTTTTTTTCCAATTGATCCCGTAGTTGAAATGATCTAGGATAACCAATTTTGTTTCGGTCATAGTTTCTTCGTTACAAGTCCGTTTTCGTTGATTCAAATTGCCATCTTCTTGGATCGAGTTCTTCTTTAAGACTATGAACTGTAAATACCTTGGTTTGTATTCAAAATCATACGGCATAAGTGAAACATTAGTGAAACATATGAAGTTAAACATTTTGTTACAAAAAAAAAAATCATTTAATGACCATTTTTCTAAAAATACTTATACTTTGAAAAACCAAGTTTTACCTTATTAAATTAGCATATATTTAAGTTATATTACAGGTCTTGAAGTATTTTAAAAGTTAAGTTAGAAGGATCTATTTAGTTTGCAAACAAGTTTGAAAACATTCAAACTATGTTCTTGTTGTTAAACTTTTGTACCACAAAATAAGATAGCTATATATATATGAATCGAACAAGGTTATGAACATAGATTCTACCTCAAGTTCCTTGGATAAGTTTGCTGTAAAAGAGGAGTAAGAAGCTAGAATCAAAAGGGTGATAGAAGTGGATGAAAGATTGGAAGTAAGTTGGTGTTCTTGGAAGGTTTTCTTGAAGTGTTTTTGTATGGTTTTCTTATGGTGTTTATGTAAGGTTTTTGAAGCTAGATCTTCTTAGAACTTTACTGAATTGTTGAAGGTGTTTAAGGGTTATAAGTGTGTGTGTTTTAGCTAGGAGATTGAAGTAGTAAATGAATCAAAATGATGATACATATATACTCCTAAAAATGTGATCTTTAAGGATAACATGACAAAATTTTAGTTTGTAATCTTATGTATTTGTCAAACAATAATACAAAAGCAATTACCTTATACCTAGGGTAGTAACAAGGGCTGGTTAGGTGGTGATTTGATGTGTATATACCAATAGTAAATACGTATAGAAGCTAGGTATGATACGAGTACAAATACTCTAGATATACGTATAGAAATTTTGTGAAAAATGGAATGAGGATTCAAATATAGCTATCTTTTGTGAATACACTTATATGATTTTATGTATTTAAGTCTTAAAAGTGAGTAAATACATTACTTATACGATATATGTATAAACATTATAAGTCTTAAGTATTTATGTCAAATAACGTTACGTATAGTTATCGTTTTGAAAACTTAAGTTAGTAGTTTCAAAATATACTTATAACTTATAGTTTTTGATACAAAATAAGATATTAAAACATTCATTAATCATGTTAAATATGTATATATACATATATATACGCAAACGTATAATTATCATATATTGTATAGTTCGTGATATCGTCGGTCAAACTAGACGGTCAAACGTTGTGTAAAACTCTTTTCGGAAATATAAATCTCGACAATTTGGATTATTTATCATGTTGGTAAGTTTTAATTTATGTAAATATTAATCTTATAAGTATAGAACGATCGAAAAAAAAATGCGGGTCAACTTTAGGGTTTTTGCTTATCGTGTCGGAACCATATAGAGATTAGAGTTTAAATTTGGTCGGAAATTTCCGGGTCGTTACAGTACTGTAACGACCCGGAAATTTCCGACCAAATTTAAACTCTAATCTCTATATGGTTCCGACACGATAAGCAAAAACCCTAAAGTTGACCCGCATTTTTTTTTCGATCGTTCTATACTTATAAGATTAATATTTACATAAATTAAAACTTACCAACATGATAAGTAATCCAAATTGTCGAGATTTATATTTCCGAAAAGAGTTTTACACAACGTTTGACCGTCTAGTTTGACCGACGATATCACGAACTATACAATATATGATAATTATACGTTTGCGTATATATATGTATATATACATATTTAACATGATTAATGAATGTTTTAATATCTTATTTTGTATCAAAAACTATAAGTTATAAGTATATTTTGAAACTACTAACTTAAGTTTTCAAAACGATAACTATACGTAACGTTATTTGACATAAATACTTAAGACTTATAATGTTTATACATATATCGTATAAGTAATGTATTTACTCACTTTTAAGACTTAAATACATAAAATCATATAAGTGTATTCACAAAAGATAGCTATATTTGAATCCTCATTCCATTTTTCACAAAATTTCTATACGTATATCTAGAGTATTTGTACTCGTATCATACCTAGCTTCTATACGTATTTACTATTGGTATATACACATCAAATCACCACCTAACCAGCCCTTGTTACTACCCTAGGTATAAGGTAATTGCTTTTGTATTATTGTTTGACAAATACATAAGATTACAAACTAAAATTTTGTCATGTTATCCTTAAAGATCACATTTTTAGGAGTATATATGTATCATCATTTTGATTCATTTACTACTTCAATCTCCTAGCTAAAACACACACACTTATAACCCTTAAACACCTTCAACAATTCAGTAAAGTTCTAAGAAGATCTAGCTTCAAAAACCTTACATAAACACCATAAGAAAACCATACAAAAACACTTCAAGAAAACCTTCCAAGAACACCAACTTACTTCCAATCTTTCATCCACTTCTATCACCCTTTTGATTCTAGCTTCTTACTCCTCTTTTACAGCAAACTTATCCAAGGAACTTGAGGTAGAATCTATGTTCATAACCTTGTTCGATTCATATATATATAGCTATCTTATTTTGTGGTACAAAAGTTTAACAACAAGAACATAGTTTGAATGTTTTCAAACTTGTTTGCAAACTAAATAGATCCTTCTAACTTAACTTTTAAAATACTTCAAGACCTGTAATATAACTTAAATATATGCTAATTTAATAAGGTAAAACTTGGTTTTTCAAAGTATAAGTATTTTTAGAAAAATGGTCATTAAATGATTTTTTTTTTTTGTAACAAAATGTTTAACTTCATATGTTTCACTAATGTTTCACTTATGCCGTATGATTTTGAATACAAACCAAGGTATTTACAGTTCATAGTCTTAAAGAAGAACTCGATCCAAGAAGATGGCAATTTGAATCAACGAAAACGGACTTGTAACGAAGAAACTATGACCGAAACAAAATTGGTTATCCTAGATCATTTCAACTACGGGATCAATTGGAAAAAAAAGATATAAATCACATATTTCTAAGATAACATGATATTTTATATATATGTACTCATAATTCAATTTCATATGGTTCAGGATCACCCGTAAACAACACGAGAAGATTAATCATAAGATCCCATGATTGTACGCAACACGTCATTTGACAACACCGGTACTTTATGTACGCAACACGTCATTTGACAACACCGGTACCATGGGTCAAGATTAATCTCGACCAACACATATACGATGGGGTTTTATGGGAGTTTTATTTATTTCGTTGGGGGTTTATTTATTGCGGGTATATTAAACATCTAAAAATGAACCATTAAAATTGAATTACTAACATCGAAACGCTAACTACGGACTAAGGAATTATTCAAAGTATTAAAAGTATTATAAATATATATACGAGATGTTTGTTTAAAATGAAAATATATTGATATATTATATATGGATAGGTTCGTGATATCAACCGGAAGACCAAGTCAAAAATATATATATCTTCGAGACAACAGTGAGTATATAGTCCCACTTTTAAACTCTAAATATTTCGGGATGAGAATACATGTATTTTATGTTTTACGCTATGGACACAAGTAACTGAAAAATATATTCTACGTTGAGTTGTACCACTGGCATACTTCCCTGTAGCTTGGTAACTAATATTTACAGCGGTATTGTAAACGCGAATCCTGTTGATAGATCTATCGGGCCTGACAACCCCAACCGGACTGGACGACCAGTATTCAACGGTTGCACAGTACTTCGTTTCGTGACTACACCTTGGTACGGTGTAGTAAGATTTCATAATAAAGGGAATATGCGACGTGATTAAATGTTAAGTATGGTTACCAAGTGCTCAACCACTTAGAATATTTTTATTAAAATGTTTATATATGAAATCTTGTGTTCCATTGTTATAACGCTGCTAGCATCAAACCTATATATCTCACCAACTTTATGTTGACGTTTTAAAGCATGTTATTCTCAGGTATGAATTAAGTCTTCCGCTGTGCATTAGCTCATGTTAAGGATACTACTTGGGACCTTTTAAGCCATGATACAAAGACGTTGCATTCGAGTCATTGGAGTTCAATAGAGAATATAAATAAGTAAATGACAGATTAGGTCATTTGGATATTATGAAATGTTAGACGAAAATGTCAAATATTGATGTAATGATAGTTTGCCTTTTAAGAATAAATGCAACGTTTGTAAAATGTATCATATAGAGGTCAAGTACCTCGCAATGTTATCATATGTTATTGTATTCGTCCCTATGGATTGGGTCGGGTCGTCTCATGTGGTATCAGAGCGTTGGTCTTAGCGAACCAGGCCTTGCATTAGTGTGTTTAACTGGTAGTTGTTAGGATGCATTAGTGAGTCTGGACTTTGACCGTGTCTACATGTCAAAAGTTTTGCTTATCATATCTAGTCGAAAATCATCTGCTTATCATCCTTAAGAATTGCCTGCTTAGTATTCTTAAGTCTAGACACGTCTTACTGCATTTGGTGCATCGATAGTGTATAGACAAAATTCGTATCCTAGCGTATCTGTTGCGATAGACATTGCCTGACGAATTTCAAAGATTCTCCGTAATTCACGGGATTTTGAGTATTATAAATACATATGTAAATTATGTATTGAAGAATACCAAACCCAACTCCTATAATCTATTCCAAACCAAAAATTCATTTCCCCGACTGTACAAGATGAACTCTGCGTCCAGTTCGAATTCCTCCGACTCCGACAGCTACGCTGATATGGATTTCCATTCGGGCTCCGAAGGCAGCGTCACTGGAATGGATCAACCAATTTCTCATCATCTATTCTGGATGAATTGGGGATGGGTTCGTAGTATACTAAATTATTGGAGACAAGAAGAAGGTGATCCCTTTCACCCACCGAATTGCCCCATTGGCGACGAACCTGAAGCACTTACCGGTGAACCTATTCGAAACACCATTTTCTCGCTCATTTCTAGAGTATCTCGTCATGATTACATACTATCCCATATTTCGAATCTTGTTCATTCGCTCGTTCCAACCGTCAATCATCCCGGTATAATAGAAGAAGTCAACGAGCTTCGCGCTCGGGTAGTGGCTTTAGAAAATACGGTGCGAAGGTTACAAACACCAGCAGCAGCACCAGCAGCATAATCTATACCACCATCATCAACGCCGACAGTACTCTTGTCACCCCCAAAATCTCAACATCACAATCTGTATCTCGAATATCAACATCACACGACTCAATATCTGTACTTCGAGTATGATCTTCGTTCTATATATCGTTCTACATCGATTATCTTCGCTTTACGTATCGTATGACGATTATGTAATTTCTAAAGTCTTAGAGATTATGTAATCTAGAATTAACGATAAATCAAATGAGTTTATTATCTTATTGACTCATTAAATCTATGATTATCTCTGAAGAAAATATATATGCAAGTATATTTTCATAAAGATAGTAATTAAAAATTCCTTCGTACAAACTAATAATGATGAAAATATTTTAACGGGTGGGTAGTACCCAAGGAATATTTAGAATTCACATTAACAAGTTACACTGTACATTCTTCGAATCTGATTCAACGATCATTTATTATCCTACTTACAATTACCGATATACGTATCCGTTCACCCCAGATTAACCATTTCCATTTAAATTTCATATTTGGATTTTTACCTATCCGAATCCAACAAGTGGCATAATGAAGAAACATTGGCAAAATAAAAATTGTTAGAAACAGATGAATTAATTAATTGAAATTGTGATAGGATTACACGCTAACTGTTCCAGCTAACTGTTCCCAGCTAACTGATTAATATTTAATTTATCGCAATTTACATTCTTGCAATTTTAATTTCTGTACTTTACATACCGTCGGGACACATGTACAACAACACGTCGGATTAATTCTGAGACAACACGTTGTATAATGGGTCATGATATATATTTATTTATTTTACGCATTTTAAATAACGGGACACGTGTACAAGGTTTCGACTTATCATATTGATCCATCTATATATATATTTCGGAACAACCATAGACACTCTATATGTGAAGGTGGGAGTTGGCTATACAGGGTCGGAGTTGATTCCAAAATATATATATACTTTGAGTTGTGATCGACACCGAGACCAGTACACGGGTCACGATACGTATTAAGTAATTCGAATATTATATATTTAGTTCATATATGAATTTATTGAACCATTGGACAATCGGACTATTGGACTGCTAACTTTGGACAATTAAAAATGAGTTAAAATGATGATTATTACATATGAAACTAAACAATCCTTCAAGTTTGCCACTTGATTCTATTTTAAACCTCATTTGTATCTTGACGATTACAATTCGCATTCACAACTTTTCATGATTCTTGAAAACATCTCGATCGAGAAGTTGAACCAGCCGCACCTCGTTTACGGAAGAAAGATTTATGCATACAGTGATGCACCTGAAAAATTTTCGAAACCGAAGTTATAGTTAAAACGTATCCGCGTCGAATTCCTTATCATTCATTATCAAAAACAATCATACGATTCCTTTTCAAGAAGCTAATTTTGTCACAGCTCCACTTCGACTTCTCAGTGAGACTACTCCTATTATAATCTCGATATTTATACTTTGTCCTTTCGACGTTGTTACCGGAGAACCTTTTTCACAACATCATCAGCAGACGTACCAGCAACTCGTTATCTCTTTGGCGAAACCCGCAATCAGTATTTTGAAAATCTCGTAGAAATTCTCCCAGTTATACCGAGAACGACTATCCCTAAGAATTACATTTTTCGAATGTGAAGTTCTGAAAAACATCCTGGACTATGAAGTAGTTCTTGAAATGCTGAAGAAGCAGAAAAAAAAAAAAAAAAAAAAAAAAAAAAAAAAAAAAAAACTGTAAACGACTTTAACAGTCAAAAGTTTAATGATGAAGTACATTGTATTGGTAAAGCTTAGAAAAAGAGGAGAGTTGGAACTGGAAAACGGATTGAGCAAAGTATGAAGGAGGATGTAGATAAATCACAAGAACTGAATCTGCTTTCAAAGGATTCAAACGATTCAGTGCTTGCTGAAACCATTAGTAAAAAAAAAAAACCTACCCCTTATCCTAAACCTTTCCCGATGATATTCTTCATCATCATCTTATCTTAGATATTATAAGATATCTTCATATCTTTTGTTATACATATCCTCCATATTTCTGGAGATATTCTCACAACTGTTCTTATCCAAAATCATGTATTTCTCCGTAATATCTGCGTTACAATATAAAAGAAACTGTGTTAGTTTCTAAGTTCTAAAACCTTCAAGTTTAAAATAGGAATGTTTTGAAGTAGTGTTGGGAACTGATACATGAATTAGTATAATATAATGAAACTTGATCAACTTCATTATATTACAGTAAGTCATGTTAAGTTTCTAATGGAATGTGATGATTCACAGTACCGTCATCATGTGCCATGTTACACGGCTCTTACATTCTATCAAGTCTCCAAACATATTAGAACGTATCACCTTGATAGTTCTATTTTCCCGGAATATTCGAGTAATTTAACGAATCAAGATCGTGCCATTACAATTTTATTCTAAAACCAATAGCTAGGTTCATTCCAAATTTTATACCTACGAATTCCGAACTATTGATCGCTTGACTCAAGGACGGGAAGAAGAAACGAAGGGACAAAGTCCCAAAAATAGAAATTGGGGTATAGATCACAGCAAATAGGAGAGAATATTAACTATGGATGACAATGATTATGGAAAACAGAAGCAGGAGCATCGAAGTATAAGGAAAGATATCAAACCCAACAACCACCCAGAAACTACAAACCATGTATATCAATACGTATGGCGACGTAAAGACACGGGAGAATTAGAAACATTATAATTCCAAGAAAATCATAAAAGTGAATAGATTCTTCTGGCGGTAGATGGAAGAGAAGAATGAAAGATATAAAAGTTAGAAGTATAACAAAAATCAGAACGGGATGAAGCATTTCAAAGGATACCTTAAAGTAGGAATTAAGGAGAAAGAGTAGAAGATGCGAGTTGTGAAAAATAAGGAAACGAAGGGGTGGATTTATAGTGAAATATCCGACAGAGAAATCGAAACAGATTACCGCATTAAATCAAAGAAGATTCTGATCGCCGAATAACCAAATCTTATTACGTAAGATTTTTCCTAAATCCCTTAAATCCCGGAAATCAATTCTAAACCACGTCATCGATTAAAAACGATTCCATATTTACTCATTTCATTTTTTTTTTGTGATAGCTTCGCTCGTGCGTCTCACATAACCAAATCGTTTTATCTAAATCTTTCAATAATGATAAAATTTCATTATTACCTCATATTCGTCATGAAAACATTCCTATGGTTATTTATGACAACCTCTACCAAATTTCGAGGACGAAATTTCTTTAACGGATGGGTACTGTAACGACCCGGAAATTTCCGACCAAATTTAAACTCTAATCTCTATATGGTTCCGACACGATAAGCAAAAACCCTAAAGTTGACCCGCATTTTTTTTTCGATCGTTCTATACTTATAAGATTAATATTTACATAAATTAAAACTTACCAACATGATAAGTAATCCAAATTGTCGAGATTTATATTTCCGAAAAGAGTTTTACACAACGTTTGACCGTCTAGTTTGACCGACGATATCACGAACTATACAATATATGATAATTATACGTTTGCGTATATATATGTATATATACATATTTAACATGATTAATGAATGTTTTAATATCTTATTTTGTATCAAAAACTATAAGTTATAAGTATATTTTGAAACTACTAACTTAAGTTTTCAAAACGATAACTATACGTAACGTTATTTGACATAAATACTTAAGACTTATAATGTTTATACATATATCGTATAAGTAATGTATTTACTCACTTTTAAGACTTAAATACATAAAATCATATAAGTGTATTCACAAAAGATAGCTATATTTGAATCCTCATTCCATTTTTCACAAAATTTCTATACGTATATCTAGAGTATTTGTACTCGTATCATACCTAGCTTCTATACGTATTTACTATTGGTATATACACATCAAATCACCACCTAACCAGCCCTTGTTACTACCCTAGGTATAAGGTAATTGCTTTTGTATTATTGTTTGACAAATACATAAGATTACAAACTAAAATTTTGTCATGTTATCCTTAAAGATCACATTTTTAGGAGTATATATGTATCATCATTTTGATTCATTTACTACTTCAATCTCCTAGCTAAAACACACACACTTATAACCCTTAAACACCTTCAACAATTCAGTAAAGTTCTAAGAAGATCTAGCTTCAAAAACCTTACATAAACACCATAAGAAAACCATACAAAAACACTTCAAGAAAACCTTCCAAGAACACCAACTTACTTCCAATCTTTCATCCACTTCTATCACCCTTTTGATTCTAGCTTCTTACTCCTCTTTTACAGCAAACTTATCCAAGGAACTTGAGGTAGAATCTATGTTCATAACCTTGTTCGATTCATATATATATAGCTATCTTATTTTGTGGTACAAAAGTTTAACAACAAGAACATAGTTTGAATGTTTTCAAACTTGTTTGCAAACTAAATAGATCCTTCTAACTTAACTTTTAAAATACTTCAAGACCTGTAATATAACTTAAATATATGCTAATTTAATAAGGTAAAACTTGGTTTTTCAAAGTATAAGTATTTTTAGAAAAATGGTCATTAAATGATTTTTTTTTTTTGTAACAAAATGTTTAACTTCATATGTTTCACTAATGTTTCACTTATGCCGTATGATTTTGAATACAAACCAAGGTATTTACAGTTCATAGTCTTAAAGAAGAACTCGATCCAAGAAGATGGCAATTTGAATCAACGAAAACGGACTTGTAACGAAGAAACTATGACCAAAACAAAATTGGTTATCCTAGATCATTTCAACTACGGGATCAATTGGAAAAAAAAGATATAAATCACATATTTCTAAGATAACATGATATTTTATATATATGTACTCATAATTCAATTTCATATGGTTCAGGATCACCCGTAAACAACACGAGAAGATTAATCATAAGATCCCATGATTGTACGCAACACGTCATTTGACAACACCGGTACTTTATGTACGCAACACGTCATTTGACAACACCGGTACCATGGGTCAAGATTAATCTCGACCAACACATATACGATGGGGTTTTATGGGAGTTTTATTTATTTCGTTGGGGGTTTATTTATTGCGGGTATATTAAACATCTAAAAATGAACCATTAAAATTGAATTACTAACATCGAAACGCTAACTACGGACTAAGGAATTATTCAAAGTATTAAAAGTATTATAAATATATATACGAGATGTTTGTTTAAAATGAAAATATATTGATATATTATATATGGATAGGTTCGTGATATCAACCGGAAGACCAAGTCAAAAATATATATATCTTCGAGACAACAGTGAGTATATAGTCCCACTTTTAAACTCTAAATATTTCGGGATGAGAATACATGTATTTTATGTTTTACATTATGGACACAAGTAACTGAAAAAAATATATTCTACGTTGAGTTGTACCACTGGCATACTTCCCTGTAGCTTGGTAACTAATATTTACAGCGGTATTGTAAACGCGAATCCTGTTGATAGATCTATCGGGCCTGACAACCCCAACCGGACTGGACGACAAGTATTCAACGGTTGCACAGTACTTCGTTTTGTGACTACACTTGGTACGGTGTAGTAAGATTTCATATTAAAGGGAATATGCGACGTGATTAAATGTTAAGTATGGTTACCAAGTGCTCAACCACTTAGAATATTTTTATTAAAATGTTTATATATGAAATCTTGTGGTCCATCGTTATATCGCTGCTAGCATCAAACCTATATATCTCACCAACTTTATGTTGACGTTTTAAAGCATGTTATTCTCAGGTATGAATTAAGACTTCCGCTGTGCGTTAGCTCATATTAAGTATACTAGTTGGGACCATTTAAGCCATGATACAAGAACGTTGCATTCGAGTCATTGAAGATCATTAAAGACATTTATTAAGTAAATGACAGTTTAGGTCATTTGGATATCGAGAAATGTTTGACGAGTTTATTAATTTTTTTATGTAAAGATAGATTGCCTTTTAAGAATAAATGCAACGTTTGTAAAATGTATCATATAGAGGTCAAGTACCTCGCGATGTTATCAACTGTTGTAATTCGTTTGTAATCAATATGGACATCGTCCGGATGATTAGTTTCGGATCCTTTCAGTTGGTATCAGAGCGTTGGTCTTAGCGAACCAGGCCTTGCATTAGTGTGTCTAACTGGTAGTTGTTAGGATACATTAGTGAGTCTGGACTTTGACCGTATCTACCTGCTAAAAAGTTTTGCTTATCATTTCTAGTCGGAAACCATCTGCTTATCATCCTTAGGGAGTTGCCTGCTTATCATTCTTTAGTCTAGACACGTCTTACTGCATCTAGTGCATCGATAGTGTATAGACAAAATTCATATCCTAGCGTATCTATTACTATAAACATTGCCCGACGAATTTCAAAGATTCTCCGTAATTCACGGGATTTCGGTATTATATATACATATGAAAATTATGTATTGAAGAGTACCAAACCCAACTCCTATAATCTATTCCAAACCAAAAAAATTCATTTCTCCAACTATACAAGATGAATTCTTCATCCAGTTCGAATTCCTCCGACTTCGATAGCTACGCCGACATGGATTTCCATTCGAGCTCCGAGAACAGTGTCACCGGAATGGATCAACCAATTTCCCATCATCTATTCTGGATGAACTGGGGATGGGTTCGTAATATACTAAATTTCTGGAGGCAAGAAGAAGGTGATCCATTTCATCCACCAAATTGCCCTCTTAACGATGAACCTGAAGCACTTACCGGCGAACCCATTCGAAACACCATTTTCTCGCTCATTTCTAGAGTATCTCGTCATGATTACATACTATCCCATATTTCAAATCTTGTTCATTCGCTCGTTCCAACCGTCAATCATCCCGGTATAATAGAAGAAGTCAACGAACTCCGTGCTCGGGTAGTGGTTTTGGAGAATATGGTGCGAAGGTTACAAACACCAACAGCAGCACCAGCAGCATAATCCGTACTACCATCGTCAACGCCGACAGTACCTTTATCACCCCAATCACAATCTCAACATCACAATCTGTATCTCGAATATCAACATCACACGACTCAATATCTGTACTTCAAGTATGATCTTCGTTCTATATATCGTTCTACATCGATTATCTTCGCTTTACGTATCGTATGACGATTATGTAATTTCTAAAGTCTTAGAGATTATGTAATCTAGAATTAACGATAAATCAAATGAGTTTAATATCTTATTGACTCATTAAATCTATGATTATCTCTGAAGAAAATATATATGCAAGTATATTTTCATAAAGATAGTAATTAAAAATTCCTTCGTACAAACTATTAATGATGAAAATATTTTAACGGGTGGGTAGTACCCGAGGAATATTTAGAATTCACATTAATAAGTTATATTGTACATTCTTGAATCTGATTCAACGGTTATCTATTATCTTACTTACAACCACCGATATTCGTATCCGCTCACCCCAGAATAACCATTTTCAATCAAATTTCATATTCGGATTTTGACCTACCAGAATCCAACAAGTGGCATAAAGAAGAAAACATTGGACAATTAAAATGAATTAAAATGTTGATTGTAACATATGAAACTAAACAATTCTTCAAGTTTGCCACTTGATTTTATCTTAAACCTCATTCGTAACTTGACGATTACAATTCGCATTCAAATCCTTTCATGATTTCTGAAAACACCCTGAACTATGAAGTAGCTCTTGAAATGCTGATGAAGCAGCAAAAACTGTAAACGACTTTAACAATCAAAAGATTGATGATAAAGAATGGTATGGTGGTAAAGCTGAGAAAAAGAGAAGGTTTGGAACTGGAAAACGGATTGAGCAAAGTATGAAGGAGGCCGTGAACAAATCATGAAAACAGAACCTGCCTTCAAAGGATCCAAATGATCCAGTGCCTGCTGAAACCGTTAGTAAGAACACTGCTCCTTATTCTAAACTTTTCAAGATGATATTCTTCACCATCATTTTATCTTAGATATTATAAGATATCTTCATTCGTTATACATATTTTTCATATTTCTGGAGATATTTTTACAACTATTCCTATCTGCGATCATTTAACTCTCCGTAACATCTGCGCTACAATATAAAAGAAACTGTGTTAGTTTCTAAATTCTGAAATCTCTAAGTTTAAAAATATGAATGTTTTGAAGTAGTGTTGGGAACTGATACATGAATTAGTATAATATAATGAAACTTGATCAACTTCATTATATTACAGTAAGTCATGTTAAGTTTCTAATGGAATGTGATGATTCACAGTACCGTCATCATGTGCCATGTTACACGGCTCTTACATTCTATCAAGTCTTCAAACATATTAGAACGTATCACCTTGATAGTTCTATTTTTTTTCCGGAATATTCGAGTAATTTAACGAATCAAGATCGTGCCATTACAATTTCATTCTAAAACCAATAGCAAGGTTCATTCCAAATTTCCTACCTACGAATTTCGGACCATTGTTCGCTTGGCTCGAGGACGGGAAGAAGAAATGAAGGGACAAAACTTCAGAATAGAAATAGGAACATAAACCACATCAAATAAGAGAGAGCATTAACTGTGGATGACAATGATTTTAAGGGACGGGAGTAGGAACATCGAAATATAAGGGAAGGTATAAAACCTAACAACAACCCCGAAACTACAAACCGTGCATATCAATACGTATTGCAACATAAAGGCACGGGAGAATTAAAAACATTATAATTCCAAGGAAAGGATAAAAGAGAATAGATTCTTCTGGTGATAGATGAAAAAGAAGAATGAAAGATATGAAAGTTAGAAATATAACAAGGGTTAGAATGGGATGGAGCATATTAGCGAATGTCTTAAAGTAGGAACTAAAGAGAAAGAATAGAAGATGTGGGAAGAAAGAAAGGGAATGAGGTAAATTTATAGTGAAATATTCGACAAAGAAATCAAAACAGATTGCCGCGTTAAATCAAAGAAGATCCTGATCGCCGCAAAACTAAATCTTATTACATAAGATTTTCTTTAAAACCCTTAAATCCCGGAAATCGATCATAATCACGTCATCGGTTACAACAATTCTATATTTACTCATTTCACTCTTTTGTGATAGCTTCGCTCGTGCGTCTCACATAACCAAATCGTTTTATCTAAATCTTTCAATAATGATAAAATTTCATTATTACCTCATATTCGTCATGAAAACATTCCTATTGTTGTTTATGACAACCTCTACCAAATTTCGAGGACGAAATTTCTTTAACGGATGGGTACTGTAACGACCCGGAAATTTCCGACCAAATTTAAACTCTAATCTCTATATGGTTCCGACACGATAAGCAAAAACCCTAAAGTTGACCCGCACTTTTTCGATCATTCTATACTTATAAGATTAATATTTACATAAATTAAACCTTACCAACATGATAAGCAATCCAAATTGTTGAGATTTATGTTTCCGAAAAGAGTTTTACACAACGTTTGACCGTCTAGTTTGACCGATGATATCACGAACTATACAATATATGATAATTATACGTTTGTGTATATATATGTATATATACATATTTAACATGATTAATGAATGTTTTAATATCTCATTTTGTATTAATAACAATAAGTTATAAGTATATTTTGAAACTACTAACTTAAGTTTTCAAAACGATAACTATACGTAACGTTATTTGACATAAATACTTAAGACTTATAATGTTTATACATATATCGTATAAGTAATGTATTTAATCACTTTTAAAGACTTAAATACATAAAATCATATAAGTGTATTCACAAAAGATAGCTATATTTGAATCCTCATTCCATTTTTCACAAAATTTCTATACGTATATCTAGAGTATTTGTACTCGTATCATACCTAGCTTCTATACGTATTTACTCTTGGTATATACACATCAAATCACCACCTAACCAGCCCTTGTTCATGCCTTATGTATAAGGTAATTACTTTTGAATGATTGTAAGACTAATTACAAAAATACAAACTAAAAATTTGTCCATGTCTACTACATAAACATTTTTTTAGGAGTATATATGTATCCTCATTTTGTTTCATTTTTACTTCCATTCTCTAGCTAAAAACACCCACACTCTCAAGAACATTAAACTCCATAAACATTCAGCAAAGTTCCATGAAGATCTAGCTTCAAAAACCTTACTTAAACACCATAAGAAAACCATACAAAAACACTTCAAGAAATCCTTCCAAGAACACAAACTTACTTCCAATCTTTCATCCACTTCCATCACCCTTTTGATTCTAGCTTCTTACTCCTCTTTTACAGCAACCTTGTCCAAGGAACTTGAAGTAGTATCTATGTTCATATCCTTATTCGATTCATATATATATAGCTATCTTATTTTGTGGTATAAAAGTTTAACAACAAGAACATAGTTTGAATGTTTTCAAACTTGTTTGCAAACTAAATAGATCCTTCTAACTTAACTTTTAAAATACTTCAAGACCTGTAATATAACTTAAATATATGCTAATTTAACAAGGTATAATTTGGTTTTTCAAAGAATATCTTAAAAACTGTTTTTACGACGTCGGAGTGCCACCGGGGACTGTTTTGGGTTGGATAATTAAAAACTATCTTAAACTTTGAGTTGGAGGTTTATGTTCTGGAAAAATGATTTTTACTATGAATATGATAACACATAAAAATTTCATGATTTAATTCAAAGTATAAGTATTATTAGAAAAATAATCATTTAAGGTTGTTTAAATAAAGGAAAATGTTTAACTTCATAAGTTTCACTAAAGTTTCACCTATGCCGTGTGATTTTGAATACAAACCAAGGTATTTTCAGTTCATAGTCTTAAAGAGGGACTCGATCCAAGGAGATGGCAAGTTGAATCAACGAAAACGGATTTGTAACGAAGAAACTATGACCGAAACAAAATTGGTTATCCAAGACTTGTTTAACTTCGGGATTAATTGGGAAAAATTAAATAAAATCACATCTTTCTAAAATAACATGATATTTTATATATATGTACTCATAATTCAATTTTATATGGTTCAGGATCACCCGTAAACAATACGAGAAGATTAATCATAAGATCCCATTATTGTACGCAACACGTCATTTGACAACACCGGTACTTTATGTACGCAACACGTCATTTGACAACACCGGTACCGTGGGTCAAGATTAATCTCGACCAATACATATACGATGAGGGTTTTATTTATTTCATTGGGGGTTTATTAAACATCTAAATATGAACCATTAAAATTGAATTACTAACAACGAACTGCTAACTACGGACTAAGGAATTATTCAAAGTATTAAAAGTATAACAAGTATATATATGTGACGTTTGTTTAAAAAAGAAAAGGTATTGATATATTATATATGGATAGGTTCGTGATATCAACCGGAGACCAAGTCAAATTATATATATATCTTCAAGACGAAAGTGAGTATATAGTCCCACTTTTAAACTCTAAATATTTCGGGATGAGAATACATGTATTTTATGTTTTACATTATGGACACAAGTAACTGAAAAATATATTCTACGTTGAGTTGTACCACTGGCATACTTCCCTGTAGCTTGGTAACTAATATTTACAGCGGTATTGTAAACGCGAATCCTGTTGATAGATCTATCGGGCCTGACAACCCCAACCGGACTGGACGACCAGTATTCAACGGTTGCACAGTACTTCGTTTCGTGACTACACTTGGTACAGTGTAGTAAGATTTCATATTAAAGGGAATATGCGACGTGATTAATTGTTAAGTATGGTTACCAAGTGCTCAACCACTTAGAATATTTTTATTAAAATGTTTATATATGAAATCTTGTGGTCCATCGTTATATCGCTGCTAGCATCAAACCTATATATCTCACCAACTTTATGTTGACGTTTTAAAGCATGTTATTATACGTTTGTGTATATATATGTATATATACATATTTAACATGATTAAGGAATGTTTTAATACCTCATTTTATATTAATAACAACAAGTTATATGTGTATTTTGAAACTACTAACTTAAGTTTTCAAAACGATAACTATACGTAACGTTATTTGACATAAATACTTAAGACATATAATGTTTATACATATATTGTATAAGTAATGTATTTAATCACTTTTAAGAACTTAAATACATAAAATCATATAAGTGTATTCACAAAAGATAGCTATATTTGAATCCTCATTTCATTTTTCACAAAATTTCTATACGTATACCTAGAGTATTTGTACTCGTATCATACCTAGCTCCTATACGTATTTACTAATAGTAAATACACATCAAAATCACCACCTAACCAGCCATTATTCATGCCCTTAGAGCTAGGTAATTACTTTTGGATGATTACTTGACTAATTACAAAAATACAAACTAAAATTTTGTCATGTTATCCTTAAAGATCACATTTTTAGGAGTATATATGTATCATCATTTTTGATTCATTTTTACTTCAATCTCTTAACTAAAAACACACACTCTTTCTTACTCTCTAAACTCCATAACAATCCAGCAAAGTTCCATAAAGATCTAGCTTCAAAAACCATACTAAAACACCATACAAAAACCATACAAAAACACTTCAAGAAAACCCTCCAAGAACACCAACTTACTTCCAATCTTTCATCCACTTCCATCACCCTTTTGATTCTAGCTTTTTACTTCTCTTTTACAGCAAACTTATCCAAGGAACTTGAGGTAGAATCTATGTTCATAACCTTATTCGATTCATATATATATAGCTATCTTATTTTGTGGTACAAAAGTTTAACAACAAGAACATAGTTTGAATGTTTTCAAACTTGTTTGCAAACTAAATAGATCCTTCTAACTTAACTTTTAAAATACTTCAAGACCTGTAATATAACTTATGTATATGCTAATTTAACAAGGTAAAACTTGGTTTTTCAAAGTATAAGTATTTTTAGAAAAATGGTCATTAAATGATTTTGTTGTAACAAAAATGTTTAACTTCATATGTTTCACTAATGTTTCACTTATGCCGTATGATTTTGAATACAAACCAAGGTATTTACAGTTCATAGTCTTAAAGAAGAACTCGATCCAAGAAGATGGCAATTTGAATCAACGAAAACGGATTTGTAACGAAGAAACTATGACCGAAACAAAATTGGTTATCCTAGATCATTTCAACTACGGGATCAATTGGAAAAAAATGATATAAATCACATATTTCTAAGATAACATGATATTTTATATATATGTACTTATAATTCAATTTTATATGGTTCAGGATCACCCGTAAACAACACGAGAAGATTAATCATAAGATCCCATGATTGTACGCAACACGTCATTTGACAACACCGGTACTTTATGTACGCAACACGTCATTTGACAACACCGGTACCATGGGTCAAGATTAATCTCGACCAATACATATACGAGGGGGTTTTATTTATTTCGTTGGGGGTTTTATTTATTTCATTGCGGGTATATTAAACATCTAAAAATGAACCATTAAAATTGAATTACTAACATCGGACTGCTAACTACGGACTAAGGAATTATTCAAAGTATTAAAAGTATAACAAGTATATATTTATAACGTTTGTTTAAAAATGAAAACATATTGATATATTATATGTGGATAGGTTCGTGATATCAACCGGAAGACCGAGTCAAAATATATATATCATCAAGACAAGTGTGAGTATATAGTCCCATTTTTAAACTCTAAATATTTCGGGATGAGAATACATGTATTTTATGTTTTACGATATGGACACAAGTAACTGAAAAATATGTTCTACGTTGAGTTGTACCACTGGCATACTTCCCTGTAGCTTGGTAACTAATATTTACAGCGGTATTGTAAACGCGAATCCTGTTGATAGATCTATCGGGCCTGACAACCCCAACCGGACTGGACGACCAGTATTCAACGGTTGCACAGTACTTCGTTTTGTGACTACACTTGGTACAGTGTAGTAAGATTTCATATTAAAGGGAATATGCGACGTGAAAATGTTAAGTATGGTTACCAAGTGCTCAACCACTTAGAATATTTTTATTGAAATGTTTATATACGAAATCTTGTGGTCTATATATATATATTGCTGCGCACTAAACCTATATCTCACCAACTTTATGTTGACGTTTTTAAACATGTTTATTCTCAGGTGATAATTAAAGCTTCCGCTGCATTATGTTGAATCTAAGCAGGATCATGCGTACTCATATTTGTGTCAAAAATAAAACTGCATATCCTAGGACGTGTGTTGTAAAATATGCTAGAAATCGTGTTGTTATTATCATTTGTAAAGTTTGTAAGTCGAAGATTATCGTTAAACGATAATCATCTTTTTATTGTCTAAAGCTTGTAACAAAAATAATGGTTTGGTTTGTAATGTATAATATATGCAGTTTTCCTTTTTAAAAATGTCGCATATAGAGGTCAATACCTCGCAATGAAATCATACGTTATCTAACACGTTCTTATGGTTAAGGACGGGTTATGACATGTGGTATCAGAGCGGTGGTCTTAGCGAACCAGGTTTGCATTAGTGTGTCTAACTGATAAGTCGTTAGGATACATTAGTAAAGTCTGGACTTTGACCGGGTCTGATTTAAAAAAAAAAAACTATTGCTTATCACTGTTGGTTAAAATTTATATGTAAATATTATATAAGTACTAATGGGTTAGTTGTTGTGTGATAGATGTCGAGCTCAAAAATTGTTATCACAATCAACGACTCCGAATCAGAATCTTCAGATGGCGTTCCAGTCATTAACCTGTCCGATGACGAAAATGATATCCTTGGGGAAGACTCACAAATTCCGGATGAACCAACTATAAAGAACCCGGAAAGTGAACCCGAGGAGGAAAGTGAACCCGAGGAGGAAAGTGAACCCGAGGAGGAAAGTGAACCCGAGGAAGAAATACAGGAAATTACAAAAGACGAGTTCGAACTAGGAAAGAAACGAAAGGCTAATGAATTAGAAAATCCAAATCCCGAGTTTAATGAGAATGATGTGGCACCAATTCCACTCAACACTACCACCCCTATCCCCGCTATTCCTATTCGTTCTGTCCCGGCATCCAGTTCTTCAGTCCCACAGCCAAAATATAGGCAGACAGTTAGGATAAGCGTTAAGCAAATCTTTGTGTCTAAACGTCCTAGAAAATAGATCAAACGATGCGCTGCTGTGTCAAACCATGGAACCGAATAATGTTTTGTATAATATTAATAGTGTGGTTTGCTTAATGTTCGATGTAAGATAAGCATATGTAAAATATTGAAGTATGAAATGCAATAATTTTCCATGGTTAAGTATTATTTAGATTGTAGTAATTGATTCTGTACTAAGCTATTAAGTATGAACATTAACGGGTAGGTACTACCCAAGATATAATTATAAAACGCTAATAAGAAGAAAAGGCTTTTATAATAATATCTGGTTCATATTATTAACAAGCTATAAATGTACTATAAATACACACTACATCTATAATATTCCATGTGAATAATTATTTTCTTTCATTAGGAAATGGCGCGATTGAATCGAATGACAGAACAAGAACTCGAGGAACTCATCAACCAGCGAGTGAACGACAGAATGTTATGGGTTGAGGCTGCAAGAGCTGCTGCAGTTAATCCAAATCCTCGTGTAGGATGCTCCTACAAGACGTTCCAAGCTTGCAAGCCTTCATCATTCAGTGGAACGGAAGGGCCGATCGGTTTAACCCGATGGATAGAAAAGATGGAGACGGTGTTTAAAATCAGTGGTTGTGATGAAAAAGACATGACCAAGTTTGCATCGTGCACTTTACAAGATAGTGCACTCACATGGTGGAAGAATTATGTGAAGGCGGTAGGAGGAGATGTAGCTTATGATACTCCATGGGAAGAATTCAAAGCAATGATAATCACCGAGTATTGTCCAAGGAATGAGGTTATTAAGTTAGAAGATGAGTTACGAAGTTTGAAGGTGGTTGGTACTGAAATCACCAACTACAATCAGCGATTCATGGAATTGGTTTTACTATGTCCTGAATTGGTTCCAACCGAAGCACGGAAGATTGAAATGTACAAAGGTGGTTTGCCCAAAAAGGTCAAGGCAAACGTTACGGCGTCGAAACCTAAGACAATTCATGAAGCTATAACCATGGCAAACGAGCTAATGGATCAGGTCATCATGGATAAGAAAGTATCCAATACTGATGTGAAGGTATCAGGTAACAAAAGAAAGTGGAATGGAAATTATGATCGAGGTAACCAACAACAATCTTTTAAGAAACAAGAAAACACGCAAGGTGCGGGTAGTGGTTTAAGCTTTGGTTATAAAGGACAAAATCCTTTATGCAACCGTTGCCACAAACATCACTTTGGTTACTGTAGTGTGTTATGCACCAAGTGTAATCGACAAGGTCATCTTGCGGAAGATTGTAAGGCTCTCGTTACAAATGGCAACAAGACTCCTGCCACCAACGCAAATAGAACTGCTTTGGCTACCATTACTTGTTTTGGTTGTGGAAAACAAGGTCACTATAAGAGTCAGTGCCCGAATCAGAATGGCGGACCTGCACGTGGAAGAGCGTTTGTTATTAATGCTAGAGAGGCACGAGAAGACCCGGAGCTTGTTACGGGTACGTTTACCATTAATAACTTATCAGCATCTATTTTATTTGATACTGGCGCCGATAGAAGTTACGTGTGTATAAATTTTTACACTAAATTGAATTGTTCATCATTACCTCTAGATGCTAAGTACATGATTGAGTTAGCTAATGGTAAACTAATTAAAGCCGATAAAATTTGTCGTGATTGTAAGATAAATTTAGCCGGAGAAACATTTAAGATTGATTTGATACCCGTAGAATTAGGAAGTTTTGATGTAATAGTCGGCATGGACTGGATGTCCAAAGTAGGAGCGGAAGTTGTTTGTGCCAAGAAGGCAATTCGTATTCCTGGTAAGGATAAAATGCCGGTGATGATTTACGGAGAGAAGGGTGATTCAAAGCTAAAACTCATTAGCTGTTTGAAAGCCAAAAAGTGTTTAGAAAAGGGATGTTACGCTATTTTAGCACATGTTAATAAAGTCGAAAAGGAAGAGAAGTGCATCAATGACGTGCCTGTGGCAAGAGATTTTCCCGAAGTTTTTCCGGAAGAATTGCCGGGATTACCTCCATTTAGATCGGTAGAATTTCAAATAGATTTAGTACCAGGAGCTGCACCAGTGGCTCGTGCTCCATATAGACTTGCACCGTCTGAGTTAAAAGAACTTCAAAGTCAGTTAAAAGAATTACTGGACCGTGGATTCATACGACCGAGTACTTCACCGTGGGGAGCTCCAATTTTGTTTGTTAAGAAGAAAGATGGATCTTTTAGGATGTGTATAGACTATCGTGAATTAAATAAGTTAACTATCAAGAATCGGTATCCACTACCGAGAATTGATGACTTATTTGATCAATTGCAAGGATCATGTGTTTATTCAAAAATCGACTTAAGATCGGGCTATCATCAACTACGCGTCAAAGAAGAGGACATTCCGAAAACTGCTTTTCGGACACGTTATGGTCATTACGAATTTTTGGTTATGCCATTTGGATTGACAAATGCGCCAGCTGTATTCATGGACCTCATGAATCGAGTTTGTAGTCCGTATTTAGATAAGTTTGTTATCGTTTTCATTGATGATGTTCTTATCTATTCCAAGAGTGAGCAAGAGCATGAAGAGCATTTAAGGTTGATACTGGAGTTGTTGAGAAAAGAACAACTTTATGCTAAATTTTCTAAGTGTGCTTTCTGGTTGAAAGAAGTGCAATTTCTTGGTCACGTTGTTAATAACGAAGGAATTCAGGTTGATCCAGCAAAAACTGAAGCCATTGAAAAATGGGAGACTCCTAAGACACCAACGCAGATACGCCAATTTTTGGGTTTAGCCGGTTATTATAGAAGGTTTATTCAAGATTTTTCCCGAATAGCTAAGCCGTTGACAGCATTAACGCAAAAAGGGAAGAAATATGAATGGACTTCAGAGCAGGAGAACGCATTTCAAATACTGAAAAAGAAGTTAACTACGGCGCCTATTTTATCATTACCTGAAGGGAACGATGATTTTGAAATATATTGTGACGCTTCGCGACAAGGTTTTGGTTGTGTTCTTATGCAACGAAAGAAAGTAATTGCATTTGCATCCCGACAATTGAAGATTCATGAGCGGAATTATACGACGCATGATCTAGAATTGGGAGCAGTCGTGTTTGCATTGAAAATGTGGAGACACTACTTGTATGGGGTTAAATTCACTGTGTTTACTGATCATAAAAGCCTTCAACATATTTTCGATCAAAAACAATTGAACATGAGGCAACGTAGGTGGGTCGAGTTAATAAACGACTATGATTGTGAAATTCGTTATCATCCCGGAAAGGCGAACGTGGTGGCCGATGCTTTAAGCAGAAAGGAACGAGAACCAATTCGAGTACGAGCGATGAACATAAAAATTCGCATGAATCTCAACTCACAAATCAAAGAAGTTCAACGAGAAGCACTTACTAAAGAAAATATAGGAAATGAAATAATGAAAAAGTATGAGAAGCAACTCGTTATACGGGAAGATGGAATTCGATATTTTGCAAACCGTATTTGGGTACCGAAGTTGGGTGGATTAAGGAAGTTGATATTGAACGAGGCACATAAGACAAGATATTCGATACATCCTGGAGTTGGAAAGATGTACCAAGATCTTAAGACGCATTATTGGTGGCCTAATTTGAAGACAGACGTTGCAACATATGTTGGGGAATGTTTAACTTGTTCCAAAGTCAAAGCAGAACATCAAAAGCCGTCAGGGTTACTTCAACAACCAGAAATCCCAGAATGGAAATGGGATGGTATTACCATGGATTTCATCACGAAGTTACCAAAGACTGCCTGGGGGTACGACACCATTTGGGTGATTGTTGATCGTCTCACCAAGTCTGCACATTTCTTGCCTATAAAGGAAACAGATAGAATGGAGAAACTATTACGATTGTATATAAAGGAAGTTGTTTCAAGGCATGGAATACCTATTTCCATTATATCCGATCGTGATAGTAGATTTACCTCAAAGTTTTGGCAATCACTACAGGAGGCACTAGGAACTCGGTTGGATATGAGTACCGCATATCATCCACAAACCGATGGACAGAGTGAAAGAACGATTCAGACTCTCGAAGACATGCTCAGGGCATGTGTGATCGATTTTGGAAACGGATGGGATAAATACCTACCGTTAGCAGAATTCTCGTATAATAATAGTTATCATGCGAGCATTGGAGCTGCGCCATTCGAAGCATTGTACGGAAGGAAGTGTAGATCTCCTATCTGTTGGAATGAAGTAGGAGATCGACATTTAACTGGTCCCGAGATCATACATGAAACGACTGAGAAGATAGTGCAAATCAAGGAGAGATTGAAAACAGCCCGTAGTCGCCAAAAGAGCTACGCCGATGTTCGAAGGAAACCATTAGAGTTTCAGGTCGGGGACATGGTTATGCTAAAGGTGTCACCTTGGAAAGGTGTAATACGTTTCGGCAAAAGGGGTAAACTGAACCCAAGGTACGTAGGCCCGTTCAAGATCATCGAACGCATTGGACCGGTAGCTTATCGACTCGAGTTACCGCAACAACTCGCTGGAGTACATAATACCTTTCACGTCTCAAACCTGAAGAAGTGTCTTGCAAAGGAAGACCTCACCATTCCTCTTGAAGAAATTCATGTCGACGAGAAACTACAATTCGTCGAAGAACCAATCGAAATCATGGACCGTGAAGTTAAACAGCTCAAACAGAGTAATATACCGATTGTTAAGGTTCGTTGGAATGCTAGAAGAGGTCCCGAGTTTACTTGGGAACGAGAGGATCAGATGAAACGAAAGTATCCGCATTTGTTTCTCGATGACGCAAAATAGGTACAATTTTAAAATTTCGGGACGAAATTTATTTAACGGGGAGGTAATGTAACGACCCGCACTTTTTCGATCGTTATATACTTATAAGATTAATATTTACATAAATTAAACCTTACCAACATGATAAGCAATCCAAATTGTCGAGACTGATATTTCCGAAAAGAGTTTTACACAACGTTTGACCGTCTAGTTTGACCGATGATATCACGAACCATACAATATATGATAATTATACGTTTGTGTATATATATGTATATATACATATTTAACATGATTAAGGAATGTTTTAATACCTCATTTTATATTAATAACAACAAGTTATATGTGTATTTTGAAACTACTAACTTAAGTTTTCAAAACGATAACTATACGTAACGTTATTTGACATAAATACTTAAGACATATAATGTTTATACATATATTGTATAAGTAATGTATTTAATCACTTTTAAGAACTTAAATACATAAAATCATATAAGTGTATTCACAAAAGATAGCTATATTTGAATCCTCATTTCATTTTTCACAAAATTTCTATACGTATACCTAGAGTATTTGTACTCGTATCATACCTAGCTCCTATACGTATTTACTAATAGTAAATACACATCAAAATCACCACCTAACCAGCCATTATTCATGCCCTTAGAGCTAGGTAATTACTTTTGGATGATTACTTGACTAATTACAAAAATACAAACTAAAATTTTGTCATGTTATCCTTAAAGATCACATTTTTAGGAGTATATATGTATCATCATTTTTGATTCATTTTTACTTCAATCTCTTAACTAAAAACACACACTCTTTCTTACTCTCTAAACTCCATAACAATCCAGCAAAGTTCCATAAAGATCTAGCTTCAAAAACCATACTAAAACACCATACAAAAACCATACAAAAACACTTCAAGAAAACCCTCCAAGAACACCAACTTACTTCCAATCTTTCATCCACTTCCATCACCCTTTTGATTCTAGCTTTTTACTTCTCTTTTACAGCAAACTTATCCAAGGAACTTGAGGTAGAATCTATGTTCATAACCTTATTCGATTCATATATATATAGCTATCTTATTTTGTGGTACAAAAGTTTAACAACAAGAACATAGTTTGAATGTTTTCAAACTTGTTTGCAAACTAAATAGATCCTTCTAACTTAACTTTTAAAATACTTCAAGACCTGTAATATAACTTATGTATATGCTAATTTAACAAGGTAAAACTTGGTTTTTCAAAGTATAAGTATTTTTAGAAAAATGGTCATTAAATGATTTTGTTGTAACAAAAATGTTTAACTTCATATGTTTCACTAATGTTTCACTTATGCCGTATGATTTTGAATACAAACCAAGGTATTTACAGTTCATAGTCTTAAAGAAGAACTCGATCCAAGAAGATGGCAATTTGAATCAACGAAAACGGATTTGTAACGAAGAAACTATGACCGAAACAAAATTGGTTATCCTAGATCATTTCAACTACGGGATCAATTGGAAAAAAATGATATAAATCACATATTTCTAAGATAACATGATATTTTATATATATGTACTTATAATTCAATTTTATATGGTTCAGGATCACCCGTAAACAACACGAGAAGATTAATCATAAGATCCCATGATTGTACGCAACACGTCATTTGACAACACCGGTACTTTATGTACGCAACACGTCATTTGACAACACCGGTACCATGGGTCAAGATTAATCTCGACCAATACATATACGAGGGGGTTTTATTTATTTCGTTGGGGGTTTTATTTATTTCATTGCGGGTATATTAAACATCTAAAAATGAACCATTAAAATTGAATTACTAACATCGGACTGCTAACTACGGACTAAGGAATTATTCAAAGTATTAAAAGTATAACAAGTATATATTTATAACGTTTGTTTAAAAATGAAAACATATTGATATATTATATGTGGATAGGTTCGTGATATCAACCGGAAGACCGAGTCAAAATATATATATCATCAAGACAAGTGTGAGTATATAGTCCCACTTTTAAACTCTAAGTATTTCGGGATGAGAATACATGTATTTTATGTTTTACGTTATGGACACAAGTAACTGAAAAATATGTTCTACGTTGAGTTGTACCACTGGCATACTTCCCTGTAGCTTGGTAACTGTTATTTACAGCGGTATTGTAAACGCGAATCCTGTTGATAGATCTATCGGGCCTGACAACCCCAACCGGACTGGACGACCAGTATTCAACGGTTGCACAGTACTTCGTTTTGTGACTACACTTGGTACAGTGTAGTAAGATTTCATATTAAAGGGAATATGCGACGTGAAAATGTTAAGTATGGTTACCAAGTGCTCAACCACTTAGAATATTTTTATTGAAATGTTTATATACGAAATCTTGTGGTCTATATATATATATTGCTGCGCACTAAACCTATATCTCACCAACTTTATGTTGACGTTTTTAAACATGTTTATTCTCAGGTGATAATTAAAGCTTCCGCTGCATTATGTTGAATCTAAGCAGGATCATGCGTACTCATATTTGTGTCAAAAATAAAACTGCATATCCTAGGACGTGTGTTGTAAAATATGCTAGAAATCGTGTTGTTATTATCATTTGTAAAGTTTGTAAGTCGAAGATTATCGTTAAACGATAATCATCTTTTTATTGTCTAAAGCTTGTAACAAAAATAATGGTTTGGTTTGTAATGTATAATATATGCAGTTTTCCTTTTTAAAAATGTCGCATATAGAGGTCAATACCTCGCAATGAAATCATACGTTATCTAACACGTTCTTGAAAAGAGTTTTACACAACGTTTGACCGTCTAGTTTGACCGACGATATCACGAACTATACAATATATGATAATTATACGTTTGCGTATATATATGTATATATACATATTTAACATGATTAATGAATGTTTTAATATCTTATTTTGTATCAAAAACTATAAGTTATAAGTATATTTTGAAACTACTAACTTAAGTTTTCAAAACGATAACAATACGTAACGTTATTTGACATATATACTTAAGACTTATAATGTTATACATATATTGTATAAGTAATGTATTTAATTACTTTTAAAGAACTTAAATACATAAAACCATATAAGTGTATTCACAAAAGATAGCTATATTTGAATCCTCATTTCATTTTTCACAAAATTTCTATACGTATACCTAGAGTATTTGTACTCGTATCATACCTAGCTCCTATACGTATTTACTAATAGTAAATACACATCAAAATCACCACCTAACCAGCCATTATTCATGCCCTTAGAGCTAGGTAATTACTTTTGGATGATTACTTGACTAATTAACAAAAATACAAACTAAAATTTTGTCATGTTATCCTTAAAGATCACATTTTTAGGAGTATATATGTATCATCATTTTTGATTCATTTTTACTTCAATCTCTTAACTAAAAACACACACTCTTTCTTACTCTCTAAACTCCATAACAATCCAGCAAAGTTCCATAAAGATCTAGCTTCAAAAACCATACTAAAACACCATAAGAAAACCATACAAAAACACTTCAAGAAAACCCTCCAAGAACACCAACTTACTTCCAATCTTTCATCCACCTCTAGTACCCTTTTGATTCTAGCTTCTTACTTCTCTTTTACAGCAACTTCATCCAAGGAACTTGAGGTAGAATTTATGTTCATAACCTTATTCAATTCATATATATATAGCTATCTTATTTTGTGGTACAAAAGTTTAACAACAAGAACATAGTTTGAATGTTTTCAAACTTGTTTGCAAACTAAATAGATCCTTCTAACTTAACTTTTAAAATACTTCAAGACATGTAACATAACTTATTTATATGTTAATTTAACAAGGTAAAACTTGGTTTTTCAAAGTATAAGTATTTTTGGAAAAATGGTCATTAAATGATTTTGTTGTAACAAAAATGTTTAACTTCATATGTTTCACTAAACTTTCACCTATGCCGTATGATTTTGAATACAAACCAAGGTATTTACAGTTCATAGTCTTAAAGAAGAACTCGATCCAAGAAGATGGCAATTTGAATCAACGAAAACGGACTTGTAACGAAGAAACTATGACCGAAACAAAATTGGCTATCCTAGACATTTTCAACTTCGGGATTCATTGGAAAAATTTACATAAAATCACATACTTCTAAGATAACATGATATTTTATATATATGTACTCATAATTCAATTTCATATGGTTCAGGATCACCCGTAAGCAACACGAGAAGATTAATCATAAGATCCCATGATTGTACGCAACACGTCATTTGACAACACCGGTACTTTATGTACGCAACACGTCATTTGACAACACCGGTACCATGGGTCAAGATTAATCTCGACCAATACATATACGATGGGATTTTATTTATTTCGTTGGGGGTTTTATTTATTTCATTGCGGGTATATTAAACATCTAAAAATGAACCATTAAAATTGAGTTACTAACAAAGAAATGCTAACTACGGACTAAGGAAATATTCAAAATATTAAAAGTATAACAAGTATATATATATATAACGTTTGTTTTAAAATGAAAACATATTGATATATTATATATGGATAGGTTCGTGATATCAACCGGAAGACCGAGTCAAATTATATATATCATCAAGACAAGAGTGAGTATATAGTCCCATTTTTAAACTCTAAATATTTCGGGATGAGAATACATGTATTTTATGTTTTACGATATGGACACAAGTAACTGAAAAATATGTTCTACGTTGAGTTGTACCACTGGCATACTTCCCTGTAGCTTGGTAACTAATATTTACAGCGGTATTGTAAACGCGAATCCTGTTGATAGATCTATCGGGCCTGACAACCCCAACCGGACTGGACGACCAGTATTCAACGGTTGCACAGTACTTCGTTTTGTGACTACACTTGGTACAGTGTAGTAAGATTTCATATTAAAGGGAATATGCGACGTGAAAATGTTAAGTATGGTTACCAAGTGCTCAACCACTTAGAATATTTTTATTGAAATGTTTATATACGAAATCTTGTGGTCTATATATATATATTGCTGCGCACTAAACCTATATCTCACCAACTTTATGTTGACGTTTTTAAACATGTTTATTCTCAGGTGATAATTAAAGCTTCCGCTGCATTATGTTGAATCTAAGCAGGATCATGCGTACTCATATTTGTGTCAAAAATAAAACTGCATATCCTAGGACGTGTGTTGTAAAATATGCTAGAAATCGTGTTGTTATTATCATTTGTAAAGTTTGTAAGTCGAAGATTATCGTTAAACGATAATCATCTTTTTATTGTCTAAAGCTTGTAACAAAAATAATGGTTTGGTTTGTAATGTATAATATATGCAGTTTTCCTTTTTAAAAATGTCGCATATAGAGGTCAATACCTCGCAATGAAATCATACGTTATCTAACACGTTCTTATGGTTAAGGACGGGTTATGACATGTGGTATCTGAGCGTTGGTCTTAGCGAACCAGGTTTGCATTAGTGTGTCTAACCAAGAAGTCGTTAGGATACATTAGTAAAGTCTGGACTTTGACCGGGTCTGATTTAAAAAAAAAAAAAAAACCATTGCTTATCACTGTTGGTTAAAATTTATATGTAAATATTATGTAGTACTAATGGGTTAGTTGTTGTGTGATAGATGTCGGGCTCGAAACTTATTATCACATTCAGCGACTCCGAATCAGAACCTTCAGATTGTGTTTCAGTCATTAACATATCCGATGACGAAAGTGGTATTTTTGGGGAAGACTCACAATTTCCGGATGAACCAACTATAGAAATATCGGAAAGTGAACCCGAGGAGGAAAGTGAACCCGAAGAGGAAAGTGAACCCGAAGAAGAAAGTGAACCCGAGGAAGAAATACTAGAAATTACGAAAGAAAAATTCGATCAAGGAAAGAAACGAAAAGCGAATGAATTAGAAAATTCAAATCCCGAACTTAGTGAGAATGACGTAGCACCAATTCCACTCAACACTACCACCCCTATTCCCGCTATTCCTATTAGTGCTATCCCCGCATCTAGTTCTTCGGCTCCTCAGCCAAAACGTAGGCAGACAGCTAGGATAAGCGTTAGGCCATTCATTGGAACTAAACGCCCTAGAAAATAGACCGAACGATGCACTGCCGTATTAAGCCATGGAATCATATAATGTTTTGTATAATATTATTAGTGTGGTTTGCTTAAAGTTTGATGTAAGATAAGCATATGTAAAATAGCGAAGTATGAAATGCAATAATTTTCCATGGTTAAGTATTATTTAGATTGTAGTAATTGATTCTGTACTAAGCTATTAAGTATGAACATTAACGGGTAGGTACTACCCAAGATATAATTATAAAACGCTAATAAGAAGAAAAGGCTTTTATAATAATACCTGGTTCATATTATTAACAAGCTATAAATGTACTATAAATACACACTACATCTATAATATTCCATGTGAATAATTATTTTCTTTCATTAGGAAATGGCGCGATTGAATCGAATGACGGAACAAGAACTCGAGGAACTCATCAACCAGCGAGTGAACGACAGAATGTTATGGGTTGAGGCTGCAAGAGCTGCTGCAGTTAATCCAAATCCTCGTGTAGGATGCTCCTACAAGACGTTTCAAGCTTGCAAGCCATCATCATTCAGTGGAACGGAAGGACCTATCGGTTTAACCCGATGGATAGAAAAGATGGAGACGGTGTTCAAAATCAGCGGTTGTGATGAAAAAGACATGACCAAGTTTGCATCGTGCACTTTACAAGATAGTGCACTCACATGGTGGAAGAATTATGTGAAGGCGGTAGGAGGAGATGTAGCTTATGATACTCCATGGGAAGAATTCAAAGCAATGATAATCACCGAGTATTGTCCAAGGAATGAGGTTATTAAGTTAGAAGATGAGTTACGAAGTTTGAAGGTGGTTGGTACTGAAATCACCAACTACAATCAGCGATTCATGGAATTGGTTTTACTATGTCCTGAATTGGTTCCAACCGAAGCACGGAAGATTGAAATGTACAAAGGTGGTTTGTCCAAGAAGGTCAAGGCAAACGTTACGGCATCGAAACCTAAGACAATTCATGAAGCTATAACCATGGCAAACGAGCTAATGGATCAGGTTATTTTGGACAAGAAAGCATTCAATACTGAGGTGAAGGTATTGGGGAACAAGAAAAAGTGGAATGGAGGTTATGATCAAGGTAACCAACAACAACCTTATAAGAAACAAGAAACCACGAAAGGTGCGGGTAGCGGTTCAGGCTTTGGTTACAAAGGACAAAGTCCTTTATGCAACCGTTGTCACAAACATCATTTTGGTTACTGTAGTGTGTTGTGCACTAAATGCAATAGACAGGGACATCTTGCTGAAGATTGTAAGGCTCTCGTTACAAATGCAAATGGTAACAAGACTCCTGCCACCAACGCAAATAGAACTGCTTTGGCTAACATTACTTGTTTTGGGTGTGGAAAACAAGGTCATTATAAGAGCCAGTGCCCGAATCAGAATGGCGGACCTGCACGTGGAAGAGCGTTTGTTATTAATGCTAGAGAGGCACGAGAAGACCCGGAGCTTGTTACGGGTACGTTTACCATTAATAACTTATCAGCATCTATTTTATTTGATACTGGCGCCGATAGAAGTTATGTGTGTAGAAATTTTTACACTAAATTGAATTGTTCATCATTACCTCTAGATGCTAAGTACATGATTGAGTTAGCTAATGGTAAACTAATTAAAGCCGATAAAATTTGTCGTGGTTGTGAAATAAATCTAGCCGGAGAAACGTTTAAAATCGACTTAATACCCGTAGAATTAGGAGGTTTTGATGTAATAGTCGGCATGGACTGGATGTCCAAAATAGGAGCGGAAGTTGTTTGTGCCAAGAAGGCAATTCGTATTCCTGGTAAGGATAAAATGCCAGTGATGATTTATGGAGAGAAGGGTAATTCAAAACTAAAACTCATTAGCTGTTTGAAAGCCAAGAAGTGTTTAGAAAAGGGATGTTACGCTATTTTAGCACATGTTAATAAAGTCGAAAAGAAAGAAAAGTGCATCAACGACGTGCCTGTGGCAAGAGATTTTCCTGAAGTTTTTCCGGAAGAATTGCCGGGATTACCTCCATTTAGATCGGTAGAATTTCAAATAGATTTAGTACCAGGAGCTGCACCAGTGGCTCGTGCTCCATATAGACTTGCACCGTCCGAGTTAAAAGAACTTCAAAGTCAGTTAAAAGAATTACTGGACCGTGGATTCATACGACCGAGTACTTCACCGTGGGGAGCTCCAATTTTGTTTGTTAAGAAGAAAGATGGATCTTTTAGGATGTGTATAGACTATCGTGAATTAAATAAGTTAACTATCAAGAATCGATATCCACTACCGAGAATTGATGACTTATTTGATCAACTGCAAGGATCATGTATTTATTCGAAAATCGACTTAAGATCGGGCTATCATCAACTACGCGTCAAAGAAGAGGACATTCCGAAAACTGCTTTTCGGACACGTTATGGTCATTACGAATTTTTGGTTATGCCGTTTGGATTGACGAATGCGCCAGCTGTATTTATGGACCTCATGAATCGAGTTTGTAGTCCGTATTTAGATAAGTTTGTTATCGTTTTCATTGATGATATTCTTATCTATTCCAAGAGTGAGCAAGAGCATGAAGAGCATTTAAGGTTGATATTGGAGTTGTTAAGAAAAGAACAGCTATATGCTAAATTTTCCAAGTGTGCTTTTTGGTTGAAAGAAGTGCAATTTCTTGGCCATGTTGTTAATAGCGAAGGAATTCAGGTTGATCCAGCAAAAACTGAAGCTATTGAAAAATGGGAGACTCCTAAGACACCAACGCAGATACGCCAATTTTTGGGTTTAGCCGGTTATTATAGAAGGTTTATTCAAGATTTTTCCCGAATAGCTAAGCCGTTGACAGCGTTAACGCAAAAAGGGAAGAAATATGAATGGACCTCGGAGCAGGAGAACGCATTTCAATTACTGAAGAAGAAGTTAACTACGGCGCCTATTTTATCGTTACCTGAAGGGAATGATGATTTTGAAATATATTGTGACGCTTCGCGACAAGGTTTTGGTTGTGTTCTTATGCAACGAAAGAAAGTTATTGCATACGCATCCCGACAATTGAAAATTCACGAGCGGAATTATACGACGCATGATCTAGAACTGGGAGCAGTCGTGTTTGCATTGAAGATATGGAGACACTACTTGTATGGGGTTAAATGCACTGTGTTTACTGATCATAAAAGCCTTCAACATATTTTCGATCAAAAACAGCTGAACATGAGGCAACGTAGGTGGGTCGAGTTAATAAACGACTATGATTGTGAAATTCGTTATCATCCCGGGAAAGCGAATGTGGTGGCTGACGCTTTAAGCAGAAAGGAACGAGAACCAATTCGAGTACGAGCGATGAACATAAAAATTCGCATGAATCTCAACTCACAAATCAAAGAAGTTCAACGAGAAGCACTTACTAAAGAAAATATAGGAAATGAAATAATGAAGAAGTATGAGAAGCAACTCGTTATGCGGGAAGATGGAATTCGATATTTTGCAAATCGTATTTGGGTACCGAAGTTGGGTGGATTAAGGAAGTTGATATTGAACGAGGCACATAAGACAAGATATTCGATACATCCTGGAGTTGGAAAGATGTACCAAGATCTTAAGACGCATTATTGGTGGCCTAATTTGAAGACAGACGTTGCAACATATGTTGGGGAATGTTTAACTTGTTCCAAAGTCAAAGCAGAACATCAAAAGCCGTCAGGGTTACTTCAACAACCAGAAATCCCAGAATGGAAATGGGATGGTATTACCATGGATTTCATCACGAAGTTACCAAAGACTGCCTGGGGGTACGACACCATTTGGGTGATTGTTGATCGTCTCACCAAGTCTGCACATTTCTTGCCTATAAAGGAAACAGATAGAATGGAGAAACTATTACGATTGTATATAAAGGAAGTTGTTTCAAGGCATGGAATACCTATTTCCATTATATCCGATCGTGATAGTAGATTTACCTCAAAGTTTTGGCAATCACTACAGGAGGCACTAGGAACTCGTTTGGATATGAGTACCGCATATCATCCGCAGACCGACGGGCAGAGTGAAAGAACAATTCAGACTCTTGAAGACATGCTCAGGGCATGTGTGATCGATTTTGGAAACGGATGGGATAAATATCTACCGTTAGCAGAATTCTCGTATAATAATAGTTATCATGCGAGCATTGGAGCTGCGCCATTCGAAGCATTGTACGGAAGGAAGTGTAGATCTCCTATCTGTTGGAATGAAGTAGGAGATCGACATTTAACTGGTCCCGAGATCATACATGAAACGACTGAGAAGATAGTGCAAATCAAGGAGAGATTGAAAACAGCCCGTAGTCGCCAAAAGAGCTACGCCGATGTTCGAAGGAAACCATTAGAGTTTCAGGTCGGGGACATGGTTATGCTAAAGGTGTCACCTTGGAAAGGTGTAATACGTTTCGGCAAAAGGGGTAAACTGAACCCAAGATACGTAGGCCCGTTTAAGATCATCGAACGCATTGGACCGGTAGCTTATCGACTCGAGTTACCACAACAACTCGCCGGAGTACATAATACCTTTCACGTCTCAAACCTTAAGAAGTGTCTTGCAAAGGAAGACCTCACCATTCCTCTTGAAGAAATCCATGTCGACGAGAAACTACAATTCGTCGAAGAACCAATCGAAATCATGGACCGTGAAGTTAAACAGCTCAAACAGAGTAATATACCGATTGTTAAGGTTCGTTGGAATGCTAGAAGAGGTCCCGAGTTTACGTGGGAACGAGAGGATCAAATGAAACAAAAGTATCCACACTTGTTTCTCGATAACGCAAAATAGGTACAATTTTAAAATTTCGGGACGAAATTTATTTAACGGGGAGGTAATGTAACGACCCGCACTTTTTCGATCGTTCTATACTTATAAGATTAATATTTACATAAATTAAACCTTGCCAACATGATAAGCAATCCAAATTGTTGAGATTTATGTTTCCGAAAAGAGTTTTACATAACGTTTGACCGTCTAGTTTGACCGATGATATCACGAACTATACAATATATGATAATTATACGTTTGTGTATATATATGTATATATACATATTTAACATGATTAAAGAATGTTTTAATACCTCATTTTATATTAATAACAACAAGTTATATGTGTATTTTGAAACTACTAACTTAAGTTTTCAAAACGATAACAATACGTAACGTTATTTGACATATATACTTAAGACTTATAATGTTATACATATATTGTATAAGTAATGTATTTAATTACTTTTAAAGAACTTAAATACATAAAACCATATAAGTGTATTCACAAAAGATAGCTATATTTGAATCCTCATTTCATTTTTCACAAAATTTCTATACGTATACCTAGAGTATTTGTACTCGTATCATACCTAGCTCCTATACGTATTTACTAATAGTAAATACACATCAAAATCACCACCTAACCAGCACTGTAACGACCCGGAAATTTCCGACCAAATTTAAACTCTAATCTCTATATGGTTCCGACACGATAAGCAAAAACCCTAAAGTTGACCCGCATTTTTTTTCGATCGTTCTATACTTATAAGATTAATATAAATTAAAACTTACCAACATGATAAGTAATCCAAATTGTCGAGATTTATATTTCCGAAAAGAGTTTTACACAACGTTTGACCGTCTAGTTTGACCGACGATATCACGAACTATACAATATATGATAATTATACGTTTGCGTATATATATGTATATATACATATTTAACATGATTAATGAATGTTTTAATATCTTATTTTGTATCAAAAACTATAAGTTATAAGTATATTTTGAAACTACTAACTTAAGTTTTCAAAACGATAACTATACGTAACGTTATTTGACATAAATACTTAAGACTTATAATGTTTATACATATATCGTATAAGTAATGTATTTACTCACTTTTAAGACTTAAATACATAAAATCATATAAGTGTATTCACAAAAGATAGCTATATTTGAATCCTCATTCCATTTTTCACAAAATTTCTATACGTATATCTAGAGTATAAGTACTCGTATCATACCTAGCTTCTATACGTATTTACTAATAGTACATACATGTCAAATCACTACCTAACCAGCCATTGTACATGCCCTTAGGGCTAGGTAATTGTATTTGGATGCAATTATGACTAAATACATAAAATGATTAATTGAAATTTTGTACATATATACACCATAATCACGTTTTTTATGGTGTATATATGTATCATCACTTTGTTTCATTTTACTTCAATATTTTAGCCAAAACACACACATACTTTGAAGCCTTAAAACCCTTAATCAATTCAGCAAAGTTTTCAAGAAGATCTAGCTTCAAAAACCATACTAAAACACCATAAGAAAACCATACAAAAACACTTCAAGAAAACCCTCCAAGAACACCAACTTACTTCCAATCTTTCATCCACTTCTATCATCCTTTTGATTCTAGCTTCTTACTCCTCTTTTACAGCAAACTTATCCAAGGAACTTGAGGTAGAAACTATGTTCATAACCTTATTCGATTCATATATATATAGCTATCTTATTTTGTGGTACAAAAGTTTAACAACAAGAACATAGTTTGAATGTTTTCAAACATGTTTGCAAACTAAATAGATCCTTCTAACTTAACTTTTAAAATACTTCAAGACCTGTAATATAACTTAAATATATGCTAATTTAATAAGGTAAAACTTGGTTTTTCAAAGTATAAGTATTTTTAGAAAAATGGTCATTAAATGATTTTTTTTGTAACAAAATGTTTAACTTCATATGTTTCACTAATGTTTCACTTATGCCGTATGATTTTGAATACAAACCAAGGTATTTACAGTTCATAGTCTTAAAGAAGAACTCGATCCAAGAAGATGGCAATTTGAATCAACGAAAACGGACTTGTAACGAAGAAACTATGACCGAAACAAAATTGGTTATCCTAGATCATTTCAACTACGGGATCAATTGGAAAAAAAAGATATAAATCACATATTTCTAAGATAACATGATATTTTATATATATGTACTCATAATTCAATTTCATATGGTTCAGGATCACCCGTAAACAACACGAGAAGATTAATCATAAGATCCCATGATTGTACGCAACACGTCATTTGACAACACCGGTACCATGGGTCAAGATTAATCTCGACCAACACATATACGATGGGGTTTTATGGGAGTTTTATTTATTTCGTTGGGGGTTTATTTATTGCGGGTATATTAAACATCTAAAAATGAACCATTAAAATTGAATTACTAACATCGAAACGCTAACTACGGACTAAGGAATTATTCAAAGTATTAAAAGTATTATAAATATATATACGAGATGTTTGTTTAAAATGAAAATATATTGATATATTATATATGGATAGGTTCGTGATATCAACCGGAAGACCAAGTCAAAAATATATATATCTTCGAGACAACAGTGAGTATATAGTCCCACTTTTAAACTCTAAATATTTCGGGATGAGAATACATGTATTTTATGTTTTACGTTATGGACACAAGTAACTGAAAAATATATTCTACGTTGAGTTGTACCACTGGCATACTTCCCTGTAGCTTGGTAACTGTTATTTACAGCGGTATTGTAAACGCGAATCCTGTTGATAGATCTATCGGGCCTGACAACCCCAACCGGACTGGACGACCAGTATTCAACGGTTGCACAGTACTTCGTTTTGTGACTACACTTGGTACAGTGTAGTAAGATTTCATATTAAAGGGAATATGCGACGTGATTAATTGTTAAGTATGGTTACCAAGTGCTCAACCACTTAGAATATTTTTATTGAAATGTTTATATACGAAATCTTGTGGTCCATTGTTATAACGCTGCTAGCATCAAACCTATATATCTCACCAACTTTATGTTGACGTTTTAAAGCATGTTATTCTCAGGTACGAATTAAGTCTTCCGCTGTGCATTAGCTCATGTTAAGAATACTACTTGGGACCATTTAAGCTATGATACAAGGACGTTGCATTCGAGTCATTGAAGTTCATTAAAGACTATTGTTATGAAAATGGCAGATTAGATCATTTGGTTGTTATAAAATGTTAGGCTAATATGTCAACTCTCGATGTAATAATAGATTGCCTTTAAGAAATAAATGCAACGTTTGTAAAATGTATCATATAGAGGTCAAGTACCTCGCGATGTTATCAACTATTGTAATTCGTTTTTAATCTATATGGACGATGTCCGGATGATTAGTTTCGGATCCTTTCAGTTGGTATCAGAGCGTTGGTCTTAGCGAACCAGGCCTTGCATTAGTGTGTCTAACTAGTAGTTGTTAGGATACATTAAGTGAGTCTGGACTTTGACCGTGTCTGCCTGTCAAAAGTTTTGCTTATCAATCCTAGTCGGAAATCATCTGCTTATCATCCTTAGGGAACTGTCTGCTTATCATTCTTAAGTCTAAACACGTCTTACTGCATTTAGTGCATCGATAGTGTATAGACAAAATTCGTATCCTAGCGTATCTGTTGCAATAGACATTGCCTGACGAATTTCAAAGATTCTCCGTAATTCACGGGATTTTGAGTATTATAAATACATATGTAAATTATGTATTGAAGAATACCAAACCCAACTCCTATAATCTATTCCAAACCAAAAATTCATTTCTCCGACCATACAAGATGGATTCTTCATCCAGTTCGAATTCCTCCAACTTCGATAGCTACGCCGACATGGATTTCCATTCGAGCTCCGAGAACAGCGTCACCGGAATGGATCAACCAATTTCCCATCATCTATTCTGGATGAACTGGGGATGGGTTCGTAATATACTAAATCTCTGGAGGCAAGAAGAAGGTGATCCATTTCATCCACCAAATTGCCCTCTTAACGATGAACCTGAAGCACTTACCAGCGAACCCATTCGAAACACCATTTTCTCGCTCATTTCTAGAGTATCTCGTCATGATTACATACTATCCCATATTTCGAATCTTGTTCATTCGCTCGTTCCAACCGTCAATCATCCCGGTATAATAGAAGAAGTCAACGAGCTTCGCGCTCGGGTAGTGGCTTTAGAAAATACGGTGCGAAGGTTACAAACACCAGCAGCAGCACCAGCAGCATAATCTATACCACCATCATCAACGCCGACAGTACTCTTGTCACCCCCAAAATCTCAACATCACAATCTGTATCTCGAATATCAACATCACACGACTCAATATCTGTACTTCGAGTATGATCTTCGTTCTATATATCGTTCTACATCGATTATCTTCGCTTTACGTATCGTATGACGATTATGTAATTTCTAAAGTCTTAGAGATTATGTAATCTAGAATTAACGATAAATCAAATGAGTTTATTATCTTATTGACTCATTAAATCTATGATTATCTCTGAAGAAAATATATATGCAAGTATATTTTCATAAAGATAGTAATTAAAAATTCCTTCGTACAAACTAATAATGATGAAAATATTTTAACGGGTGGGTAGTACCCGAGGAATATTTAGAATTCACATTAATAAGTTATATTGTACATTCTTGAATCTGATTCAACGGTCATTTGTTATTTTACTTACAACCATCGATATACGTATCCGTTCACCCCAGAATAACCATTTCCATTTAAATTTCATATTTGAATTTTTTTTTACCTATCCAAATCCAACAAGTGGCATAAAGAAGAAACATTGGACAATTAAAATGAAATAAAATGTTGATTATAACATATGAAACTAAACAATTCTTCAATTTTGCCACTTGATTTCATCCTAAACCTCATTTGTACTTCGACAATTATAATCCTCATTCAAATCTTTTCATGATTCTTGAAAACACCTCGATCGAGAAGTTGAACCAGCCGCACCTCGTTTACGGAAGAAAGATTTATGCATACAGTGATGCACCTGAAAAATTTTCGAAACCGAAGTTATAGTTAAAACGTATCCGCGTCGAATTCCTTATCATTCATTATCAAAAACAATCATACGATTCCTTTTCAAGAAGCTAATTTTGTCACAGCTCCACTTCGACTTCTCAGTGAGACTACTCCTATTATAATCTCGATATTTATACTTTGTCCTTTCGACGTTGTTACCGGAGAACCTTTTTCACAACATCATCAGCAGACGTACCAGCAACTCGTTATCTCTTTGGCGAAACCCGCAATCAGTATTTTGAAAATCTCGTAGAAATTCTCCCAGTTATACCGAGAACGACTATCCCTAAGAATTACATTTTTCGAATGTGAAGTTCTGAAAAACATCCTGGACTATGAAGTAGTTCTTGAAATGCTGAAGAAGCAGAAAAAAAAAAAAAAAAAAAAAAAAAAAAAAAAACTGTAAACGACTTGAACAGTCAAAAGTTTAATGATGAAGTACATTGTATTGGTAAAGCTTAGAAAAAGAGGAGAGTTGGAACTGGAAAACGGATTGAGCAAAGTATGAAGGAGGATGTAGATAAATCACAAGAACTGAATCTGCTTTCAAAGGATTCAAACGATTCAGTGCTTGCTGAAACCATTAGTAAAAAAAAAAAAACCTACCCCTTATCCTAAACCTTTCCCGATGATATTCTTCATCATCATCTTATCTTAGATATTATAAGATATCTTCATATCTTTTGTTATACATATCCTCCATATTTCTGGAGATATTCTCACAACTGTTCTTATCCAAAATCATGTATTTCTCCGTAATATCTGCGTTACAATATAAAAGAAACTGTGTTAGTTTCTAAGTTCTAAAACCTTCAAGTTTAAAATAGGAATGTTTTGAAGTAGTGTTGGGAACTGATACATGAATTAGTATAATATAATGAAACTTGATCAACTTCATTATATTACAGTAAGTCATGTTAAGTTTCTAATGGAATGTGATGATTCACAGTACCGTCATCATGTGCCATGTTACACGGCTCTTACATTCTATCAAGTCTCCAAACATATTAGAACGTATCACCTTGATAGTTCTATTTTTCCGGAATATTCGAGTAATTTAACGAATCAAGATCGTGCCATTACAATTTTATTCTAAAACCAATAGCTAGGTTCATTCCAAATTTTATACCTACGAATTCCGAACTATTGATCGCTTGACTCAAGGACGGGAAGAAGAAACGAAGGGACAAAGTCCCAAAATAGAAATTGGGGTATAGATCACAGCAAATAGGAGAGAATATTAACTATGGATGACAATGATTATGGAAAACAGAAGCAGGAGCATCGAAGTATAAGGAAAGATATCAAACCCAACAACCACCCAGAAACTACAAACCATGTATATCAATACGTATGGCGACGTAAAGACACGGGAGAATTAGAAACATTATAATTCCAAGAAAATCATAAAAGTGAATAGATTCTTCTGGCGGTAGATGGAAGAGAAGAATGAAAGATATAAAAGTTAGAAGTATAACAAAAATCAGAACGGGATGAAGCATTTCAAAGGATACCTTAAAGTAGGAATTAAGGAGAAAGAGTAGAAGATGCGAGTTGTGAAAAATAAGGAAACGAAGGGGTGGATTTATAGTGAAATATCCGACAGAGAAATCGAAACAGATTACCGCATTAAATCAAAGAAGATTCTGATCGCCGAATAACCAAATCTTATTACGTAAGATTTTTCCTAAATCCCTTAAATCCCGGAAATCAATTCTAAACCACGTCATCGATTAAAAACGATTCCATATTTACTCATTTCATTTTTTTTTTTGTGATAGCTTCGCTCGTGCGTCTCACATAACCAAATCGTTTTATCTAAATCTTTCAATAATGATAAAATTTCATTATTACCTCATATTCGTCATGAAAACATTCCTATGGTTATTTATGACAACCTCTACCAAATTTCGAGGACGAAATTTCTTTAACGGATGGGTACTGTAACGACCCGGAAATTTCCGACCAAATTTAAACTCTAATCTCTATATGGTTCCGACACGATAAGCAAAAACCCTAAAGTTGACCCGCATTTTTTTTCGATCGTTCTATACTTATAAGATTAATATAAATTAAAACTTACCAACATGATAAGTAATCCAAATTGTCGAGATTTATATTTCCGAAAAGAGTTTTACACAACGTTTGACCGTCTAGTTTGACCGACGATATCACGAACTATACAATATATGATAATTATACGTTTGCGTATATATATGTATATATACATATTTAACATGATTAATGAATGTTTTAATATCTTATTTTGTATCAAAAACTATAAGTTATAAGTATATTTTGAAACTACTAACTTAAGTTTTCAAAACGATAACTATACGTAACGTTATTTGACATAAATACTTAAGACTTATAATGTTTATACATATATCGTATAAGTAATGTATTTACTCACTTTTAAGACTTAAATACATAAAATCATATAAGTGTATTCACAAAAGATAGCTATATTTGAATCCTCATTCCATTTTTCACAAAATTTCTATACGTATATCTAGAGTATAAGTACTCGTATCATACCTAGCTTCTATACGTATTTACTAATAGTACATACATGTCAAATCACTACCTAACCAGCCATTGTACATGCCCTTAGGGCTAGGTAATTGTATTTGGATGCAATTATGACTAAATACATAAAATGATTAATTGAAATTTTGTACATATATACACCATAATCACGTTTTTTATGGTGTATATATGTATCATCACTTTGTTTCATTTTACTTCAATATTTTAGCCAAAACACACACATACTTTGAAGCCTTAAAACCCTTAATCAATTCAGCAAAGTTTTCAAGAAGATCTAGCTTCAAAAACCATACTAAAACACCATAAGAAAACCATACAAAAACACTTCAAGAAAACCCTCCAAGAACACCAACTTACTTCCAATCTTTCATCCACTTCTATCATCCTTTTGATTCTAGCTTCTTACTCCTCTTTTACAGCAAACTTATCCAAGGAACTTGAGGTAGAAACTATGTTCATAACCTTATTCGATTCATATATATATAGCTATCTTATTTTGTGGTACAAAAGTTTAACAACAAGAACATAGTTTGAATGTTTTCAAACATGTTTGCAAACTAAATAGATCCTTCTAACTTAACTTTTAAAATACTTCAAGACCTGTAATATAACTTAAATATATGCTAATTTAATAAGGTAAAACTTGGTTTTTCAAAGTATAAGTATTTTTAGAAAAATGGTCATTAAATGATTTTTTTTGTAACAAAATGTTTAACTTCATATGTTTCACTAATGTTTCACTTATGCCGTATGATTTTGAATACAAACCAAGGTATTTACAGTTCATAGTCTTAAAGAAGAACTCGATCCAAGAAGATGGCAATTTGAATCAACGAAAACGGACTTGTAACGAAGAAACTATGACCGAAACAAAATTGGTTATCCTAGATCATTTCAACTACGGGATCAATTGGAAAAAAAAGATATAAATCACATATTTCTAAGATAACATGATATTTTATATATATGTACTCATAATTCAATTTCATATGGTTCAGGATCACCCGTAAACAACACGAGAAGATTAATCATAAGATCCCATGATTGTACGCAACACGTCATTTGACAACACCGGTACTTTATGTACGCAACACGTCATTTGACAACACCGGTACCATGGGTCAAGATTAATCTCGACCAACACATATACGATGGGGTTTTATGGGAGTTTTATTTATTTCGTTGGGGGTTTATTTATTGCGGGTATATTAAACATCTAAAAATGAACCATTAAAATTGAATTACTAACATCGAAACGCTAACTACGGACTAAGGAATTATTCAAAGTATTAAAAGTATTATAAATATATATACGAGATGTTTGTTTAAAATGAAAATATATTGATATATTATATATGGATAGGTTCGTGATATCAACCGGAAGACCAAGTCAAAAATATATATATCTTCGAGACAACAGTGAGTATATAGTCCCACTTTTAAACTCTAAATATTTCGGGATGAGAATACATGTATTTTATGTTTTACGTTATGGACACAAGTAACTGAAAAATATATTCTACGTTGAGTTGTACCACTGGCATACTTCCCTGTAGCTTGGTAACTGTTATTTACAGCGGTATTGTAAACGCGAATCCTGTTGATAGATCTATCGGGCCTGACAACCCCAACCGGACTGGACGACCAGTATTCAACGGTTGCACAGTACTTCGTTTTGTGACTACACTTGGTACAGTGTAGTAAGATTTCATATTAAAGGGAATATGCGACGTGATTAATTGTTAAGTATGGTTACCAAGTGCTCAACCACTTAGAATATTTTTATTGAAATGTTTATATACGAAATCTTGTGGTCCATTGTTATAACGCTGCTAGCATCAAACCTATATATCTCACCAACTTTATGTTGACGTTTTAAAGCATGTTATTCTCAGGTACGAATTAAGTCTTCCGCTGTGCATTAGCTCATGTTAAGAATACTACTTGGGACCATTTAAGCTATGATACAAGGACGTTGCATTCGAGTCATTGAAGTTCATTAAAGACTATTGTTATGAAAATGGCAGATTAGATAATTTGGTTGTTATAAAATGTTAGGCTAATATGTCAACTCTCGATGTAATAATAGATTGCCTTTAAGAAATAAATGCAACGTTTGTAAAATGTATCATATAGAGGTCAAGTACCTCGCGATGTTATCAACTATTGTAATTCGTTTTTAATCTATATGGACGATGTCCGGATGATTAGTTTCGGATCCTTTCAGTTGGTATCAGAGCGTTGGTCTTAGCGAACCAGGCCTTGCATTAGTGTGTCTAACTAGTAGTTGTTAGGATACATTAAGTGAGTCTGGACTTTGACCGTGTCTGCCTGTCAAAAGTTTTGCTTATCAATCCTAGTCGGAAATCATCTGCTTATCATCCTTAGGGAACTGTCTGCTTATCATTCTTAAGTCTAAACACGTCTTACTGCATTTAGTGCATCGATAGTGTATAGACAAAATTCGTATCCTAGCGTATCTGTTGCAATAGACATTGCCTGACGAATTTCAAAGATTCTCCGTAATTCACGGGATTTTGAGTATTATAAATACATATGTAAATTATGTATTGAAGAATACCAAACCCAACTCCTATAATCTATTCCAAACCAAAAATTCATTTCTCCGACCATACAAGATGGATTCTTCATCCAGTTCGAATTCCTCCAACTTCGATAGCTACGCCGACATGGATTTCCATTCGAGCTCCGAGAACAGCGTCACCGGAATGGATCAACCAATTTCCCATCATCTATTCTGGATGAACTGGGGATGGGTTCGTAATATACTAAATCTCTGGAGGCAAGAAGAAGGTGATCCATTTCATCCACCAAATTGCCCTCTTAACGATGAACCTGAAGCACTTACCAGCGAACCCATTCGAAACACCATTTTCTCGCTCATTTCTAGAGTATCTCGTCATGATTACATACTATCCCATATTTCGAATCTTGTTCATTCGCTCGTTCCAACCGTCAATCATCCCGGTATAATAGAAGAAGTCAACGAGCTTCGCGCTCGGGTAGTGGCTTTAGAAAATACGGTGCGAAGGTTACAAACACCAGCAGCAGCACCAGCAGCATAATCTATACCACCATCATCAACGCCGACAGTACTCTTGTCACCCCCAAAATCTCAACATCACAATCTGTATCTCGAATATCAACATCACACGACTCAATATCTGTACTTCGAGTATGATCTTCGTTCTATATATCGTTCTACATCGATTATCTTCGCTTTACGTATCGTATGACGATTATGTAATTTCTAAAGTCTTAGAGATTATGTAATCTAGAATTAACGATAAATCAAATGAGTTTATTATCTTATTGACTCATTAAATCTATGATTATCTCTGAAGAAAATATATATGCAAGTATATTTTCATAAAGATAGTAATTAAAAATTCCTTCGTACAAACTAATAATGATGAAAATATTTTAACGGGTGGGTAGTACCCGAGGAATATTTAGAATTCACATTAATAAGTTATATTGTACATTCTTGAATCTGATTCAACGGTCATTTGTTATTTTACTTACAACCATCGATATACGTATCCGTTCACCCCAGAATAACCATTTCCATTTAAATTTCATATTTGAATTTTTTTTTACCTATCCAAATCCAACAAGTGGCATAAAGAAGAAACATTGGACAATTAAAATGAAATAAAATGTTGATTATAACATATGAAACTAAACAATTCTTCAATTTTGCCACTTGATTTCATCCTAAACCTCATTTGTACTTCGACAATTATAATCCTCATTCAAATCTTTTCATGATTCTTGAAAACACCTCGATCGAGAAGTTGAACCAGCCGCACCTCGTTTACGGAAGAAAGATTTATGCATACAGTGATGCACCTGAAAAATTTTCGAAACCGAAGTTATAGTTAAAACGTATCCGCGTCGAATTCCTTATCATTCATTATCAAAAACAATCATACGATTCCTTTTCAAGAAGCTAATTTTGTCACAGCTCCACTTCGACTTCTCAGTGAGACTACTCCTATTATAATCTCGATATTTATACTTTGTCCTTTCGACGTTGTTACCGGAGAACCTTTTTCACAACATCATCAGCAGACGTACCAGCAACTCGTTATCTCTTTGGCGAAACCCGCAATCAGTATTTTGAAAATCTCGTAGAAATTCTCCCAGTTATACCGAGAACGACTATCCCTAAGAATTACATTTTTCGAATGTGAAGTTCTGAAAAACATCCTGGACTATGAAGTAGTTCTTGAAATGCTGAAGAAGCAGAAAAAAAAAAAAAAAAAAAAAAAAAAAAAAAAAAACTGTAAACGACTTGAACAGTCAAAAGTTTAATGATGAAGTACATTGTATTGGTAAAGCTTAGAAAAAGAGGAGAGTTGGAACTGGAAAACGGATTGAGCAAAGTATGAAGGAGGATGTAGATAAATCACAAGAACTGAATCTGCTTTCAAAGGATTCAAACGATTCAGTGCTTGCTGAAACCATTAGTAAAAAAAAAAAAACCTACCCCTTATCCTAAACCTTTCCCGATGATATTCTTCATCATCATCTTATCTTAGATATTATAAGATATCTTCATATCTTTTGTTATACATATCCTCCATATTTCTGGAGATATTCTCACAACTGTTCTTATCCAAAATCATGTATTTCTCCGTAATATCTGCGTTACAATATAAAAGAAACTGTGTTAGTTTCTAAGTTCTAAAACCTTCAAGTTTAAAATAGGAATGTTTTGAAGTAGTGTTGGGAACTGATACATGAATTAGTATAATATAATGAAACTTGATCAACTTCATTATATTACAGTAAGTCATGTTAAGTTTCTAATGGAATGTGATGATTCACAGTACCGTCATCATGTGCCATGTTACACGGCTCTTACATTCTATCAAGTCTCCAAACATATTAGAACGTATCACCTTGATAGTTCTATTTTTCCGGAATATTCGAGTAATTTAACGAATCAAGATCGTGCCATTACAATTTTATTCTAAAACCAATAGCTAGGTTCATTCCAAATTTTATACCTACGAATTCCGAACTATTGATCGCTTGACTCAAGGACGGGAAGAAGAAACGAAGGGACAAAGTCCCAAAATAGAAATTGGGGTATAGATCACAGCAAATAGGAGAGAATATTAACTATGGATGACAATGATTATGGAAAACAGAAGCAGGAGCATCGAAGTATAAGGAAAGATATCAAACCCAACAACCACCCAGAAACTACAAACCATGTATATCAATACGTATGGCGACGTAAAGACACGGGAGAATTAGAAACATTATAATTCCAAGAAAATCATAAAAGTGAATAGATTCTTCTGGCGGTAGATGGAAGAGAAGAATGAAAGATATAAAAGTTAGAAGTATAACAAAAATCAGAACGGGATGAAGCATTTCAAAGGATACCTTAAAGTAGGAATTAAGGAGAAAGAGTAGAAGATGCGAGTTGTGAAAAATAAGGAAACGAAGGGGTGGATTTATAGTGAAATATCCGACAGAGAAATCGAAACAGATTACCGCATTAAATCAAAGAAGATTCTGATCGCCGAATAACCAAATCTTATTACGTAAGATTTTTCCTAAATCCCTTAAATCCCGGAAATCAATTCTAAACCACGTCATCGATTAAAAACGATTCCATATTTACTCATTTCATTTTTTTTTTGTGATAGCTTCGCTCGTGCGTCTCACATAACCAAATCGTTTTATCTAAATCTTTCAATAATGATAAAATTTCATTATTACCTCATATTCGTCATGAAAACATTCCTATGGTTATTTATGACAACCTCTACCAAATTTCGAGGACGAAATTTCTTTAACGGATGGGTACTGTAACGACCCGGAAATTTCCGACCAAATTTAAACTCTAATCTCTATATGGTTCCGACACGATAAGCAAAAACCCTAAAGTTGACCCGCATTTTTTTTCGATCGTTCTATACTTATAAGATTAATATAAATTAAAACTTACCAACATGATAAGTAATCCAAATTGTCGAGATTTATATTTCCGAAAAGAGTTTTACACAACGTTTGACCGTCTAGTTTGACCGACGATATCACGAACTATACAATATATGATAATTATACGTTTGCGTATATATATGTATATATACATATTTAACATGATTAATGAATGTTTTAATATCTTATTTTGTATCAAAAACTATAAGTTATAAGTATATTTTGAAACTACTAACTTAAGTTTTCAAAACGATAACTATACGTAACGTTATTTGACATAAATACTTAAGACTTATAATGTTTATACATATATCGTATAAGTAATGTATTTACTCACTTTTAAGACTTAAATACATAAAATCATATAAGTGTATTCACAAAAGATAGCTATATTTGAATCCTCATTCCATTTTTCACAAAATTTCTATACGTATATCTAGAGTATAAGTACTCGTATCATACCTAGCTTCTATACGTATTTACTAATAGTACATACATGTCAAATCACTACCTAACCAGCCATTGTACATGCCCTTAGGGCTAGGTAATTGTATTTGGATGCAATTATGACTAAATACATAAAATGATTAATTGAAATTTTGTACATATATACACCATAATCACGTTTTTTATGGTGTATATATGTATCATCACTTTGTTTCATTTTACTTCAATATTTTAGCCAAAACACACACATACTTTGAAGCCTTAAAACCCTTAATCAATTCAGCAAAGTTTTCAAGAAGATCTAGCTTCAAAAACCATACTAAAACACCATAAGAAAACCATACAAAAACACTTCAAGAAAACCCTCCAAGAACACCAACTTACTTCCAATCTTTCATCCACTTCTATCATCCTTTTGATTCTAGCTTCTTACTCCTCTTTTACAGCAAACTTATCCAAGGAACTTGAGGTAGAAACTATGTTCATAACCTTATTCGATTCATATATATATAGCTATCTTATTTTGTGGTACAAAAGTTTAACAACAAGAACATAGTTTGAATGTTTTCAAACATGTTTGCAAACTAAATAGATCCTTCTAACTTAACTTTTAAAATACTTCAAGACCTGTAATATAACTTAAATATATGCTAATTTAATAAGGTAAAACTTGGTTTTTCAAAGTATAAGTATTTTTAGAAAAATGGTCATTAAATGATTTTTTTTGTAACAAAATGTTTAACTTCATATGTTTCACTAATGTTTCACTTATGCCGTATGATTTTGAATACAAACCAAGGTATTTACAGTTCATAGTCTTAAAGAAGAACTCGATCCAAGAAGATGGCAATTTGAATCAACGAAAACGGACTTGTAACGAAGAAACTATGACCGAAACAAAATTGGTTATCCTAGATCATTTCAACTACGGGATCAATTGGAAAAAAAAGATATAAATCACATATTTCTAAGATAACATGATATTTTATATATATGTACTCATAATTCAATTTCATATGGTTCAGGATCACCCGTAAACAACACGAGAAGATTAATCATAAGATCCCATGATTGTACGCAACACGTCATTTGACAACACCGGTACTTTATGTACGCAACACGTCATTTGACAACACCGGTACCATGGGTCAAGATTAATCTCGACCAACACATATACGATGGGGTTTTATGGGAGTTTTATTTATTTCGTTGGGGGTTTATTTATTGCGGGTATATTAAACATCTAAAAATGAACCATTAAAATTGAATTACTAACATCGAAACGCTAACTACGGACTAAGGAATTATTCAAAGTATTAAAAGTATTATAAATATATATACGAGATGTTTGTTTAAAATGAAAATATATTGATATATTATATATGGATAGGTTCGTGATATCAACCGGAAGACCAAGTCAAAAATATATATATCTTCGAGACAACAGTGAGTATATAGTCCCACTTTTAAACTCTAAATATTTCGGGATGAGAATACATGTATTTTATGTTTTACGTTATGGACACAAGTAACTGAAAAATATATTCTACGTTGAGTTGTACCACTGGCATACTTCCCTGTAGCTTGGTAACTGTTATTTACAGCGGTATTGTAAACGCGAATCCTGTTGATAGATCTATCGGGCTGTAACGACCCGGAAATTTCTGACCAAATTTAAACTCTAATCTCTATATGGTTCCGACACGATAAGCAAAAACCCTAAAGTTGACCCGCATTTTTTTTCGATCGTTCTATACTTATAAGATTAATATAAATTAAAACTTACCAACATGATAAGTAATCCAAATTGTCGAGATTTATATTTCCGAAAAGAGTTTTACACAACGTTTGACCGTCTAGTTTGACCGACGATATCACGAACTATACAATATATGATAATTATACGTTTGCGTATATATATGTATATATACATATTTAACATGATTAATGAATGTTTTAATATCTTATTTTGTATCAAAAACTATAAGTTATAAGTATATTTTGAAACTACTAACTTAAGTTTTCAAAACGATAACTATACGTAACGTTATTTGACATAAATACTTAAGACTTATAATGTTTATACATATATCGTATAAGTAATGTATTTACTCACTTTTAAGACTTAAATACATAAAATCATATAAGTGTATTCACAAAAGATAGCTATATTTGAATCCTCATTCCATTTTTCACAAAATTTCTATACGTATATCTAGAGTATAAGTACTCGTATCATACCTAGCTTCTATACGTATTTACTAATAGTACATACATGTCAAATCACTACCTAACCAGCCATTGTACATGCCCTTAGGGCTAGGTAATTGTATTTGGATGCAATTATGACTAAATACATAAAATGATTAATTGAAATTTTGTACATATATACACCATAATCACGTTTTTTATGGTGTATATATGTATCATCACTTTGTTTCATTTTACTTCAATATTTTAGCCAAAACACACACATACTTTGAAGCCTTAAAACCCTTAATCAATTCAGCAAAGTTTTCAAGAAGATCTAGCTTCAAAAACCATACTAAAACACCATAAGAAAACCATACAAAAACACTTCAAGAAAACCCTCCAAGAACACCAACTTACTTCCAATCTTTCATCCACTTCTATCATCCTTTTGATTCTAGCTTCTTACTCCTCTTTTACAGCAAACTTATCCAAGGAACTTGAGGTAGAAACTATGTTCATAACCTTATTCGATTCATATATATATAGCTATCTTATTTTGTGGTACAAAAGTTTAACAACAAGAACATAGTTTGAATGTTTTCAAACATGTTTGCAAACTAAATAGATCCTTCTAACTTAACTTTTAAAATACTTCAAGACCTGTAATATAACTTAAATATATGCTAATTTAATAAGGTAAAACTTGGTTTTTCAAAGTATAAGTATTTTTAGAAAAATGGTCATTAAATGATTTTTTTTGTAACAAAATGTTTAACTTCATATGTTTCACTAATGTTTCACTTATGCCGTATGATTTTGAATACAAACCAAGGTATTTACAGTTCATAGTCTTAAAGAAGAACTCGATCCAAGAAGATGGCAATTTGAATCAACGAAAACGGACTTGTAACGAAGAAACTATGACCGAAACAAAATTGGTTATCCTAGATCATTTCAACTACGGGATCAATTGGAAAAAAAAGATATAAATCACATATTTCTAAGATAACATGATATTTTATATATATGTACTCATAATTCAATTTCATATGGTTCAGGATCACCCGTAAACAACACGAGAAGATTAATCATAAGATCCCATGATTGTACGCAACACGTCATTTGACAACACCGGTACTTTATGTACGCAACACGTCATTTGACAACACCGGTACCATGGGTCAAGATTAATCTCGACCAACACATATACGATGGGGTTTTATGGGAGTTTTATTTATTTCGTTGGGGGTTTATTTATTGCGGGTATATTAAACATCTAAAAATGAACCATTAAAATTGAATTACTAACATCGAAACGCTAACTACGGACTAAGGAATTATTCAAAGTATTAAAAGTATTATAAATATATATACGAGATGTTTGTTTAAAATGAAAATATATTGATATATTATATATGGATAGGTTCGTGATATCAACCGGAAGACCAAGTCAAAAATATATATATCTTCGAGACAACAGTGAGTATATAGTCCCACTTTTAAACTCTAAATATTTCGGGATGAGAATACATGTATTTTATGTTTTACGTTATGGACACAAGTAACTGAAAAATATATTCTACGTTGAGTTGTACCACTGGCATACTTCCCTGTAGCTTGGTAACTGTTATTTACAGCGGTATTGTAAACGCGAATCCTGTTGATAGATCTATCGGGCCTGACAACCCCAACCGGACTGGACGACCAGTATTCAACGGTTGCACAGTACTTCGTTTTGTGACTACACTTGGTACAGTGTAGTAAGATTTCATATTAAAGGGAATATGCGACGTGATTAATTGTTAAGTATGGTTACCAAGTGCTCAACCACTTAGAATATTTTTATTGAAATGTTTATATACGAAATCTTGTGGTCCATTGTTATAACGCTGCTAGCATCAAACCTATATATCTCACCAACTTTATGTTGACGTTTTAAAGCATGTTATTCTCAGGTACGAATTAAGTCTTCCGCTGTGCATTAGCTCATGTTAAGAATACTACTTGGGACCATTTAAGCTATGATACAAGGACGTTGCATTCGAGTCATTGAAGTTCATTAAAGACTATTGTTATGAAAATGGCAGATTAGATCATTTGGTTGTTATAAAATGTTAGGCTAATATGTCAACTCTCGATGTAATAATAGATTGCCTTTAAGAAATAAATGCAACGTTTGTAAAATGTATCATATAGAGGTCAAGTACCTCGCGATGTTATCAACTATTGTAATTCGTTTTTAATCTATATGGACGATGTCCGGATGATTAGTTTCGGATCCTTTCAGTTGGTATCAGAGCGTTGGTCTTAGCGAACCAGGCCTTGCATTAGTGTGTCTAACTAGTAGTTGTTAGGATACATTAAGTGAGTCTGGACTTTGACCGTGTCTGCCTGTCAAAAGTTTTGCTTATCAATCCTAGTCGGAAATCATCTGCTTATCATCCTTAGGGAACTGTCTGCTTATCATTCTTAAGTCTAAACACGTCTTACTGCATTTAGTGCATCGATAGTGTATAGACAAAATTCGTATCCTAGCGTATCTGTTGCAATAGACATTGCCTGACGAATTTCAAAGATTCTCCGTAATTCACGGGATTTTGAGTATTATAAATACATATGTAAATTATGTATTGAAGAATACCAAACCAAACTCCTATAATCTATTCCAAACCAAAAATTCATTTCTCCGACCATACAAGATGGATTCTTCATCCAGTTCGAATTCCTCCAACTTCGATAGCTACGCCGACATGGATTTCCATTCGAGCTCCGAGAACAGCGTCACCGGAATGGATCAACCAATTTCCCATCATCTATTCTGGATGAACTGGGGATGGGTTCGTAATATACTAAATCTCTGGAGGCAAGAAGAAGGTGATCCATTTCATCCACCAAATTGCCCTCTTAACGATGAACCTGAAGCACTTACCAGCGAACCCATTCGAAACACCATTTTCTCGCTCATTTCTAGAGTATCTCGTCATGATTACATACTATCCCATATTTCGAATCTTGTTCATTCGCTCGTTCCAACCGTCAATCATCCCGGTATAATAGAAGAAGTCAACGAGCTTCGCGCTCGGGTAGTGGCTTTAGAAAATACGGTGCGAAGGTTACAAACACCAGCAGCAGCACCAGCAGCATAATCTATACCACCATCATCAACGCCGACAGTACTCTTGTCACCCCCAAAATCTCAACATCACAATCTGTATCTCGAATATCAACATCACACGACTCAATATCTGTACTTCGAGTATGATCTTCGTTCTATATATCGTTCTACATCGATTATCTTCGCTTTACGTATCGTATGACGATTATGTAATTTCTAAAGTCTTAGAGATTATGTAATCTAGAATTAACGATAAATCAAATGAGTTTATTATCTTATTGACTCATTAAATCTATGATTATCTCTGAAGAAAATATATATGCAAGTATATTTTCATAAAGATAGTAATTAAAAATTCCTTCGTACAAACTAATAATGATGAAAATATTTTAACGGGTGGGTAGTACCCGAGGAATATTTAGAATTCACATTAATAAGTTATATTGTACATTCTTGAATCTGATTCAACGGTCATTTGTTATTTTACTTACAACCATCGATATACGTATCCGTTCACCCCAGAATAACCATTTCCATTTAAATTTCATATTTGAATTTTTTTTTTACCTATCCAAATCCAACAAGTGGCATAAAGAAGAAACATTGGACAATTAAAATGAAATAAAATGTTGATTATAACATATGAAACTAAACAATTCTTCAATTTTGCCACTTGATTTCATCCTAAACCTCATTTGTACTTCGACAATTATAATCCTCATTCAAATCTTTTCATGATTCTTGAAAACACCTCGATCGAGAAGTTGAACCAGCCGCACCTCGTTTACGGAAGAAAGATTTATGCATACAGTGATGCACCTGAAAAATTTTCGAAACCGAAGTTATAGTTAAAACGTATCCGCGTCGAATTCCTTATCATTCATTATCAAAAACAATCATACGATTCCTTTTCAAGAAGCTAATTTTGTCACAGCTCCACTTCGACTTCTCAGTGAGACTACTCCTATTATAATCTCGATATTTATACTTTGTCCTTTCGACGTTGTTACCGGAGAACCTTTTTCACAACATCATCAGCAGACGTACCAGCAACTCGTTATCTCTTTGGCGAAACCCGCAATCAGTATTTTGAAAATCTCGTAGAAATTCTCCCAGTTATACCGAGAACGACTATCCCTAAGAATTACATTTTTCGAATGTGAAGTTCTGAAAAACATCCTGGACTATGAAGTAGTTCTTGAAATGCTGAAGAAGCAGAAAAAAAAAAAAAAAAAAAAAAAAAAAAAAAAAAACTGTAAACGACTTGAACAGTCAAAAGTTTAATGATGAAGTACATTGTATTGGTAAAGCTTAGAAAAAGAGGAGAGTTGGAACTGGAAAACGGATTGAGCAAAGTATGAAGGAGGATGTAGATAAATCACAAGAACTGAATCTGCTTTCAAAGGATTCAAACGATTCAGTGCTTGCTGAAACCATTAGTAAAAAAAAAAAAACCTACCCCTTATCCTAAACCTTTCCCGATGATATTCTTCATCATCATCTTATCTTAGATATTATAAGATATCTTCATATCTTTTGTTATACATATCCTCCATATTTCTGGAGATATTCTCACAACTGTTCTTATCCAAAATCATGTATTTCTCCGTAATATCTGCGTTACAATATAAAAGAAACTGTGTTAGTTTCTAAGTTCTAAAACCTTCAAGTTTAAAATAGGAATGTTTTGAAGTAGTGTTGGGAACTGATACATGAATTAGTATAATATAATGAAACTTGATCAACTTCATTATATTACAGTAAGTCATGTTAAGTTTCTAATGGAATGTGATGATTCACAGTACCGTCATCATGTGCCATGTTACACGGCTCTTACATTCTATCAAGTCTCCAAACATATTAGAACGTATCACCTTGATAGTTCTATTTTTCCGGAATATTCGAGTAATTTAACGAATCAAGATCGTGCCATTACAATTTTATTCTAAAACCAATAGCTAGGTTCATTCCAAATTTTATACCTACGAATTCCGAACTATTGATCGCTTGACTCAAGGACGGGAAGAAGAAACGAAGGGACAAAGTCCCAAAATAGAAATTGGGGTATAGATCACAGCAAATAGGAGAGAATATTAACTATGGATGACAATGATTATGGAAAACAGAAGCAGGAGCATCGAAGTATAAGGAAAGATATCAAACCCAACAACCACCCAGAAACTACAAACCATGTATATCAATACGTATGGCGACGTAAAGACACGGGAGAATTAGAAACATTATAATTCCAAGAAAATCATAAAAGTGAATAGATTCTTCTGGCGGTAGATGGAAGAGAAGAATGAAAGATATAAAAGTTAGAAGTATAACAAAAATCAGAACGGGATGAAGCATTTCAAAGGATACCTTAAAGTAGGAATTAAGGAGAAAGAGTAGAAGATGCGAGTTGTGAAAAATAAGGAAACGAAGGGGTGGATTTATAGTGAAATATCCGACAGAGAAATCGAAACAGATTACCGCATTAAATCAAAGAAGATTCTGATCGCCGAATAACCAAATCTTATTACGTAAGATTTTTCCTAAATCCCTTAAATCCCGGAAATCAATTCTAAACCACGTCATCGATTAAAAACGATTCCATATTTACTCATTTCATTTTTTTTTTTGTGATAGCTTCGCTCGTGCGTCTCACATAACCAAATCGTTTTATCTAAATCTTTCAATAATGATAAAATTTCATTATTACCTCATATTCGTCATGAAAACATTCCTATGGTTATTTATGACAACCTCTACCAAATTTCGAGGACGAAATTTCTTTAACGGATGGGTACTGTAACGACCCGGAAATTTCCGACCAAATTTAAACTCTAATCTCTATATGGTTCCGACACGATAAGCAAAAACCCTAAAGTTGACCCGCATTTTTTTTCGATCGTTCTATACTTATAAGATTAATATAAATTAAAACTTACCAACATGATAAGTAATCCAAATTGTCGAGATTTATATTTCCGAAAAGAGTTTTACACAACGTTTGACCGTCTAGTTTGACCGACGATATCACGAACTATACAATATATGATAATTATACGTTTGCGTATATATATGTATATATACATATTTAACATGATTAATGAATGTTTTAATATCTTATTTTGTATCAAAAACTATAAGTTATAAGTATATTTTGAAACTACTAACTTAAGTTTTCAAAACGATAACTATACGTAACGTTATTTGACATAAATACTTAAGACTTATAATGTTTATACATATATCGTATAAGTAATGTATTTACTCACTTTTAAGACTTAAATACATAAAATCATATAAGTGTATTCACAAAAGATAGCTATATTTGAATCCTCATTCCATTTTTCACAAAATTTCTATACGTATATCTAGAGTATAAGTACTCGTATCATACCTAGCTTCTATACGTATTTACTAATAGTACATACATGTCAAATCACTACCTAACCAGCCATTGTACATGCCCTTAGGGCTAGGTAATTGTATTTGGATGCAATTATGACTAAATACATAAAATGATTAATTGAAATTTTGTACATATATACACCATAATCACGTTTTTTATGGTGTATATATGTATCATCACTTTGTTTCATTTTACTTCAATATTTTAGCCAAAACACACACATACTTTGAAGCCTTAAAACCCTTAATCAATTCAGCAAAGTTTTCAAGAAGATCTAGCTTCAAAAACCATACTAAAACACCATAAGAAAACCATACAAAAACACTTCAAGAAAACCCTCCAAGAACACCAACTTACTTCCAATCTTTCATCCACTTCTATCATCCTTTTGATTCTAGCTTCTTACTCCTCTTTTACAGCAAACTTATCCAAGGAACTTGAGGTAGAAACTATGTTCATAACCTTATTCGATTCATATATATATAGCTATCTTATTTTGTGGTACAAAAGTTTAACAACAAGAACATAGTTTGAATGTTTTCAAACATGTTTGCAAACTAAATAGATCCTTCTAACTTAACTTTTAAAATACTTCAAGACCTGTAATATAACTTAAATATATGCTAATTTAATAAGGTAAAACTTGGTTTTTCAAAGTATAAGTATTTTTAGAAAAATGGTCATTAAATGATTTTTTTTGTAACAAAATGTTTAACTTCATATGTTTCACTAATGTTTCACTTATGCCGTATGATTTTGAATACAAACCAAGGTATTTACAGTTCATAGTCTTAAAGAAGAACTCGATCCAAGAAGATGGCAATTTGAATCAACGAAAACGGACTTGTAACGAAGAAACTATGACCGAAACAAAATTGGTTATCCTAGATCATTTCAACTACGGGATCAATTGGAAAAAAAAGATATAAATCACATATTTCTAAGATAACATGATATTTTATATATATGTACTCATAATTCAATTTCATATGGTTCAGGATCACCCGTAAACAACACGAGAAGATTAATCATAAGATCCCATGATTGTACGCAACACGTCATTTGACAACACCGGTACTTTATGTACGCAACACGTCATTTGACAACACCGGTACCATGGGTCAAGATTAATCTCGACCAACACATATACGATGGGGTTTTATGGGAGTTTTATTTATTTCGTTGGGGGTTTATTTATTGCGGGTATATTAAACATCTAAAAATGAACCATTAAAATTGAATTACTAACATCGAAACGCTAACTACGGACTAAGGAATTATTCAAAGTATTAAAAGTATTATAAATATATATACGAGATGTTTGTTTAAAATGAAAATATATTGATATATTATATATGGATAGGTTCGTGATATCAACCGGAAGACCAAGTCAAAAATATATATATCTTCGAGACAACAGTGAGTATATAGTCCCACTTTTAAACTCTAAATATTTCGGGATGAGAATACATGTATTTTATGTTTTACGTTATGGACACAAGTAACTAAAAAATATATTCTACGTTGAGTTGTACCACTGGCATACTTCCCTGTAGCTTGGTAACTAATATTTACAGCGGTATTGTAAACGCGAATCCTGTTGATAGATCTATCGGGCCTGACAACCCCAACCGGACTGGACGACCAGTATTCAACGGTTGCACAGTACTTCGTTTCGTGACTACACTTGGTACAGTGTAGTAAGATTTCATATTAAAGGGAATATGCGACGTGATTAATTGTTAAGTATGGTTACCAAGTGCTCAACCACTTAGAATATTTTTATTGAAATGTTTATATACGAAATCTTGTGGTCCATTGTTATAACGCTGCTAGCATCAAACCTATATATCTCACCAACTTTATGTTGACGTTTTAAAGCATGTTATTCTCAGGTACGAATTAAGTCTTCCGCTGTGCATTAGCTCATGTTAAGAATACTACTTGGGACCATTTAAGCTATGATACAAGGACGTTGCATTCGAGTCAAGCTACAGGGAAGTATGCCAGTGGTACAACTCAACGTAGAATATATTTTTCAGTTACTTGTGTCCATAACGTAAAACATAAAATACATGTATTCTCATCCCGAAATATTTAGAGTTTAAAAGTGGGACTATATACTCACTGTTGTCTCGAAGATATATATATTTTTGACTTGGTCTTCCGGTTGATATCACGAACCTATCCATATATAATATATCAATATATTTTCATTTTAAACAAACATCTCGTATATATATTTATAATACTTTTAATACTTTGAATAATTCCTTAGTCCGTAGTTAGCGTTTCGATGTTAGTAATTCAATTTTAATGGTTCATTTTTAGATGTTTAATATACCCGCAATAAATAAACCCCCAACGAAATAAATAAAACTCCCATAAAACCCCATCGTATATGTGTTGGTCGAGATTAATCTTGACCCATGGTACCGGTGTTGTCAAATGACGTGTTGCGTACATAAAGTACCGGTGTTGTCAAATGACGTGTTGCGTACAATCATGGGATCTTATGATTAATCTTCTCGTGTTGTTTACGGGTGATCCTGAACCATATGAAATTGAATTATGAGTACATATATATAAAATATCATGTTATTTTAGAAAGATGTGATTTTATTTAATTTTTCCCAATTAATCCCGAAGTTAAACAAGTCTTGGATAACCAATTTTGTTTCGGTCATAGTTTCTTCGTTACAAATCCGTTTTCGTTGATTCAACTTGCCATCTCCTTGGATCGAGTCCCTCTTTAAGACTATGAACTGAAAATACCTTGGTTTGTATTCAAAATCACACGGGATAGGTGAAACTTTAGTGAAACTTATGAAGTTAAACATTTTCCTTTATTTAAACAACCTTAAATGATTATTTTTCTAATAATACTTATACTTTGAATTAAATCATGAAATTTTTATGTGTTATCATATTCATAGTAAAAATCATTTTTCCAGAACATAAACCTCCAACTCAAAGTTTAAGATAGTTTTTAATTATCCAACCCAAAACAGTCCCCGGTGGCACTCCGACGTCGTAAAAACAGTTTTTAAGATATTCTTTGAAAAACCAAATTATACCTTGTTAAATTAGCATATATTTAAGTTATATTACAGGTCTTGAAGTATTTTAAAAGTTAAGTTAGAAGGATCTATTTAGTTTGCAAACAAGTTTGAAAACATTCAAACTATGTTCTTGTTGTTAAACTTTTATACCACAAAATAAGATAGCTATATATATATGAATCGAATAAGGATATGAACATAGATACTACCTCAAGTTCCTTGGACAAGGTTGCTGTAAAAGAGGAGTAAGAAGCTAGAATCAAAAGGGTGATGGAAGTGGATGAAAGATTGGAAGTAAGTTTGTGTTCTTGGAAGGATTTCTTGAAGTGTTTTTGTATGGTTTTCTTATGGTGTTTAAGTAAGGTTTTTGAAGCTAGATCTTCATGGAACTTTGCTGAATGTTTATGGAGTTTAATGTTCTTGAGAGTGTGGGTGTTTTTAGCTAGAGAATGGAAGTAAAAATGAAACAAAATGAGGATACATATATACTCCTAAAAAAATGTTTATGTAGTAGACATGGACAAATTTTTAGTTTGTATTTTTGTAATTAGTCTTACAATCATTCAAAAGTAATTACCTTATACATAAGGCATGAACAAGGGCTGGTTAGGTGGTGATTTGATGTGTATATACCAAGAGTAAATACGTATAGAAGCTAGGTATGATACGAGTACAAATACTCTAGATATACGTATAGAAATTTTGTGAAAAATGGAATGAGGATTCAAATATAGCTATCTTTTGTGAATACACTTATATGATTTTATGTATTTAAGTCTTTAAAAGTGATTAAATACATTACTTATACGATATATGTATAAACATTATAAGTCTTAAGTATTTATGTCAAATAACGTTACGTATAGTTATCGTTTTGAAAACTTAAGTTAGTAGTTTCAAAATATACTTATAACTTATTGTTATTAATACAAAATGAGATATTAAAACATTCATTAATCATGTTAAATATGTATATATACATATATATACACAAACGTATAATTATCATATATTGTATAGTTCGTGATATCATCGGTCAAACTAGACGGTCAAACGTTGTGTAAAACTCTTTTCGGAAACATAAATCTCAACAATTTGGATTGCTTATCATGTTGGTAAGGTTTAATTTATGTAAATATTAATCTTATAAGTATAGAATGATCGAAAAAGTGCGGGTCAACTTTAGGGTTTTTGCTTATCGTGTCGGAACCATATAGAGATTAGAGTTTAAATTTGGTCGGAAATTTCCGGGTCGTTACAGTACCCATCCGTTAAAGAAATTTCGTCCTCGAAATTTGGTAGAGGTTGTCATAAACAACAATAGGAATGTTTTCATGACGAATATGAGGTAATAATGAAATTTTATCATTATTGAAAGATTTAGATAAAACGATTTGGTTATGTGAGACGCACGAGCGAAGCTATCACAAAAGAGTGAAATGAGTAAATATAGAATTGTTGTAACCGATGACGTGATTATGATCGATTTCCGGGATTTAAGGGTTTTAAAGAAAATCTTATGTAATAAGATTTAGTTTTGCGGCGATCAGGATCTTCTTTGATTTAACGCGGCAATCTGTTTTGATTTCTTTGTCGAATATTTCACTATAAATTTACCTCATTCCCTTTCTTTCTTCCCACATCTTCTATTCTTTCTCTTTAGTTCCTACTTTAAGACATTCGCTAATATGCTCCATCCCATTCTAACCCTTGTTATATTTCTAACTTTCATATCTTTCATTCTTCTTTTTCATCTATCACCAGAAGAATCTATTCTCTTTTATCCTTTCCTTGGAATTATAATGTTTTTAATTCTCCCGTGCCTTTATGTTGCAATACGTATTGATATGCACGGTTTGTAGTTTCGGGGTTGTTGTTAGGTTTTATACCTTCCCTTATATTTCGATGTTCCTACTCCCGTCCCTTAAAATCATTGTCATCCACAGTTAATGCTCTCTCTTATTTGATGTGGTTTATGTTCCTATTTCTATTCTGAAGTTTTGTCCCTTCATTTCTTCTTCCCGTCCTCGAGCCAAGCGAACAATGGTCCGAAATTCGTAGGTAGGAAATTTGGAATGAACCTTGCTATTGGTTTTAGAATGATGTGGCACCAATTCCACTCAACACTACCACCCCTATCCCCGCTATTCCTATTCGTTCTGTCCCGGCATCCAGTTCTTCAGTCCCACAGCCAAAATATAGGCAGACAGTTAGGATAAGCGTTAAGCAAATCTTTGTGTCTAAACGTCCTAGAAAATAGATCAAACGATGCGCTGCTGTGTCAAACCATGGAACCGAATAATGTTTTGTATAATATTAATAGTGTGGTTTGCTTAATGTTCGATGTAAGATAAGCATATGTAAAATATTGAAGTATGAAATGCAATAATTTTCCATGGTTAAGTATTATTTAGATTGTAGTAATTGATTCTGTACTAAGCTATTAAGTATGAACATTAACGGGTAGGTACTACCCAAGATATAATTATAAAACGCTAATAAGAAGAAAAGGCTTTTATAATAATATCTGGTTCATATTATTAACAAGCTATAAATGTACTATAAATACACACTACATCTATAATATTCCATGTGAATAATTATTTTCTTTCATTAGGAAATGGCGCGATTGAATCGAATGACGGAACAAGAACTCGAGGAACTCATCAACCAGCGAGTGAACGACAGAATGTTATGGGTTGAGGCTGCAAGAGCTGCTGCAGTTAATCCAAATCCTCGTGTAGGATGCTCCTACAAGACGTTTCAAGCTTGCAAGCCATCATCATTCAGTGGAACGGAAGGACCTATCGGTTTAACCCGATGGATAGAAAAGATGGAGACGGTGTTCAAAATCAGCGGTTGTGATGAAAAAGACATGACCAAGTTTGCATCGTGCACTTTACAAGATAGTGCACTCACATGGTGGAAGAATTATGTGAAGGCGGTAGGAGGAGATGTAGCTTATGATACTCCATGGGAAGAATTCAAAGCAATGATAATCACCGAGTATTGTCCAAGGAATGAGGTTATTAAGTTAGAAGATGAGTTACGAAGTTTGAAGGTGGTTGGTACTGAAATCACCAACTACAATCAGCGATTCATGGAATTGGTTTTACTATGTCCTGAATTGGTTCCAACCGAAGCACGGAAGATTGAAATGTACAAAGGTGGTTTGTCCAAGAAGGTCAAGGCAAACGTTACGGCATCGAAACCTAAGACAATTCATGAAGCTATAACCATGGCAAACGAGCTAATGGATCAGGTTATTTTGGACAAGAAAGCATTCAATACTGAGGTGAAGGTATTGGGGAACAAGAAAAAGTGGAATGGAGGTTATGATCAAGGTAACCAACAACAACCTTATAAGAAACAAGAAACCACGAAAGGTGCGGGTAGCGGTTCAGGCTTTGGTTACAAAGGACAAAGTCCTTTATGCAACCGTTGTCACAAACATCATTTTGGTTACTGTAGTGTGTTGTGCACTAAATGCAATAGACAGGGACATCTTGCTGAAGATTGTAAGGCTCTCGTTACAAATGCAAATGGTAACAAGACTCCTGCCACCAACGCAAATAGAACTGCTTTGGCTAACATTACTTGTTTTGGGTGTGGAAAACAAGGTCATTATAAGAGCCAGTGCCCGAATCAGAATGGCGGACCTGCACGTGGAAGAGCGTTTGTTATTAATGCTAGAGAGGCACGAGAAGACCCGGAGCTTGTTACGGGTACGTTTACCATTAATAACTTATCAGCATCTATTTTATTTGATACTGGCGCCGATAGAAGTTATGTGTGTAGAAATTTTTACACTAAATTGAATTGTTCATCATTACCTCTAGATGCTAAGTACATGATTGAGTTAGCTAATGGTAAACTAATTAAAGCCGATAAAATTTGTCGTGGTTGTGAAATAAATCTAGCCGGAGAAACGTTTAAAATCGACTTAATACCCGTAGAATTAGGAGGTTTTGATGTAATAGTCGGCATGGACTGGATGTCCAAAATAGGAGCGGAAGTTGTTTGTGCCAAGAAGGCAATTCGTATTCCTGGTAAGGATAAAATGCCAGTGATGATTTATGGAGAGAAGGGTAATTCAAAACTAAAACTCATTAGCTGTTTGAAAGCCAAGAAGTGTTTAGAAAAGGGATGTTACGCTATTTTAGCACATGTTAATAAAGTCGAAAAGAAAGAAAAGTGCATCAACGACGTGCCTGTGGCAAGAGATTTTCCTGAAGTTTTTCCGGAAGAATTGCCGGGATTACCTCCATTTAGATCGGTAGAATTTCAAATAGATTTAGTACCAGGAGCTGCACCAGTGGCTCGTGCTCCATATAGACTTGCACCGTCCGAGTTAAAAGAACTTCAAAGTCAGTTAAAAGAATTACTGGACCGTGGATTCATACGACCGAGTACTTCACCGTGGGGAGCTCCAATTTTGTTTGTTAAGAAGAAAGATGGATCTTTTAGGATGTGTATAGACTATCGTGAATTAAATAAGTTAACTATCAAGAATCGATATCCACTACCGAGAATTGATGACTTATTTGATCAACTGCAAGGATCATGTATTTATTCGAAAATCGACTTAAGATCGGGCTATCATCAACTACGCGTCAAAGAAGAGGACATTCCGAAAACTTCTTTTCGGACACGTTATGGTCATTACGAATTTTTGGTTATGCCGTTTGGATTGACGAATGCGCCAGCTGTATTTATGGACCTCATGAATCGAGTTTGTAGTCCGTATTTAGATAAGTTTGTTATCATTTTCATTGATGATATTCTTATCTATTCCAATAGTGAGCAAGAGCATGAAGAGCATTTAAGGTTGATATTGGAGTTGTTAAGAAAAGAACAGCTATATGCTAAATTTTCCAAGTGTGCTTTTTGGTTGAAAGAAGTGCAATTTCTTGGCCATGTTGTTAATAGCGAAGGAATTCAGGTTGATCCAGCAAAAACTGAAGCTATTGAAAAATGGGAGACTCCTAAGACACCAACGCAGATACGCCAATTTTTGGGTTTAGCCGGTTATTATAGAAGGTTTATTCAAGATTTTTCCCGAATAGCTAAGCCGTTGACAGCATTAACGCAAAAAGGGAAGAAATATGAATGGACTTCAGAGCAGGAGAACGCATTTCAAATACTGAAAAAGAAGTTAACTACGGCGCCTATTTTATCATTACCTGAAGGGAACGATGATTTTGAAATATATTGTGACGCTTCGCGACAAGGTTTTGGTTGTGTTCTTATGCAACGAAAGAAAGTAATTGCATTTGCATCCCGACAATTGAAGATTCATGAGCGGAATTATACGACGCATGATCTAGAATTGGGAGCAGTCGTGTTTGCATTGAAAATGTGGAGACACTACTTGTATGGGGTTAAATTCACTGTGTTTACTGATCATAAAAGCCTTCAACATATTTTCGATCAAAAACAATTGAACATGAGGCAACGTAGGTGGGTCGAGTTAATAAACGACTATGATTGTGAAATTCGTTATCATCCCGGAAAGGCGAACGTGGTGGCCGATGCTTTAAGCAGAAAGGAACGAGAACCAATTCGAGTACGAGCGATGAACATAAAAATTCGCATGAATCTCAACTCACAAATCAAAGAAGTTCAACGAGAAGCACTTACTAAAGAAAATATAGGAAATGAAATAATGAAAAAGTATGAGAAGCAACTCGTTATACGGGAAGATGGAATTCGATATTTTGCAAACCGTATTTGGGTACCGAAGTTGGGTGGATTAAGGAAGTTGATATTGAACGAGGCACATAAGACAAGATATTCGATACATCCTGGAGTTGGAAAGATGTACCAAGATCTTAAGACGCATTATTGGTGGCCTAATTTGAAGACAGACGTTGCAACATATGTTGGGGAATGTTTAACTTGTTCCAAAGTCAAAGCAGAACATCAAAAGCCGTCAGGGTTACTTCAACAACCAGAAATCCCAGAATGGAAATGGGATGGTATTACCATGGATTTCATCACGAAGTTACCAAAGACTGCCTGGGGGTACGACACCATTTGGGTGATTGTTGATCGTCTCACCAAGTCTGCACATTTCTTGCCTATAAAGGAAACAGATAGAATGGAGAAACTATTACGATTGTATATAAAGGAAGTTGTTTCAAGGCATGGAATACCTATTTCCATTATATCCGATCGTGATAGTAGATTTACCTCAAAGTTTTGGCAATCACTACAGGAGGCACTAGGAACTCGGTTGGATATGAGTACCGCATATCATCCACAAACCGATGGACAGAGTGAAAGAACGATTCAGACTCTCGAAGACATGCTCAGGGCATGTGTGATCGATTTTGGAAACGGATGGGATAAATACCTACCGTTAGCAGAATTCTCGTATAATAATAGTTATCATGCGAGCATTGGAGCTGCGCCATTCGAAGCATTGTACGGAAGGAAGTGTAGATCTCCTATCTGTTGGAATGAAGTAGGAGATCGACATTTAACTGGTCCCGAGATCATACATGAAACGACTGAGAAGATAGTGCAAATCAAGGAGAGATTGAAAACAGCCCGTAGTCGCCAAAAGAGCTACGCCGATGTTCGAAGGAAACCATTAGAGTTTCAGGTCGGGGACATGGTTATGCTAAAGGTGTCACCTTGGAAAGGTGTAATACGTTTCGGCAAAAGGGGTAAACTGAACCCAAGGTACGTAGGCCCGTTTAAGATCATCGAACGCATTGGACCGGTAGCTTATCGACTCGAGTTACCACAACAACTCGCCGGAGTACATAATACCTTTCACGTCTCAAACCTTAAGAAGTGTCTTGCAAAGGAAGACCTCACCATTCCTCTTGAAGAAATCCATGTCGACGAGAAACTACAATTCGTCGAAGAACCAATCGAAATCATGGACCGTGAAGTTAAACAGCTCAAACAGAGTAATATACCGATTGTTAAGGTTCGTTGGAATGCTAGAAGAGGTCCCGAGTTTACGTGGGAACGAGAGGATCAAATGAAACAAAAGTATCCACACTTGTTTCTCGATAACGCAAAATAGGTACAATTTTAAAATTTCGGGACGAAATTTATTTAACGGGGAGGTAATGTAACGACCCGCACTTTTTCGATCGTTCTATACTTATAAGATTAATATTTACATAAATTAAACCTTGCCAACATGATAAGCAATCCAAATTGTTGAGATTTATGTTTCCGAAAAGAGTTTTACATAACGTTTGACCGTCTAGTTTGACCGATGATATCACGAACTATACAATATATGATAATTATACGTTTGTGTATATATATGTATATATACATATTTAACATGATTAAAGAATGTTTTAATACCTCATTTTATATTAATAACAACAAGTTATATGTGTATTTTGAAACTACTAACTTAAGTTTTCAAAACGATAACAATACGTAACGTTATTTGACATATATACTTAAGACTTATAATGTTATACATATATTGTATAAGTAATGTATTTAATTACTTTTAAAGAACTTAAATACATAAAACCATATAAGTGTATTCACAAAAGATAGCTATATTTGAATCCTCATTTCATTTTTCACAAAATTTCTATACGTATACCTAGAGTATTTGTACTCGTATCATACCTAGCTCCTATACGTATTTACTAATAGTAAATACACATCAAAATCACCACCTAACCAGCCATTATTCATGCCCTTAGAGCTAGGTAATTACTTTTGGATGATTACTTGACTAATTAACAAAAATACAAACTAAAATTTTGTCATGTTATCCTTAAAGATCACATTTTTAGGAGTATATATGTATCATCATTTTTGATTCATTTTTACTTCAATCTCTTAACTAAAAACACACACTCTTTCTTACTCTCTAAACTCCATAACAATCCAGCAAAGTTCCATAAAGATCTAGCTTCAAAAACCATACTAAAACACCATAAGAAAACCATACAAAAACACTTCAAGAAAACCCTCCAAGAACACCAACTTACTTCCAATCTTTCATCCACCTCTAGTACCCTTTTGATTCTAGCTTCTTACTTCTCTTTTACAGCAACTTCATCCAAGGAACTTGAGGTAGAATTTATGTTCATAACCTTATTCAATTCATATATATATAGCTATCTTATTTTGTGGTACAAAAGTTTAACAACAAGAACATAGTTTGAATGTTTTCAAACTTGTTTGCAAACTAAATAGATCCTTCTAACTTAACTTTTAAAATACTTCAAGACCTGTAATATAACTTATGTATATGCTAATTTAACAAGGTAAAACTTGGTTTTTCAAAGTATAAGTATTTTTAGAAAAATGGTCATTAAATGATTTTGTTGTAACAAAAATGTTTAACTTCATATGTTTCACTAATGTTTCACTTATGCCGTATGATTTTGAATACAAACCAAGGTATTTACAGTTCATAGTCTTAAAGAAGAACTCGATCCAAGAAGATGGCAATTTGAATCAACGAAAACGGATTTGTAACGAAGAAACTATGACCGAAACAAAATTGGTTATCCTAGATCATTTCAACTACGGGATCAATTGGAAAAAAATGATATAAATCACATATTTCTAAGATAACATGATATTTTATATATATGTACTTATAATTCAATTTTATATGGTTCAGGATCACCCGTAAACAACACGAGAAGATTAATCATAAGATCCCATGATTGTACGCAACACGTCATTTGACAACACCGGTACTTTATGTACGCAACACGTCATTTGACAACACCGGTACCATGGGTCAAGATTAATCTCGACCAACACATATACGAGGGGGTTTTATGGGAGTTTTATTTATTTCGTTGGGGGTTTATTTATTGCGGGTATATTAAACATCTAAAAATGAACCATTAAAATTGAATTACTAACATCGAAACGCTAACTACGGACTAAGGAATTATTCAAAGTATTAAAAGTATTATAAATATATATACGAGATGTTTGTTTAAAATGAAAATATATTGATATATTATATATGGATAGGTTCGTGATATCAACCGGAAGACCAAGTCAAAAATATATATATCTTCGAGACAACAGTGAGTATATAGTCCCACTTTTAAACTCTAAATATTTCGGGATGAGAATACATGTATTTTATGTTTTACGTTATGGACACAAGTAACTGAAAAATATATTCTACGTTGAGTTGTACCACTGGCATACTTCCCTGTAGCTTGGTAACTGTTATTTACAGCGGTATTGTAAACGCGAATCCTGTTGATAGATCTATCGGGCCTGACAACCCCAACCGGACTGGACGACCAGTATTCAACGGTTGCACAGTACTTCGTTTTGTGACTACACTTGGTACAGTGTAGTAAGATTTCATATTAAAGGGAATATGCGACGTGATTAATTGTTAAGTATGGTTACCAAGTGCTCAACCAGTTAGAATATTTTTATTGAAATGTTTATATACGAAATCTTGTGGTCCATTGTTATAACGCTGCTAGCATCAAACCTATATATCTCACCAACTTTATGTTGACGTTTTAAAGCATGTTATTCTCAGGTACGAATTAAGTCTTCCGCTGTGCATTAGCTCATGTTAAGAATACTACTTGGGACCATTTAAGCTATGATACAAGGACGTTGCATTCGAGTCATTGAAGTTCATTAAAGACTATTGTTATGAAAATGGCAGATTAGATCATTTGGTTGTTATAAAATGTTAGGCTAATATGTCAACTCTCGATGTAATAATAGATTGCCTTTAAGAAATAAATGCAACGTTTGTAAAATGTATCATATAGAGGTCAAGTACCTCGCGATGTTATCAACTATTGTAATTCGTTTTTAATCTATATGGACGATGTCCGGATGATTAGTTTCGGATCCTTTCAGTTGGTATCAGAGCGTTGGTCTTAGCGAACCAGGCCTTGCATTAGTGTGTCTAACTAGTAGTTGTTAGGATACATTAAGTGAGTCTGGACTTTGACCGTGTCTGCCTGTCAAAAGTTTTGCTTATCAATCCTAGTCGGAAATCATCTGCTTATCATCCTTAGGGAACTGTCTGCTTATCATTCTTAAGTCTAAACACGTCTTACTGCATTTAGTGCATCGATAGTGTATAGACAAAATTCGTATCCTAGCGTATCTGTTGCAATAGACATTGCCTGACGAATTTCAAAGATTCTCCGTAATTCACGGGATTTTGAGTATTATAAATACATATGTAAATTATGTATTGAAGAATACCAAACCCAACTCCTATAATCTATTCCAAACCAAAAATTCATTTCTCCGACCATACAAGATGGATTCTTCATCCAGTTCGAATTCCTCCAACTTCGATAGCTACGCCGACATGGATTTCCATTCGAGCTCCGAGAACAGCGTCACCGGAATGGATCAACCAATTTCCCATCATCTATTCTGGATGAACTGGGGATGGGTTCGTAATATACTAAATCTCTGGAGGCAAGAAGAAGGTGATCCATTTCATCCACCAAATTGCCCTCTTAACGATGAACCTGAAGCACTTACCAGCGAACCCATTCGAAACACCATTTTCTCGCTCATTTCTAGAGTATCTCGTCATGATTACATACTATCCCATATTTCGAATCTTGTTCATTCGCTCGTTCCAACCGTCAATCATCCCGGTATAATAGAAGAAGTCAACGAGCTTCGCGCTCGGGTAGTGGCTTTAGAAAATACGGTGCGAAGGTTACAAACACCAGCAGCAGCACCAGCAGCATAATCTATACCACCATCATCAACGCCGACAGTACTCTTGTCACCCCCAAAATCTCAACATCACAATCTGTATCTCGAATATCAACATCACACGACTCAATATCTGTACTTCGAGTATGATCTTCGTTCTATATATCGTTCTACATCGATTATCTTCGCTTTACGTATCGTATGACGATTATGTAATTTCTAAAGTCTTAGAGATTATGTAATCTAGAATTAACGATAAATCAAATGAGTTTATTATCTTATTGACTCATTAAATCTATGATTATCTCTGAAGAAAATATATATGCAAGTATATTTTCATAAAGATAGTAATTAAAAATTCCTTCGTACAAACTAATAATGATGAAAATATTTTAACGGGTGGGTAGTACCCGAGGAATATTTAGAATTCACATTAATAAGTTATATTGTACATTCTTGAATCTGATTCAACGGTCATTTGTTATTTTACTTACAACCATCGATATACGTATCCGTTCACCCCAGAATAACCATTTCCATTTAAATTTCATATTTGAATTTTTTTTTACCTATCCAAATCCAACAAGTGGCATAAAGAAGAAACATTGGACAATTAAAATGAAATAAAATGTTGATTATAACATATGAAACTAAACAATTCTTCAATTTTGCCACTTGATTTCATCCTAAACCTCATTTGTACTTCGACAATTATAATCCTCATTCAAATCTTTTCATGATTCTTGAAAACACCTCGATCGAGAAGTTGAACCAGCCGCACCTCGTTTACGGAAGAAAGATTTATGCATACAGTGATGCACCTGAAAAATTTTCGAAACCGAAGTTATAGTTAAAACGTATCCGCGTCGAATTCCTTATCATTCATTATCAAAAACAATCATACGATTCCTTTTCAAGAAGCTAATTTTGTCACAGCTCCACTTCGACTTCTCAGTGAGACTACTCCTATTATAATCTCGATATTTATACTTTGTCCTTTCGACGTTGTTACCGGAGAACCTTTTTCACAACATCATCAGCAGACGTACCAGCAACTCGTTATCTCTTTGGCGAAACCCGCAATCAGTATTTTGAAAATCTCGTAGAAATTCTCCCAGTTATACCGAGAACGACTATCCCTAAGAATTACATTTTTCGAATGTGAAGTTCTGAAAAACATCCTGGACTATGAAGTAGTTCTTGAAATGCTGAAGAAGCAGAAAAAAAAAAAAAAAAAAAAAAAAAAAAAAAAAAACTGTAAACGACTTGAACAGTCAAAAGTTTAATGATGAAGTACATTGTATTGGTAAAGCTTAGAAAAAGAGGAGAGTTGGAACTGGAAAACGGATTGAGCAAAGTATGAAGGAGGATGTAGATAAATCACAAGAACTGAATCTGCTTTCAAAGGATTCAAACGATTCAGTGCTTGCTGAAACCATTAGTAAAAAAAAAAAAACCTACCCCTTATCCTAAACCTTTCCCGATGATATTCTTCATCATCATCTTATCTTAGATATTATAAGATATCTTCATATCTTTTGTTATACATATCCTCCATATTTCTGGAGATATTCTCACAACTGTTCTTATCCAAAATCATGTATTTCTCCGTAATATCTGCGTTACAATATAAAAGAAACTGTGTTAGTTTCTAAGTTCTAAAACCTTCAAGTTTAAAATAGGAATGTTTTGAAGTAGTGTTGGGAACTGATACATGAATTAGTATAATATAATGAAACTTGATCAACTTCATTATATTACAGTAAGTCATGTTAAGTTTCTAATGGAATGTGATGATTCACAGTACCGTCATCATGTGCCATGTTACACGGCTCTTACATTCTATCAAGTCTCCAAACATATTAGAACGTATCACCTTGATAGTTCTATTTTTCCGGAATATTCGAGTAATTTAACGAATCAAGATCGTGCCATTACAATTTTATTCTAAAACCAATAGCTAGGTTCATTCCAAATTTTATACCTACGAATTCCGAACTATTGATCGCTTGACTCAAGGACGGGAAGAAGAAACGAAGGGACAAAGTCCCAAAATAGAAATTGGGGTATAGATCACAGCAAATAGGAGAGAATATTAACTATGGATGACAATGATTATGGAAAACAGAAGCAGGAGCATCGAAGTATAAGGAAAGATATCAAACCCAACAACCACCCAGAAACTACAAACCATGTATATCAATACGTATGGCGACGTAAAGACACGGGAGAATTAGAAACATTATAATTCCAAGAAAATCATAAAAGTGAATAGATTCTTCTGGCGGTAGATGGAAGAGAAGAATGAAAGATATAAAAGTTAGAAGTATAACAAAAATCAGAACGGGATGAAGCATTTCAAAGGATACCTTAAAGTAGGAATTAAGGAGAAAGAGTAGAAGATGCGAGTTGTGAAAAATAAGGAAACGAAGGGGTGGATTTATAGTGAAATATCCGACAGAGAAATCGAAACAGATTACCGCATTAAATCAAAGAAGATTCTGATCGCCGAATAACCAAATCTTATTACGTAAGATTTTTCCTAAATCCCTTAAATCCCGGAAATCAATTCTAAACCACGTCATCGATTAAAAACGATTCCATATTTACTCATTTCATTTTTTTTTTGTGATAGCTTCGCTCGTGCGTCTCACATAACCAAATCGTTTTATCTAAATCTTTCAATAATGATAAAATTTCATTATTACCTCATATTCGTCATGAAAACATTCCTATGGTTATTTATGACAACCTCTACCAAATTTCGAGGACGAAATTTCTTTAACGGATGGGTACTGTAACGACCCGGAAATTTCCGACCAAATTTAAACTCTAATCTCTATATGGTTCCGACACGATAAGCAAAAACCCTAAAGTTGACCCGCATTTTTTTTCGATCGTTCTATACTTATAAGATTAATATAAATTAAAACTTACCAACATGATAAGTAATCCAAATTGTCGAGATTTATATTTCCGAAAAGAGTTTTACACAACGTTTGACCGTCTAGTTTGACCGACGATATCACGAACTATACAATATATGATAATTATACGTTTGCGTATATATATGTATATATACATATTTAACATGATTAATGAATGTTTTAATATCTTATTTTGTATCAAAAACTATAAGTTATAAGTATATTTTGAAACTACTAACTTAAGTTTTCAAAACGATAACTATACGTAACGTTATTTGACATAAATACTTAAGACTTATAATGTTTATACATATATCGTATAAGTAATGTATTTACTCACTTTTAAGACTTAAATACATAAAATCATATAAGTGTATTCACAAAAGATAGCTATATTTGAATCCTCATTCCATTTTTCACAAAATTTCTATACGTATATCTAGAGTATAAGTACTCGTATCATACCTAGCTTCTATACGTATTTACTAATAGTACATACATGTCAAATCACTACCTAACCAGCCATTGTACATGCCCTTAGGGCTAGGTAATTGTATTTGGATGCAATTATGACTAAATACATAAAATGATTAATTGAAATTTTGTACATATATACACCATAATCACGTTTTTTATGGTGTATATATGTATCATCACTTTGTTTCATTTTACTTCAATATTTTAGCCAAAACACACACATACTTTGAAGCCTTAAAACCCTTAATCAATTCAGCAAAGTTTTCAAGAAGATCTAGCTTCAAAAACCATACTAAAACACCATAAGAAAACCATACAAAAACACTTCAAGAAAACCCTCCAAGAACACCAACTTACTTCCAATCTTTCATCCACTTCCATCACCCTTTTGATTCTAGCTTCTTACTCCTCTTTTACAGCAAACTTATCCAAGGAACTTGAGGTAGAAACTATGTTCATAACCTTATTCGATTCATATATATATAGCTATCTTATTTTGTGGTACAAAAGTTTAACAACAAGAACATAGTTTGAATGTTTTCAAACATGTTTGCAAACTAAATAGATCCTTCTAACTTAACTTTTAAAATACTTCAAGACCTGTAATATAACTTAAATATATGCTAATTTAATAAGGTAAAACTTGGTTTTTCAAAGTATAAGTATTTTTAGAAAAATGGTCATTAAATGATTTTTTTTGTAACAAAATGTTTAACTTCATATGTTTCACTAATGTTTCACTTATGCCGTATGATTTTGAATACAAACCAAGGTATTTACAGTTCATAGTCTTAAAGAAGAACTCGATCCAAGAAGATGGCAATTTGAATCAACGAAAACGGACTTGTAACGAAGAAACTATGACCGAAACAAAATTGGTTATCCTAGATCATTTCAACTACGGGATCAATTGGAAAAAAATGATATAAATCACATATTTCTAAGATAACATGATATTTTATATATATGTACTCATAATTCAATTTCATATGGTTCAGGATCACCCATAAACAACACGAGAAGATTAATCATAAGATCCCATGATTGTACGCAACACGTCATTTGACAACACCGGTACTTTATGTACGCAACACGTCATTTGACAACACCGGTACCATGGGTCAAGATTAATCTCGACCAACACATATACGATGGGGTTTTATTTATTTCGTTGGGGGTTTTGTTTATTGCGGGTATATTAAACATCTAAAAATGAACCATTAAAATTGAATTACTAACATCGAAACGCTAACTACGGACTAAGGAATTATTCAAAGTATTAAAAGTATTATAAATATATATACGAGACGTTTGTTTAAAATGAAAATATATTGATATATTATATATGGATAGGTTCGTGATATCAACCGGAAGACCAAGTCAAAAATATATATATCTTCGAGACAACAGTGAGTATATAGTCCCACTTTTAAACTCTAAATATTTCGGGATGAGAATACATGTATTTTATGTTTTACGATATGGACACAAGTAACTGAAAAATATGTTCTACGTTGAGTTGTACCACTGGCATACTTCCCTGTAGCTTGGTAACTAATATTTACAGCGGTATTGTAAACGCGAATCCTGTTGATAGATCTATCGGGCCTGACAACCCCAACCGGACTGGACGACCAGTATTCAACGGTTGCACAGTACTTCGTTTTGCGACTACACCTTGGTACGGTGTAGTAAGATTTCATATTAAAGGGAATATGCGACGTGATTAAATGTTAAGTATGGTTACCAAGTGCTCAACCACTTAGAATATTTTTATTGAAATGATTATATACGAAATCTTGTGGTCCATTGTTATAACGCTGCTAGCATCAAACCTATATATCTCACCAACTTTATGTTGACGTTTTAAAGCATGTTATTCTCAGGTACGAATTAAGTCTTCCGCTGTGCATTAGTTCATGTTAAGGATACTACTTGGGACCATTTAAGCTATGATAATTATCACCTGAGAATAAACATGTTTAAAAACGTCAACATAAAGTTGGTGAGATATAGGTTTAGTGCGCAGCAATATATATATATAGACCACAAGATTTCGTATATAAACATTTCAATAAAAATATTCTAAGTGGTTGAGCACTTGGTAACCATACTTAACATTTTCACGTCGCATATTCCCTTTAATATGAAATCTTACTACACTGTACCAAGTGTAGTCACAAAACGAAGTACTGTGCAACCGTTGAATACTGGTCGTCCAGTCCGGTTGGGGTTGTCAGGCCCGATAGATCTATCAACAGGATTCGCGTTTACAATACCGCTGTAAATATTAGTTACCAAGCTACAGGGAAGTATGCCAGTGGTACAACTCAACGTAGAACATATTTTTCAGTTACTTGTGTCCATATCGTAAAACATAAAATACATGTATTCTCATCCCGAAATATTTAGAGTTTAAAAATGGGACTATATACTCACTCTTGTCTTGATGATATATATAATTTGACTCGGTCTTCCGGTTGATATCACGAACCTATCCACATATAATATATCAATATGTTTTCATTTTTAAACAAACGTTATAAATATATACTTGTTATACTTTTAATACTTTGAATAATTCCTTAGTCCGTAGTTAGCAGTCCGATGTTAGTAATTCAATTTTAATGGTTCATTTTTAGATGTTTAATATACCCGCAATGAAATAAATAAAACCCCCAACGAAATAAATAAAACCCCCTCGTATATGTATTGGTCGAGATTAATCTTGACCCATGGTACCGGTGTTGTCAAATGACGTGTTGCGTACATAAAGTACCGGTGTTGTCAAATGACGTGTTGCGTACAATCATGGGATCTTATGATTAATCTTCTCGTGTTGTTTACGGGTGATCCTGAACCATATAAAATTGAATTATAAGTACATATATATAAAATATCATGTTATCTTAGAAATATGTGATTTATATCATTTTTTTCCAATTGATCCCGTAGTTGAAATGATCTAGGATAACCAATTTTGTTTCGGTCATAGTTTCTTCGTTACAAATCCGTTTTCGTTGATTCAAATTGCCATCTTCTTGGATCGAGTTCTTCTTTAAGACTATGAACTGTAAATACCTTGGTTTGTATTCAAAATCATACGACATAAGTGAAACATTAGTGAAACATATGAAGTTAAACATTTTTGTTACAACAAAATCATTTAATGACCATTTTTCTAAAAATACTTATACTTTGAAAAACCAAGTTTTACCTTGTTAAATTAGCATATACATAAGTTATATTACAGGTCTTGAAGTATTTTAAAAGTTAAGTTAGAAGGATCTATTTAGTTTGCAAACAAGTTTGAAAACATTCAAACTATGTTCTTGTTGTTAAACTTTTGTACCACAAAATAAGATAGCTATATATATATGAATCGAATAAGGTTATGAACATAGATTCTACCTCAAGTTCCTTGGATAAGTTTGCTGTAAAAGAGAAGTAAAAAGCTAGAATCAAAAGGGTGATGGAAGTGGATGAAAGATTGGAAGTAAGTTGGTGTTCTTGGAGGGTTTTCTTGAAGTGTTTTTGTATGGTTTTTGTATGGTGTTTTAGTATGGTTTTTGAAGCTAGATCTTTATGGAACTTTGCTGGATTGTTATGGAGTTTAGAGAGTAAGAAAGAGTGTGTGTTTTTAGTTAAGAGATTGAAGTAAAAATGAATCAAAAATGATGATACATATATACTCCTAAAAATGTGATCTTTAAGGATAACATGACAAAATTTTAGTTTGTATTTTTGTAATTAGTCAAGTAATCATCCAAAAGTAATTACCTAGCTCTAAGGGCATGAATAATGGCTGGTTAGGTGGTGATTTTGATGTGTATTTACTATTAGTAAATACGTATAGGAGCTAGGTATGATACGAGTACAAATACTCTAGGTATACGTATAGAAATTTTGTGAAAAATGAAATGAGGATTCAAATATAGCTATCTTTTGTGAATACACTTATATGGTTTTATGTATTTAAGTTCTTTAAAAGTAATTAAATACATTACTTATACAATATATGTATAACATTATAAGTCTTAAGTATATATGTCAAATAACGTTACGTATTGTTATCGTTTTGAAAACTTAAGTTAGTAGTTTCAAAATACACATATAACTTGTTGTTATTAATATAAAATGAGGTATTAAAACATTCTTTAATCATGTTAAATATGTATATATACATATATATACACAAACGTATAATTATCATATATTGTATAGTTCGTGATATCATCGGTCAAACTAGACGGTCAAACGTTATGTAAAACTCTTTTCGGAAACATAAATCTCAACAATTTGGATTGCTTATCATGTTGGCAAGGTTTAATTTATGTAAATATTAATCTTATAAGTATAGAACGATCGAAAAAGTGCGGGTCGTTACATTACCTCCCCGTTAAATAAATTTCGTCCCGAAATTTTAAAATTGTACATATTTTGCGTTATCGAGAAACAAGTGTGGATACTTTTGTTTCATTTGATCCTCTCGTTCCCACGTAAACTCGGGACCTCTTCTAGCATTCCAACGAACCTTAACAATCGGTATATTACTCTGTTTGAGCTGTTTAACTTCACGGTCCATGATTTCGATTGGTTCTTCGACGAATTGTAGTTTCTCGTCGACATGGATTTCTTCAAGAGGAATGGTGAGGTCTTCCTTTACAAGACACTTCTTAAGGTTTGAGACGTGAAAGGTATTATGTACTCCGGCGAGTTGTTGTGGTAACTCGAGTCGATAAGCTACCGGTCCAATGCGTTCGATGATCTTAAACGGGCCTACGTATCTTGGGTTCAGTTTACCCCTTTTGCCGAAACGTATTACACCTTTCCAAGGTGACACCTTTAGCATAACCATGTCCCCGACCT